>NW_028258433.1:1265000-1897500 GCF_053883595.1 Heterocephalus glaber | reverse complement strand
AAGATCCCTCCCAACCTGACTCAACTAACAAACATTAGAAGATTCTGCAAAAAGTCAGCAAAAGAAGGCAGCAGGTTTGCCAGGATCATCAGGACTGGAGGAACAACACCATGAAGCCTTCCTGGTTTCCTTACTCCCTCCTGTGTACTCCAGACAGGGGCCCACCAGGAGTTGCCAACAAAAGTCTCCAAGGCAAGCCTGTTCCCATCACTAAAACACTAAGGGTGACCTAAGTACAGAATATCTTTTTGGCAATACTTGTCCTCCTCCAGCTAAACAACAGTGAAAAAACCACATCCCCCTTGAAATTTCAGCAGAGCTCAACAGGGAGCTGATCTACTTTCCTCTTGCTCCTTAGGTGCCCACAATATTGCTCCAATTTCCCTGCCCTGCTCAGTAAGGCTTAGCAAAGGCCTCATCTCCCATGTCTGGTATGGAGGGCCCAGGGGGCTGCTCTCATTCTCCCATTGGGTGCTATCTATAGTTGCTCATCCATCCTGTACTTGGTAGATACAGGAGGTGCTCTGATTTACCTGTCAGGGTTGTGTTGATGGAGTCCAGGGACCAGCCCAGCCTCACCACCAAAGAGGCAGAGGGAGGCAGGCCCTCCGATTCCTCCTCCCTATCCCTAGGGATCAACAGGGCCCAGCAAGGAGCCGAGCCTCTATCCCAACTCTTCAGCAGGAAGCAGTGAGTCAGGCCTCCCATTCCTTGCTCCTGGGCTCAGTGGGGCTTAGATTTCCCCTTGGAGGCAATGGGGCAGTATGAATTGTTGTCCAACTTTTGCTGGGAAGATGTCCATTCAGTTGAGCCACAAATCTGACTCAAGAGACTGAGTGAAACCCAAATGGGATAAGACCAAATGATGTTCAACTTATGCCAAGACATGTCATCATTAAAGTTTTAAAAGTTAGACAAAAAAAAAAAGCCAACATAAAACTTTTAAAAAAAGGTGCCAGAAAGAAACAACTCATTTCTTATAGGGTAACTTCACTTTGAATGACAGTGGATTTTCCATCTGAAACCATGAAGCACATTTTTCAAATATTGAAAGAAAAGAAATGCCAACCACAAATCCTGTATTCAGTGGAAATAGCTTTCCAGAATGAAGGAGAAATAAAGACATAATCGCACAAAGAAAAACTAAGAAAAGTTACTATTAACGAACCTATCTTTTCATATTGGCTAAAGAAAGTTCTCTATTTATAGTTATTCCCTATAATTTTCAAAAATGCAGGAGTGGCTTTATATTAATATCTGATAAAGTAGACTTCAGAGCAAAGAAGATTGCTAGAGATAAGGAAAGGCATTTCACAGCATCAAAAGCCTTAAGCCACCAGAAGACGTAAGATAGGATGATGAAAAGAAACCACTGTGCTGGTTTTTGTTTTTGTTATTAATTTTGTTTGCAGTACTGGGGATTAAACCCAGAGCTGCTCTACCATTGAGCTACATACCCTTTTCTTTGGGGTGGACCTAAGAGGGTGTGAGGAAGCTGTTGGCTATTGGCATCATGGTAGATTAACAACTGAGGTGCCTTCAGGCACAGCAGATGCTGACTGGTTCACTCTTGATGTGAGGTGTGGTGGGACTGGCTTCTCCAACATGTTCTACTTTGGGGTTCATCTAGGGTCTCCCTTTGGGTAGCTGAGTCCTACATCTGTGAATCTGCCTCTATTCTGCCACACAGTTATCCTTTTAAGTCCTCTGAAGAAGCCTGGAGGTTCTTATGCAAACAACTACCCAGATCTTCTGAGAGTCATATGCAGATTAGGCCCCAGAGTGGCCCTACACAAGAAGCCATACCCATAAATAATCTGAACCTTAAGATACACTGGGGTCAACTAGTGAACTATTTGATTAAGTAATGCATTGAAATGCAGTGAGAGGTCTCTCACGATGGGAATGTAAATCTGAGAGGAACAGCCATAGAAAGCTTTCCAATTGCATGATTATGACACTTGGTGGTTGGAAAGGAAATTATTTACTCGGGAAATCTCCACAGAAACATTGTGAGATCATTGGTACGTTGCAATGACTTCTGTGCTTTTGCTTTATAGTTTTGTTATTGCTCAGTGCCCCACATTTATAGGATGTGACATGACATGGCATTGCGTTTGCCTGTGAATGCAGCACATGCTGTGAGGCAGGAGGGTGAACCCAGACCAAGCCCGGCTGTGGCTGCAGAGGGAGGTTTCCTCTCAGGGCCTTTGGGGGAAGTTCTGTGTCCTGGCCTCCTAGCCCAGTGGAACTGGAACACAGAGGTCCAGTCCAATTATTTCCTGATCACATCCTCCTAAGCAATACATCCTGGGCCATCTTTCTACAATGCCGTCTTTACTCTGGTGCCCAGACTTCAAACCTCTGCAGACATTTTATCCTGATATCCTCTAACCTTGGCCTCATCCTCATGTACAGCCTCACCCCATGGCTTTGGGCAGCAGCAGTAACTACATAGTGGGAGGCCCCAGCAGGACCAGCCCATACTTCTCCAAATGGAGTGCTTTGGTTTGAATAAGTGTCCCCAAAGACCCATGTGTTAAAGGCTTGGTCCTTAGGCTATGGTGCTATTGGAAGGTGATGGAACCTTTAAGAAAGTGAGGCCTAGTGGGAGGAAGTTAGGTCATTGTGATGTGTCTTTGATAGGGATACTGGGGGTCCAGCCCCTTCCTTCCTGTCTTTGTTTTCTTCCATGAGGTCAGCAGCTTTGTTCTGCCAGGTGTTCTTGCTATGGTGTGCTCCCTCACCACAGGCCAAGTGACCACGGACTGGAACCTCTGAAACTGAGACACAAGAAACCTTTTCTCTTTTTAAGTTGGTTTATCTCAGGTATTTGTTACAGTAACAGAAACCTTGTTTCTTCTCCGTATTAGTCTCTTGCCCTTGCATTGGCTTCTGCACTTGTCCAGATCAACTTTAGGATTGATCTTACCTTTTGTCTGTCTTCTGCTCCTTTGCCATTTTCTTGGGCCCATCTTCACTGGGCCTTGGTCATGGCTCACCCTGGCCAGAGCCTCTTTGACCTGAAACCCTCTGGATGTACAGCTTCTCCTTCATTCCTTCCCCTCATCATCCTTGCCTGTGAATACCCATAAGTAGTCATCCAGAAAATCCAACTTAGCCTTTCCATAATCCCCGATGCTAGGGGAGCCATCCCATCCTTTCTATCCTGCATACCTCATCACATGACCTTCACACTAAGGGCAGGAATATAGTGTGGCTCAATGTGGCTCTAGAGCCCAGCGGCTGGCTGCTCCGAACCTGGACTCACTGCTGTCTCACTGCGTGAGTCAGGGCCAGGTTGTCAGTCTTTCTGCCTCAGCTTTGTGATCTATAAAATCAAAATCTGAACAGCAGCTCCCTTCCAGGGTGTTTCGGAGGATTAAATAAGTCACTACCCAGAAAATACTAACGGGTACTTACCAGTACCTCATAAGTGCTGTGTGTTTACTATTTTGCCAAGTTAATCTTTAAGAGGTAAACCATGGGTGGTGGTGGGGTAGGGGTGGCAGGGATTTAGCTCAGTGGTTTCACTGCCTGCTGCACAAGCGCAAGGACCGGAGTTCAGTCCTCGGTACTGAAAAAAGAAAAAGTTAAACCATGGGGAAAGAGGAACCCTGGTGCAACCACTGTGGAAATCCGTATGGAGATACCTCAAAGAACTAGGACTGGAAGTCCCATTTGACCCCGCTATTCCACTGCTGGGGATCTCCCCAAAGAATTAAAAGAATCATACCACAGTGATATATGTGTGCCCATGTTCATAGCAGGACAGTTTGTAACAGCTAAAACTTGGAAACAGCCCAAATGCCCATCAACTGGAGACTGGATAAAGAAAATGTGTTTTTTAAATAAAATGGAGTAATACTCAGCCATAAAGAATGGGAAATTAGAGACATTTATAGCTAAATGGATGCACAATGAGTTGATAACTCTTAAGTGAAATAAATAGGACACACGTGTAAATACCGAATTGTTTCTCTAGTGTGAGAACTGAAAGTGTAAATAAGGACTAAAATGTATAATAGATAATGTGAAATAGGAAGAAAAGAGGCAAAGGGGAAGGAAGTGGGAGGGGTAGAGGAAAGGAAAGAGGGGAATGGAATTAATATGAGAAAATGAAAAAAGGAAACAAAGTCTTTGTAAATAGGGAGGGATAGAGGGGTTGAAGGGAAGGCAGGGGAAGGGGGAAAATAAGAACCAAGAGAGACTATGTAAAGGTGCAAATTTCCAATGATGAATGTCATTATATTGTATACCTAAAATGTACCAATAAAATAAAATTTAAAAAAAAAGAGGTAAACCAGATTTTAAAAGCTTGTTTCTGTAATTTTAGGAATGCTTCCATGTGTTGTCATGCTTGGTATGCCTTGGCCTACCAGCCTGAACAGGAAGACTAAAATAAAACCAGGTTTGATGCAGGCAGAGGGAATTTTGGATGCTTCTCTGTGATTTTTGAAGAGTAATTACTTGCCTGAAAAAGTTGAACTTATTGTTAGTTCCTAAAGCAGATGACTCTTAAAAGAATAATGTAAAGAAAGAAATGCCTTCAAAAAGTAGGGACTCTTTTCTCTAATTCTTAATCTCCTTTGTCAGCCAACTGGGGATCTTAGCTCTGAAGTATTTCTGAATGAGATTTCTATGCTGCAAGCTGCCTTTGTCACAGCACTGGGATCCCAGTGTACAGGGTTTAGGGTGCTCTCTCTCTCTCTCTCTCTCTCTCTCTCTCTCTCTGTCACAGGTGGCCTGACAACTGGCCAGGGATGCTTGTGTTGCCTGCAAGGAGGACCTTAATTTATTTAGCAGTATTCTTGTGCTCCTAGTTAATTTCCTTTCTTTGACAGAAAAGGGAAGAAAGAAGTGGTTCAAAGCTACATGTCACTTTTGAGAACAGACAAATTCCTGGAGAGGCCGGAAAGCCATAGCAAGCAGAGAACCCCAAGAACCCCACCCCTCTGGCTGCCATCCTGCTGGCTCACAACTGGCCTATGCACATCCAGGCCCAGCAGCCCCACACAGCTCTCCTTCCTAACCCTGCAATTCCATGGCCTCTGTCTGGGCTGCTGGCTCAGGCTCTGGCCAGGACTGTTTCCTCTAATGATGGGAGAACCTGGCTGTCTGTCCTGATTGTTCTGGGATCACTATGGACTGATGGGTGCTAGGGTAGAAGGGATGCTCAGAAGAGGGGAGTGCTTCCTGGGTCCTGGAAGTGGTGAGGGAAGGGAGGAGGGCAAAGGAGGCTTCCTGAGAAAGGCAATATGTGAGCCAAGTTTTGTATCTTTGTTTTGCTTCTTTTGTTTGTTTTTTGCGGCACTGGGATTAAACACAAGGCCTTCACACTAGGCTGTATCTCCAGCACTTGTTTAATTTTTTATTTTGAGGCAGGGTCTCTCTAAGTCACTATGTTGCCCAGGCTGAGCTTGAACTTGCCATCCTCCTGCCTCAGCCTCCTGGAGTGCTGGGGTTACAGATGTGTCCTACTATGCCCAGCCAAGAACAGTTTTTTAATTGAGCAGTTGTTCACCAGTCGACTGCAGGTGTGTATGCATGTGTGTTTGATCACACATGTGAAGAACTGCAGGTAGGGGAGCACCTGGAGCAGAAGCCCAGGGGCTATGTGCCAAGAGAAAAGTGCTAGGAGAGCTGAGCAAGCAAGACTCTGGAGGATGCCCCGAGTGCAGCTTTTTACTCAAAGTCATGCAGTCTGGCAGGTCCAACAGCCCAAGCCTTGCCTGAGGGAGAACAGGAAGTCTCCACTGCAGAGCCTAGCTGGCTCCCCAGCCTCTTCTCCCAGGAGAAAATTAGCTGACATTGCTAGGCAGGCAAACCTGGCTGTGTGCTGAGAAGGGCATTAGAGGGACTTTCAGGGGACTTCTGTGACAGCCTTAGGCTACAGGACAGGCAGGTGCTCTGGGGAGGGGCGATAAGGGTCGGCAGGGAATTCATGGTGACCTTCCCTGAGCATAGGCCAGACTCAACAAACAGTACCTTGCTCCCTCCAGCTAGGAAATCCAACAAACCGTCCCGGACAAGTCTTCAGCAGGGTGTAATTACCGAGGGTGCTTAATGAGCTGGTTAGACATTCATATTTTATCAATTAAGCATTTATTAAATGGTGCCTGCACTGCACATTCCACCGGGGGTGGCAAAAGTGTGAAACCTGGTCCCTGTGCTCTGGGAGCTCATGGTTGGAGAGATGGGTCCATAAACATGTGCCACCAGCGCCATGGGATATGCATGTGCCTGGAGTCGGAGCTATGGCCACAGAGAACAGAAGCCACTCATTTGCTTGGCAAAGGACTAGGGTTGGAAAAGGCAAAAGAGATGCTTCTGAGAAAGACATTATGTTGAGCCTTGGAAGGTGAGAAGGTGAGTAGGAGTTTAATTGGAGGACAGAATGGGAAACAACCTTCCAGTCAGTTGCAACAGCATTTTCAAAGGCATCAAGTTACGAAGAACCATGGCAAGTCTGAGGAATGTCTAGGAGCGGCTCATTAATTTACAGTACTTGAAACCATCCCCCATCTGCTAAACCTGGGGTGGATGAGCCATCAGCCATCAGTCTCCAGTTCTCTGCAGAGGCTTCTGAGCAGCTGCCACAAACCTATAGAATCAGTGCTATTGACTCTCCTGGAATTTGAATTTTTGTATTGCTAGATTTTAAGACATTTAGTCAAGAGTGGTGAGGGGATGAAGTTGGGAAGGTAGTTAGGGCCAGTATATGAAGATCCTTCCCTGTCATTCTGAACTCCATCCTTCTGTCAATGACAGAGGTTTCTCAGCTGGGGAAGAATACCATCAGATCTGTGCTTTAGAAATAAATGGTGCAGTGTACAAAGGGCTCCTGTCCTTCCCCTCAGTGAGGCCCCACACTGGTGAGATGTAGCAAAGAGTGGGCTAGGGTTAGGGTGTTGAGGTTTGCAAAGGTCGTCCTTAAAGCAACAAGGAAGGGGAGATTTATCATTGTCCTCATGTCCCATTCAGCCCCATGGGGAAGGTAAGAAAAGGGGGTCAATTTATAACCACTATACTGAGAAGTCCTTGGGATTTCCACCCCCCTTTCAGTGTTAGGCACTGAAAGCTGCACTTGCTTCCCATTTGCTAACTTTTTATTCCTGTTTCATAGTACTTTTATTCTGCCTTGTCTTTTTGAACTCACTTATTATGTCAATTTAATTCTTGGTCCTTCTATCTATTCCAATAATTCTCTTTCTGGAGATGTCTTCATCTACTTGGGCTAGTATAACAAAATACCTTAGACTAGGTGGTTTATAAACACCAGAAATATATTTCTCACAGTTCTGGAAGCTGGGAAGTCCAAAATCAAGGAAGAGTTGGTGTCTGGTGAGGGCTTACTTCCTGCACATAGGTACCGACTTCTCACTGTGTCCTCACATAGTGGGAGGATGAGGGGACCTCCTCAGGCTTATTGTGTGATGACATTAATCCCATTCATGAGAGTCTCTACCTTTATGACCAAATCACCCCTAATGCCCCTCCTTCTAATGCCATCACTTTGGGCATTAGGATTTCACATACAAATTTTGGGGAAACACAAACATTCAGACAAGAGCAGAGGGTGTAGGCAGTTTGGTCTGCTGTGTCTTTTATAGTGGTGGTGCTCCCCAGAGGGGCGTATTTTCCTGGACAGGTCAGCTCTCCTGTCCGGCAGTGTGTGTCAGCAAGAGCCCAATAGTCAGTCTCTAATGGGTGTCGCTAGTGAGTGTCCCTACTGGTGATTTTGAGGAGAAGGGTAAGAACGAGTCCCAGATAGAAGAGTCCCAGGAACGTTGTCATGGCTATTTGAAGTGTTCCCGTCATTAATGGCTCTGCTCAGAGCTGTCTCTGGTCACCCTCAGTGGATGGCAGTGTTGGAAGAATGCAGGTCCCCAAGCTGCAAGGCTCCAGTCCTGGGGAGTTGATCCCCCCACCACCATATTTTTAGTATATATGCTGCCGAAGCGAGCACCCCACCACCATTTTTATCAGCAGCTCAGTCCAGCAGGGTTAGGGACTGGCATTTCTGAGACCCAGGGGTTGTCACTGAGTTCTGTAGCAGGATTGAGGACCACCCCCCCTCCCTAGCCACAGGTGGCCTCCACACCCTGCCAAGGATGCCTGTGCCACTTGCAAGGAAGACCTTAATTTATTTAGCAACATTCTTGCTAAGCAGTGTGGGAAGACAGCACAGGCCAAGCTGGGGACTCCCATGGCCTCTTCCAGCCTGGTGTCCCAGCACCGCCACTCATGATGCCACCCCTACTTTCCCTACACCTGCCAGTCCCACAACCCCATTCTTTAAAAAAAAAAAAATATATATATATATATATATATGTATTAATTGGTACATTTTAGGTACACAATACATTTACATTTATCATTGGGTGTTTGTACCTGAACATGATGTATCTTAGTTCTTATTTTTTCTCCCATTACCTGTGCACCCTTCACCCCCACCACCCTTCCCTATTTACACAGAGTTTGATTCCATTTTTTTTCTTTCTCATAATTTTTCCTTTCCCTTCTTCCCTTTCCCCTTCCCCTCCCGCCACCCCTACCCCTTTGGACCTTTTCCTATTTCAAATTATCAGTTATTCATTTTAATCATTTTCATCCTTATTTATACTTTCAATTTCTCACACTAGAGAAACTATTTGTTATTTACACATGTGTGCCCTATTTATTTCACTTAAGAGTATGACCTCAATATGTATCCATTTGGCTATAAATGTCTCTAGTTGCTCATTCTTTATGGCTGAGTAGTACTCCATTTTATTAAAAAAACCACATCTTCTTTATCCAGTTTCCAGTTGATGGGCACTTGGGCTGTTTCCAAGTTTTAGCTGTTACAAACTGTGCTGCTATGAACATGGGTGCACATATATCACTGTGGTATGATTCTTTTAATTCTTTGGGGAAGATGCCCAGCAGTGGAATAGCGGAGTCAAATGGGACTTCTAGCCCTAGTTCTTTGAGGTATCTGCATACTGATTTCCACAGTGGTTGCACCAGTCTACACTCCCACCAGCAGTGGAGCAGGGTTCCTCTTTCCCCACGGCCCTGCCAGCATTTGTTATTGGTTGATTTCTTGATAGCAGCCATTCTTTCCGGGGTGAAGTAGAGTCTCAGTGTTCAACCCCATTCTTGCTAGCATTTTCTCACCAGGGCTTGCTTCTTCTTCAGTTCTGGGCCAACTTCACTTACACATGTGCAGCTTCTCCAGTGCTGATTTTGGGGAACATTAATGCTCTTGTCACCAGTGCCAGCTTTCTTCTCCACAAACTGAAAGCTCAAGCTTCTTAATTTGATATATTACATGAAAAGCAGGTACTCCAAGGCATAATTACTTTAAAATGAAGTATTGCTATGCTCAGATTCACTTAAAAAACTTTTGTAATATTGCAAACTTTGCCAATTATTAATCAAACACTGGCTCTCGAGTCCCTAAACAGAAGCTCCCTCCAGAACGACCTATATAAGGGTGTCCAACACACCTACTGAAAACTTATAAAAGAGCTGCCCCAAGGCACAAAAAGTACAACTGGGCTCCCAAGAGGGCAAATTTCAACATCAAATGGACAACAAAAAATAATGTTGTAGTCCTTTCCTTGATGTTGCAGAATTCCAAAAGGACAAGGGAGACCAAATGAGAATCCGGGGGATTTATTGGTGTACCTTGACTCAGTTGGACTCCTGTCCAAAAGACTGAGTGACTGAACAAAGGAACGTTTCAGCCTTTTACACTTAGTTGAAGGGGGTTGGTCTTTCTAGTGACACAGTAAGTACGTTTACCGGAACAGGACAAGGGCAGGCAGTTTAGTAATTTAATTTAGCCTTGTAAGAAGACAGTGTCTTATGAATCATATGGGAACACAGTGTCATAAACTTTCTTTACAGAACATCCTCAGGGGTTACAAAACTTCATGTACAGGAATGTGACTGTCTACCTTATCAGTACCAGGGAGAGGTCAGCAGTTATGAGAAAGAAGCAGAACCTGAGTGGAGAGCTGATAGACTGCTTTCACCTAGGAGAACTGATTTTCTTTTAAGTTCTGCATTATTTGAACTTCTGATTGATAACATTGTAAGAAAAAATGTCATCTTCTGATTTGAATCCACTGTTGTAGTAAATAACTTTATGACGTGGTCTTCTAATTCTTGTGCCATTGACATTCTTAGGAAGCAGCTGGACCTGTAGTCCAGTCATAGTCAGCTCAGAAGTCACGTGCAGAGTCCACCTGACCAAATGTGATTGGCTTTGGCAAATTCCTTCAACACCCAGATGGACTGTGGTAAATTCTAGTAACAGAGGAACTTTCCCGGAGATGTATTGATGACCAACTCATTTTAGCATGTCGCAGGATGTGGCCATTCAAAACCCTATGTTTTAAAACTATGTGTGGTGACAACAAAACAAAAAAAACCAAAAAAAAAAAACTAGGTGTGGTGACACATACTTGTAGTCTCAGCTACTCAGGAGGCTGAGTCAGGAGGATCATTTAAACCCAGTAGTTCAAGCCTAGGATGGGCTAGCATAGCAAGACCCCATCTCAAAAACAAAACTAACAGACAACAACCACAAAGCACAAAGGTTTTTCCTGTTAAAATTTGTCTAGGCCTGTTCTTTTCTCTATAGTGTGAAGCCCTGGGTTCCAACCATGTACTTCAGCATTTGGACACATCCAGGGAACTCTCTGAGAGGCTCTCTTCTAATCCACCCTGGGTGGCAATGAGATATTTGATCTTTCATCCAGCCAAGAATATATAATTGGCTCTTTAATTTTCACAGGAAATTCAGTTTTGCTTCCTATGTTGTGGCCAGCAAAGCCTGAAATCTTCCTTTCAATTTATGACCCAGAACACCTGCAGGCAGGTGATTCACCCCTTGTTATTCTACTTTTACTCCAGCCCATGGTGAATAAATAGATACATGAATGGGGAAAGTGAAAAAGCTCAAGCGGCAGCCACCTTTGCTTTCCTCCTACATGGTTCTTGGAGGTAAGGGTGACAGCCTCCCCCACATTGGAGTCTGAGGGAGCTGTGCCTTGAAAAAGAATATTCAGATTTCTAATATGAGTTCATTTTTGCAAAATGAAATATGACTACCATTTTCTTAATGAAAACTGCGGGATGTGAAGCTTTGCAATTTCTTCTGGCCAATGGAGGAAGGAGATGGGTGTTGTTCATCTCTAATCCATCAGCCAAAAGTGGATGAGATCTGCATGTCAATCTGAGGAGCACAGGTTTAAAGGATTATGGGAGATGCTCTGTGCTCTGTAAGGAGACTTTACTACTGAACCTGGAGTCCAGACCGTGCGCCAATAACAGCGGCAATTTCTTTCCCCTTGGGACATATTAGTCCAACATAATAAAGGAAAAAACTTCTGGTGTGACCTGCTGTGCTGCTTAACCTTGTTTGTCAGGTCTTCTGTCTAAGAGATTCCTGGAGAGATGATTAGATTTTGAGGGCACCAACCTCATCTGTGGGGAAACCACTGATAAGTTCACAGCTGGATGGGTATTAGGAGGTGGAGCTCAATGGAGAAAGTGGGCCATGGGCACATGATCTTGGGACTGTGTCTGGTCCATGGATCCTTCCTGTCAGTCTCTTCCCCTGGTCTGTGCTACTTAGATGCTATGAAGTGAGCAGCTTTGCTCCACTGTTTCTTTCTGCCATGAGGTTTCTGCCTTGGAGCCACTGACCATGAACTAAAACCTCTGAAATCATGAGCCAAGTAAACCTCTCCTCCTTTATGCTGCAGATGTCAGGTATTTATTTTATTCCAGTGACGGAAATGCTAACTACTAACACCCATCATTTAGAAAGCTGCATTGGAAATTATCAAGAAATATGATAGTAGAAGTTGAAAGGGAAGGGCGGCAAGGAAGCTGCCAAGGCCAGACACCAAAGTGAGAGCCCTGACTGGAAGCCATTAAATGCTTATGGATATTGCTTGTCCCTCAACAAACACCACCAAGACCTTTGTATTCACTTTACATTCTTCCTACACACTGGGTCAGCCTTCCGTGTAGACCTTTAATATGTCAACTTGGGATGGAAAAGCATGTATCTGTGCTTTCGGAGAAATCCCACCAAACCTGTCACATCATTGACTTTGAAAGTGGAGCCATGCAAGCAATAATCATATCAAATCTCCATTTTATGAAGTTTACACATGATTAGTTTCACACTTGAGTATAAATTTGTAGAATTCCTTTATAAAATAATGGAAATTATATAACTTGTGTGTTTCTTATTTCACTTTAGCTTTAAGCTAAATTTTGTGTTCAGTCATAAAGGCTAGTATTGGCTTAGGCTTTTGGAACAACTCTTTCCTCGTCTTTATTGCTTTGTAAGTTGGTCTTTTTTTAAACATTAAAAAGGGATTTTTCTATAAATTTTTACTTTTTATGTGTCATTTTTGGGAAGTAGATGGCATATTATATTAATAGTTGTCTCGAAATAACATCACACTGGGTTTTGTTATGAACTGTTTTATTGAAAGGTATGCTTTCCTTGAAACATGGAATTTGAATACTTTTTTTTTTCTTTTTGAGACAGGCTCTTGCTATGTTGGCCAGGTTGGTCTTGAACTTCTGGGTCCAAGTGATCTTCCTGCCTCAGCTTGCAGAGTGCCTGGGACGATAGCATGTACCACTGAGCTCAGCTTGAATTTAAAAAATAACTATATATACAAGTTTATTACACACATGCACATATAACCATAGTCTTTAAAGAAACATCTAAAAGTGGGAATGATTGTGGATGGGTTGTAATCCCAGTACTCTGGGAGGTTAAGGCAGGAGGATCCCAAGTTCAAGTGCAGCCTAGGCAACTCAGTGACTTAGTGAGACCCTGTCTCAAAATAAAAAGGGGAAGATCTGGAGATGTCCCTCAGTGGGAAGGTTCTGGGTTCAGTCCCCAGTACAAAAAACATTGTAGGTAATATTTTAAAGAAAATCTACTTTAGTACTGGGACATTCCTTTTAAAAGGACCAGTGACATTCTCTTCAAATTCCTTAATTTCATATCCTAATTATTAAAAAAAACCTGAAGTCACAGCAGTTAATGCTAGGTATGGGGTGCTGCTGTGTCTCAGGTCTTGGACCTGATGCTTTGCTGACGTTGCTAATCCCCACTAATAACCCTCCATAAAAGGAACTATTTAACCTACTTTATAGATTAAGAGACAGACTCACAAAGGTTGGAAACCTTGACTAAAGAGTCATACAGTTTGTCATTAAACAAATTTATGTCATTAATAAAATACTTTATTTTCTTTTTCTCCTGCTGCTGGATTGAACCCAGAGCTTTCGTGTACTAGGCAAGTGCTCTACCACTGAGCTATACCCCCAACTCTAAAAGAAGATTTAAAATCACTGTGTCATACCTAGTCCATGAACAAGCCGTGCTTGTTGGCTTAGTAGATGTAACCTCTGTAAACACTGATAGATTTGGGGGCTGTGCGTGCACATTTGTGTGAATACATGTAAGATAATTTTGGAGCATCTTATTATTATCTCATAGTTTATAGTCCTATTCCATACTGTTTCCTTAAGTCTGTTTTACCTGCAATCCTAACAAGGCAATAGGACCCTGTCTCTACTGCTTGCAAATTCTCACTTCCTCTACCCACCCATTTTGTACCTTAGTGTTGCAGCTTCCAACACAGGGTGCCTGGTTTTAGGTGGCATTAATGAGTTAAGAACAGATTTATAAACATGTGGGTTTCTTATTAGGCTAAAAGTTGTTTGGTTTTAAATTTTTGGTAACCTCATGTTTAACCATTCCAAAACCTAATTATCTTTTTCAACCCAAATAAGCTATTTCCTTCTTTCTTCCAAGAGCTTTCAAGCTTTGAAGATAAAAGGACAGGCTGTTACATAGTTGGAACTTTCCATGACACATTGCTGAGGCAGGGAATGAATTTGCAATCCTTGATGGTCCTCAGAGCTTTGCTCTGGAAAGAGGTATCTGATTCCCAAGCACGACCCCTGGCTGCCTGGCTGCTCCCTAGTCCCCAGAGTCACGAGGTCCCCACTCCCCCCACTTGGTAAGGTCCAGTGGAGCCTGCCTCTGAGAACCAGGACTGTGCCCAGCCTCTGTAACATCTTAAAGGGCAAGGGCAGTGTCTGGTTGGAAAATGAGAAATTCATAATTGTCAATAATGACACTGAAAAAAATTAAAGACATCCTGTAGAAAAACTTGATTAAAATACAAAATTTAATATATTAATGTTATATCATCTCAATGAGAACCAAGAAGTAACAATCCACACATTTGTCATACACAATGGAGCCTTAAGGGAGGTTAACAACAGAGCATTAAACAACACTTACTTAAGAATTACATTTCACAATAGTGAGTAAAAGGAAAAAAAATTAGCAGACAAAAGCTATTTTTCCTTCTTATTTTTTTTCATGCTCAAACTATGCTATTAGTTACAAGAGAGAGAAAAGACAAAGTTAAAAGCTCTTAAATTTTCTGATACAATAGAATTGTTTCTTCTTTTTTTGTACGGGGGATCAAACTCAGGACCTTGGGCTTGCGAGGCAGGCGTGGTGCCACTGAGCTAAATCACTGGCCCAATAGAATTGTTTCTTATGAAATACTATTTTGATTCTATTTGCTCCCAAGTAGGGTCAGAATGCCACCTTAAGTTTAGGAAGCACAGTTGATTCTAACTTCTTAGTTGGCAGAGAGGGGGCTTTCAGGAACTTTTCCTGTCCCTATGAAATTACAGTAATATGTTTAGACAAGAGATTTGAGATAGTAAGAGTTACTGAACACAAGCAGAAATTTGTCAGTTCATAGTTGAGACACTTTTTAAAATGGTCCCATTTAACAAAGCATTCAGGCTGGTCCCTGCCACTTTGGCTTTAAAGGGGCCCATGAAGGAACCACCTGGAACCTGTGAAAGAGGAATGAAGGTAACACAGATATCATGCTGTCGCCAGGTAGAAAGGATGACTCATGAGGGTGAATGAACTCAGACAACCTTGCTCCAGTGACTTTTCCAGTGGCCAAAGGACTTTTCAATTCACTGAGCACATACGAAATATCCAGTGTGGCTAAAGACTGTGTTGGGCAGCCTTAGGGTGTGTAAAAAGAGTAGATGACCAGTTCCACTCCTTCAGTATTTATAAATGACTGATGCAGGACAGGACACATAACGACCTTTATTAGTAGTCATTTAAAAGCATGTCCAGGTGGTCCCCATGCAGATTTGCCTAGTGGGAGGGAGAGGTCACTGGAGTCAGACTTCTGGCTTCTGTCCTAGATTTCCTGCCACCTCTGTGCTGTACAAACGTGGTACTATGGTTTGGATATGGTTCAAGTGTGGCCTTCAAGGGTTTATATATTGAAATTTAATTCCCTTTCTGTATGAAAAGGGTAGAAACAATCCAACTGTGGCATTCAGGGGTAAGGCCTTCAGAAGGTGATTAGGATTAAATTGTGGGGTCTTTATCCTGATAACTTCATCTAACCCTTCTTAAATGAAAGACCAGTACACATGCATTGTCTCCCTACCTTTTGCCATGTGAAGCCGAGTCATGGTGGGACTCCACCAGCAAGAAAGTCATTACCAGATGTGGCCCTTTGACGTTGGACCAGAACCATGAGCCAAGATAAATCTCTTACCTTTATAACTTACCAAGTCTGCGGTATTGTGTAATGAGCAACAGAAAATGGACTAACCGAAAGTTGGTATTGAGAGAAAGTGGGGTTGTTGTGAATAATGAATACTTGAAGATTTGGAACTGGCTTTGGAACTGGGTGGCGAGCAGAGCTGCAAGAGTTTGGGGGAGCAGGCAGACAATGCCTAGAATGCTATAAATGGAGCATTCATTACAGGAGATTCTGGAGATGTTATCAGATAGCACCTTCTACAAGTAGCTCACCAAATAAATGTTACCGGGTTCTAGGTTGCTCACCTCTCTTTCTGGAGTCAGATTTCAGGTTCTCATCTTGAACAAAGAATTGAACAAAATAGGCAAAAAGCAATGGCAAAGTTTATTTGAAAAAGTAAAAATGAAGAGTGGGAGAGAAACTGGTTCTGCAGAGTGAGCTTGGGCCAAGTAAAAGAGGAAAAAGCAAGATATAAGATACCCGGGTCAGGGTATCCTGAGG
Organism: Heterocephalus glaber; assembly: GCF_053883595.1. Lineage (NCBI taxonomy): Eukaryota > Metazoa > Chordata > Mammalia > Rodentia > Bathyergidae > Heterocephalus > Heterocephalus glaber. The sequence continues at coordinate 1,881,367 of NW_028258433.1, read as the reverse complement.
AAAGTCATGATAGCAAGCTCTTGGCATCTGTGTCCATTTATCCTGTCCAGATCTCGAGGAAACCCACAAGAACTTCTACATACAGATCCAGAGAGGCAGTGCTGGATCTTAAGCCTCAGGCTGATGTCAGGTCTACGCCATCCTATTGAAAACCTGCTCAAGTTCTCAAGAGAAGTCCACATGGATGGCTTTGGTAACTGTTCTGTATGTGTTCCAGGATCTTGTAATCAACAGGTCATGCCTACTTCCCCAGCCAGCTTTGCCATGCCCTAATCTCCTATGTCAGTGAGAGATCAGTAGGAAACGACACAAACAAACAAAAACTAGGGAAGATCTAGAATAGCTAAGGGACTACATAACTGGTAGCGGCTAGAATGCTGATGCAAATAAGTAATATTCTATTGGAAACTGAAGGAAAGGCCATGCTGTCACACCTTTGCAAAGAACAGGGCTGAAGTGGATCCATATCTTAGAGATTTGTCAAAGGTCAAATTTAAAAGTGATAAGCTAAGTTATATGTTGGAAGAAATATTTAATCAACAAGCCATTCAGGTTTCTTCTTGGTTACTTTTTACTGCACTAGGATCTTGGAGCAATGATATAATTAAAAAGGAAGCAGTGTGGAAAGATTTGAAAACTTCCTATTCTGTCCAGGAAAAGAGTGAAGAAAAAACATGTAAGGCTGTGGCCTCAAAACCCCTTACTAAAGGAATTAGCAAAGATTAAAAGAAGTTTGATGCTGTGCATTAGGACAATGAACAAGAAAGAGGTCTAGAGGGCATCTCAGAAATCTCTGAGGTTTCCCTTCTCATCACAGAATCAGAGGCCTGGAAGGATGGAATTGTTTCAAGGGAAAGGCACAGGGCACTCTCCATGGGCTTCCTGCTCCAGGCCAAACCCAGCTTCATCTCCTTGCTTTCCAGCAAAGTGTGTTTTGGCTGCAGCTGTGGTTCAAGAGGACCCAGGTGCAGATCATTCCTGTGGCAGACCTTGGTGTCCATGTGGCACTGATTTTGCAGGTGCACAGAATGAAAGTTATGGTATCATGGTGGCGTCCACAGATTCCAAAGGAAACCCTCATGGGCCAGGCATGGTAGCACATGCATCCCGAAGTTCAAGGCCAACTTGAGTTATTCAGTGAAACCCCATCTCAAAAAAAAAAGAAAAGAAAAGAAAAGAAAAGAAAGAAACCCTCATAAGCCAGGCAGAAATTTGTAGCAGTCAGAGGCCCTGCAGAAACTCCAGCTAGTGCAGCTGTGGGGGTAGAACAGCAGAGTGGGAGAGAGGGGCAGAGAGGTAAAACTTCTATCAAGGTGCAAAGCCTTCAGGGGAGACCTGAAGGCCACAGGCAAAACCGCCCACTAGAACAACCATGTGGTCTGGAACCAGCAAAGCCATGGGATGGGGCTGCCAGAGGCTTTGGGGACCCCACTCCCTGATGCAATGTGCATGAGATGCTAGACTTTGAGCTTTAAGATTTCATGTCTCCCTTGCTGTGCTATTTGCATCAGCAATGAGTAAGACACAAGCAAGTTACTTAGCAAGTTACCTTCTCTTGCCACTGGGTTAAGATGCCAGGTATCTGGACCACTGGGCTCCTTCCCTCCACTCTCTAACCTATCTACATAAGCCTGCCTGGTTGTCTTCATATAAAATTCCACCAGGAATGTGCATCCCTTTCTCCTGAGATCAAAAATACGTAATGGCTCCCAGCTGACTACAGGGAAGACATTAAATTCATTGGCACAATGTTCCAATTGGGCCACATCTCCCCTGGCTACTCCCCTCCTTATTATTCTCCAACACATTTTGTTTGCTCTCACCCACAAGCCTTTTCTAGCTCCTCCTGCAGGGTGCACTTTTCTCTCCTTTTCAACACCTCTTTCCTGAGCTTCTTGGCCACCTTGTGCAAGCAATGAATCCTGGAGCACTGAATGATGGCCTCATTTTCTTGATCTGATCAGAGGTTTCCTGAAAGTAACATTGTCTGCCCCCTCCTCCCTGTCTCCGTTTCTCCTCACTGGAATTGGAGCTCCTTGCATACAGGGTCTTATCCACTGCCCCTGGCTTCTCTTACACCAACATGTGGTCTTAGGGAAGGCCACTGGTGGCATGATGTGTGCCTGAGAGGTGGCAAGAGGACTCAAGGGGACAGATTACTGCTGGTGCACACAGAGAGCCATACTCTGTGAGCACACCTGAAATGGAATGGTTCTTTCTTATTCTTTATTTCGAGAAAGGTTCATTTCGTTACTAATACTATCTCTACACAGGGAGAGTACTTATGAGGACTGGGAAACGATCAAAATTAGCTCTAGAAATAGTGGTAATTTAAGAGTGCCTCTCCTAGTCTGAACTTATTTATTCAGCAAATGTTGATGTATCTCTGATAGTAAGAGGCTCCATGTGAGCCACTGGTGTCACAGTTCCTGTCATCCAGGACTGGAAAGAGAGGAAACAACCTCCCTTTCAGTTTGGAAGCATTACAGGTATGGGGGCACAAGGTGCAGATGCCTTTAGGAAGGGCAAACTCAGGAGAGATCCAGGGAAGTTCCTGAGGAGGGGCTGGGAAGGGGTGAGGAGAGGCTAAATTAAGACTGGAAGAAAGGATAAAGATTAGAACTGATATCATAGGTTCAGAGCTCTGCCTGAGGGTGAGGTGAGTGTGCAAAGGCCTTAATGAAAGGCTTTTCATATCCTGGTGAGGAATTTAAACTCTAGCCTCAGAGTATTTTGTCAGGCAACCTCTGAGAGAGGATGCGATGGAAAAAGTTCCTGCCTGTTGTTTTTTGGAAGAGTAACTGAAGGATTGGCATGAATTCATTAAATGTTCCATAGACTTCATCAATTAAACCATCTAGTCATGGCCTTTTATTTTGTGGGAAGTTTTTAAAGTTATGTTTCTATTTATTATAGGTTTCCTCAGCTTTTCTCTTTCTTCTTGAATCAGTTTCAATAGTCTGTGTTTCTACAAATTTGTCCATTTCCTCTAGTTTATCTAATTTGTTGGCATATAATTGTTTATTGTGTTTCCTTAAATTCTTTTTATTTCTATAAGGTCAGTGCTAATGTCCTCCTTTTACACCTGATTTTAGTAATTGAATCTTCTCTCTTTATTCTTGATCAGTCCAATGAATTTTTTTGGTTTTATTTGTATTGGCTTTACTAATTTTTCTCTATTGATTTCCTATTTATCACATTTATTTTCTATCTAATCTTTATTAGTTCCTTCCTTCTGCTTGATTTTGGGTTTAGTTTGCTCTTTTTTTCTACCTTAAGATAAAAAGATCTGAGATCTTTCTTTTTAAAAAATAAGCATTTAAACTATAAATATTCTTAAAAGTTCTGCTCTATCTGCATCCTTAAGTTTTGATGTTGTACTTTCATTTCCATTTATCTTAAGGTATTTTGTTATATACATATATATATATATCTTCAAGTTCATATATATATTGGTTTACATGATTATGAAGGCTAAGAAGGCCCACAGTAGGCTATCTGTAAGCTAGAGAATGTAATTCAGTCTGAGCCTAAATGCTAGAAAACCAAGGGAGCTGTATGTGTAGCTATCAGCCAAATGCCAGGGCAAAGGCTACAAGACTGGCAGGAGGGTGGAGGAGAATACATTGGTGCAATTTCTGGGGTCTGAAGACCTAAGAACCTAATGTTCTGATGTCCAAGAGCAGGAGAAGATGGGTGTCCTAGTACCAGGAGAGGGAGTTAATTGCCTTTTTCCACCTTTTTGTTCTAATTGGACCCTTAATAGATTGAGTGATGCTCACCCATGTTGGTGATGGACAATCTTTATTCAGTCCACTGATTCAAATGGTCATCTCTTCCAGAAACAGCCACAAAGATACTCTAGCTATCTGAATATCCTTTAACCCAGACAAGGTGATACTTCTCTCATATGCTTTTAGGATTCTGTCTTTGTCTTTCAACAGTTTGATTACAATATGTCCAGGTGTAGATCTGTTCATTCTTGAATGTAGAGATTAATGATTTTCATCAAACAAGAGAAGGGTTAACTTCTTTTTCTGTCTCTGTTCAATTTGAGATGCCAATTACATATACATTGATATTCGTGAGTGTGCCTCATAGTTCTCTGAGGACTAGTTCATTTTCCTTCCTATTGTTTTCTTTCTGTTCCTCTGACTGGATAATCTTAATTGATGTATCTTCAAGTTCATTGATTCTCTTTTTCCTCTCCTCTCAAATCTGCAGAGCCCATCTAGTAAAAATTTCATTTCAGTTATTGTACTTTTTGACTCTATAATTTCTATTTGGTTCTCTTTTTCTCCATTTTTTTATATCTTTATTAATATTATTATTTTCTGTGCTGGGGATCAAGTCCAGGGCCTTGTGCATGCTAGGCAAGTATTTTACCACTGAGCTACATCCCTAGTCCTTTATTGGTATTCTTTATCTGGTGGAACATTATTCTCATACTTTTCTTTATTTCTTTAGAGATGATTTCCTTCAGTTCTTTAATATACTTTAAAAAACTGATTTAAAGTCTTTGTTTAGTAAGTCCAATGTCTGGGCTTCTTCAAGGACAATTTCCATTCACTTTTCTTCCCCTTTTTTTTCTGGTGAACAGTGCATGTGTTCTTTTTTTTCTCTACATGTCTTATGCTTTTTCACTGAAACCTGGACATTTTAAATCATATACTGTGGTACCTCTGGAAGTCAGATACTGCCTTGTCTCCAGGATTTGTTGTTGTTGCTGCTGTTATTGTTTCGTTTTGTGACCTTTCTGAACTAGCTTTGCAAAGTCATTTTCTTTGTCACATTTAGCCTTTGAATTCTCTGCACAGTTAGCACAGTGGTCAGTTAATGAATGGGCAGATTTGCTTGATTGTCGATAACCAATAAATCTCCCAGTCTCTGCCAAAGGGCTTTTAGTACACACTAGGACACTCCTTCAGCTTGACACCTCTGCCTTAGCAGTTTCACTTCTTGTCTGTGTGGAGCCCAAGGGTCAGCAGGAGGTGAAGGTTGGGGTCTTCTCAGGTCTTTTCTGTGTGTGCACATAGCTCAGAGTACAAACACATGCACATGGCCTTCCAGATGCCCAGGAATAAGTACTGTGGAGCTTTCTTTCCCCATATTTTACTTGAAACTTTCTGGGTAGCTAATTGCTTGCCTCAACTGTTATCCATGTCTTCGGGCAGTCAGCAAGTTAAACAATTATCTCTAATTTTTTCAACAGACATCCCTGGATAAAAGACTTGTTGCCCTGAGTGAACCTAAGTCTAAACAAAGATAGACTGTAAAAGAGGACTACAGAGAACCACAGGAGAGGTCACTTGATGACAATTCCCTGGCCAGGAGCCTTTCAAGGCACCCAGCCCCATTTTATTCCCTGTCATGCCTCCCAACCTTCTGTCTTTTACCTTGGTTGCCAGTTTTCAGGGCAAACACAGAGCTGCAGATGGATAGTAAGAATAGGGTTAGTTAAGACACCATAAATCTCATGGTCCATACAAAGACTCAACCAGTTTTACTGAGTGAACACTTCCTAGCTTACTGCAAGCTTTTGGCTAGTTTTCAGAAAAATTGATTTTAACTTTTATTTTTCTTGCCAACTTTCTTGTTCCTTTTATAGAGGAGAGAATTTTTGAGGGGTTGTCAGTTCTTAATTGATTTATTAATAAGCTAATTTGAACTATTATCAATCATATATTTTCTTTGGAAGATCATTGTGGCCCTAGCGTGTAGAAGATACTGAGGTTTGGGGAAGACAGGAGTCGGGGAGATGGGCTGAGAGTTTTGTGGTCAACAGGCCACAGATGACAGAGACTTTCACTGAGTCAGTGAATGGGGATAATGCTAAGAATAACTCACATGTGTGGAATGATTAACATCTGCCAGGTGCTCAGTTCTTTATATAAATTTTTGTACATTTCATACCAATTTTAAAGATAATAGAGCTACGTTTAGAGAAATTCAATGTCTTGTCCAAGGCCACAGAGCTAAATGGAGTTAGAGCAGTTTTTTAATAAAGTCTTTGGTAATCTCATTTTAAAATCTATGTTAATAAACACTACCCTACATTTCTAGAAGACTTAATGACCAAAATAAAGCAAACTCTTCATTCAACAAATATTTACTGATGACCAACTATGTGCCAGGCACAGTTCTAAGGGGTAGAAACGTAATAGTGAACAAGAAAAAAAAAAGAAAAAAAATTCCTGTTCTTATAGAACTGATGTTCTAGTTGGTGAGGACAGACAATAAAAATATGTGAGCAAAATATAGCTTATGTTGGGAAGTGATATGTGTTAAAGTAAAGAGAGAAAAAAGGTATCCAGTAGATGGGTGAGTGGGAGTGGCCAGGAAAAGCCTCCCTGAAGAATGATACTTGAGTGAGAACCTGAAGCTGAGGGAGGAATCATATGTATATCCTGGTGAATAGTGTTGTAGGCAGAGGAAGTAGCAAGTGCAAAGGCCCTGAGGCAGGAAGAGCAAGAAGCTATGGTGACAAGTGAAGCTGAGTGTGAGATGGGGTCAGAGAGGGAACAGGACCCAGGCTATGTGGGTCTTACAGGCCACTGAAAGGTGTTTGACTTTGAGGCCCAACATGAATAAATGGATTGCTCTGACTTGTGTGTTGAGAACAGGGCAACAGTCCGGTAGGAAGATTTGTCAGAACCCAGGAAAGAGGAGATATAATAGCAGTGGAAGGAAGAGGTGATAAGTAATGAGCTTCTGTGGATAATTTGAAGCTCAAAGCTACAAGATTTGCTGCCCAAGCCGCCAAGGGTGACTCCAAGTGTGGACATGAGCAGCAGGAGGGATGAGGTTGCCCCTTGCTAGGAGGAGGGGGAGGGGAGGAGGGAGGGGTGGTGGTTCAGGTCATGAGAGAAGGCGGTTGGCCTTGGAGGGTTTGCATTCAGTATCCTTGTGGCACTTTCCACTGGGCAGCTGCATAAAGAAGTCTGCTGTTCAGAGGAGGCAGGAGTGAGTAGACGGTATTCAATTAGAATTGTGAGCCTGGAGGAGTGAGACTAGGTAGAGGAGAGGTCCAAGAAAAAACCATTAGTAGTCTGGTGGTGAAGGAAGATGTCACAAAGAAACAGGGAAAAAGTACAGCCCTTAGTACCTCCCCAGCTTTGACTCTCACCTGTCTGCCTCTACCAAGGTCTCACTCCATCACCAATATTCACACCCATGATGACTCGATTATAAAAAGTGAGACGTCAGCGAAGAAACCAGCAGGGGGCGCTTCGCTGTGGTGCAGCAGCTCTGGGGAGGCTTTGGTGTAGGGATGGTACTTAAACCTGTGAACCTGGAAGAGCTCAGTGGTCATTCGGGCGCCATGTCCCTAAACAGTCAGGTGACAGAGAATTCTGACATTGATTTTTAAAAATATTTCTACAGAAAAGTTAAACTTTGACTAGATGAACGTTTGCAATTCAACGTTTGCAAGTTAAACTTTGACTAGATGAATGTTTACCTCAGCTTTTGGTAAAATGAACTCATGCACTAGGTCTTGTCGAGGGATGTTGGACAAATGAACTTTTGCTGTGTGCTCATTAAACCAAGGAGAGAAGAGCAGGAAGAAGGGGAAGAAGTGGGGGATAAAGCCGATTCAAGTTCTCCTGGCACAGGATCAACAGCTATTCATCACTCAGGGCTACCCCAGGCTGACAAGGGGCATAGTCTACAAGAGAGCAGATTATTCCCTGCCATTCCCCTGCTCTATCAATATTCCCTGTCCAGGGAGCTTGCCAGTCTTGGAGGGAAGCGCAGGCCTTGTCAGCACTTCTCATGTAAGCAACAGCTAGCTCTTTTTTCCTCTGGTTCTGCCTAGCCACTGAGCTCCTGTTCTCCCAGACGGGGACCATCTTTCCAATCAATTGCCACAGAAGGTTGGCTGTATTCAACCCAGCTTCTCTCTCATAGCCTCTTCTTGCAGCAGTCTGTGGTTACAGATTTTAAAGACTTAATAGACAGATGTGTTTTTCTCTCCCTGAGGAAGAAAATGAAGATTTCTACTTGGCATTGTTTTCTGCCATCATATTTTTGTTGTTCTAGAAATGGAGCAGAAAATTGCTGTTGCTCCTTTATTGTCCAACTGCCCACGCCACTTCCAGTCCTTGGGAAGAAAATCAATTGTTTTTGAAAATTTTATTCAGAGATTTGGGTTATTATTTGCTTAAATCTTCCCCATTATTTCCTCTGATGAACCCATAGTTCTGTGATGGAAAAAGGAACCATGATTCCCCATCAGTGAAAAATCAGCTGTTATTGTCTCCTTTTATTATAAAACAGAGCCACAGTTTGCCACTGGGTATTAATGAAACAGATGAAAAGCTTATGCCTGCATGTCATTCAACTTTAACTTTTTTTTTATTGTTCCTGAGCTTTACCTATGTACTAAATGCAATGCTTACTGATGTTATCCCTTTCAGTCTTCACAACTGAGTGGGGCTGTTTTCAGTTCCATCTTATGAGTGAGGTAACAAAGGCCAAAGAACTTAAAAACCTGGCCTGACACTCCATAGAAGCCCAATGAGTAAGCAGTCTTCATAAGAATCCCCACTATTGTTATGGCTTATATCTATATGTCTCCCAAAGCCTCATGCAGACATAAGCAGAGCTTTTTGGAGGTGGCTAGATCTAGAGTAGGCGATGCTGGGATTAAGGATGTGATGCTGGGATTTATTCATGGTGCAATGCTAAGATTAAGAGTGCCCTACACAGGGTGTGAGTGCTACCCATTCTAAGGGCAGGTAGGTTGGGTAGAATATAAGGGACAGAAAGAGGGGTGCCATTGTCTTTTGCTGCTTCACTACTTTGCTGCTTTCTGCCTTCTGCTTTGCTGCCCTCTACCCACCATGGACTCTTTCTCCCTTGTGATTCCTCTCTGCCATGCCATCCTGCCACTTCAGCCAACTATGAACTGAAACCTCTACAAACTGTGAGCTACAAGCTATCTTTCTTCCTTTAACTTTGAGTGTTGGGTATTTTGTCTCAGGAATAAGAAAAGTAACTAAGACAACTGTCCTTCATGAGATCAATATTATTTCTTATTTTCTGAGTTTGTGCTTTTTGTACAGCAATCTCAAAACCAAAATACTTTATGCTTCATTTTGGCAAAAAATGAAGTGTGTGTCAACCACTAAAGAAATACTGCACAGATGCCTGCAACCCATTACACCAAGAGAAACAGGCTTGTGTAGGATGGCAAGGCTTAGAACTACTTTAAAATGGTTTATTTTTCAAATTTTTGGCCCTGACTTAGAGCAGACATTTTGTAGCACTTGGAAGTTTTCATGTACCAACCAAGCAATTATAAAATTTTGACTACAGTAACATGACAGAATAACTCCAGGCAAGAATTGACGGTAAAAGGAGAGTGAAACTCAGGTGAAAGGAAGACATTCATGATAGCCACTAGCAATGTACATTAAGTACTCATCATTTTTGGACTGCTAGCAGATACCCTATAGAAGAGGAAATGTAGATTAAAAATGTCTTGATATCATTTCACAGACATTTGGAGCATGTGCTTACTAAGGCTCTAGATTGAATAATTACAAGTGGATTTTGACACCTTTTTGTGGTACTGAGGATTGAACCTAGGCCTTTGCTATGAGCTATATTCCAGCCCTTTTTATTTTATTTTTAAATTTTGAGACAGCATCACTAAATAGCTAAGTTGTCTGTGCTGGGCTAGAACTTGAAATCTTCTTGTCTCAGACTCCCAGAATGCTGGGATTTCAGGAGTGTACCACCATGCCCACCCTTGGCACCATTCTTAACTTAGTCACTGCTATGATTTGGATAGGGACTGTGCTCTAGAAATCCATATGGTAAAGTCTCGGTCTCCAGGGTGGTATTACTAGGAGATGATGGAACATTTCAGATGAGGGTCTAATGGGAGGACTTTAGGTTATTGGAGGTATTCCCTGCAAGGGGATAGAGATATCTAGCCCCTTCCTCTTCCTTTCCTGAATTTGCTTCCCAGCCATGAGGGGAGGGCTTTTTGCTTCAACACACATTCCCAATATGATGTACTGTCATAGGCCCAAAGCAAGTAGGCCAACTACTCATGGACTGAAACCTCTAAAACCATGAGGATTTTTAAAATAGTGATAGAAAGCTAGCAGAGCACCAATTTAACTAGAGATATTGCACAAATAACTGATGTACAGATGGCTCAGTCTTTACAGGGGCCAGAATAAGGGACTCTACAGGGAAGTATGAAGAAAGGAAGGGGGCAGGTGCCAAGAAGTCTGCACAGGGAGCAGTTGGGACCAGGCAGGGGGTCATTTCCTGATGCAGTGCCTTTAGTTTATGAGGGGCTCCACCAGGAGGTAGATGGATAGCCAGGCTAGGAGCTGGAGAACCCCTATGGCTGCATATGGAAAGAAAGCTTTGAATGAGATGGGAGAGATTTCCATTCTCCTAGCAGAGGTTAGAATGAGGGTTGTTGTGTTGGTTTCCTAGAGCTACCAAGGCAGAGCACCTCAGACCAGGGACTTGGACTACAGAAATTAATTTTCTCATAGCGCTGGATGGTGGAAGTCTAAGATCAAAGGGCTGGCAAAGTTGGTTCCTCCTGGGGCCTCTCTCCTTGGCTTACAGATGACCGTCTTCTCCCCTTGTCTTCACCTGGTCTTCCTTCTTCTGTGTTTGTCTATGTCCTAATCTTCTCTTCTCATCCTTATGAGATGGTCCAGTCACAGTGGATTAGGGCCCAGCCCAATGACCTTGTTTTCTCTTAATTACTATGTTAATGATGCTGTCTCCAAGTACAGTCACATTCTGAGGAATTAGAGGTGAGGACTTCAACATATATAATTTTGAGGGCATGCAGTTCAGCACATCATGTCCAGATTAATTTTGTCATGTGCCCTGCTGGAAAAAACATTTTAAGTATAAACACCCAACAAGTCTACTAAATTATCATAAAGTGTGTTCTAATGGAATAATAAATTTTTCATGTTGTAAAGCAAAGCAAGACCTACACAGAAGTTCTGTTTTGTCCTGTACCCCAATGGATCATGTGAGTATCCATTGGGCAGGAGGCCTTGGGGACCACCGCCTTTGTGGTTAGCCCGTCTGTCTCTCTGCTTCTCACTTTTTCTAGGCTTCCTCTAGGAACCCACCTACACTTGCATTGACTTGTTCTTTCCTTGGATATGAATATTGTGCTTTCAATTAGATTACAGTGAAGTCTCCTTGCCTCGGAGCCATTCTCTGTCTTTAAGCAGACTTTCTCTGCATCCTTCCCTGTCCTGCATTGATTTATAGTTTGCCTCAGCAATTGGATTTCCTCCAGTTCTCAGTCCTTGAGGGCACATGTCAGTTTCTCATCAGGCTTTCTGTTTGCCACCCAATGGTTTTCTCTGTAATCTACTGTTCATTTTCTTACCCATCATGTCCATTTCCCTACTATTATGGCTTGACTGTATCTCTCAAAAATCATGTGTTGGAAAGTTAATGCTCAATGCAACCATATTGGGAGGTGGGACTTAATGAGAGGTTTTTAGGTCACGAGAGCCCCACCATGTTGAGTTTTTTTTTTCCAGTACCGGGGATTGAATTCAGGACCTTGTGCTTGCGGTGCTACTGAGCTAAATCCTTGGCCCCCCCCAACATTGGGAATAGATTCATATTGATAATGAAAGAACTTCAGGCTGTAAGTGTGATTTCCTGCTTTCTCTCCCCATGTGGTGCCTTCCAGTATTTTGACCCAGCAAGAAGGTCCTCACCAACTGCAGCCCCTCGGTCTTAGACTTTCCAGTGTCTAGAACTTGGAACCAATACATTTTTGTCTTTTATGGATTACTCATTTTAAGCATTCTTTTATAGCAGCATACAACAGACTAAGACACCCACCTAGACTACAAAGCTTTATAGGGTATGAATTTGTTTAACACGGTGCTTGGGAACCACAGGGACTTCATAATCCTGTTGATATTACAACTTTCCACATCATCACAGGGTCTAATAGAAAATGAGAAACTCATCATTGCTTTGGATGTTATAAATTAAAGTCTTGGAATTAAGCATTAAAGTAGATAAGATTCTAGCACAATTTTTAAAAAGACTTACATCAATAGTCTTCCTAGTTGCCCTTCTGAAGAATTCCTAGTAAGAAAGATACTTAAAAGACATCTGGCCCGTGTTTGTATTTGCAGTGTATATACCTAGGTTTCCTAGGGACTGAAATGGGTTTGATGAGGTGGAATCCAGCCTCAACTTCAGTCCTGAGTGACCTCAGGGAATTGATGCTTAGTTGCTATCTGAACTATCTTTGAAAGAAAAGCAAAGGCAAGATTGGAAGATCTGGAGAAGTTACCATGATGAAGAGGTCCAAAGACTGCAAGAACAAAGCAGTCTCCATTGTTCTGCCCACAGAAAAAAGAAACTAATAGTTACTGAGCATCTAGTGTGTGCCAGGTACTGCCCTAATATTTACCCTACATGATCTCATTTTATCTTTACAGCACAACAAAATAGAAAATATCTGCATTTTACAATCCTCTCCTTAGAGAAGTAATCTTCTTTATACTGAATCTCAGATCTAGTAGGTATGTGGAGGAATCAGGATTTGAACCCAGAGCAGTCTGATTTGGGAAGGCTAGAGCTTTGTCTAGCATTTTGCTTATACCTGGTGATTTCCAGGAAATGACACTTTCTAACATCTTTTCTTGACTGTTTTACCTCCATTAAAAAGTGTCTTTGTCCTACTCCCCTGGTAGAGGTCTGTTCTAATTAAGGTGGGCTGGCAATGCCAAAGTGGTAACTAGTAATTGTGGGCTGACAAATCTTCCCTAGTGATCTAGGTACGTTCTGACATAAGTCTTATTAGGGTTTGGATCTGAGCAGACCCAGGCTCAGGGATGGTGCTGACTGCGGTGATAAGAACACAAGGGCAGACACATTGAATTTGCTGGTACATGTTGGTCCCATCTTTAAAAGGCCAGTGAGGCCTGTTCCAGAGCGGGTGGGTGGGGGTCTCTTCATAAGTTTATTTTGTTCAGTCAAAAGGGTGAGTTTCTTGCTAAGTCATAAACAAAGACATTGTCAAAAGAAGCAAACATGAATGATTCCAAAGCAAGAGCAAAGGTCCTTAAAGCAAGGAGTTTGTCAAGGAAAAATAGTCTCTCTGCTCTTCTGAGCCTCACTCAGCCTTAAAACCTCAATCAAAATTGTAAGGACAAGAGTCCCTTTATCAGTGGGGAATGTGGTCCAAGACTCACAGGCAATGCCCTGATGCCATGGATAGTGCAGGTGCCAGGCACCCTGTGCAGAGTCACATTCAGACAAACCTGTCATAAGAGAAAATATCATATGTTGAAACAGCATTTAATATACCTTACCAAGCATCATCTTTTAGCCTGGCCTACTGTAAATGTGCTCAGAACACTTACACTAGCCAACAGTTGTACAAAAGCCTAATTTATAATAAGGTGTTGATTATCTCATGTTATTCACTGAATACTGTACTGACAATGAAAAGTAGAATGTTGTATGGATGTGCCTTCACACTATTGCAAGTTTGAAAGATGGTTGTTGAACATTTGTGAGTGGGGACTCTGTATACACTATCTTTTCCTATACATACCTACCTAGAATAGAGGAACAACAATCATTAATAATAAAATAGAACAAGTGTAACTGTAATAAATTCACAATTATGGTAATAAACTTATGTGAATATAATCTCTCTTTATGGAAAATGTCAAGGCAAATATTAATTTTTTTGGACCATGTCTGATCACAGGTAACTGAAACCACAGAAAGTGAATTCATAAATAAGGCAAGATAACTACAGTCAAAAGTGCCACATGAGCCACTTTGTGTGTGCAAAGCCCCACTGTGGGGTCTGTGATGTGAGACCAATAAGGGGCACTATCTCTAAACCAGAAATACAACAGGCTTCCTAAACTCTGTAAACTCCATGCTTAGCACCCTTATTTCATTTACTCTTCATATAAATGAGAAAGACATCATTGCTCTTATCTTACAGAGAAGGAAGCTGAGGGTCAAAAACATTGAAGGACACAATTGTTAGAACAAGAGCCAAGATATGAACCCAAAGTTCATGCTCTTTCCTGTCAGGAGCCATTCTACATAATTTTTAGGGAAAAAACATTTTCCAATTAAATTATGATTAGGGCTATCTGAGGCCTCAAGAGTCCTGTGATGCTGTGATGCTCAAGCTCAAGATTACATCAGCTCAAGACATCCTGGTTCTTTGAGAATCAAGTAGTAATACAAAAAGAGAAAGGTTTCACTTGGGGAGGGACAGATACCTTATCAGCTTAATGCATCCCACCTACTGTTGTAAGAACATTTTGCTCATCTCACTATCCTAATCAATTTAAACTCCTCATTGACCTAAAATTCTCATCAGCATAAGCTCATCATCATAGGATTACCACCATCCTCTGAGGCATCTGATACTTCCTCTGATTATAAGATCCTTGTCAATTTAGGATTATTGCTGCCCTCTGAGTCATGTGATACTCCCTAGGAACCCAATACATAATGGCAAGTTCGGGGTGCCTTTGTCTTTGCTGCCCAAAGTAGCACTAATCAGGCCCCAAACCCAACTTCTTCTCTAAGCCTCGTTCTTGTCTTTATTCTTATCAGCTTTGTGTTATAGTGGCTCACATGAGACCAGGACTCACTTCAGGAGTTCTGATAACTTCCCCTTTCCCCATGCCCTATGCTTTCCTCAGCTTTGAATTAAGGGAAATTGTGACCTAAATTTAAGGCAGACACTAGTGAGTGGAGGACTGGTTCTCAGCTGCTGTGTGGCCATGTTGATTAATCCTAGATTTACAAGCAACAGCTTGAGAGGGATTTCTTTGTAGTTCTTCTGGGAGCTGCAATGGTGTTCTTTCCTTTGTTGATGGAATATCTATCTGTGGAGCCTGGAATCAGTCAACTCAACCAGGTGTATTTTAGAATCTGACAGACATGGGACAATTTCACTGTACTCTATATATGGTGCTTTGGTTCATTTTACTGCAATGAGATGGCCATGAGAGGACACAGAAGGACAGAGACCAGTTAATGGGTTTGCCTTCTATTTTTTTGCCCCTACTAAATGCAGTGCCTGGAGGGATTCTGCAATTATCTGAACAAGACTGGCTCTGATTCTGTAGTGATAAAGGCAGACACAGTGGATTTGCCAGCGCATCTTAATCCCATCTTTGCAAGGACACCTAGGTCTGTTCCAGCAAGAGACAAAGATGAGGGTTATATGCTGTACTGTGATCTTTGTTTGTCCAGGGCAGAAATTGTAGGGCCCTAGTACCATCTCATCATAAGTTTTTATCTTATTCAGTCAAAAGGATAAGTTCCTTTCCAAGTCAGACAGAGACACTGTCAAAAAGAGCAAATATGAATGATTCTAAAGAGGGAGCAAGGGGGCTCTATGCAGAGAATTTGTCAATGTTATTTTTCTATTCCCTTGATGGAGAGATGTAGCTTCTCCCTTGAAAAGGACCAGTAACCTCTGTTTCTGACATTATTACTTTCCTTAGAGAAGGCAGAATCATTGTCGGATAGTGTCAGGGTGACTCAGGACTCACTGGGAGATTCTCCCAAGCGGTTCCTACAAGACATAAAGCTCCTCAAATGCCTGATTTTCTTATTTCCAGAGAAGAAAACTGAAACTACCATGACATGGTTAGTTAATGTCACACAGTGGATCAGGAGAACTATGCCATGCATTGGGTCCTGGCCAGGTTACCCTTGTGTGTGTCTTCTAAGGTCAGAGTGTGAGTTGGTGGAAAGTGCATGCAATTGGGCCAGAACAGTGTCTGTCCTGGTTTTGCAAAGCATTTGTATGACTCTAGAAAAGTGTCCTTATTTCCAGGAACCTCAGGGTGGTTATCACAAAAATGGAGCAATTGAACTGGTCTGAGTGGTTTGCTGACCTAATTGATGGTGGAAAAACTCCTCAGATTCCACAAATGGTAGGAAATCTTTCTCAGAAACCTGGTAGATCAAATGAATGAAACTGGAGCTATGTTCACTGAAGGTGGGTGAAGACAGGGATGGGAATCACCTTCTCCACCTCAAACTTCCCTGGGACCCAAAGGTTGCAAGTTTCCAACATACTGCCATATTGCCTTCCAGAAGATGGCCCTCTCACCTGTGTCTAAACTGTATTATTTTAGGGGGAAGTTATTAATCTAACTAGTTTATGAACTTTCTGGGAGAAATGTCTTGACTCTTTGGTTTTTGACAGTGTGCCATCCATGTCCATGACTGGAGACCCTCCTCACCTTTTGCCTTTCTACCTTCTGTGGAAGGTCCTAACTAGCACAGAAAACATGGATTTTCACTTTCCCGAGTCATCCCAGTGACACTTCCTTTAAATCATTGGAGCGTAACCCTGAGGTCTGAATGTTTGTGTCCTCCCTTCAGTTCATGTTGAAATACCTCAAAGTGATGGTATTTGGAGGTGGAGCTTTAGAATGTCATTAGCTCATAAGAACAGAACCCTCATGAGTGGGATCAGTGAGCTTTCAAAAGCGATCTTGGGAGAAGCCGAGGATTATGTTTGATATTTTCTCTTATGGCAGGTTTGTCTGGATGTATCTCCATTGTAAGTCAAGGAGCACCTCCACAAGGCCTGGTATTATCCATGGTATTAGGCATTGGATGAGGGTCTTGGACTAAATCCCCTGGAGATAAAGGGGGGACCACTGTTCTTGGAATTTTGTTCATGGCTAAGTCCAAGAACCACACCACACACAACTAGTCCCCGAAATGGCACAGAAATGGAATTAAAACCCCAATCACCAAGAGAATAATCTCTTAAGGAAGTAGACTTTAAGTTCCTGAGGGAAATGTACTTTATCAAGAATTTCAACAAGAACCTATTTTTTTATTGGTACATTTTAGGTATACAATACAGTTACATTCATCATTGGGATCTTGTAACTTTACAAGATGTATCTTGGTTCTTATTTTTTTCCCCATTCCCCTGCCCTACCTTCACCCTCTCCATCCTTCCTTATTTACAAAGACTTTGTTTCCATGTTTTTCCTTTTCTCATATTTTTTTCTTTTCCTTTCTTTCCTTTCCCCTGCCCCTCCCACTTCCCCTACCCCTTTAGACCTTTTCTTCCTATTTCATGATATCAATTATATATTTTGATTCTTATTTACACTTTTAGTTTTTCACATGAGAGAAACTATTTGGTATTTACACTTGTGTGTCATATTTATTTCACTTAAGAGTATAGCCTTAATGTGCATCCACTTAGCTGCATGTCTCCAGTTTCTCATTCTTCATGGCTGAGTAGCACTCCATTTTATAAAAAAACCACATCTTCTTTATCCAGTCTCCAGTTGATGGGCAATTGGGCTGCTTCCAAGTTTTAGCTATTATAAACTGTAACATTATAAACATGGATGCACATATATTACTGTGGTATGATTCTTTTAATTCTTTTAGAAAGATACCCAGTAGAGGAATAGCTGGGTCAAATGGGACTTCCAATCCTAGTTGTTTGAGGTATCTCCATATTGATTTCCACAGTGGTTGCATGAGTCTGCACTCCCACCAGCAATGAAGAAGGGTTCCTTTCTCCCACAACCACACCAGCATTTGATATTGGTTGATTTCATGATAGCAGCCATTCTTTCTTGGGGGAAGCAGAATCTCAGCATTGTTTTCATTTGCATGTCTCCAATGACCAGTGATGTTGAACCTTTTTTCATATGTGTATTTGCAGCTTTTACTTCTTTGTCTTACAAATCTCTGTTCATTTCAAATGTCCATTTTCAAATTGAGTCTTTATATTTGGAGGGTCTGATTCTTTTAGTTCTTTATATATTCTACATAGTAGACCTTTGTCTGAGGAAGAGCTGGTAAAAATTTTTTTCCCACATTGTAGGTTGTCTCTTAGCTCTGTTGGTGGTTTCTCTTGCAGTGCAGAAGCTTTTTAATAAGATGAGATCCCAGTTGTTGATTCTTTGTGCTAGTTCCCATGCTATTGAGGATTTGTTACTAAAGTCCTTTCCTATGCTAATGTCTTCAAGAATTCTACCTAACTTATCTTCCAGCAAGTTTAGTATTTCTGTTATAATATTTAGATTTTTAATCCACTTCAATTTTAATTTAGTGCATGGTGAAAGATAGGGGTCTAGTTTTAATCTTTGGCAAGTTGAAATCCAGTTTTTCCAACACCATTTATTAAAGAGGCTATCTTTCCTCCAGTGAGGATGGTTGGCTCCTTTGTCAAAGATTAGATAGCTGAGTATGTCTGGAATTGTTTCTGCATCTTCTAGTCTATTCCACTGATCCTTGAGTCTATTTCTTTGCCAGTACCATGCTGTTTTTATCACAGTGGCTTTGTAGTACAGTTTCAAGTTGGGAATTGTGATACCCCCTGCCATGACCCTGTTGCCTAGAATTGCTTTTGCTATTCTAGGTCTCTTCTGGTTCCAGATGAATTTTTGGCTTGCTTTCTCCAGTTTTGTGCAATATGCTGTTGGGATTTCAATTGGGATAGGATTGAATCTGTATAGCAGTTTTGGAAATATGGCCATTTTCACTATATTGGTTCTTCCTACCCAGGAACACGGTATGTCTCTTGATTCTCTTATGTCCTCTTTGATCTCTCTTTTCAGAGTGCTGTAGTTCTCAATGTAGAGGTCTTTTGCTTCTTTCATTAGATTGATTCCTAGATATTTCTTTCTTTCTTTCTTTTTTTTTTTTTTTGGTACTGGGGATCGAACTTGGGTCCTTGCGCTTGCGAAGCAGGTGGTGAAAACACTGAGCTAAATCCCCGGCCAGTATTTCATTTTTTTGGTGCTATTGTGAAAAGAATTATTTCCCTAATTTCTCTGTCAGGGAGTCTGTTACTTGTGTATGAGAAGACTATTGATTTTTGAGTGTTGACCTTGTATCCAGCTACTCTACTGAATCTGTCAGTTAAGTCTAGAAGTCTTTTGGCAGAGTTTTTTGGGTCTTCTGTATGTAGAGTATCATATTGTCAGCAAATAATGACAGTTTAATTTCTTCCTTTCCTATCTTTACTCCTTTTATTTCTTCCTCTTGTCCAATTGCTGTGGCTAATGTTTCCAAAACTATATTGAACAGGAGTGGTGGTAGTGGACTTGTCTTGTTCCTGATTTTAGCATAAAGGTTTTCAGTTTTTGACCATTTAGTATGATGTTGGCTGTTGATTTTTAATAGATAGGCTTTATCAGGTTGAGATAAAGACCATCTATTCCAATTTTCTGCAGGGTTTTTATTATCATGAATGGGTGTTTAATTTTGTTGAATGCTTTTTCTGCATCTATTGAGATGATCATACAGTTTTTGTCCTTGATTCTGTACATTTATTGATTTATGTATGTTGAACCGTCCTGGCATCCCTGGAATAAATCCGACTAGGTCAGGGTGTATGATCTTCTTGATGACCCTCTATATTCTGTTTGCCAGTATCTTATTGAGGATTTTTGCTTCTATGTTCATTAGGGAGATTGACCTGTAGTTCTCTGTTTTGGTTGGGTCTTTCCCTGGTTTTGGAGTCAAAGTAACACTTGCTTCCAGGAATGAATTTGAAAGTATTGCTTCTCTTTCAATTTCATTGAAAAGTTTAAAGAATAATGGCAATAGTTCTTCTCTAAATGTCTTATTGAATTCAGCAGTGAAGCCATCAGACCCTGGGCATTTCTTTGTTGGTAAATTTTTAATTATGTTTTCAATTTCACTCATTGTAATTGGGGTGTTTAGAATTTTTAGGTCTTCTTTGTTCAACTTTGGTAATTCATATGTATCTAGGAATCGGTCCATTTCTTCTGTGTTTTCCATTTTATTAGCACACAGGTTCTCAAAGCAGGTATTGATGATCCTCTGGATTTCTGCTGAATCTGTTGTGACTTCACCTTTTTCATTCCTAATTGCATGGATTTGAGCCTTTTCTTTCCTTTTTGTGATAAGGTTGGCTAAGGGTTTATTAATTTTATTTATTCTTTCAAAAAACCAACTCTTTGATCTGTTGATTTTTTGTATCATTCTCTTAGTCTCCATTGAATTGATTTCTGCTCTGATCTTCATAATTTCCTCTCTTGTATAAGCTTTGGGTTTGTCTTGAAGAGCCTGTTTTTGAGGGGCTATGTGGAAGCTATTAAGTCCTTCATTAAGCCCAGGAAGGCTTAGCTCAATATCCAAGAGGGTGTCAGCTGTAAGTTCAAGCAACTCACCTACATCACCACCCCAAGGTCCGGAGTGTGCTGGTGCCACCATTGCCAAGGCTTTGAGACTCTGCTGGCTGGTGGTAGGGCCAAGGCTCAAACCTGTAACTTTGGCTGCCGTTCCAGTATCAGTTCTGACTCCAGTTAAGATTGCAAAAGGTGCCCAGGCTCTCACAAAGGCTCCAGAACAGATGCCTTTGTCTGCCAATGTGAGGACAGAAGGACTAGTATGGCCCTTGGTCTGCCATAGGGCTGGTGTCTTTTTGTGCTGTTTGTATAAATAAACTTGTGAAGGATCTAGAGGGAGGGAGAGAGGAGAGAGAGAGAGAGAGAGAGAGAGAGAGAGAGAGAGAGAGACAGAGACAGAGACAGAGACAGAGACAGAGACAGAGACAGAGACAGAGAAAGAGTTTGGAGAGCTAGCTAGTCCCTTGCACCACATGAGGACACACAGAATATACCATCCATGAGGAACAGGCTCTTACTAAACATTGAATTGGCTAGTGATTTAATCTTGGACTTACTAGCCTTCAGATCAGTACAAAACAAATATTTGTTGCTTATAAAGCAACTAGCCTATGATTTTTGTTGCTGTTGTTTGTTTTTTGAGACAGGAACTCAATATGTAGTCCAGGCTGGCCTTGAACTCACTATGTAGCCCAGGTTGGCCTTAAACTCACAGTGATCCTCCTCCTGCCTCAGCCTCCCCAGTCCTGGGATTATAGGCATGTGCTACCACACTCAGCTTAGCCTATGATATTTTGCTATCTCATCCTAGATAGAGGATCTGGAAAAAATGAAATCAGAAATAATTTCTCAGATAACAGCAGGGATTGTGCTCATAGTGTAAGACATGATTAATAAATCTAGAGAGGAGCTGAGGAACATGATGGAATCTCAACATAGGAAACAAATGGAATCCATAAAACACATGAAAACAGATTGCCAGGAGATGAAAAACTCCATTGAAAGTCTACACAGAAGAATGAGCCAATGTGAGGACAGAATTTCAGATATAGAAGATAAGATTTCAATTAGTGACCAGGAAAAGAAAAATTGCTTTAAAATTGTAAGGGACCATGAGAAATCAATCCAGCAGCTGCTAGACGATGCAAAGAAGACTGACAAAGCACTTATAGGAGTCAATGAAGAAACAGGAGAGATTGCAGATGACATAAAAAAAACTGTTCACAGAAGTGATGGCAGAAAACTTCCCAAGCAGGGGAAAAGAACTTGACATACAGATAAGTGAGGCATATAGGACTCCAAATAGCCTTGATCAAAAAATATCTACACACAGGCATATAATTATTAAGATTCCAGAAACCCAACAGAAAAACAAAGTTTTACAAGGAGTTAGAGAAAAAGAAACAAATCACATACAAAGGAAAGTGCGTCAGAATCACAGCCGACTTCTCAATACAAACCCTCAAGGCAAGAAGAGATTGGAGTGATGTATTCCAAGCCCTAAAGGAAAACAGCCTCCAACCCAGATTGATGTACCCTACAAAACTATGTTTCAAAATTGATGGAGAAATAAGATACATTCATGACAAAGAGCACCTTAGGAACTTCATGAATAATAAACCAGCACTCTAAAAAATTTTACACAATATCCTAGGAAAAGACAATGAAGATCACAAACCCAAGAAGCCCAGCAGAATGAACCCATAGGATGTGACAAGAAATTAAACACAAGTCGGGTGGAACACGCTGAATCAGCCCGCTGCAGACAGGCAGGTCTGCGCATTCCCTACTGAGGTCCTGAGTCATGCAGAACATGCAGAATCAGCCTGCTGCAGATAGGCAGGTCTGCGGACACCCTACCGAGGTTCTGAGTTATGCAGAACAGGCCGAATCAGCCTGCTGCAGACAGGCAGGTGTGCGCATGCCCTACCGAGGTACCAAGTCACGCAGAACATGCAGAATCAGCCCACTGCAGACAGGCAGGTCTGCAAACACCCTACCGAGGTCCCAAGTCATGCAAAATATGCTGAATCAGCCTGCTGCCGACAGGCAGGTCTGCAGACACCCTAGTGAGGTCCCCAGTCGGGCGGAACATGCCGAATCAGCCCACTGCAGGCAGGCAGGTCTCTGGGCACCCTATGGAGTTCCCAAGTCACGCGGAACACGCTGAATCAGCCCACTGCAGACAGTTAGGTCTGCGGACACCCTACTAAGTTCCCGAGTTGCATGGAACATGCCGAATCAGCCCACGGCAGACAGGCAGGTCTGCACACACCCTACTGAGGTCACAAGTCACGCAGAACACACCAAATCAGCCTGCTGCAGACAGGCAGGTCTGCCCACACCTTACCAAGGTCCCGAGTCATGTGGAACATCCTGAAGCAGCCCACAGCAGACAGGCAGGTCTGCGGACACCCACTCGAGGTCGGAAGTCAAGTGGAATACGCCGAATCAGCCTGCTGCAGACAGTTAGGTCTGTGGACACCCTACTAAGGTACTGAGTCATGTGGAACATGCCGAATCAGCCCGCTGCAGACAGGCAAGTCTGTGGACACCCTACCGAGGTCCTGAGTCACGCAGAACATGCCGAATCAGCCCGATGCAGGCAGTTAGGTCTGCGGACACCCTACGTAGGTCCCTAGTCACACGTAACAGCCCAAATAAGCCCGCTGCAGAAAGTTAGGTCTGTGGACACCCTGCTGAGATCCCGAGTTGTGGGGAACATGCCAAATCAGCCCGGTGCAGAAAGGCAGGTCTGCGGACATCCTACCAAGGTCCTGAGTCGCACACAGCATGCTCATTTAGCCCGCTGCAGACCATTAGTTCTGTGGACACCCTACCGAGGTCCTGAGTCATGTGGAACATGCTGAATCAGCCCACGCCCTGGCAACAATCCACTGAACCCCCTCCGCTCCTCTATACAGCCAACTATGTCCACACTACAAAGACGCAGAGGACAGAGGACCACCAGACCATGGTACTGAGTCCCACTGCTCCCGGCCCAGTGGTAAGGGCTTCTGAGCCACCTTCCCACTGCTCCTGGTCCACAGGAAGGGGCTTCCCAGCCACCATCCCTACTGCTGCTCTCAGCCCAGAGGAAAGGGCTTTTGGGCCACCTTCTGTCCCGCCGCTCCTGGCACAGAGGAAGGGGCTTCTGAGCCACCATCCCTCCCACCACTCCCAGTCCTGAGGTAGGGGCTTCTGAGCCACCATCACACTGCTCCTGGACCAGAGGAAGGGGCTTCCTGTCCACCATCCCTCCCGCTGCTCCCGGGCCACAGGAAAGGGCTTTTGGGTCACCATCCCTACCGCTGCTCCTGGCCCCTGTCCCATCTCTCCCAGCCTAGAGGTGGTAATCCATGCAGGCACCAACAGCACCCCCAGTCGAAATGAGAAAACATGTAAATAAGTCTCAAAACCAGAATTCCAGGTCACGTATAGCAACCCCAAAGAGAAATGAGATGGAACACTCTGATACATAACCACCTGAACCCAGTGAACTGGCAACAAGAGGGCATCTGGAAAAAATGAAATCAGAAATAATTTCTCAGATAACAGGAGAAATTGTGCCCCTAGTGCAAGACATGATTAATAAATCTAGAGAGGAGCTCA
The DNA here is from genome assembly GCF_053883595.1 of Heterocephalus glaber. Lineage (NCBI taxonomy): Eukaryota > Metazoa > Chordata > Mammalia > Rodentia > Bathyergidae > Heterocephalus > Heterocephalus glaber. Next base: position 1,857,599 of record NW_028258433.1, on the reverse strand, counting down.
GGAACATGATGGAGTCCCAACATAGGAAACAAATGGAATCCATAAAACAGATGCAAATAGATTTCCAGGACATGAAAAACCTCATTGAAATTCTACACAGCAGAATGAGCCAATGTGAGGACAGAATTTCAGATATAGAAGATAAGATTGCAATTAGTGACCAGGAAAAGAAAAATTGCTTCCAAATTATAAGGGAACATGAGAAATCAATCCAGCAGCTGCTAGGTGATGCAAAGAAGAATAACATAAGACTGATTGGACTCAATGAAGAAGCAGGAGAGATTGCAGATGACATAAGAAAAATCTCTTCACAGAAATAATGGCAGAAAACTTCCCAAGCAGGGAAAAAGAGCTTGACATACAGATAAGTGAGGCATATAGGACTCCAAATAGCCTTGATCAAAAAAAATCTACACATAGGCATATGATTATTAAGATTCTAGAAACTCAACAGAAGAACAAAGTTCTACAAGCAGTTAAAGAAAAGAAACAAATCACGTACAAAGGAAAGCCTATTGGAATCACAGCAGACTGCTCAATGCAAACCATCAAGGCAAGAAGAGCTTGGAGTGACATATTCCAAGCCCTAAAAGAAAACAGTCTCCAACCCAGATTGATGTATCCTGCAAAACTATCTTTCAAAATTGATGGAGAAATAAGATACTTTCATAACAAAGATCACCTTAGGAATTTTGTGAACACCAAACCAGCACTCCAAAGAATTTTACTCAATATCCTAGGAACAGACATTGAGGATCACAACCCCAGGAAGCAAAGCAGAATGAACCCATCTGGCGTGACAAGAACTCAAATGTAAAGGGGGAGAATGCAACAAAAAGAAAAAGTCATGGCAATGACAAGTCAATACATTTTGGTTATAACCATCAATGTTAATGGTCTCAATTCATCAATCAAAAGAAATAGACTGGCAGAATGGGTCAAGAAGCAAAATCCAACAATATGCTGCATACAAGAAACACACTTAATTCAAAAGGAAACTCATAGACTGAAAGTTAAAGGGTGGAAAACAATACTCCATGCGACAGGAACCTGAAAAAAAGCAGGAGTAGCTAGCTTCTTTGCAGATCAAGTAGATTTCAAACCAACACTGATTAAGAGAGATGAAGAAGGACACTACATCCTTGTAAAGGGAAGAATCCAAGAGGAAGAGATGACAATCATAATTATCTATGCACCAAACAATAGTGCACCCAACTATATAAAACAAATACTAACAGACATGAAAAGTCATATATGCACTAATACAATTGTAGTGGGGGACCTCAACACCCCACTGTCATAAACATAGATCAACTAGACAAAAAAAGTAATGAAATACTAGAACTCAATCGAACTCTTGAACAAATGAACTTAACAGATGTTTACAGAGTCTTCCACCCCACAAAATCAGAATACACATTCTTCTCAGCTGCACATGGGTCATTCTCAAAAACAGACTATATACTCACACATAGAACATGTTTAAGTAAGTACAAAGGAATTGAATTTTTCCCATGTATATTATCAGACCATAATGCGATGAAATTGGAGATCCATAGCAAAAGAAACTCAAAAATTTCATAAACACATGGAAATTGAACAATACACTTCTGAATAACCAATGGGTCACAGAGGAAATTGAAGAAGAAATCAGACAGTTCCTTCAATTAAATGACAAAGACAATACAACATTTCAGAATTTATGGGACACAATGAAAGCAGTCTTACGAGGGAAATTCATAGCCGTGAATATGCATATTAGGAAAACAAAGGAAGCCCAATTAAACAACCTGATGCTGAACCTCAAGCTTCTAGGAAAAGAAGAGCAGGACAACCCCAAAGCTCATACAAGGGAGGAAATTATAAAGATCAGAGGAGTAATCAATGCAATGGAGACTAAGAGAACGATTCAAAAACTCAATGAAGCCAAGAGTTGGTCCTTTGAAAGAATCAACAAAATTGACAAACCCTTAGCCAAGCTTATCAGAAAAAGGAAAGAAAAGGCCCAAATCCATGCAATTAGGAATGAAAAGGGTGAAATTACAACAGACCCAGCAGAAATCCAGAGGATCATCAATACCTACTTCCAGAACCTATACACTAATAAGATGGACAACACAGAAGAAATGGACAGATTCCTAGATACATATGAATTACCAAACTTGAATGAAGAAGACCTAAAAATTCTGAACAATCCAATATCAACCAATGAAATTGAAAATGTAATTAAAAACTTATCAACCAAGGAAAGCCCGGGCCCTGGTGGCTTCACTGCTGAATTCTACAAGACATTTAGAGAGGAACTGCTGCCACTACTGGTTAAACTGTTCAGTGAAATTGAAAGGGAAGCAATACTCCCAAATTCATTCCTGGAAGCAAGCATCACCTTGATCCCCAAAGCAGAGAAAGATCCAACTGAAAAGAAGAACTATAGGCCAATCTCACTAATGAACATAGATGCAAAAATCCTTAATAAGATAATGGCAAACAGAATGCAGAAGATCATCAAGAAGATCATACACCCTGATCAAGTGGGATTCATCCTAGGGATGCAGGGATGGTTCAATATATGAAAATCAATCAATGTAATACACTATATCAATGGAGCCAAGGACAAAAACCATATGATTATCTCCACAGACACAGCAAAAGCATTTGACAAAATCCAACATGCATTTATGACAAAAACCCTACAAATAATTGGAATAGATGGTCTCTACCTCAAACTGATAAAAGCCTTCTATGAAGAACCAAGAGCCAATTTCATACTAAATGGTCAAAAACTGAAATCCTTCACACTCAAATCAGGAACAAGACAAGGATGTCTACTATCACCACTCTTGTTCAATATAGTTCTGGAAACATTAGCCACAGCAATTAGACAAGAGAAAGAAATAAAAGGAATAAAGATAGGAAATGAAGAAGTCAAATTGTCATTATTTGCAGATGGCATGATACTCTGTATAGAAGACCCCAAGAACTCCACCAAAAGTCTTCTAGACTTAATAACCAAATTCAGTCAAGTAGCTGGTTACAAGGTCAACACACAAAAATCAATAGCTTTCCTCTACACCAATGACAGACTCACTGAGAGAGAAATAGAGCAAATAATTCCTTTCACAATACATCCAAAAACCTGAAATACCTAGGATTCAACCTAACAAAAGGAATCAAAGTCCTCTTCCCTGAAAACTATAGAACTCTGAAAAGAGAGATTGAAGAGGGTATCAGAAAATGGAAAGACATCCCTTGCTCCTGGGTAGGAAGGATCAACATAGTGAAAATGGCCATACTTCCAAAACTGCTATATAGATTCAGTGCAATCCCATTTGAAATCACAGCAGCATACTTCATGGGCCTTGAGAAAACAATCCAAAAATTCATTTGGAACAAGAAGAGACCCAGAATAGCAAAAGCAATTCTAGGTAACAGAGACATGGAAGGGGGTATCACAATCCCCAACCTGCAACTATACTATAAAGCTCCTGTGATAAAAACAGCATAGTACTGGCAAAGAAACAGACTTGAGGACGAGTGGAACAGATTAGAAGATGCAGAAACAACTCCAGACACACTCAGCCACCTCATTTTTGACAATGGAGCCAAACACCCTCACTGGAGGAAAGATAGCCTCTTTAATAAATGGTGTTGGAAAAATTGGACTTCAACTTGCCAAAGATTAAAACTAGACCTATATCTCTCACCATGCACTAAACTAAAATCGAAATGGATTAAAGATCTATATATTAAAATAGAAAAGCTGAACCAGCTGGAACAGAGGTTAGGTAGAACTCTTGAAGACATTGGTGTAGCAAAAGATTTTATGAACAAATCCTCAGTTGCCCATGAACTAGAACAGACAATCAACAAGAGGGATCTCTTCTTATTAAAAAGCTTCTACACAGCAAGAGAAACCACCAGCAATGTGAAGAGACAACCCATAATGTGGGAAAAAATCTTCACCTGCTCTTTCTCAGACAAAGGTCTACTATCTCAAATCTATAAAGAACTTAAAAAAATCAGACCTCCCAAATTAAAAGACCCAATCCAAAAATGGGCACCTGAAATGAACAGACATTTCTGAGACAAAGAAGTAGAAATAGCAAATAAATACATGAAAAAAGGTTCAACATCACTCTTCATTCGAGAAATGCAAATAAAACAATGCTGAGATTCCACCTCACTCCAGAAAGAATGGCTGCTATCATGAAATCAACCAATAACAAATGCTGGCAGGGCTGTGGGGAAAGAGGAACCCTGCTCCACTGCTGGTGGGAGTGTAGACTGGTGCAACCACTGTGGAAATCAGTATGCAGATACCTCAAGGACTAGGACTGGAAGTCCCATTTGGCCCCACTATTCCACTGCTGGGGATCTTCCGCAAAGAATTAAAATAATCATACCACAATGATATATGTGCACCCATGTTCATAGCAGCACAGTTTGTAATAGCTAAAACTTGGAAGCAGCCCAAATGCCCATCAACTGGAGACTGGATAAAGAAAATGTGTTCTTTTATAAAATGGAGTACTACTCAGCCATAAAAAATGAGAAATTAGAGACATTTATAGCTAAGTGGATGCACACTGAGGCGATACTCTTAAGTGAAATAAATAGGACACACCTGTGTAAATACTGAATAGTTTCTCTAGTGTGAGAATCTGAAAGTGTAAATAAGGACTAAAAGGTACAATAAATAATGTGAAATAGGAAGAAAAGGGGCAAAGAGGAAGGGGAAGTTGGAGGGGTAGGGGATAAAAAAGAAGGGAATGGAAGTAATATGAGAAAATGGAAAAATGGAAACAAAGTCTTTGTCAATAGGGAGGAATGGAGGGGTTGAAGAGAAGGCAGGGGAAGGGGGGAAAAACAAGAACTAAGAGTGATTATGAAAAGGTGCAAATTTCCGATGATGGATGTCATTATATTGTATACCTAAAATATGCCAATAAAATAAAATTAAAATTAAAAAAGAAAAACAATGATTTTTAAAAATCTAAATGAGTATTCAAATCAAATACAGACTCCCACTTCTAAGATGGCAGACCATGGCAGACTTTTAAAACCAACTGTCATCTTGAGAACAACTTGAAAACTGGATAGAATATTTTAGTAACCTTGTTGGGGATATCAGAGAGCCGCCAAGACAGCCACAATATGAGCCAAAATGGAGGAGAGAAGGAGTTAGAGAGAGGCGAACCCAACTCTCATTTCCACTTCCCCATGAGGTGCTTTTAGATATATGATGTCAAAGTAGCAGGAGAGGCGGGGAAGAACTTCTAGCAGCCTCAGGCACTGGCAAAACCACTGCTCTGGTCCAGGGCCTGCCAGGGATTTGAGGCTGGCAAATGCTCTAGGCTTTCTGGAGGCAGCCCAGGAGCTACCCTTGGGCATAAGGGTTACCGAGCAATGGCCCAGCTTCACAAGACTGAAAGCTCTGAATCAGCTCATCCTTGCAGGATTAAGGCAGTTTGTTTGGGTATGGCTCAGAGGTAGAGTGCTTGCCTAGCATGCATGAGGTCCTGGGTTCCATCCCCAGCATTGCAAGGGGGCAGAGATCATCTATCTGCTCCTTGACTAAGTGCTAAGTGCCTGCTAAAAGCAAAAGTAAACCCCTTGGGGGCAGACAGACAGAACTTATCATCTAGAACCTCAGGTTATCTCTGTTATTTTATGCTCAGAATATCTAGCATCAATTCAGATAATGAGCCTGGTCTATAGCATTTCTGCGGCTGTGTGCCTGCGATGTTTCACTAGGAGCGCAGCTGCTTGGAAACAGACCCCATGATAGTGCTAATAGTGGTAGCTGGAGGACACAGTGCATGTGAGCTGAACACAAGCTCTCATTTCCTCCAGACAATACCCCTAGGGTGTCTGCATTATTATTTTCTTCACTTCACATAGGAGAAAACGGGCTGGGGGGTATGACCTGTGTCTTTCTGTGACTGCACAAGGCTGCTTCCCCAAGAGACTGTCTCATTTGTGAATGTTGCAGGATGGTGCGCTGGAGATGGGTACTCAATCTGTGATTTTGCACTGACGCCTGGCTTATAGCTTGCTTCAGGAAACACTCATTTATCAGGCCCTGCATGGAGGCAGACAGGTCCTGTATTTAAGGAGTGAAGAGCACGCAGCATCCACAGGGGCCACACATCACACAATTTGGTTAGGACTCGTGGACAACTGTTAGTGCTGAGTGACAGTTGTCCCAACATAGGGCTGAATTCCTTTGCCTCCTGGGAGGCCTGCCTGGAAGGTAGTGACCTCTCTACACATCCTGGGGCCCATGGATGAAGTCTTGCCCTATTTTAGGCCTGATGGGGCAATTTCTTAGACAGTGTCCTAGGAGTCGAGGCAGAAACCTGGAGCTGAGAAAGTCACTCCGCTGGGTAGTTTGTTTTTCATAAGCAGCTCATTCAAGGGGCATCAAATTGGAGTCCTGGGACCCTGGAATTTTGGGGAATGTGAGGTGAGGGCAATTAGGGGAAAGTAAATAGGTACACTGGATCCTGCCTAGCCAGTGTTCTTTCAAACTGATGTGATTTCTTTCCTTTTTTGTAGTACCAGAAATCAAACCAAGGGCTCGTGCATGTTAGGCAACTGCTCTACCACTGAGCTACTTTGCCAACCCTCTTTATTTTTTATTTTGAAACATGGTCTCCCAAAGTTGGCTATGCTGGGCTTGAACTTGTGAACCTCCTGCCCCTGCCTCCCAGAGCAGCTGAGATTACAGGCCTGTGCCACCGAGCCTGGCTTTCTATATTACATTCCCACATAAGATTTCATTGTTTAACAATTGTGTTAGTGATTTTATTTAATTTTTAAAAAGAATCTCAGTGTTTTTCTTTTTTTTTGTTTTAAGTGTTGAGAGATTGCATTTCTGATTTGGCTTTATTATCTGAGATATGAATGTCTTAGGCCAAGTCAGAGTAACCTGGGTTGAAGGCCACCCACAGAGGCAACATCAGAGCCACAAATCTGGTATCCCTGACACTCTCTGCACCATGTGAAGCCCCATAACTGTAGTACAGAGGATACGATTCATAGGATTCCATACCATAGATGGTACTGAACACTACATAAACTGTGTCTATTATGAAACTATGGGAAGGCTAAATTTGTAGGTTCGGCACAGTAAGAGGTGAATAACATAACTAATAATAAAATAAAACAATAATAATAATAAAATAATAGTATATTCTGTAATAAGAGTTATATGAATGTGGTCTCTCCCTCTCAAAATGTCTTACTGTTCTGTAATTTTTAGACTGTGGTTAAGTGTGGGTAATTGAACTTGGATCAGGGGACTACTGTACTATAAACTGGACCATGTGTTTTGATTCTGAGCCCAGAGGACAGCCTGGACAGACAGATATAGGTGACAGTTGAATCTCCTGGGAGGGGGGTGGTGCGGGCCAGCTGGCTACAACCGCATTTTAACAGTGGGGCAGGGATGAAAGTTCTAGAAGTCCCCTTCACTGAAACACACGAAGATGGGCCCTGCCTTGGTGGGCAGAAGCAGTGAGGGCCAAGGTAGGAGGCACATCCTCCTGGTAGCCTCCTCTGCTCTTCTCACAATCCAGGTCTCCCCACGGGGCAGGTGCTACCATCAGTCTCTTCCAGTTCTAGTTGCACCTTCTGGAGCCACTCTATGTTCCTGGTGACTCTTAACAGTTAACTTTGAGGTTAATGAAATCAACTATGTGAAAAAGATCTGACCATTTTAGGGAAAGGAGGGGCCTGACTCTTCACCTTCCTCCCTCTGCGTGCTGGTACCTGTTTGAGTGGCTGGTTCACATGTGAGCCAATAGGGTCATCTCAAGGAGAAAGTGTCTGTGCTATTGGTGAATTCCTTGAGTATTCTTGTCCCTCACCACCCTACATTTCCCATTTAATGACACTTATTATTAACTATGTGTTCTTTAAATCCTTAAACATTTGATTGTTTTTCCTCTAGCCACGTGTCACCATTTCTGAGTACAGGATGGCATGTTCTCCTCATCTTTGTCTCAGGACACCTGCCTTCCACCCAGGCATCATTTTGGATACTCTATATCCTTCTTCCTGCTCCACTTCACTCCCCACTTCCTGAGTCTTCCTGCCTTGTTCTGTTCTTCATCCCTTAACATTGCTTCTGCTCAGCTGGCCATTGCCTCTTGTCAGCACGTTGCTCTCTCCAGATGACTGGCAGGTGCTGCCACCCAGGAGTGATGGGTCACCAAGCTGTCACCTCGGCCACATGCAAACCCCACTACTTCTGCATCTGTTCCATTTGCCATGAAGACACTGACTGATCCCATCTCCACCTGCCCTTGGACAGCATTGTGCTTCGCAGCACAAGCCGCAGTGAAGAAAGCACTTGGATGGTCTTCTTATCTTACCCACCAGCTGGGGAGACAGCAGCAACCGGGGGGACAAACAGACCCCCAAAGCTGCACCCAGTGTGATGAAGAAGTAGCAGCCTCCAGACCAGGAGGCCAGGTGTCCTCTAGACAGGATGATTCAGCCCTGTGGCTGGTTGGGGAAAGATTTAGAGTCTCTGCACAAACTCCCAAGGGTGACAGGCTGTGGAGCTGAGTCCAGATCTGGAACAATCCAGTGTGGGGCTAAGTATGTGGACTTCAGCTCACATTGCCTAGGCTCAAATCCAGGCTCGGTCCTCACTAATCTGATTTGGGGCAAGAACCTTAACCTCTCTTGACCTCACTTTCCTCACCTGTAAAATTAAAATGGTATGATATTAGATACCTTACTTATAGGGTTGCTGTGGAATCGAACAAGTTAGTATCTACACAGCATTTAGAACTGCACTGCTGAGCTCCGGTGAGCATAATCCCGCTAGCTGAAGGATTTCGAGTGGGTAACAATGTGACCTGCATTGTGTTCTCAGGACATGGTCACTATTGTGTGGAGCATGTGCAGGGTGGGGAGGATGGAGGCTCAAGCCCAGATGAAGCTGGCACAGATTCCATGTAAGTGGCGATGGGCACTGATCAGGGGATGATGGAGCAGATGCCAGGAAATGCGCTGGCCAGGAAGGTTTTTGGGGACAAGAACAGAACTTGTAGATGGATATGGGGATGGGTAGGCGTGCAGTGAGGGAAACTGGAGTCACAGCTGCAGCTTTGGGAGTGCTCCAAGAATGCACTTTCCAGAAGCTTCTGTGACTTGTCCAAGGTCACGTGGATGTAAGTGGCAGGGCTGGGGTCCAGATCTAAGTCACTCTAGTGACAGAGGTGCTGTTCTTCTTGCTGCACAAGCCAGTGCCCTGGGACTTGGAGCTTTTGGTCATAAAGACTCCAGAGCATGCCCAGTGACCACGTGCCTTCTGGCAGGGGAGGGCAGGGATTTGCTGGGGCCACCCAAGTGGCAAGGAGAGGTCACATGGGTCCTCCCTCCCTCCTTTGGGCCTGGTGGCAGGCACTCTCTGGTCTACACCATACATAAATGCACTACCCAAAATAGCCCACTTGGCCTTTCTGGAAAGCTCTTCATAGGTCTTTGTAATGAGTACCCTGCCCTCTCCCATGTTCCCGTCTCTGCACAAGGTTACTTTGGTGGTCAAGCTCAAATAAGCCTTCAATCCACTGGGCAGTGAAGGTGGGAGACGGTGTCCCCTGGTGCAGCCACTGGCACTGAGCCACATGGTAGGGGAAGGACAGCCCCACGTGGTCACCAGGATACAGCCTACCCATCCTCAGAAGCTCGTGGGGACCGAGAAGCATCGACATGGCCAACCCCCTAACACAGCTGTCTATTTATAAAGCTGAGTGTGACCTTCACAATCCATTGTGATTTTATAGATTGAGCTCTCAGCGAGCGCATGCAGGCTGACCTGTGTCCTTCATCACAGCTCTCTTTCATCGTGACGCACAGACCTGCTGTCCCCATGCTGGGCTTGCTATAGAGTGTGTCCTCTCTCCAGGTTGTCATGACAATTCTCACTGAGAAGCAGTTTCTGGAAAAGAAATGGGGGAAAAACACTTATTAAAGCCAAGCCTAGTGACTGAGGATTTCAGTGGTGTTAGTACTGCTCACAATGGCCTCTCATGAAAAATTGCAATTTCTGTCCTCCACCAGCTAGCTAAAGGGAACTTTGCTATTACATAGTGGCAAAGGCAGTAAGTCTAGAATCTGTTACATTATGCTAATTGCAGCAATAATGGTAATAACAATAAAAAGTGGGCCTTCAAAATCAGATCCCTGCTAGGGCCGGGGATTTAGCTCAGTGGCACTGCACCTGCCTCGCAAGCACAGGTCCTGAGTTTGACCCCTGGTACCAGGTGGTGGTGGGGGATCAGGTTCCCTCTGGCATAAGACATTAAGGAGAATGGGTATACTTATCCAGGCAATAGAGGCACATTCCAATTTGGGGGGATGGTCAGTGTTATCTTGATAATAGTCTCATTATTTGCCTCCTTTCACTGGCCATCTGTCTTTCCTCCCAGATATCAATCACCTGTCCAGCAACATCTCATTAACCCTTGTAAACAACCCTGTATAAAATTAGAAGGTAAAGGTTAACATGCCCATTTCACAGATTATTCACTGAGTCTTACAATAATGGGAGGATGCCCAGGGGGCGTGATCCCCAAGTGCATGTGTCCTGCAGAAGAACAGGGCCCCAGGTCTTTGTTTGGGCAAGCCACCATGGAAATTGCATACTTAGTAAGATTTCTATTTTACCCTGATTTTCATCACTAAATGAAGGTATATTCGCTGTGATAAATTGGAAAAGTACAGAAAACTGAAGACAAAAATAAAACTCATCCGAAATCTTAATACTTAGGTTTAATGCTAATACTGCAGAAGGAAGGATTTGAGGTGTGAGCGTGTTGCCTTTGTCCACCAAACCATGTGAATTGATGAGAATCAGGTCGGGATGAGTCTGCATCCTTCCGGCTGTCTGAGGATTGGGCTGGGCACAGGTGTGTCCTCGTGGCCCCTTGCTGGTCAGATGTACATCCCTGATGGGTCACATCCATGCCCAACTAGCTCCAAACTGTCCATCTTATGTCAGGCTGCCTGTTGGACTCTTGAGGTTGTGAATCTGCGTGGGTTTTGGCTCATTAGACCTCAGAAACAAAGTAGAAACCATTGTTTCTTGCTGAGAAACAATCTTTTTTCCTTTTTTCTTTTTTTACATAGGTAACCAATTTACATTTTACTGACCTCCCAGTTTTTAAAAAAAGGTTAAATTTAAGGTTATATAGTACCTCTCTTAAGTTTAATGTATTATATACAAATCTTGTAGAATATGTGTATGACGAGATACAAATTAGTCCATGCCTAAAAAGATTTCTTCAAATATAGAATCATCTTCATAAATATATATAAAATTCTCATGACAATAGATGGGACTGTCTGGGTTTTTCTGGGACACCTTCCAAAGTGATTCAAGGCATCAAATGCACACCCCTATGTGAATGCGTGCATTCTACATTTTGTGCCTCTGATAGAGCCTATCAGAGATCAGGCTTCATGACTGTGATAAAACTAAATATACTGAATAAGATTCTGTTTCTTAGGTGAAAAAGCACAGACCTATAAACATCATGTAGATAATTTCTCCAGGGTATGGAGAATACAAATATAAGCAATTTATTTTAAAAAGCAAGCACAAAAGATTGGTGCAAATCCAAAAGTTTTAAATACTTCCATTTTGGATAATTCAATTGAGAACCTATACAAGTTTGTTCCCAGGAGCTAACACATCACTTGTCGCTATGAAGGAGAATGAAGTCTAAAAATTAACATGGTTTTGGGCCAGGGATTTAGCTAAGTGGTTCCGCCGCCTGCCTCCCAAGTGCAAGGACCCGAGTTCAATCCTGGTACCAAAAAAAAAAAAAAAAATTAACATGGTTTTTCAATATTTCAAATCTCACTATTATATAAAAACCTAGAGACCAGCAATATCCAATAGCTTTAAAAGATAAGCGAAAAGAATCTTTGCTGTAAACAACTTTACCAGTTGGACAGGTCTGTTTACTATATACACAAGGAAAATAACTCACTCTATAATTTCTTTCTTTTTTTTTTTTTTTGGTATTGGGGATCAAACTTGGGACCTTGCTTTTGCAAGGCAGGCACCAGAACCACTGAGCTAAATCCGCAGCCCCTATAACTTCTTATAAAATAACAAGTAAGGAGTAGATGTAGGAGATGTAGAAGGGGGAAAGGAATTCAAAAAGTCCTTCTCTTTGGTAACTTTCACTTCAGAATCATCAAAAAGCAACCACAACACCTCATATTCATTTAAACTTTGCACTACACAGGAAATTCTGTTCTCAGATCCACTTATGTAAATGCATTTGGTCACTAGATTTCTTATTCCTATCTGCTTTGTGGGTCCCATTAGTACTGTTAGTGTCAGAACTACTTTCAACAAATGCTGTACCAGCAGCCATAGGATTAGATGCTTTGTTGCAGAGCTCATAATCCACTTTGCTCTTCTGTTTTCCAAGAAGTCCAATAGTGTCTACATTTTTTTGTTCAAAAATTTACTTGGCTGTGTATTTCAACCAACTCTCATTGACACTTCTTCATCATTGTAATTTTCAACTGCACCTCTTGTGTCCTCCTTATTCAATGGCTCTGACTTACCTACTTCACACATGTGGTCAACCACAAAATTCTCTTTATCTAGTTCTAAGCTGTTGAGGTCGGTGACTTTAACAGAAGCAGTGCAATGCCCATAGCTAATTGTAATGCCACTATACATTGAACTGCAATTAATCCATAGCTATCATTAGTTGGCCTTGTGCTCCATTCTTCTAGCGACAACTTAAGACCTGTCGATAAAGGAATGTTGATAGTGGAAAGTCAACCACCATAACAATCAAACTCCAAGTCATTAGCAGCAAAGCACTTCAAATGAATGGTTATAATTTCAGGCATTTTGTCAAACAGAAGACTTCATTTGGCTTCCGTGTAATGACGGCAATTTTTCCAGAAATATTTATCTTCTCCTATAGTTCTCTCCACCTAAGCAAAATGAAATTGCCCATCTCAAGGTCTCATTTCTGTTTTTGGCTGGGAAAAATTTCAGAACTCTACTTTGGAAAGCTCATCTTCTTGTACTGGCACACTGATGTCCTGAAAATCTTTCATATTCCAAGTGAGTTCTTAATACCAGCTGACCTTGAAATAATTTTTCCACTAGCTCAAAACCAATTTGCTCTGCAAATTGTTTATGGGCTGAACTTCATTAACATCCATAAGTTTAATATTTTCTGGAGATTCAAGTCCACAACTATTAGTTGTATTATCACTTTTGTACTTCCAAAAGTCCTTTTCCAGATCGTACTCATTTTCTTTAGATTGTCCTTTGGATCCTTGGTTTGTTGTTAGTTTTCCTAGACTACAGAATTTTGAAAGAATGCTGGGTTGCTTTGTTGAAGACTTTAACCCATTTATTTTAACTCTTGATTTCTTTTTTTGGTACCGGGGATCGAACTCGGGTCCTTGCGCTTGCGAGGCAGGCAGCGGAACCACTGAGCTAAATCCCTGGCCCCAACTCTTCATTTCTTCTGTGAAGGTCTTGTGCTGTCATTTTCAGAAACACAATTGGGGGTTACTTTAGGAGGACTCTCCAATGTATCACCAGTGGCTTTTCTGTTTGATATCATTTTTCTCTGGTTCTTATCCATGACTGATGTTCTTTGGACACTTTGACTTCTATTACCAAACTATGATTTCAATCAGTGTCACTTTTTCTTTTCCCATTCCCCTTTGGAAGTTTTTCTTTACAGTCCTCAGAATTCCTTATATTGTCAATCCCCATGCTGTTAATTCCACTCACTTCCTTTTTCTGATGAGGTTTTTCTCCAACCTTTGTAGAAAATTTTGCCACATTTTTTTACTTCTTTTTTTTAGGAGTTGGCATGTTTCTTGAATGTTTCCCAAAATATACTGTCACACTTCTTGTGGATCATGCTATAGATACATCGGGTTGATGTAGTATATGAAGTATACCTAAGTATATGAAGCAGTTGTCTGGGCTAAGTAGCAAGCTCATCAGTGTATTTCTCTGGATTTCAGAGGAAACTAACCTGAAACCGATCAACTGAAATGATTAAAGACTGTAAACTGCATATAAGTTCATAACTTGCCAAAGAATCTTCTTTGCAATTTCCCTTGTCATTTTGATTGGCTTCATCCTTTAGTGCCTCTTTCTTCTTTGAAATAATATTAAATAAGTGCCTCACTCCAGATTTTAAAAGTATACTATTAAGATAACAAGTACTGCTGAGATTATTCAGTCCCACAAATGGCAGCAAGTTTCCTCTCTTCTCACAGTTTATAAGGAAGACTGTGGTGCAGGACCAAGGTGATCAATTTCTCATCCTCTATATTCAAAAGCTTTTTCTTCAGTTTCTTGAGAGTCTGTAAAATCTAAGGCTCTCTTAGTTTCCTTTTTCTGAAAAAACTTCAAGGAAAGTCTGGTTTTTTTTCTTTATTAAATTCTTTTGTTGGTACATTGTAGGTATACAACACAATTACATTTCTCATTGGGAATTGTACCTTTACATGATGCATCTTGGTTCTTATTTTTTCCCCATTCCTAGCCTTCCCTTCACCCCCTCCACCCTTCCCTATTTACAAAGACTTTATTTCCATTTTTTCCATTTCTCATCATTTTTCCTTTCCCTTCTTTCCTTTCCCCTGCTCCTCCCACTACCCCTACCCCTTTGGACCTTTTCTTCCTATTTTACATTATCGATTATTCATTCTAATCATTGGTACATTTTAGGTATACAATATAATGACATTCATCATTGGAAATTTGCACCTTTACATAATCTCTCTTGGTTCTTATTTTTCAGCCTTGCCCAGCCCTCCCTTCAACCCCTCCAGTCCTCCCTATTTACAAAGATTTTATTCCTAGTTTTCCATTTTCTCATATTAATCCCATTCCCTTCTATCCTTTCCCCTATCCCTCCCACTTCCTTCTCCTTTGCCTCTTTTCTTCCTATTTCACATTTCCTATTATACATTTTAGTCCTAATTTACACTTTCAGTTTCTCACACCAGAGAAACTATTCGGTATTTATACATGTGTGTCCTATTTATTTCACTTAAGAGTATCGCCTCAGTGTGCATCCACTTAGCTATAAATGTCTCTAATTTCTCATTTTTTATGGCTGAGTAGTACTCCATTTTATTAAAAAAACACATTTTCTTTATCCAGTCTCCAGTTGATGGGCATTTGGGCTGTTTCCAAGTTTTAGCTATCACAAACTGTGCTGCTATGAACATGGGTGCACATAGATCACTGTGGGATGAGTCTTTCAATTCTTTGGGGAAGATCCCTAGCAATGGAATAGCGGGGTCAAATGGGACTTCCAGTCCTAGTTCTTTGAGGTATCTCCACACTGATTTCCACAGTGATTGCACCAGTCTACACTCTCACCAGCAGTGGAGCAGGGTTCCTCTTTCCCCACAGCCCCACCAGCATTTGTTATTGGTTGATTTCATGATAGCAGCCATTCTTTCTGGAGTGAAGTGGAATCTCAGCATTGTTTTCATTTGCATCTCTCGAATGACCAGTGATGTTGAACTTTTTTTCATGTATTTATTTGCTACTTCTACCTCTTTGTCTGAGAAATGTCTGTTCATTTCAGATGCTGATTTTCAGATTGGGTCTTTAAATTTGGGAGGTCTGATCTTTTTAAGTTCTTTATAGCTTCGAGATAGTAGACCTTTGTCTGAGGAAGAGCAGATGAAGATTTTTTTCCCACACTGTGCGTTGTCTCTTCACACTGCTGGTGGTTTCTCTTGCGTGCAGAAACCTTTTAATAAGAAGAGATCCCACTTGTTGATTGTTTGTGCTAGTTCATGGGCAACTGAGGTTTTGTTCATAAAATCTTTTCCTACACCAATGTCTTCAAGGGTTCTACCTAACCTCTGTTCCAACTGGTTCACTGTTTCTATTTTAATATTTAGATCTTTAATCCATTTTGATTTTAGTTTAGTGCATGGTGAGAGATATAGGTCTAGTTTTAATCTTTGGCAAATTGAAGCCCAATATTTCCAGCACCATTTATTAAAGAGGCTCTTTCCTCCAGTGAGGGTGTTTGGCTCCTTTATCGAAGATGAGATGGCTGAGTGTGTCTGGTGTTGTTTCTGCATCTTCTAATCTGTTCCACTGGTCCTCAAGTCTGTTTCTTTGCCAGTACCATGCTGTTTTTATCACAGGAGCTTTGTAGTATAGTTGCAGGTTGGGGATTGTGATACCCCCTGCCATGTCTCTGTTACCTAGAATTGCTTTTGCTATTCTGGGTCTCTTCTTGTTCCAAATGAATTTTTGGATTGTTTTCTCAAGGTCCATGAAGTATGGTGCTGGGATCTCAATTGGAATTGCATTGAATCTATATAGCAGTTTTGGAAGTATGGCCATTTTCACTATATTAATTCTTCCTACCCAGGAGCAGGGGATGTTTCTCCCTTTTCTGATATCATCTTCAATCTCTCTTTTCAGGGTGCCATAGTTTTCAGAGAAGATTTCTTTCGTTAGGTTGATTCCTAGGTATTTCAGTTTTTTGGATGCTATTGTGAAAGGAATTATTTGCGCTATTTCTCTCTCAGTGAGTCTGTCATTTGTGTCAAGGAAAGCTATTGATTTTTGTTCGTTGACCTTGTAACCAGCTACTTGACTGAATTTGGTTATTAAGTCTAGAAGACTTTTGGTGGAGTTCTTGGGGTCTTCTATATAGAGTATCATGTCATCTGCAAATAATGACAATTTGATTTCTTCATTTCCTATCTTTATTCCTTTTATTTCTTTCTCTTATCTAATTGCTGTGGCTAATGTTTCCAGAACTATATTGAACAAGAGTGGTGATAGTGGACATCCTTGTCTTGTTCCTGATTTGAGTGTGAAGGATTTCAGTTTTTGACCATTTAGTATGATATTGGCAGTTGGTTTTTCATAGATGGCTTCTATGAAAGTCTGGCTTTTTATGTGTGGATGGACCACCTCTTGAAATTTCATTACTTTCTTTCTTTCTTTTTTTTTTCTGGTATGGGGGTGGAACTTAGGACCTTGTGCTTGCCAGACAGGTGCGGTGCCACTGAGCTATATCCCTGGTCTGAAATTCCACTACTTTCACTAGGTGTCTTAGTTACTTTTCTCTCGATGCTGAGATAAAATACCTGACACTCAGTATTAAAGGGGAAAGGGTTTATTTAGCTCATAGTTTGTAGAGGTTTCATTCCATAATCGGCTGGCTCTGAGGCAGGGTGGAATGGCAGAGGGGCAGCAGTTCATGGCAGCTGAAGACTGCAAAAGCAACAAGGGGATCTTACCAGCATCTTTTTGCCTCTTTTATCTTATCCAGGCCACCAGGATTAGAGTGGTGCCAAAGGAGTCAGTATACTGCTTTAGTAATCACCCTTAATCCCAGCATCACACACTCCAGATTCAGCCACCTATGACCACATGAGGCTTTGGGGGAACATCAAGACCCAAACCATAACACTATGTAAGACACTAGGCATTTTCTTTCCAAATCCCAAGGAGCTGACAAGAATTTACAGAGGGCAATTGTAATCAGCAACCTAATCCCATCATAGTCCTGGTGGAAGCTCCACTCAGAAGCCCAGAGGTTTACTCCAAACCTGCTGCCGAGGAAGCTTGTAATATTTCCCACCTTGAGGATCTCATGTCTCTGCCTGCAGGGCAGCACCATAGGCAGCCTCACACTCCCAGGCTCCAGGTCCACAGCACATGGCCCCGCTCACTCACAGGGCTGGGGCACATGGCAGGAGCGTTCAATCTTTCAGTCCATCCATCCAATTTCTACTAAAGCATTGTGAGGATAAATGCATTAAGAAACTGCAGCCTTTCCCCAACTAGCCTGGGAAACTGTAAGAGACTTTGTTGAAAACCCTGTGGGTCTCAGACTCCTACGAGACAGTATGACATCCATGGAATGAGAGAGAGAGAGAGAGAGAGAGAGAGAGAGAGAGAGAGAGAGAGAGAGAGAGAGAGAGACTTGAGAGAAGCTTGGGCTGATCTAAGTTGCTCTAGGCAGCAAAGAACCAAGGATATCCTGTGTTTATTCATTACAAGTGTAAGAAGGGGAGGAGCTGGGCAGGCCTTGGGACACCTGCTGATAACAAGTATCACAAGCAGGAGCACCAGCATATCTTCTGCAGAAGAGAACAAACAGTTAATTCAAAGGGAAAGTATTTAGTTGGGGTCAGTTGACTTTGGCTAGAAGTGAACTCAGCCAAGCCCTGCTACTTCACGGACTAGGACTTAAGTTTCGGTAGCAGCCATTAGCAAAGGAGCAATACTAGCCCAACTCTGCTATCTGACATGCCCATTTGAATCACATAAAGCTTCAGTCAGACTCCTAAGATAATACACAGCCAAATCATGGAGTGGCAAGAAGCTTGTGCCACTGTAGCCTGCTAGTACTGGGCAGAGGTGTCTGCTACAGGAAACAGATGTCTGAATCAACAGTCAAACAAAGTTCAGCAATGTACAGTTGGATCTCTGTATCCATGGACTCCACATTCAACCAACTGTGGGTTAAAATATTTGAAAAAAAAGTCCAGGAAATTCCAAAAAGCAAACTGAATTTACTGAGCTCTGAGTACTACACTGGTCCCAGGGGGATAAAGTACTGGGTAGGCAGAGCTGTGGCCTCCCACATCTCACAGGTCCTCAGTCCATCCCTAGCCCTCCTTGGTTGCCATATACCTCATTTGTGTAAGCCTGTGATGGCTGCCTCTGCATTAATATAGTATGCTAACTACTTATACAGTGGTACTTTAACTCACAAGCTTAATTTCTTCCACAATTCTGGTTGTGAACCAAATTGGCCATGAACCACATCAAATTTCCCCATAATGAAGGTTAACCCATTCTGAACCATATGTACTTTTTAACCACAAAAATATGAAACAAAGAACAGTACAGTAGAGTATTAAGAGAGAGAAGGCTAACCTTGCTTGAGGCAGCTTCTGGTATGGAGGACTGAAAGGTGGGTGGGGACAATATTATTGTTTGGAGGGAGAATCCCCTCTATAAGGACATCTGGAAGATCTCCTTCAGGGAATTCTTCTCTTTTTGTCCCTTAGCTGCAGGGTTCATTTTGACAAAAAATCTGTCTACTGTCACTTGTTTTTTTTTACGGCACTGCATAACCTTTCAGAAATGAGAGACCACCCACATTATCATTCATCAGAGTCAACACTCTGTTCATTACAGTTATGTTGAGGTGGTACTTCTCAAAGAAATCCCAGCACTCATTTCATTTTATCATATCACTGTTAACCTCCTCCCTGTGTTCCTCTTCCTCAGTGGAATGCTCCACAAGCGCCTTCTGATGCTCACTCTGGAGTTCAGCAAGTTCTTCTGTGTTCAGCTCCTCCTTATGGTCTTCAACAAGCTCCTCTATGTCTGCACCATCAACATCCAGACTCATACTCTTGCCCATGGGCACAATCTCCTCTACCTGTGCATCAGACCCTTCAAAGTCATGTTCAGTGACACATTTTGGTCAGAGTTTCCTCCAGGATGAGTTTAAGGTCCAGTATGTGACACTTTCCCAGGCTCTGTCCATGAGGTAGGACATTGAAATGTTTCTTCCAGAACTCTTTCAGAGTCAAGGATGTCTCTTCAGTGACATTCGAACACCTGGTGAAGAGCGCCTTTGTGTACAGCTTCTTGAAATTGCAGATCACTTGCTGGTCCATGGGCTGCAGAAGAGGTAGCCTGTTTGGGAGGAGGAATTTGACCTTTATGAAGTCATACTCAGCATCCATACCATCCACCAAGGCTAGAGGATGTGCCAGGGCATTGTCCATCAGAAGAAGGCACCTTTCAGGCAGCTGGTTGTCAAAAAGATATTTCTTAATAGTGGATGTGAGCACCATGTGCAGCCATTCCATGAACAATTGTCTTGTGGCTCAAGCTTTCACATTGGCCCTCCGCATGGCAGGCAGTCTGGCCTTGTTCATAGTCTGTTGCTTGAATTCATGAGGGGTCTGGGAATGACACACCTGTAGTGGCTTAATCTTCAGATCAGCACTTGAGTTTGCATACAGCAAAAGAGTCCATCTGTCCTTCATGGGCTTTTACCCCCACAGTGCCTTTTCCTCCTGATGACATAGGTTCTGTTTGGCATCTTCTTCCAGAAGAGCCCTGTTTCATCACATTTGAATATTTGTTGAATGATGTGTCCTTCTGAGAACTTTATGAATTCCTCAAATTCTTTCTTGTAGGGATCTGCAGGTTCCTTGTCAGAACTGGAAGCCTCACTATGTCTTAGCACACTGTGGATGGCACTTCTCTGGTGGAGTTTATCAAACTACCCTCTACTGGATTTAAATTTATCACTTGTTAGACTTGTAGAGGGGTTTTCTTGCAGTAAGTCACTGTGTAATTTTCTGGCTTTTCCACAGATCATAGCTTCACTAATGCTGTCACCTGCCAGCTGTTTCCCATTCAACCACACTAACGAAAGTTTTGTCCATGTCGTCCAGCACTTGTGTCCTCTGCTTGGTTAACATCATTACTCCTTTTGACACATAAACTCTTTTGATGACATCTGTATTTTTCAAAATAGTTAAGATTGTTGACTTCCCCATCTTGTACCCCAAGGCCAGATCAGTCGCACAAATACTATGCTCATGGTTTTCTATAATTTCCTTCAAGTCAATGGTTATTTTCTTCAAAACCTTCTTCTTATCATTCTTTCTCTGCACTGTCTTGTTACCTTCATTATTACTGCACATTCTTGTCACCTTCATTACCACTCTGCACTTTCTTTTACCACCGTGCTCACTCTACACTTTCTTTGGAGTCATGCTGGATTGAATAATACTGTAGAGTACTGTATGTGCTGAGAAGCACACAGTAAGACTTCACAGCAAGTGCGCACAGGTCTGTCTGCAACCGAGATCTTGACTAGAGAAAGCCACAGCCACGTATTAGAGCAGGGAAGATGACCACAGTCATGTTCATCACCCAGTGTAAAGTTTGTGAATGGATTCAAAATTTTGCCAAACACTTCTATTTGCAAACTTAATTGTTTGTGGATAGAAGTGTTTGTAAACTGAGAGATTACTGTATAGCATTCAGATTGGATTAGGCATTGTAAATGGTGTAGATGTGATTTAAAGTATATGGGATGATTGCATGGGTTCTATGCAAATACCATGCCATTTCATATAAGGCACATGAGCATCTATGGATTTTGGTATCTGTGGGATGTCCTGGGACCAATCCCTGCAGATACTAGGGAGTGACTGTACTTCATTCTAGAAATGAGCATGTGGAAGTCAAAACACAATGTGTTGTCAAAGTCTGGGTGTAGTAAACCCCAGTTTCAGTGTCAAGTATCAGGTGATGGACAGTCTCCAAGATAGGCCCCAGTGATCCTTATCTCTTTATACTGGCACCTTGTGTAGTCTCTTCCCAGGCTGCATCAGGATATGTAGAGCTGGTGATGTGTGACTTTTAAGCTGAGGTGTGAAGAGCACTGAAGTGTCCACAGTGTTCTCTTGGATTATATGTTTCCTGGGAAGTCAGCCATCATATCTTGGGGCCTCTCAAGTAGCCTGGTGTAGGCTGAGGCCACATCAGCCACATAAGTGGGCCACTTGGGAACAGGGCCTCCAGTCCTAGTCCAGCCATCAGATGAGACTGCAGCCCTGCCTGACATCTGACTGTAACCTCATGAAAGCCCCAGGAACCAAAGCCCCCAGCCAAGCCACACCTGAATTTTCTGACCCACAGAGACTGTGAGGGATGGAAATAATGTATGGTTGCCATTTAAGCCACTTAGTTTTAGGATGATTTGTGATGTAGCATGAGACAATCAACACAGTATCTCCTATTGCTCTTCTGGGAAGAAAATTCACATTAGTGCCACTTATAGAGTGCTTATTTTGATCCATGCATTAGGCAGAGGAACTTACATCCATAATCTGGTTTAATCCTTACAACAATAAGGCAGGATTGCCTATAAGATATGTATCATTTGTATTTTGATCTAACAGATGAGGATGTGAAGGTGTGGAGAGGGAAGGGGTTGGCCCAAGGTCAGGCAGATGTGAAGTGGCAGAGATAGTTTTTGAACTTAATGCCACATGATTGAAGTTTTTCTTTTTCTTTTTCCTTTGTACTGGGGATTGGACTCAGGATGTTCACACTGAGCTACCCCAGCCCTTTCTTTAAAAGTTTAAATTTTGAGACAGGGTCTCCCTAAATTTCCCATGCTTGCCTCAAACTTTCCATCCTCCTGTCTCAGCCTCTTGTGAGGCTGGGATTACAGGTGTGTGTCACCATGACTAGATGACCCTGGGCTCTTTATTTTTCTTTGAAAAACTAAAATTTCATAATAAAATAGTAAGAGATTAGCAATAGTTAATATACTGTGTATCATTCTCTTCAAAGTAGTTACTCAGAGATAAAAAGATTCTATTTTTTTTTTTTTTCGTACCGCGATCGAACTTGGGACCTTGCGCTTGCAAGGCAGGCAATGGAACCACTGAGCTAAATCCCCTGCCCAAAAACATTCTTACAAAGAAGAAACAGATAATACTGTAAAATTTTCTTTTCAATGAACTAGAAAAACTAGTAGTATAAATGAAACATGTGAAATATATCTTAAAAATATAAAATTAAATATATATTATATATAATTAAATATATATTAAATTATAAATTAAAATTATACTAGCATATATCTTAAAATATCTTTGAAACTTTCTATTTATCTATCTTCTATTTTGCCATATATATAATTTTGAGTTTCTCATATTTATCTGTCATCTCATATTTATCTATCTTCTATTTTGTACTATATATATATTATTTTGAGTTTCTCATATAAGAGAAAGCTTATGCAATATTTGTGTGTCTGACTTATTTCGCTTAACATTATGCTGTCAAGTTGTATCCATTTGCCTGGAAATGCCTCAAGTTTATCCTTCTTTATGGCACAGACTCCATGGTGTGTAAAAAAATACCACATTTTCTTTATCCATTCATCTGTTGATGGACATATACACTATGTCCAAGACCCACCTATTATGAATTGTGCTGCTGTAAACATGAGTGTACATATATCCCTGTAATATGATGATTTTAATTCTTTTGGGAAAATACCTAGAAGGGAGACAGCTGTGACCCCCAAGCTCTTAACCATAGTGTTCATCAGGTTTTCTGGTAAATGTACAATCCAGGAAGTATTTGTCAAGATCCTGCTATATGCCAAGCATACTGCCAGGCCTAGGGTAAGAGGCCTGCCCCATGCTGCCAGGAGGGTATGTTCTGCAACATCAGTGGGGCCAATGGCATTGCCAGAGCAGGCTCCAGGCCCTCTTCTCTAGCTCACACCCCTTTCTTGGGATCAGGCCCGAGAACTCACCCCGCCCACCTCCCCCTGAAGGGCTGCTACCTCCCTGCATCTGTCAGGCCCACCCCCTCCTCCTGCATGGCAGCGGAGAAACAGAGTTTCAGCTGTCCCCAAGACACATACACAGGCTTTTCTTGCTAATCACCACCAGGTAACATGCTGGGAAAGTGAAACTAAGGTCACAAAGGTTCACTGTGTGTTTTGAGTCTTGGTCCTTCACACAACAGTTGCTGTACCTTACCATGTGGCAGGGACTGTTATGGGTACTTGGGGCTGGTCAGCCAAAAAGCACACAAAGATCCAACCTGGTAGTAGTCTAAAGGGAAAGGGGTGGATGAGAAACAATAAGCTAAATTCAATAACATGTTGGAAGGTAGAAAGTGCTCTAGAATAAGGAAGATAGAGGAGAAAAAAGGGCTTGGGAATGCTGGTAGAGGGTAGGAGCATGTCACAGAATGAATAGATGGATCAGGAGAGGCCTCACTCAGAAGGGGAGGGAAGGAGTTGGCAGAGAGATTTCTGCCTCTGTTTGCCTAGGACAGAAATTATGGGGGTTCGATGCCAACGTCTGGGAAATTCCAGGCTGGGTGGCTACCTTAGACATGGGCCAGGTCAGTGTCAGGAAAGATCGCTGAAGGAAACAGCTAGCTCACTGGTCCTCAGGCAGAGGTGATTTGGGGCCCCAGAGGTTATTTGGCAATACCTGGAGACAGTTTTGGTTGCCAAACTAGATGTTACTGGCATTGAGTAGGCAGAGGCCAGGCATGCTGCTAAACATCCTTCAGGGCACAAGATAGCTTCCTCTGCAAAGAACTAACTTTCCGGTTCAAAATGTCTGTGGTGCTCATGCTGTGATTTCTTGAGCTAGATTCTTGGTCTTGAGTTTCTGGTTCATTTCTGAAATTTCATTTGCCTTCTACTTTCCTTTCCTATCTTGGGGTGAGAACTTCCTCTGATCACGCATAAAAATAAAAGCTTTGTCCCCTCTTGAGAATATGCCCCAACTCCAATGCCTTGGTGAGAGATGTGCACCAGCCCAGACAGGACAGCATGGTCTCCTTCCTGGATGCCGTCCCTATTTCCTTGTGCCTCCAGCCCAGCCACGTTCAGCACATCTTCCCAGAGGGCCTGGCAGGTTTCCTGGGAGGCAACCACTTGGTACCTCTCCCAGTCTCTCCAGCAGGCCACAGTAATAAGCTGGAGTCTCCTTTGCAACAGGCTACCCTCTCTGTGCTGGAGGCGGCTCTGCAGCTGGAAATTCTGTGGTAGTCTGTGGACTCCAGCTCTGGTGACTGGGCTGTACAGAAGGAAAAGTATGTTGTGATTCCTACACTAGGAATTTGAGAGGTCAAGACATCTTCCTAGTTACTTAGGAAAAAATTGATGCCAAGACTTCCTGGCATCAGGCATTTGAAAATCCCGCCCCTCCCTGCCCAGCTCTTGACTCATATGTGCATCTTTTCCCTGTGCTGTTTGATACTCAAGCCATCTACCTCGACCAACCTGGGCTGCTAGAGGATAAGAAAACAGGCAGTTAAAATGTCAAGCCACCCAGCAACCTCAGTACTTTGCCCTGTGGCCGACTTGCAAGAGAGAAGCTGGGTATCATTGAGCCCAGTTTCACCAAATATTCTCAGGTCAAGAGGAATTGTAATGCTTCCAGTCTGCAGCTTCCAGATTCCCAGGGGTCTTAGTATAAGTATGGTGATGGCTGAGATCATTTAAATATTTAATGAAATCCATGTCCCCAGAACTGTGCTGGCCCATAGTAAAGGCTTGATAAAAACTTAACCATTTTAAATGAAAAAGGAAATAAATATCATTAAAAGACCCTGAAGATTGAATACCCCACCCAGTCTCGCTGTAGAAACTACATCCTTGTCCATAGTGGTATTCAAGGGAGCTGACCTCCTAGCTGGCCTCCTTGATGGCTGCCTTTTCACCCCAGATTCAGTGGTTGCTATTCCCTTCTTGAGCAAGTGTTTTTGGAAGCCCCACCCTCATCCTCATTCATTGGGGTTCAACCCCTGGCACATGTAGATTCAGTTAATAGGGGTGGATTGATTGAAAGAATGAATGAATGAGTTCTGTAGTCTCTGGTCAAGCGCTCTTTGGCTCTTTGTCTGCAGAAAGAACCAACCAGGATGGGCAAGGGGCACAGCTCTTAGGCCTGGAGGATGGTTGATTCTATATATTTTGTATAGATCTCACTTGTCAGTATGTAAGATATAATTCTGGCTCCCTGGCTTTCCACCCTCTTGCCTCTTCCAATTGCCAGGCCGGAATTATGACAAATGCTGGACAACATGGTGACAAGCCAGTCCCATCCACGTGAGGCCCTGGCACTGCTGTGTGCCAGGCTTTTGCTCCTGTGCATTTGGGGCTGAGAAGCTGGAGAGGATCCACCACTTTACAGAGTGGAGCTGCTAGAGTGACAAGCAGCTGCCTCGTGCCAGGAGAGCCTTCCTGCCCAAAATGTATGGTGCGTGTTCCAGGGCTGTCACAGCGTCGGAGCCCTGCCAGTTTGCAATAATTAAGCAGTAAGACCCAAGTGAATGGTTTGTTGTCGCTGCATGACAACCAGATGCCTGGGGTGTGAGCTGAGGCCCAGCACATGGCTCTCTGCACTGCACCGAAGACTGTCTTGTTGAAACTCTAAAATTGTCAGTGACGCAGAGAGGGGACAATAATGATAGTGATTTGATGCTAACATGGCAGCTGGCTCTGAAGGCTTCTGCATCATTTCCTTCACCTTGAGAATGTTTCAGGAAGGCAGGGCTTTGGCAGAGCCTCTGCCTTCCATGATGCAGACAGAAAGCTTGCCCTGTGCCCTGTCTTTGCCCCTGTGCTTTGGGGGCTATGAATGTCAGCCCCTGAGGAAGCATTTCTCAGTTCTCACCTAAATTTCAGGTTTCACCTCAGCTCTAGGAAGTTGGTGTTGGTGTGCTCATTGCATCAGTAAGAAAATTGAGGCTCACATATACCTATATGGCAGATGTGGTCGGTGTGGAGGAGGGAGTAGAACCCAGGCCTGCTAGAATCCAAAGCCTATGCTCTCAACGAGCCCAGTTTCCTGCCTCTTTTAAACAAACAAAAACTGAGCCCTTCCTGGTGTTGTCTTAGTTTGGTAGGGCTGTCACAATAGAGTACCCTACAGTGGGGGCTTAATCCTACCATGTCCATCTGGCATTTTTCCCTAGGTGTCTCTTCCTGCACAAAGCCATACTCTTGTCAGAACACAGGTCACATTGGACCAAAGTCCCCATATTCCAGTATGACCCTATTTTAATTTAATTATATTTGTGATGACCCTGTTTCCAAATAAAGTCATACTCTGAGGTATTGATAGCTAGTACTTCAACATATCTAATTTGGGGAGACACAATACACATAAAAAGATATTATAATGGCTTTTAATTTTCACTGAACATAAAACAAGGGGGAAATAACTTTTACTTATAGCTGGGTAGATGTCCATGACCCTAAAGAGAAGTCACTCGAGTGGCTCAATCACAAGGGCAAATTCAAAGAGCTCAGGCAGCCCTTTCCCTGGACATCACAAACACAAATGCCAGCTCTTTGCTGTGGTCAAGGAGTGTCCTGCCCAGAGCTAGGACCTGGACTGGAGGCTTCCAAAGGAACCTGTACCTTTCTTGTTCTGAAAAATCTTCTTGGTTTAATTTAATGGATTGGCTCTCAGCTCTCACCCTAATGGGCCCCCATTCTACCACCAAAAAAAACCCCCAACCGACAACAAAAACCCGAACAAACAAGAGAACCTTCTGACAGTCAGGATGCCTGTATCAGAGTATCTGTTTAAGATGAAAGGGGTGATGCCAGAGATTTGTCAGGAGTGGAAGAGAGGTAGAGGCAGGATAACTTATTGTTGGTGACACAAATTCATCTTATTAAGGAGTAATGAACGGGTTTGCTTAGCAATCAATCACCAGAGCCTTCTCCCTGGAGCTAGAAGAAATGGGAAATGCCAAAATGAAGGTGCGTTAGAAAGAGTCGTGATAGCAGCCTTAGCAGAGAGTCCTGACAGAGGCCATGCATTAGAACCACCGGGGGGATTTGAAAAACACTGCCACCAGACCTTTGTAATTAAAATATTGGGAGGCAGGATCCAGATGTCTGTATTTTTCTAGAATTCTCTAGATGAGTTCAATGTTCAGCCCAGGCTGAGAACCACTGAGCATAGATGCATCAAGTGTGCCTTGAAATAGCCCATCACCCCACCTGCTGAACATGTGGGCATTGCCTGGTCCTCGGGCACCAGTCATCAGGGTACTTCTTGGAGTGTTCCATTCCCTACCTGTGATTTTCTGGCATTGGGTGAATCAGGGATTCTGAGAAAATTAAATGACCTTTCGACAAGGTCATTTTTAGTGGCTATTCCATGTAAAAAGACCCTTAATAAAATAGAAAAGTCCATTATTATTGGCAGGAATTGGCACAGCATATCTCCCTGAGCCTTAAGGACCCTGGTTCCTAGAGAGTGGCAGATTGCATGGTGTGGGACAGAGCAAGGTCTGGGTGTGGGTGAACGGTGTCTGTTTGATTGTTCACTTGGTCAGAAACGCGGTGGAGTGCTTGGTGATGTCTGTTCATATCAAAATGTCCTTGGATCAAAATAAGAACAAGTGTGTCAGAATGTCCCCAAGGCTCGATCTGTTTGGTGCTGCTGTAACAGAATACCCAGCCCCAGGTCATTTATAAAGAACAGAGATTTATTTCTTAGGGTCCAAGGTCACGACCTACATCTGGTAGAGAATTTCTTGTTACTCCATCCATTGGCTGAAGGCAGAAGGGCAAGAGAGCATGAGAGAACAAATGGGGGCTGAACTTGCTTCTATAATGGACCTATTCCCAGAATAATGACATTAATCCATTCTAGTCAAATCACTTCCTAAAGATCCCACCTTACAAATTTGATGCAGTGTTAACTTTCCCAAACATAAACTTTGGGGGACACATTCAAAACATAACACTCTGGTAAGAAAATGACTTTGTCAAATTGTAAAGGCCTTCTGAGAAGCCTAGGGGAAAGTGAGGGTCTGAACATGAAACAAGACTCTGTGAGTGGGCCCCTCAAACTTGCACCCCTCTGCTGATGCAAGACCAAGTTCATCCTCTGCAATCTACTTGATTACGTGTGAATCTATTCACCCAGCCAGAGAAACATCCAGGTCTGTGCTGGCTGAGGGGACACTGGGAGAGCTGGCTCTGTACCAAGGACTACAGAATAAAACACAAACATCCAGCTGGATTGGGACAAGTCTCAGAATCAGATGAAGTTTAGTTGTGCAGGAAGTACACAGGGAGTATGGTGTGTACCCAGGAAAGCCCCAGACCAACGTCTGAGCAAAGATCTCCTCATATACCCAATAGCTCTTTCTGTGACAGATGTTGTGTAACTTTCTGTGCTGAGAAAAAAATACCAGACATACATGACTTATGAGAGGAAAGGTTTATTTTGGCTCATGATTGGAGAGGACTCAGTTCTTGGTTGGGTCCATTGTCACGGGCCTGAGGTGAGGCAGAACATCATGGTGGAAGGGTGTGGCAGAGCAGAGCTACTCACCTCAACCATCCAGGAAGCAGAGAGTGCAAGAGGCAGGAAGGAAAGGATTGGGACTACATACAACTGTCCAAGCTCCACCTGCTTCATCCAAATCCTGATAAGCCCATTTAGCTCTGAACTCATCAACGGCTAAGTCCGTAAAAGCCCTACCTCTGAACACATGAGCTTTTGGAGGAATGCTTTTTAAAAATTTTTATTTTTGTGGGCCGGGGATTTAGCTCAGTGGTTTTGCCACCTGCTGCGCAAGCGCAAGGACCTGAGTTTGATCCCTGGTACCAAAAAAAAAAAAAAAATTTTATTTTTGAGACATGGTCTTGCTAAGTTGTCCAGGCTGATCTTGAACTTATAAGTCTCCTGGTTCACCTTCCCAAGCAAGATTACAGATGTATGTCCACCCCCAGCTGGGGGACATTTTTTATCCAAGTCATCACACTTTCACTTATTCACCTGAAATAAAATCAATAGATTTTGTTTTTAAACCTTGGGTGGGGCTTAGTGGTAGAATGTTTGCCTACCATGTGTGAGACACTGAGTTCAATCCTTATCACTGCAAAATAAATAAATAAATAAATAAATAAGCAAGCAGACAAATAAGTCATATATTACTCTAAGAGTAATAAGGAAAAAAACTAAGGAAAGTAATTTATAGTGGAATATTACACTTTTTAAAAATGCCTAGGCCTGTCCAAATTAGCCCAAGAAGTATTGCAGAAATCAGTTAGAATCTAAAATGTCCCCCAAAAGGCTCATGTGTGATGGTTTTTGAAAGGTGATGGGATCACAAGGGCTCTAACTTAATCAAGTGGATTGATCTATTGATAAATTCATTAGCTGAATTGGTGTTGGGAGGTGGGGCTAGTGGAAAGAATGGATTATGGGGGTGTGACTTTGTGGACTATTTCTTTCCCTGGTCTCTTCCTTTCTGAAGCTTTCCTTCTCTCTCTGCTTCTTAGTTCTTTGCAACAAGTAGTTCAAAAGGACTCTGGGGCAGGTGAACTGCAGACTGTACTTTGAGAAACACTGCCTGCTTCAGAAGGATGGATGTGGAGGTGACAGGATCCTCCCTAAAATAGGGCTGTAGTTAAGAACTCTTCCTAATTTAGAGCTTGCAGTGTGGAGAGCCACTTAGATTCTCACACTCTTGCAGTAGGACACTAATAACACATGTGTATATGGGAGGGTGGAGGTCTGTGGCAGAGACTTGTATCCATTCTTCCCTCTTTTTAGAACTCACTCCAATTTTTGCTGGGCACAGTCTACTTGGAATAAAGACTACATTTCCCAGCCTTCCTTTCAGCTGGGTATGGCCGGGTGATCAGACTCTGACCAATGCAATAAGCAGGAGAGGTGGCTGCTACTTCCAAGACACACCCTCAAGAGAAAGGTGATGGCTTTGGTGTGTTTTCCTTTCTCTTGCGCGCTTCCTAGAACAGGACTTCAGATGCCCAAGGAGAGTGGGGAAGAGAAGACACACATATCGCAGAGCTGCTGCTGGTATGGCCTGGGTCGCTGGTCCAAGGTCTCTATAACTACCTGGGACTGACCATGTTCAGCCTTTGTGAGACTGTAAGACAGACATAAAGTCCTAGCTCCTTTAAACTGCTGTTATTTTGCAGTTTTTCCAGGTACTTGTGGTTCACCTCAATGTTTATAATATAGGGTCTTGATTTAAGATTAACCAGTATTCAACATAGGATCCAGCCCAGTCAGGAGACCTACCCAGAAGGTCTGAGGTTCCTTCTGGGAATATCTTCTCTCAAAGGAAGGGAGAACAGAGTCCCCTCCCAATGTCCCAGTAAGGAGAGTGCATGGAGGCTCTGCTCCACTCACCTGATAAACACCTTAGAGTGGGGATAGAGGCTTAAATAAGAAAAACCAGGCAACAGGAATGGGGTCGGAGGACAGAGCCTTTAGTAATTGGCTTAGGATAAGGAAGAGTTTATTGCATAGCAGGGTTCAGATTTCTCATGCTAATGGGGGCAGTGTGGCATAGAACACTGCCCCCATGATGGCCCTGTGCCCTTTGCCTTTGCCTTTGTGGTATGGGCCTCAGGACCACAATTATTGCATGATCTTCAGTGATAGCAGTAAGAAAGGAGTGGGTGGACTCTAGGCAGCTCATGTCTCACAGCCTTAGAAAGCCCAGATTTAAGCACCATCTCTGTGGATTCGAGGCCCCAGCACACAGAGTCAGAGCAAGGGAGACACTGGGGCCCCAGGGGCTTGTGGGAGGGGACTGCACGGGCTATGGGAGAAACCTCCAGCAGGATCACATCTGGGTGCCACTCACCGAGGGCGCACAATGCCCGGATCTGTTCCGGCTGTGCACCCACCTCTCCCAACCCACAACTCATAGTTCCCAGGCCACTCTCTGCTCTGAAGGCTGTCTGTTTATCAAAGGTTCTGCTAGCTTTGGAGGTTGAGCACATCCTTTTCCTTCCCCCTCTGGATGTGTACAGACCTACCTCAGGCAAGTAGCAGGGCCTGCACTTCTCCAGAGAGGAGGACTTACTGACTCATGGAGACACATTCCTGGCAGCTTCCTGAGTTTCTTTTCATGTGAGGAAATGGCCTGATAGTTTATGAAGGGAGGCCCTATAACACTGCACCATCTGATGGTCCCCACCTAGGGATGTACAGGAATGCTGCAGCTGAATTCCAGAGCCACATTTAAACGGGAGCCTGCAGATGGGTTGCTGTGCTGGGGCATAGCAATCTGGCTGGCTCCTGTGGGAAATTTTTTTGGTGATGGTGGTTCTGGAGACTGAACAAGGTCCTTTGCACTAGGCTACATCCCCAGCACATTTTGAATTTATTTTTAAATTTTTTTTTAAAATTTTGAGATAGGGTCTTACTAAGTAGCTAAGCCACTGAGGCTGGGCTGGACTTTTAGTCCTCTTGGCTCAGCCTGTTAGAGTGCTGGGATTGCAGGCATGTGCCACCGTGCCTGGCCCGGGAGCAGTTTTGTGGCTCTGTGTCAGGGGTAGTGGGATTGGATGATGACCTCTGCAAAAGTGTTGATAGTTGGGAGATTCTCTGAATATTTCAAGAAAACACTGACCAGGACTTGTTGTGCTTCGGCTGCATGTGTTCATGAAGATGAACCTGGAAAGCTTGTGGATGAGCCTGCAAGCACTCAGCTCCAGATTCAGACCACAGACATCTATTTTCATGGCTAGAAAGAAAAGGATCTGTTCTCACATAGCTAAGTTCTCTCTTCTGCAGCCTTTCTTCCCACCTGCACGGCCCTGTCACACAAAGAGCTGGCCTCATAGGATCTAATGAGAATAGCTCTTTCCTTCCCTTGGAACTGTCCTTTTTCGGCTAAAATGTCCAGGATCTGTTCTCAGGTTGCCTGGGATACCAATGGCTTAACAACCTTGATGAGACTGAGAAAGTCTAAAACAATGATCAAAAGGAACATCTGCCCTCCAGATGTCCTCTGAACCCGGCAGAAGATTTCACACGTGACCAAATGAGTCACCTCACGGGTCAGCTGCCTCTAAATTCGAGAGTGTGAAAGAGATCTGGCCTGGCTAAAGAAAGCAGACTGCAGGCAAGTCAGAATGCTAGCTAGCCAAAAGAGAAGTCACAAGGTACCACCTGTACTGTTTTGCATAAATCCACATGTCTTCAAAACCGTGAGATGTTCAGGTATAGGGGGCGTATGAGTCTGAGCGCTCCACCCCCAGGTGTCCTTTTATTTATCTACACACAGACCGAAGGGAACCCCTCATTTCACTTCTAGCAACAATAAGCTGTTTCTCCTCAGGCAGACGTCGTTACCTCTCTGGTCTCAGTTCCTTCAGGTGAAAATGAGGGTGTTAGACTGGATTCCTGTGGATCCCCTTCCAGGTCTCAATGTTTTATGGCTCTAAGATTTTTTTCAGATTAATTTCAATCTGAGACAATAAAATGTATATGAAGTTAGTCACCATGATAGGCACTGGAGATACACAGGGACTGAAACAGTCCCTGTCTTAGGGCTCAGTGAGGGAAGCAGACAGAAGGAGACCACAGATTGCGGGAAAGTACATACATACAATACAAGTTGCTATGGGAGCCCCAGAAGGAGAATGCTATGGTTTGAATGTGCCCCCCAAATTTCGTATGCTGAATACTTAATCCTCAAGTTTATATGTTAATGGTATTTGGAGGTGGGATCTTTGGGAGGTGGTTGGGTCATGAGATCTATGCTCATATGAGTAGATCAATCTATTCTATCTTGCCAGTGGCTTTTTTATAAAATTGTGCTTCCTGTTGAGCTCTCACTGTTTCCCCACATTATAATGTAGTAAAAGACCTTTAATAGTTGCTGGCCCATGGTCTTGGACTTCCCAGTCTTCAGAATCAAACCAAACTTCTTTCCTTTACAAATTACCCAATCTCAGGTACTCAGTCATGTTAAAAGAAAATGAATTTAAGACAGAGGTGCCCAGCTGAGTTTTGCATGCCCAGGCAGGCTGTGTACCTGAGTCTGGAAGGGGACTCAGACATCTTCCAGGTAGCCACAGGCACCTCAGACAGGGAAACATGGAGCCCTAGAAGATGAGAAGGAGCAGGAAGTTCCTGTGGCTCTGAGAATAGCTCATTATGAAGGAGAATCAAAGAAACTCCAGAACCCAAGGTTAAGTGCAGAGGGACTTTATGCTCCACAGCAAAGGGACAGAGTCAAATTTGGATTCTAAGATCATCGTGTGGTAATGTTGGAGGCTGTTTTAGAGAAAGAGGCTGGAAGTGTGGAGACCAGAGAGCAAATGGCCTCTAATGACCCACATGCAAACAGCTGAGGGCCTGTACCCAGGGTGTAGCTGGGAAGGAGGGCAGGGTGAGATGTGGCCAGGGACGGGATTTGAGCCACTTTGGTGTTGATAGGATTTGGAGAATGAGTGAGACAGAATCAGGAGAATTCCAAGATTTTAGGCAATGGGCTGAATAGAGTCACTTTTGACCTGGGAAAGAAATGAAGGAGAGGAGCAGGTTTAGGGCATAGGTGTCGGTAACATGCCTACTTCATCGGGGGCTTCCAAGTGAGAGGTGACAGAGGGAGTGTGATGGAGGTGTCCAACAGAGAGTGCAGACACGTTCTTCTCCACTGGGACACAGTTTGAAGATGCCACTGCCCAAGGGGAGTGTGCAGAGGGAGACCAAGGTATGCCACACCCAGTCCTCGGGAACGTCCAGATCTATGAGCAGTCCAAGTAAGGCCACCATGAAGGTCCAGCCCACAGCTGAAGCTTCTGAGGGAAGAGAGAAAGTGGACAGGGCATCAAGTGTCCTGAGAGGACTGAGGGCAGCTGTGCAGAGTGACACCATTTAACACCACAGAGCGGAAGGAGGATTGGGGGAGAGGAAAGGGAAGGAGAGAGGATTGCTCCCCTTTGAATGAGAATGAGTCAGCCTGAGAGCTGTGGATTTTGGAAGGCAGAACCCATGCCGTTCTGCACTGGGTCCAGGGAGTGCTGTCTCACCTGCCAGCTGTGGTGTGTTCATTTCCCTGCCAGTGCCTGCTGCTTCGGGAGCTCCCTGATCCTTGGTGAACACTATCCTCAGCAGTGTCAAAGAAGATTTCCTCCTCAGTCCCAAGGTGCCAACCTCCACCTCTCCTGTACCGAATTCTTGTCTCTCTTGGCTTCTCAGCCTGCTGTCTACAGGTCTCAGCTTCTGGCCAGCCCAGAGGACTCAGGGGTCATGGAGTCAAGGCACGTACAGCCCAAATCTCCCCCCACATCAACGCCCCCTCACTGCACCCTCAGACATTATATTTTGAGCAACTGTAAACTCACAGGAAAGTTTAAACATGAGCACCAATGTGTCCTTCATCTGGATCCACCAGTTAACCTTTTGCCACATTTCATCTCTGTCTCCCTCTGCCCCCGTTCTCTCTTTCTACCCCTCCCCTCACCTTCATAGAAAAACCCCAGGAGGTTCACAGTGATCCTAGAGCCATTTGTGGTGATCCTTTGATGGCAAATAATGACAGTTAAACCTTTCCATGGGAAAGACATATTTTACATTGTGTAATTAATAAGAAATTTGTGGAGTGTTACCATCTTAGGCTGTTTTATGTTACTATGGCAAAATACCCAAGGATGGGTACATCATAAAGAAAAGAGGTTTACTTTGACTTACAGTTTTGGAGGTAGGGAAGTTCAAGAGTATGGTGAGGTGAGGGCCTCATGGTGGTTCAGGGAATATTGGAAAAGCAAAAAGGGGAAGTGGGTGGATGTGGGACAGCAAGAGAGACAAGGGGAAGTGCCAGGCTCACTTTATAACAACCCACGCTTGGGGTAACCAGTCCAGTCCCTTGAGATCTCACCCACTCCCCCAAGATGGCCATTAATTCTTTCTGAGGACAGTGCCCACATGACCCAAACACTTCCTACTCAGTTCCACCTCTTAAAGGTCCCCCACCTCTCAAAACGGCAATGCTGGGGATGTAGCTCAGTGGTGCCATGCTTGCCTGGCAAGTGCAAGGTCTTGAGTTTGATCTCCAGTACACACACGCACACACACAAGCCCCAAAATGCTGGGGAACTACCTTCCAGCACATCAACCTTTGAGTACAAGCCACAGCAGTTACATGACTATCCTGTTTCCCAATAACCTTAAGCAATGATCTTAGCATCCATGGATGATCCTTGCCTGAATCAATTATGATGTTGGCAGTTGCAAAATTCAATCTGTTCATTTTGTTTTGGGTATCACTATGGGCTAATGGATGTTTTCAAAGTTTAATGTGCTATCACTTATTAACCATCATCATTGTTTTTGGTGGTCATGTTGGCCCAAATTTGGTCAGTGGGGACCCTTCATTGTGGCTCCTATGTATTTTTGACGTGTTCCTTGTAACCTGAGCACTTCTTTGCTTTCTAGAACAGCAAAATATTCCTAGATACCTGGTACTTTTCTGGACTAGCCACTTCTCTAAAGAATCCTGACATCTTTTAGTGAAAAATGGCATTTAAAAAATTAAGAAAGGGTTTTATTGTGTGTATTGATTAGCTTTCTTGTTGCGGGAATAAAATCTCTGGCACCCCCCCCCCCATAACTTACAGGAGGAGAGCTTTAGTTTGGCTCAGGATTCCAGGGGTTTCAGTCTATGGTCAGCTGGCTCCAAGGCACAAATATCATGGCAGAAGGGTGTGGCTGAGGAAAGCTGCTCAACTCATGAGAGCTGAGGAGCAGAGTGCTGAGGAAGAGTCCAGGAGAAAAGTACCGTGCACCAGACCCACTTCTTCCAACCAGGCCCTATCTCCTGATTCCCCATCCAGCTTTGAACTCAACAATAGGTTAACCTATTGATGACGTCAGTGTCCTTACAATCCAATCACTTATTCTACATTTGAGCAAACCAAGTTTGAAACTATTAAAGCATCTTTTGGTATCACAATGCAGAATCCACTCTTCTAACCACAACCTACATCTTGAGGGCCTGAGATCTGCCCGATGTTGCCTTTACATTCATTATCGCCTGCCTCACAGTAATACTACAAAGACTAGTGTCCCTGTTCTACAAATGGGGAGTCTTGAGGCTCACTGAGAGTATGTGATCTGCATTAGGCCATTGGTGAGTAGAGAGAGAGCCAGCTTATGGGCTCTGGCCAGAGCCACTGCCTCCTCTTTTTGGCACTTACATTGTCTCCCACTTGGCCATTGGGCAGGACAATGTTGAAGGACCCTAGTTAGCAAGACAAACTCCATATTGCTGCTTGACCCACCTGCCTGTCCTTTAGATGAACTCAGAAGGAGGAAGCTTAGAGACCTTCTCCTCCTAAAAGGTCTCTTTAGAAATAACAATTAATCAACTATTGTTTTACAAATGTTCTAACAGCAGGATGTTCCGCTTCTGTACCTTTTGCTTACTTTACTAGTTCTATCCCATAGGGGGGCCTAGAAACTGCTGGCCTCAAAGGTGTATAAAACATGTTTGTCTCCCCCCAGTCGGGCTCAAGTCCGATGCTCGGCTTGGGTCCCGCTCGGCTTGGGTCCCGCTCGGTAATAAACTCCTGTGTGGATTTAATATC
The DNA here is from genome assembly GCF_053883595.1 of Heterocephalus glaber. NCBI lineage: Eukaryota > Metazoa > Chordata > Mammalia > Rodentia > Bathyergidae > Heterocephalus > Heterocephalus glaber. Next base: position 1,820,616 of record NW_028258433.1, on the reverse strand, counting down.
AATCTCTGGTTGGTTCTTTATCATTGGGTCTAACAAATGTCATGGCAAAGTGTGACCAAGGCAGTACCCAAGGCCCTCCTCGTCTCCTACTTGCTAGCTTCCCAGCTTTTCCCCATCTCCTGGGACCATGGGTAGGGTTAAGAGGAAGGAAGGAGCAAGGTCTGAGTGGCAGACAATGGAGTGACCATGTGGCCACATTGTCTTGCTCTTGCATTGGGCTTCTGATTTCTCTGTGTGCTGGTGACAATGGTGGCCTTGCCTCACCTGGGAAGGACTTACAGGGAAGCTACTCGAGGTCATCATCCTTTCCTTCTTTCTCTCTTTCCTTTTCTGTGCAATTGTTTATTAGTCTCCATCACTAACTTTATTTTTTTTCCTTAAATTCTTTTATTGGTACATTTCAGGTACACAATACATTTACATTTATCGTTGGGAACTTGGACCTTTACATGATGCATCTTGGTTCTTATTTTTTCCGCAGTTCCTGTCTTCCCTTCACCCCCTCCAACCTTCCCTATTTACAAAGGCTTTGTTTCCATTTTTTCCTCTTCCCATAATTTTTCCTTTCCCTTCTTTCTTTTCCCCTACCCCTCACACATCCTCTACCCCTTTGGACCTTTTCTTCCTATTTCACATTATCAATTATTCATTTCAATCATTATTTATACTTTCAGTTTCTCACACTAGAGAAACTATTTGGTATTTGCATATGTGTGTCCTATTTACTTTACTTAAGAGTATTGCCTCAATGTGCATCCATTTCACTACAAATGTCTCTAGTTTCTCATTCTTTATGACTGAGTAGTACTCCATTTTATTAAAAAAACACATTATCTTTATCCAGTTTCCAGTCGATGAGCACTTGGGCTGATTCCAAGCTTTAGCTATTACAAACTGTGCTGCTATAAACATGGGTGGACATATATTGCTGTGGTATGATTCTTTTAATTCTTTGGATAAGATTCCCAGCAGGGGAATAACTGGGTCAAATGGGACTTCCAGTCCTAGTTCTTTGAGGTATCTCCATTCTGATTTCTACGGTGGTTGCACCAGTCTACACTCCCACCAGCAGTGGAGCAGCATTTCTCTTTCACCACAGCCCCACCAGCATTTGTTATTGGTTGACTTCTTGATAGCAGCCATTCTTTCTGGGGTGAGGTGGAATCTCAGTGTTGTTTTCATCTGCATCTCTTGAATGACCAGTGATACTGAACATTTTTTCATATGTTTATTTGCTGCTTTTACTTCTTTGTCTGAGAAGTGTCTGTTCATTTCCGATGCCCATTTTTGAATTTGGTCTTTAAATTTGGGGGGGGGGTCTGATTTTTTAAAGTTCTTTTTATTCTAGATAGTAGTCCTCTGTCTGAGGTACAGCTGCTAAAATTTTTTCCCCACATTGTAGGTTGTCTCTTAGCTCTGTTGGTGGTTTCTCTTGCAGTGCAGAAGCTTTTTAATAAGGTGAGATCCAAACTGTTGATTTTTTATGCTAGATCCTGTGCTACTGAGGTTTTGTTCATAAAATCTTTTCCTACACCAATGTCTTCAAGAGTTCTACCTAACTTATCTTCCAGCAGGTTTAGTGTTTCTGTTTTAATATTTAGACCTTTAATCCATTTTGATCTTAGTTTAGTGTATGGTGAAAGACAGAGGTCTAGTTTTAATCTTTGGCAGGTCAAAATCCAGTTTTTCCAGCACCATTTATTAAAGAGGCTATCTTTCCCCCAGTGAGGATAGTTCATGCCTTTGTCAAAGATGAGGTGGCTGAGTATGTCTGGAGTTGTTACTGTATCTTCTAATCTATTCTACTGATCCTCAGGTCTGTTTCTTTGCCAGTACCATGATGTTTTTATCACAGTAGCTTTGTAGTATAGTTTCAATTTGGGAATTGTGATACCCCTGCCATGACCCTGTTGCTTAGAATTGCTTTTGCTCTTCTAGGTCTCTTCTTGTTCCAAATGAATTTTTGGATTGTTTTCTCTAGTTCTGTGAAATATATTGTTGGAATTTCAATCAACATTGCATCAAATCTATATAGCAGTTTTGGAAAACTGGCCATTTCCACTATATTGGTTCTTCCTACCCAGGAACAAGGGATGTCTTTCCATTTTCCTTATATCCTCTTTGATCTCTTTTATCAGAGTGCTGTAGTTTTCAGTGTAGAGGTCTTTTGTTTCCTTTGTTAGATTGATTCCTAGATATTTCATTTTTTTTGGATGCTATTGTAAAAGGAATTGTTTCCTTAATTTCTCTCTCAGGGAGTCTGTTATTTGTGTACAAGAAGGCTATTGTTTTTGAGTGTTGACTTTGTATCCAGCTACTCTACTGAATCTGTCAATTAAGTCTAGAGGTCTTTTGGCAGAGTTTTTTGGGTCTTCTTGTATGTATCATATCATCAGCAAATAATGACAGCTTAACTTCTTCCTTTCCTATCTTGATTCCTTTTATTTCTTTCTCTTGTCTAATTGCTGTGGCTAATGTTTCCAGAACTATATTAAACAGGAGTGGTGATAGTGGGCATCCTTGTCTTGTTCCTGATTTTAGCATGAAAGTTTTCAGTTTTTGACCATTTAGTATGATGTTGGCTGTTGGTTTTTCATATATAGGCTTAATCAGGTTGAGATAAACACCTTCTATTCCAGTTTTCTGTAGGGTTTTTATCATGAATTGGTGTTGAATTTTGTCAAATGCTTTTTCTGAATCTATTGAGATGATCATATGGTTTTTGTCCTTGACTGTTAATATAGTGTATTGCATTTATTGATTTATGTATGTTGAACCATCTTTGCATCCCTGGGATAAATCCAACTAGGTCAGGGTGTGTGATCTTCTTGATGACCCTTTGTATTCTGTTTGCCAGTATCTTATTGAGGATTTTTGCATCTATGTTCATTAGGGAGATTGGCCTGTAGTTTTCTGTCTTGGTTGGGTCTTTCCCTAGTTTTGGAGTCAAAGTAACACTTGCTTCCAGGAATGAATTCGAAAGTATTGCTTCTCTTTCAATTTCATTGAAAAGTTTAAAGAGTAGTTGCAAAAGTTCTTCTCTAAATGTCTTGTAGAATTCAGCAATGAAGTCATCAGGCCCTGGGATTTTCTTTATTGGTAAATTTTTATTTACGTTTTAAATTTCACTGATTGTAATTGGAATGTTTAGAATTTTTTATATCTTCATTTTTTTCTTTTTTAGTACTGGGAATTGAACTAGGATCCTTGCACTTGTGCAGCAGGCAGTGAAACCACTGAGCTAAATCCTCAGCTCTATATCTTCATTTAACTTTGGCAATTTGTATGTATCTAGGAATCTGTCCATTTCTTCTGTGTTTTCCATTTTATTAGAGTACAAGCTCTCAAACTGAGTATTGATGATCCTCTGGATTTCTGCTGAATCTGTTGTGACTTCACCTTTTTTGTTCTTAATTGCATGGATTTGGGCTTTTTCTTTCCTTTTTTTGATAAGGTTGTCTAAGGGTTTATCGATTTTATTTATTCTTTTGCAAAACCAACTCTTCAATTCATTGATTTTTTTGTATTGTTCTCTTAGTCTCCATTGCATTGATTTCTGCTCTGATCTTTATAATTCCCTCTCTTGCATGAGCTTTGGGCTTGTCATGCTCTTCTTTTTCTTGGAGCTTGAGGTTCAGCATTCGGTTGTTTATTTGAGCTCTCTCTGTTTTGCTAATATGAGCATTCACTGCTATGAATTTCCCACATAGAACTGCTTTCATTGTGTTCCATAGATTCCTGTATGTTCTACTGGCATTATCATTTACTTGTAGAAACTGTCTAATTTCTTTTTTAATTTCCTCTGTGACCCATTGGTTGTTCAGGAGAGTGTTATTCAATTTCTATATTTTTGTGGGGGTTTTGCGGTTTCTTATGCTATTGATCTCCAATTTTATTGCACTGTGGTCTGATAATATACAGGGGTTAACTTCAGTTCTTTTGCATTTACTTAAACATGTCTTATGAGCTAGCATGTGGTCTATTTTGGAGAATGACCCATGTGCAGCCAAAAAGAATGTATATTCTGATTTTGTGGGGTTGGAACACTCTGTAGACATCTATTAAGTCCATTTGTTCAAAAGTTTGGTTTAGTTGTAGAATTTCATTGTTGATTTTTTGTCTAGATAATGTTTTTTGTTTTTTGGGGGTTTTTTTGGTACCAAGGATTGAACTCAGGACCTTGTGCTTGCAAGGCAGGCAGCAGACCACTGAGCTAAATCCCAGGCCCTGATCTGTGTATTTGTGACAGTGGGGTATTGAGGTCCCTCACTATAATTGTACTAGTGCTCATTTGTTTTTTCATGTCCATTCGTATTTGTTTTGTATAGTTGGGGGCATTCGTATTTAGTGCATATATATTTGGGATTGTCATCTCTTCCTCTTGGACTGTTCCCTTCACAAGGATGTAGTGACCATCTTTGTCTCTCTTAATTAGTTTTGGCTTGAAATCTACTTTTTCTGCAGATAAGATTGCTACGCCTGCTTTTTTCCAGGTTCCTGTCGCATGGAGAACTGTTTTCCATTCTTTTACTTTCAGTCTATGAATTTCTTTTTGAATTAGGTGTGTTTCTTGTATACAGCATATTGTTGGATTTTGCATTTTAATCCATTCTGCCAGTCTGTTTCTTTTGATTTGTGAGTTGAGGCCATTAACATTGATGGTTATAATTGATAAATATTGACTCATTCTTGCCATGATATTTTACTGTTGTTGCCTCTTTTATTATTTTTTCCCCCTTACCCTTTAGTTTCTGCCTTACCTGGTGGCTTCTCTCTGTTGGGCCTCATGGAGTTGTGACCTTCATTGTCTTTTTCTAGAATGTTTCTTAGAATTGTTTGGAGTGCTGGTTTGGTGTTCATGAAATTTCTCAGATGTTCTCTGTTGTGGAAGTATCTAATTTCCTTATCAATTTTGAAAGGATACAACAGTCTAGGTTGGGAATTATTTTCTTTTAGGGCTTGAAATACTTCACTCCAGGCTCTCCTTAGCTTGAGAGTTTGTGTTGAGAAGTCTGTTGTGATTCTGATGGGCTTTTCTTTGTATGTAATTTGTTTCTTTGCTCTAACTGCTTGTAGGATTTTGTTCTTCTGTTGGGTTTCTGGGATCATGACTATTATATGTCTTGGTATAGATTTTTTTTTATTTTGGCTAGTTGGAGTTCTATATGCCTCACTTATCTGTATGTCAAATTCTCTACATCTGTCTGGGAAATTTTCTACTATTACTTCTGTGAACAGTTTTTTTTTATGTCCTTTGTACTTTCTCCTGCTTTTTTGTGGACTCCTATCAGTCTTAAGTTATTCTTCATTGCATCATCTAGCAGCTGCTGAATTGATTTCTTGTGGTCCCTTACTATTTTTAAGACATCTCTGTTTTCATGATCACTAACTGCAATCCTGACTTCTATATCTGATATTCTGTCTTCACATTCACTCAATCTGCTGTGAATACTTTCAATGGAGTTTTCAATCTCCTGGATATCTATTTGAACCTGTTTGATGGATTCCTTTTCTTTCCTATGTTGGGTGATCATGGTTTCCATTTCTTTCTTATGCTGGGCATTCAAGGCTTCCAGCACGGTTCTGAGCTCATCTATTTTTTTTTTTTTATCTGTTTCTGTTCTAGAGCCTCTAATCATGTCTTTCAGTCTGCTCACCATCTCTGTTGTTATTTGGGAAATTATTTCTGTTTTGAATTTTTCTAGAGCCTCATTCATCTGTTTTGTTACTTCCTGTGCTATCAGTTCAGGGTGTCCAGGTGGTTGATTATCATATTTTTTCCACCTCATTTCCCCCAGAAGTTGCCTTTGGTGAGCTGGAAGTCTGTGTTTGTGTCCTGCCAAGGTGTCTTCTCATTTTTAATTCTGTTGTTGGTGCTGTTTTTTGCTTTAATTCCTGGATTGATAGTCCAATATTTCTTATTTTGAGTATCTTTATTGCTGGTGTCTAGAGCCCCTGTGGAGTGATTGCTTCTCAGAGATATCTTCCAGGTATAGCTGGACTTTTTAGGCTTTGAGTCTCTAATGACTCTTAGGCATTGTCAATATACCAGGGAGGATAACTGATTAGATCAATCACAACCCCTTAGCCCAATTGACACAATCAGCATTAAACACAGCTTAGAAAACGACAATTTGTGGTAGCAGTTAATCTGTCACCTTTAACCTTGCAAGCTAGATCAAAATCTAGGGCCAGCCCAAAATATGTTTGTAGTAAGTAAACCCTTCAATATGGCAAATTTACCCTTCAGGATAAGGATTTAGCAGGGGTTGGGGATGGTGGGGTGGAGAGATAGAGGGAGGGAAAGGCTAGAGGTGAGGCTAGAGGACACAGGAAGATCACACAAATTGTGGGGATCTGTTGAAGACAGGAGGAAAAGACAGAGCCAAAGAACAGAGACAAGTACAGAACAAACTGACAACAATAGGGAAGCTAGAAATTGTATTCACCTTTCTATAAAAAGTGACAATTTAGAGGGCAGAGAGAGAGAGGAAAAAATTCAGAATGGGACAGGAATAGGAACAAAGAGAGGGAGGGAAATATAGAGTCAGAAGGGATAGAGAGAAAAAGAAAAGAAAAAAGAAAAAAGAATATATATATATATATATATATATATATATATATATATATCAAAACAAACAAACAAAAAAAGGTCTACCCCAGGATATGTCTCTGCTGTCCTGGTAGGCAATGTGGGCAGCAGTGTGCAGTGTGCAGATCTAAGCTGATTAGCCTCAGCAAGCCAGCTGCAGTCTACTGAGATTCAGGCTGATTTCTGGCTGCAATGTCCAAGTTGAGGTCCCTGACCTCCTGCAGGATTAAACTCTGCAAGTTTCTACTGCAGGTTCCAGCTGTCCTCGCCCCTGTGCGAGTTCAGGTTTCTATGGGAGGTGCTGATCCCACCAACTTACCAACCAGGATGGTCCAGTGTGTTTTTATTGAAGAGTTTTTCTTCACTTTCCCAGTGGGCATTAATTTTCATTGAGGAGCATCAGAAAGGCCCTCTCTGTTGTTCACTTCTGCTCTGTCTTCTGGGGTTCATAACCATGGCCTTTATGTTCCCCCTGGTGTCTCTGCTGTGTGGATTCAGATGCTGTTTGGCGTGCGGCGTGGGGGCCCTGCGACCTCAAGGCATGGTCTGGTGGGCCAAGGTGTCTGCATGGGCTGCTGGCATCCACGGGACCAGTTCCAGTGGAGCACGGGCTCAGAGGTCATACTTTCTGAGGTTGCTTGGAGGTCTGAGGTGTCCAGATCTGAAGGGTAGTATGCAAATGTCCTGGATTATAGGGCTGGCACAAAAGCTGCTGGAGTCATTAAATGTGGAGATGAGTATTATCTCTGCTACTTGTTATCTATAAGATGTTGTTACATACTGGATTTGAAAGCCTGTGGCACTAATGGGAGGTGGTAGAACCTTTACAGAGGTGCCCAGTGGAAGAAGCTAAGTCTCTGGACCCACAGTGTAGAAGGGGATTTGGGGTAACTGGTCCCTCTTCTTTCTTGCTCTTTGATTCTCTGTTGCCATACAGTGAACAGCTGTCTTCCACCACATACTTCTGTCATAAAGCCTTAGGCCTCAATGCAACTGGACCAAGTGACCATGGACTGAAACCTCTGAAGCCATGAACCAAAGTAAATCTTTCCTCCTTTAAGTTGAATTCTCTCAGCCATTTGGCCACAGACATAGAAAATTGACTACTGCAGGTGTTGAGTTAGCAAGTCTGTAAAATCACCAAGCCTCACTTGCTTCTGGAGAGTTAGGACAATAGTATTGATTTACCTCCCAGGGTTGTTGGGAGGATGAGAGAACACATATGAAGTGTTTGACATAAAGGGCCTGATTAACTGTCAACACTCTCATTAATGTCATCTGGTTTCATGTTTTCGTCTTGAAGGGCAGAGGCACTGGACAGCAGCAGTAGGAAGAAGGTCCACTGCAGCATACCTGGGGTTTGCTGGGCTTCACATCTCCCTAAATAGGTCAGGCCCCCCATAAAACTGAACCAGCAGCTTTTAAAAGATAATTACTTTTAAATTAAGTTCAAGAGAGAAAACAGTTGGGGAGCTTCCTTGTATCCTGTCACAGAGAGGGAACAGGGAAGGCACAGGGGGGTCTCCTGTGCCTCTAGGCTGCTGCAGGCTGACAGTCGAGCTCCTCAGCAGTTCTTGCCATGTTTTCCTAACTGCCTTACTGACATCTTTTTTTGGAGGTCAGCAGGCCTGGAAAACTTAAATAAACAGAACTCTTGGGTGTTCCTCCGAAACAGGGCCCTCTAGTCCTACTTGTCTCAGCCTGGTCACCATCCAATCATCTGCTTGCTTATGCCCTGTATTAGTATTTTTCATTACTTCAGCAAAATGTCAAAGGCAATTAATTATAAGGACAAATGGTTCTAGAGGTTCCAGTCCAAGATCAGGCAGCCAGGGTCAGGTGTGGGCAGCACACCATGGCAGGAGAATGTGACATAGCACAGTGTTCATCTCATGAGCCAAGAAGCACACAGAGAGAGGGTGGGGGAAAACAGAGAGACAGAGAGACAGACAGACAGACACACACACAAGGAAGAGATGACGTCCCACTATCCCCTTCGAAGGCATGCCTGCAGTGACCTAGGGACATCCCATTAGACCCCATGTCACCTCCCAGTAGTGCTACCTGAGACCAAACATTTAGTATATGGACTTTTTGGAGGACACTCATTCAAACCATAGCAGATCCCAAATCCTCATCCCCTGACAACCAGAATCAGTTAGCAAGTCCTGGCTGGGTGCTCCTCCATGGTAATTCCCAACTATGTCATTCTCTGGTGGGATCCTAAGGGTCCCTCTTTCCTGGAAGCCAGAGGCAACCCCATTAGCTGCACTGCTGAAGCTGCTTGGAGCCTGAACTGGCAACAGCATTTCTCCTGACCCAGGCAGACTACCTTTTTGAGACCAGGTCATAGACATGGTCCTCCATGTGTCCCCAGCCCCAGGAATGGAATCTTCCCAGAGGAGGAGCATGCACAGGAGATGTTCCTCTGTATCTCCCTTGGGCTAGAAGTGGCCCTCATCAACCACTCTCCCACTTCTGGGAACGTGAACCTGGAGAGCACTTCCTCCCATGCTGCCCTTGAAGGCAAAGCCACAGTCTCTCTTGCTGGACCACTGATGCCCCCTGGACCTCTGGTTCCAGTTTTCTTTACTTCTCTGCACCCCATTCTCCAGTAAGGAGCCAGTGTGACCTGCTAAGTACACCAATCAGATTCAAACTTATCCCCACCTGCAGCCTTGACTGGGTTGTAGGCCTGGACAACCTGGCTCTAGATGGCTTCAGAGTTCCATCTTGAGTGATGTCCTGGACAGCAGATTCAAACTCAGCCCCAGGCTGCTTCCCCAGAAGGCCCATCTTGTACCCACACCAAAGTTGCTCCCAGCCCAGCCCAGAGTTCTTCTGAATATCACACTGTCTTCACTGACTTCTCACTTGCTGGATTTACTCATTTATTTATTCACTAAATTGCTGTGTTAGGAACTGTCCCATTACTGTGGCAAAATACCTGAGATAATCAACTTAGTAAAAGAAAAGGCTGATTTTGGCTCACAGTTTCAGAAGTTTCAGTTCATGGTCACCGGGCTCTGTTGCTTTGGGCCTGTGGCAGCACAGTATATGGTGGAGAGAACATGTGCCAGAGGAGGACTGTTCATCCCATGGTGGCCAGGAAGCAAAAGGAGAAGAGGTACTGGGGTCCCACAATCCCTGAAAGGTCACACCTCTAGTGACCTGACATCATCCCACTAGGCCCCGCCTCCTTAACGTTCTACCCCTTCTCAATGACTCCTAGGACTGGGAACTAAGCCCTCCACACATAGGCCACTGGGGGACATTTACCCAAACCATAGCATTGCTCATGGTAATGGTTTGTTTGTCCCTCTCCGCCTAGAGCATAAGTTCATTAGAGTTAGGCCTTGGTCCTTCTCCATACTGTTGCTGGCACAGAGTCAATGCTCAAGTTAACATTCATTAGGTGGGGGAGGTTGTAGGCAGTGGACAAGGAAATGCTGCCCATGGCCCTCTTTCCTGCAGAAGACTGAATGATGTCCTAGAAAGTGGTTGGGTATCTTCTTTTGGAAGGTGCTTTAAGACTTTGTAACCCTCCAAATTAGGAAATTCATTCTGCCCAGCTGGACTCATCTTTGTTCTCTCTGCATTGTGGTTTTCTAGCTGAAGCAGCAAAACATAGTGGTTGAGACTCCAGCCAGGCAGGGGTTTGGACGACAGTTACATCTGGGTTTAAATTCAGGATCTGCATCTTGCTAGCTTTGTACATCTCAGGAAGTGACTTAACCACTTAAAGTCTGTTTCCTTGGCTGTCACATGAGGAATCTTACAGAGTTGTGACAATTCAAGAGAATGATAAAAGCAGAGCACTTAGTAGCTAGAAGTGCCATGGAATTACTTCCTGTTATTAAAAGATCTGAAGCTGGTAGTGACTGGCTTCTTGGGGTGATGGGTGGATGTGTGTGTGATTGCTGTTTTAAAATATCCTTCACTGCTGATCTCATTTTTGTGTGTGTCTCTTCATCTAGGGAGGGAGCCAAGACCTCACACAAATCCCCCTTCATGTGACAGAGTTGGGATGATTCAGGGACTTCCACTTGCTCTTCTGTGATGGAAGGAGGCACAAGAACAAGGCTTCTAGGCCTCCAGAATCACTGTCATGGAAGGCCATGTGACTCATTTTGGCCATTTTGCCTGATGACCCATTTTGATCATTAGCTAAAGCTCCTTCAAGATAAAGAGAAGCCACAACTGAATCTGCTGCTCTGTACAGGGGCTATTTTTAGATTTCTGGCTTCGTAACAACCCTGGAATTTCCTATTTTTTCCCCCGCTCTTTTTTTTTTTTTTTTTAAAGAGCACAAGTCAACCTAAAACACTGAACAAATAACCCACCAGAGACAGCACAGCACAGTAGATGAGCCCAGGATCTGGAGCCAAAAGCCATATCATTGTCACCAGGGAACTAGGAGAGTAATGAACCTGTATGGTTCTAGCTCTTGCTGTCCTGGGAAACCTTTAGGACATGGGCCTCCTCCTTTAAGGGCAGATTCTCATGAGGAAGAGAGCCTTCTCCACCCTGCAGCCTGAGTTCATAGATGCACCTGTGGATGGGCAGCTCTGTCTCCCCCTACCAAAGGGAAGATGGGGCTAGTTCCTTCCCCAGCTGTGACATGGCCCAGAACCACAGGCTCCTGGAGCAGGTCAAAGGATAAAACAAGAAGCAGTGAATTCTCAGCCCAGGAGACCAACTTCACACCAAGGACACCCAGGAATGAGCCTGATGGCAACACCTGGACCGACTGAGAGCCCCTCATAGATGGTGGCTGCTTTAGGTGGCCAAGAAGGGGAAGTGGAATTATGGGAAACATCTGCTAGTGGAAAAGAAAGTCAAATGGTTGGCCCCATGGACAGGTGGCAAGAAGGAAAGTAGACCAAGGACTCTGGGCCTGTTGACTCTGTTTCAAGGGTGGTGGCTGTGGAGAGTGCCAGGGCCTACAAGTAGACCACAGGGGTCTTCCCCCGAGCACAGCCTGCTATAAGCAGTGGGTGTGTGATGCCCAAACTCTCCTGGGCTGTCTGTCCTGCCCCTGGGGCCCTCACTCACCTCCACCTCCCACCCACAGACTGGGCTCCCTAAGAGCAGGGATGGGTGCATTGGTCTTTGCAGCCCTTACTCCCAGCCTCCCAGTCTTCAGAGCTGATGTTGAACAGACACGTGTGTGTGGAGAACCCAAGCCAGGGTCCTTTCCTCACCAGCCCTTTTCACAGAGGAAAACAGTAAGAAAAGATTGATTTATAGTTGGTGGGGGAGGGCCTGTGCTCAACAGGCTCCATTTAAACCTGTGTTCTTTGAGCAATGAGCTGCTCTGGGGAGCAGGCTGCTTGCTTCAAACAGGGAGAAGCTGCCCCCTGCTGGCCATACATGGTAATGCCAGGGGAACTCCGCACTTTGGTTTAGTCCTTCAGGCTTTAAAAGCCGTTGCTCCTATCCCCCAGCCCTGCTCCTGCCAATTCTAACTACTGACCTTGTGAATGACAGTGGAAAATGCACAGGGTGTGTAGAATATCATTGAATCTCAGAAGAAAACAGTTAACTACTATAGGAAAGAAAAATAATCATTAATTCTCAAAACTCAAACTTGCTACCAAGGTCATGAATTTTTTGAGCTGATCCTTTATTTCCATGTAACAGAGAAACTATTATATTTTGGAAGGACATTTCCTTTCTAATATAAAAGTGAATTTATTGACTTAACTGATTGATTATAGTATTGAGGATAGGATCCAGGGCCTAGATACGAGCTACATTAACAGCCTTTTAAAAAAAATCTTGTAACAGGCTCTTTTTTTTTTTTTTTTTGGTACCAGAGATCGAACTCGGGTCCTTGTGCTTGCGCAGCAGGCGGTGAAACCACTGAGCTAAATCCCCGGCCCACTGAGACAGGCTCTTGCTAAGTTGGTCAAACTGGGTTTGGGATCTTCCTGCTTCAGTTTCCAAGAGTGCTTATTATTATCTCATCCTTATTATTTGCAATACTGGGCCTTTTCACTGAACCACATCCCTTGCCACATTTAAAATTTTCTATTTTGAGACAGTGTCTTAGTTACTTAGTTACTTTATTGCTGAGACAAAACACCTGACACCCAAAGTAAAGGAGGAAAGTTTTATTTGGCTCACAGTTTGTAGAGGTTTCAGTCCATAGTTGGCTTGGTCCAAGGCAGGGTGGCACAGCAGAGGGGCATCACACATGAGAAACAGTTCATGGTGGGCAGGAGGTAGAAGGCAGCAAGCAGCAAACTACAAGTAACTCTCTTTTATCCAGGCTATCTGCCCTTAGGGAGAGTAGCACTCACATCTTTAACCCTAGCATTGCACCTTGAATCAATTTTAGCATCACATCCTTGATTCCAGCATCACACACCCATGATCCAGCCCCATCTATGATCACAGTAGGCTGGGGAGGGGGGTGTTTAGACAAATGCTATAAGAGACAGGGTCTTACTAAGTTGCCCAGGCTAGCCTTGAACCTGAGATCTTCCTGCCTCAGCCTCGAAGAGTACTGGGATTATAGGCCTGCCCACTGCACCTGGCTGAATATGTTCATTAATAACCGATGTTGACAAGGAGGCATGTGCGTTCTTGTTTGTGGGTATGTCTGTTTGACATCTAGTCTTCCAATCTGTGCTTCTGGTTGGGTCCACATGGCTGACAAGGCCATGAGAGCTGTGAGGCCATGGAGAAGGTCAGATTGTGCTTTATGCAAAGTCAGCATTCAGGTCAGGGTTTTTAATGTCTCGCTTGTATTCATGTTAAATAACCTGCACTACAAAGAGTGCCCAGAACCTGTGCTGAGCTGTCTGGGTAAAGTTGCAGTTCATCTCTGTAAAGTGACTTCTGCAAACAGAGCAAGCTGACCTCTGAGGGTCCCAACAATTTGGGAAGAGAAATCCTTTCCCATGAACCAGCCCAGGTGTGTCCAATGCACTATGGAAAGAGTAAGGGTTTTGGAGTTAGGGCCCTGTCCAAATCTCAGCTTTGCTGCTTGCCAGGTGTAACTAAGGCCACTTCTTTAGTTTTTTGATGCCCAATTCCTTGTCTGTAAAATCAGGATACTGAAACATACATCACAGTGATCATGAGAGTCAGATGTAGCATTTGTAAAGAAAGGCAACAGTCACCTCAGCGAATGGTGACCAATATTGTTATCAATGACTGATCAATAACTGATCACTCTCAGTTCTGTGTGTCAGATACCTACTGTAGTGGTGGAGCCTGGACTTCTGCCGGTTGAAAAACTTAGAGACGTTTCCAATCAGAACATGACATTGAGCTATTGTCCTTTTTCCTAGAGTGACACATTCGTCCCACTCTGCTACCAGGCCGTCTGTTAACATCTCAGGCTGACTGGAGTTTCCTCCCTGCCTGTGCCCTGCCGCCTCCTCCACATAATCTGGGTCGGCAGTTCCCTCCCTAAGTCAGTGCTGTCCAAACTGTTCTGACTGAGCACCTCTGTTACTAATTTTTTAAATCATGTATACACCAAGTATATGTATGCTTATTTTCACCTGGATACAGTTGGTCCTCACATTCAATCAACTGTAGATAAAAAAATATTTGGAAACAATTGACACTGTACTGAATATATAGACACCCCAGTGTCATTATTCCCTAAAAATATAATATAATGACTATTTCCATAGCATTTGCATTGTGTTACCTGTTACAAGTCATTTGGGGTGATTTAATATATACTGGAGAATGTGGGTTCTATGTGAATAGGAATTCACTCTCTCTCTCTCTCTCTCTCTCTATATATATATATATGGAACTTGAGTATCCACCCCTCAGGGGGTCCTGGAACCAATTCCTCACAGATACTGAGGGTGACTATAATATGGACACACAAATATTGTCTATATAGCAAATGTTTATATAACTCAAGTTGTATTTTTAAACAAAAGAAATATACAAATAGAATTTCCAGTCTCGCCTTCTGCATCTTGGTAGATTTGCTTGGGCATCTAGTTTAGAGACCAGATCTCTTCAGGGTCTGGGTAACATCAAGCTATTGAGGCTTTTAGAGTCTGTTCTTCCTAGCATCTCAGTTTGGGTACAAAATCTGAGAATGCTCAAGTCCCTTGTACAAAATGTCCTAGTATTTTCAGAGAACCTATGCATATCCTTCTGTATACTTTAAATCATCTCCAGATTATTTCTGATATCTAACACAGTATGAATGCTGTGTAAATAGTTGCTATATTGTATTATTTAGGGAATAAATGACGAGCAAAAAAATCTATACATGTTCAGTACATGCAGTTTTTTCCCTGAATATTTTTTTTTTGGTACCGGAGATTGAACTCGGGTCCTTGTGTTTGCGCAGCAGGTGGCAAAACCACTGAGCTAAATCCCCGGCCTTCCTGAATATTTTTGATTCTCAGTTTATTGAATCCACAGATATGGAATCTGGGCTTCTTCCATCACCACCATCTTGCATCCCCTTGGGAGCTGTGAGTCCCTGCATTCCAAGGTATCTTCTGTCTTGATGCCATCCTTGAGGCCACCATCCATTCATTGGTTTTTCAAGGACTTCTAGGCAATGTATGTATAGTGGAAGAAATGGCATGTTGGGAAAGAAGGGGGAAGGGAAGGGAAGGGAGGGAAGAAAGGGAAGGACACACATGGCCAGGACCCCGGGAAGGCTATAACTACTCCTGCATGCCTATCTTTATAGAGTTGGGGACCAATCTCAATACCTGCTCTTGCATCTATGAAGCATGGATTGAAGATGCCTGAGGGCACTGGCTTTGCTTGGAGCCCCTGCTCTCTGGTCATCTGTATTCAGGAGGTGACTCTAAAACAGGGTGGTTTGATTTCTACCTGGGCATCCTGTGACTCCCCAGCACTCCAGCCTGCTTGGAGGAGTCTCAGAAGCATCTCTCTTAGAGAATCACCTAGAAGTCCCGGATGTGACGAACCCCCAATCAGACCTGTCTCCCCTTCTGACCATGGTGACCGCCCATCTCTGGGGCAGCTCCCTCCGGGACAGGTACTAATTGGGGTCCCCAACTTGGTCTGAGCCCCAGTTTGCAGGAGGAAAGAGAGACACCTCCTGAAGGTAGAGGAAGGAGGTACACAGGGAAGGGCCAAGTGGGTAGAGAGGAAAACAGCCTCCGTGCAGCTGGAACTGTGTCCAGTTTTGAGTTCTCACTCAGCCGCTCACTAAGGACATGACCTTACTAATGATTCATGTATCAGAGTCCCCTGTGTAAAACAGCATGACAATAGCTTTCCTATCAGAGTCTACTACCGATTAATTGCACTTTAATGAAATAACTTACATAAAATGCTTAGCGCAGAGACTGCTTTCTAGTAATTAAAAAGTGGTAGTTACTACTGATTGTTTAAAATATAGCTTCTCAATGATGGTACTTTTGAGGGTTGGGGTGCTGGAGATTGAACCCCAGACCTTGCACATGCTCTACCACTGGGCTCCCTCTCCCCAGCCCCAAGTGATGGCCCTCTTCCTCTCATAATTCTATCTTCTTCTTCCTGGCTTTGCTGTTCCATGTTCCTGGCAGCTGGCGATCATTATAAGCTCTTTCTTCTGGTGCTGCTGCCTGGGGAAGATCAGCAAGGCTTCAGTCCTTCCTATGATGCTCTTGAAGATTCCTGAAATGAACTAGGAAGAGCTCAACTAGAAGTTCCTGAGCTTGGGTGCTTCACGGCAGCTCTTGGGCATATTATCAGCCTCTGACTGGCTGTGGTTCACGGGCGGGGTGGATCTGCAGCTTTGTGCCATGCAAGATGGGATCTTTAGGGAGCTGTTACTAAAGCATCATCAGGAGCTGAGACTGGCCATGCTACCTGGGAAAGTGCAGGCAGGAGACGGGAGATGGGAGAGAATTTTCCCCTGGGGTCTGCACTCTGCCAACTAAGCTTCATCTACAACACAAGCCATGGGTAAGCTCAGAGGATTGCATTGTTTTGGAGAGTCATTATGAGAGGGAAACATACAGTCATCTATAGCATTTGGAATCCAACTGATATGTTTTATTGTCTCTTTTAGGCCCAGCATTTAATCCAGGGGCAAGAGAAGATTCAGAGAAACACAAGATTTTAAATTCTTTAGATTCTCCAGGCAAGCAAGTAAAAAGACACAGATAGGGGTAGAAGTCACGCAAAATCAGCCCCATTTGACCAATAACAAGAAGGCTTTTGCTAGTGTTCAGTACCTCTTAGAGATGGGCAGACCCCTTGGAGGGCTAGCGAGGGGGCGGACTAGATGTAAGCACTGAAGGAGGTCAGGCTGTGGCGAGGACACGCCTTTTGGGAAGAGTTGGACTAATCCGGTGTTGAAAACTCTTCATCCCTGTGGGCCGTTAGCCCAGGCCAACCAGCCTCTAGATGTTCTAGTGGTTCTCTCAATAGAATGGGAATGAATGGAATTGGCTGATTTCTATAATTCCTTCCAGCTGCCAAGTCTCAGGACCACATGTAAAGATCTGGGAAGAAAAAAAAAATCACAGAAAAAACACTTTTATTTTTTTACAGTCAGATTTGTTATATTTTTAAACCAGAAAATAGAAAACTTGGGTTCATGAATTTTTAGAAAAACCAATAAAATCTTTCAGCTAAGTTATATGCACATTATGCCTAGCCTCAATTCTCCTCACATTACTTTTTAAAATATACAACTAGAAGGGTTTTATGTCTGAGATCCTTACAGTTTCTGAACTTCGGGAACATTCTGTACACCACGGCCCACAGACTCCAGAACAAGATGCAAGATTTCTGTGTGCTTTCAGATGTTTTTATTGTCCTGCCCGTGGCCTCGCTTTGCTCTGACTTATCTTTGCCAAACCATGAGGATGACTCACCTTCCACCAGCGCCTTTTTTCCATCTTCAGGTTTTTTCCCTAGCTGTGTTTAGAGAGGGGCCACTTCACTGTCCTTATGTAGTACAGGCCTGGAGGAAGCAACCCATAGCTGAGAAACACACACGCACACACACACACACACACACACACACACACACACACACACGCAGCTCAGGGCTAAATAACTCTCCAAAGCAGTTGACTACCAGCATTAATTTATGGAAGGCAAAAAAACATTTCTCCAGGGGACTAAGTTAATGCACTCCTGAAAAGTGGACAAGGAGAAAGAAATGAATATTTATGGAGTGTCTGTTCTGTGCCAGGGACTGCTGTGACACAGACGATGTGACCCCAGCTTACTGCTGAGGTGAAATGGGTGAGGGAGTCGTGCCAACAATGGCAACCAGATGTGGGGCCTGGGGCAAATTACCTAAATACTCTATGCCTCAGTTTTCTCATCTATAAGTAGGGACAACAACAGTTCCACTGTTACAGGATTCTTGTAGGAATTAAATAAGAGAATGCACGCAAATGTGCCTGGATCCTACTACACACTAAATAAATGTCAACTATCATTTTTATTTTATCTCCTTTAATCTTCACAAAATCCCTGTAACATTGGCAGTGTTGACTCTATTTACTGTTCTTTTGCTTTCTTTTTTTCTGTTGGTGGAGGGCTAACCCAGGGCTCTCCCACACACCAAGCAAGTACTGTATAGCTAATAAAAGAAATTGAAGTTCATAAAAGTGGCTACTTACCCAGGTGACGCTGCTGGCAAATGGGCTTAGAATACAGGGTGGAGCCACTCACTTGTGAGCCTGTTCTCTGCCTGCAGCACCGAGTACACCGAGTAGGGTCTTCACCACCCCAGGAACAAATGGACCAATCTTGGCCTCTTAGTTCTTTGCGTTTATCTTCTAAGGCTTATAATTTTGTTCTCACTGTGGAGAGAATAAATCTAGCACCTAAGGGCTTTCAGCCATTTCACCACCAAACCATGATGTGGGTCTGTCTCAAAAGATGGCTGTCCTTGGTGCAAAACATACCCAGCATTGCAAATCCAGACAGAGCTTTATATGTCATTTCAAAAACACTACATGTCACCAGAAGAAACTCAGGGGCTAAAGAAGGAGACAGTAACATCTTGACCCCATATGTAGGCAGAACAAGGACCAGAGTCCAGCCTCAGCCAATCTGATTATGTCTAGCCCCCTTCTATGAACAGGGGTCCTGAGAAGAGATGAACAATAAGCAGGCACAAAGCACAGAGCCATGGAAAGAGCAGAGATTTGTGTGAGTGCTGTGCCTACAGTTGAAAGAGAAAGCACAGTAACTGGGAGGTGCCTCCATGTGGAGGTGGTCAGAGTCGCCTCCTTGGAGCAGTGGTGTTTAATCTGAGGTCTCGGGCTGGATTGGAGGTGGAGTAAGGCAGAGCTCAGGGAACCAGCATCAGGGACCATCATCAAAGTGCTGTTGGTGCTAAGAAGGGAGTGACTTGATAGGGTTTGTTATTTTGAACCCTAACTCAGGGCTACTGTGAAGAGATTTTAAAGGACCTGGCAGTAGGCTTTGCCATAGTAAGATAATGACCCTTAAATTGGCCAGAGTTAATTATGATGGCCATTTAGCGCCTGCTCACATTTCTGGGGGCCTGACTGCTGGCCCATGCTCTGGTCCGGCTGCCCTCTTGCTAGTAAGAGGAACCCTGGACAAACCAAATCACAAGGCCTGGCCAAACTTGATGAGGCTTGGAGGAGCAGACTCTTAGCCAGAAGGAAGAGTGAGTAACTGCAAACAGTAACACATCCTGTCCTGGAAGGAAGGCTAGGGGCCAGGAGCACAGCAAGGAGGTGACTATAATTGTTCAAGGGAGGATGATGCTGACCTAGGCCCTGCTGATTAGTACAGAAATGGATGGAAAGAGTTGGATTTGGGAATGTGTTTGGGAGGAAAAGTCAATGTGGTCTGGGTAAGGGCACTGGGGAAAGGGAAGTATCTGTAGAATTTCTGTAATGAGTAATTGTGTGAACAACAGGGCTGCTTGAGACAAGGAGGTCCCAAGGTCTTTCCAGCTGTTTATGACACTTACGAAACATTTACGTGGAGATGTCAAGTGGGGTTGGATTATGGAATTCCTGTGGGGGACCAGGAGGGATTAGCAACTTTCCTGGTGCGGTAGTTTGGATGTGGCTTGTTTCCCAAGGGCTCATGTGTTGGAGCTTAGTCCAACCCTAAACACGGTGATATGGCCTTGTGGAGATCACTAGGGATTCTTCCCTCTGAGAAGATTAAGGCAGCTTTTGTGGGGCCCCTGAGCTCTGACAAGAATGGACTTTTAAAAGAGCATGTGCCCCCTGAATCTCTCTCTGACTGTCTGCTTGGCAACATGACAGCATGCTCCATCTACACTCCTGGATCTGCCATGAGGTCCTCACTAGAGCCCAGCTGCTACTGCTGCTGTTGCTTTATCTCCAGAATTCTGACCTAAAATAAACCTTTTTCAGAGTTAGTCTGCCTCTGGCATTTTCTTTTTGTAACATAAATCAGGCTAATAGATCCTTTGTGCCCCTACATACATTCCTACCAGAGGTGGAGAATTTCTGAACATTTAATGCCATGGGAGGCAGGGATGAACTATTTTTTTAAAATAGGAAAATGGGCAGGCAAAATATATATTTACTGTTTTTAGAGCTATTTATAGTTTTATGTTCTTGTTGTTAGCTGGGAGGATTCAAATCAACTAGGAGAAGCCACGAGGGAGGCAGTGAGTGGCCGGAGTAGGGTGGGGTATCAGAGCCCAGGCACTGGAAGGGGGCCTTGCTGGGATGGTGGCCATAGCTCAGAGATCAGAGCCAGGCAAGGTGAGGAGGACCTGGGGAGCACCATCTCACACAGGCAAAGGGTGCCATTTACAAGGAGGTTGGTCAAGTAAGTGATCTATTCAGGTAAGGGGGACCAAGTTTCTCACTGTCAGGGAAAGAAAGCATGAATACAAAAAGGGGAAAACTAGAGTTTCTAATTAGTATATAATTGGAGGTATTTGTGGAAACTCACAGTTTTTAGTAGATGAACAGTATATTAGCCTCCTCTGGCTGCCCTGAAAAAAATATCAGACTGGGAGCTTAAGCAACATTTATTTTCTCAACAATTCTAGAGACCAGAACCAAGGTACCAGCAGGGTTGGTTTCTGGAGGGGTTGCTACCCCAGCTTGTAGACAGGTCTCTTCTCACTACATCCTCAGGGGGCCTTTCCTCTGTGGAGGGGAGAAGAGGAAGAAAGGGAAAGAGGGAGGAGGAGAGAGGAGAGAAGAAGGGGGAAGGGGAAAGGGAAAAGAGGGGAGGGGAGGGGTTCGTGCCTCTTCCTCGCCTTAGAAGGCATTAGTCCTATTGCAATAGAGTGCCCCATTCATGACCTCATTTAACCTTAATTTTCTCCCTAAAGACTCCCTTTCCAAATGCATTCATACTAGGGATTAAGGCTTCAACATAGGTATTTTTTTGAGAGAGGGGGAGATAGTTCAGTCCATAATAGATGCATATAGAAATAAATATAGCTGTAAACATGTGTATGTGTCTATCTGTGCTTATACTTGCACTTATTTAGCCATATGTATGTATCAGTATCTGAATGTATGTATCACTATCAGCATATATACATATATATATCAGTCTCTATATCTCTACTTCTGCATCTCTATCTCTGTATCTATATACCATCTGTATATATCTATACATTTCTATAGATATGTATTTTTAACTATCTAAATCTGCATACCTAGGTATCCAGATCCCTTGTCTACATATTTGTAGCTATATATCTACTGGCACATATCTATACACACATTCCCAGCTCTATCCACTAGGACAATCTGAGAGCTATAGCATTTAGATAGCAACAAGCACACACACTCAAATCTTGATTTCTGAATTACAAAAGACAGCTTGAGGAGCTCCCAGTGGCCAGATCAGGCCAAATATGTACATCAAAATATAAAACAGTAACAGATGATCCATTGAATAAAAGAGGAAGCCACATAAAATATAAATGATGACTAAATTGAAGAGTTGCTGAGGAGCACAGTGTTGATATAGTTTGAAAATACCTCCCTATAATACAATGATAACAAAGGGGAAATGAGTAATCTTACAAAGATCACTGGTTGGCATGACTCTAATCAGGGGACCAAAGTGAAGATCGCCATTAATAGGACAAACCAAAATTCATGCCACCTTATAGGATACAATGAGAACACAGCTTCACAATTGTGATGTTTCTTCCAAAGATACTTAACCTGTATGTCATCGTGTGGAAACATCAGGCAAACCCAACTCAAATGACAGTCTACAGAACACCAGGTGGGTCATCTTCAAAAGTATTAATGCAATGAAAGTTGGGAAAAGACTGGCGAACTGTCTCAGATTGGAGGGGACTAAGGAAACAATAGCTAGAGGCAGCTCATGATTCAGGACTGGGTCTATTTACTGGGTACAGCAATTGGTGCAACTTGAATGGAGTCTGAGGTCCTAATGCATCAGTGTCAACTTCTTACCATTGAGGGTTGTGTTGTGAATGTGTAGGTGAGCATCCTTGTTCATAGGAAATACGTACCAAAATAGGGGGCCAGTGCATTAGGTCAGCTATGGTTGTTTATTCTCAGATCATTCAGGAACAAAACAAATTCTTTGAACTGACCTTATAGTTCATGGCTCTCATAAAAGTTTAAGGACTTTTTTTAAAGTAGGAAAATTTATTGAGAAATAGGAATGGAGAATGGGAATGGGGAATAGGAATAGCTCCTAAGAGACAGGAGGGGTCCTGAATGGATTGCCCATGAGCCCACTTTTTTGAGAAAGTAGTGTAAGGATATTTTATTCAGATTTCATAAGTCATAGAGCTGAAAGAACATTCACTTAAATCATCTTAATTTCATAGAGGAAACGCAGGCCCCAAGACCTTACATGAAATCGTCAGGTTCACACAGCTAGTCAGGGACATTCAGGTGTAGCATGCCTGTTCTCTGTGGCCAACACTAAGTACAAAACAGCCTGTTGGCGGCAGCAGCTACCCAAAGTGGAGGAATTGTGAAGATTATTCATTGGGAATTGGAAGGCAGAGAAGAGGGTCCCTCATGAAATTATGATAGAAGATCTTTCAAATTGATGTAGAACCCTCGGAATGCTTTTGTGAAAGTCTGTTAATTGACTATACAGTATCTTCACTCTGCAAGTTAACATTTGATTTTTAAAATGTAAAACAAACCAAAAGTAAAACATTGTTTAAAAATTCAAGCAATACAGAAAATGTAAAGAAAAAAGTTTTTAAAAGAATCTCAGCTCTGTACCTATTGTCTTAGTCCATTTTCTATTGCTATAATAAAATACCTGAGGCTAAGTAATTAATAAACTTTAACAAATATTTAGCTCATATTTTGAAGCCAAATTTTCAGGATTAGGTAGCTCCATCTGTTCAGCTTCTGGTGAGGAATCCCTGGGAGTGTCACAACATGTCAGAGAAGCAGAAAGGAAACAGCCTCATGCAAAAGGGGCCACATGATGGGGTGGTCTCATTTTATAGCAACCCATCCTCAAGAGAACTAGCTGGGGTCCTTTGAGTACTACATTAATTTCTTCCAAGGGCAGTGCCTCCAATGATGTAACTACCTATATGTCAGTGGATGTAGATCTATGTGGGACTGACCTCTACTGGAGGGTTCTGGCAGAGCTCAGCTGTGGCTGGCTCTTCTCGGCCCTGCCAATTGTTAAACATTTTAGATATTACCCCTCGATCTACATTATCATTTTCACTGTTTATCATTGCCATGTTTAATGGCTACAGATGATTCTTTATATTAATATGCCATAATTTATTTAATCTCCCATTGATAGGTATTTAGATTGTTTCCCTTATAGAGTACAAATAATGCTAAAGTATCATTATACATTTATATACATATCTTTATATGCTTGGCCATATACTGAATTTCCTTGATGAACAAACATTGTACCTGAAGGCAATGTAGGATAAATTTAGAGTTAACTCCAAGCAAGCTATTACAGTGGTACCTCCATTCATGAACTTAATTTGTTTTACGATTTTGGAAAAGATGGCCACGTTTGTGTTTGTGTTTGTCACTGGATGCAGAGTTTGCAAACAAAAACAAGATTTTGCCAAATGCTTCTGTTTGTGAACCAAATTGTTTGCAAACAAAAGCATTCATGACCCAAGGTAACACTGTCTTTCAGAGTTATATAACCCATCTTAAATTACTTAAAGTAGAAGAGACATTAAAGGCTAGTTCTACTCCTAACCCAGGCAAGAAGCTTTTCCAAATCATCGTCTAGACAAAGAGTGCTGAACCTTCTAGGGACTTATGGGAAGCCCCTTTCCCCTAGGATGGCCTGCCCCATCAGCAGCTAGGAATTGGGTGTTGGCTACAGTTAAGGACTCTCCACCTACTTACAGGTAGAAAATCCCAAGAAAGGGCTGTGATCTTAGGTCCCACACCCACATCAATCTGGGGGAAGGTAAAACTACACAGATTCCTGGGCCCTAATAGAGCAGAATTCCTTAGCAGTTCTTAGCAATGGGGCCTGGAAACTGGCTTGTCACAAAACATTCTTAGATGATTCTGGGATCAGCAAACTCTGACCTACTTCTTTGCCTACTGATGCACACCAAGATAACGTGGGCACATTTTTAAAAATACAAAATTTCACCACTGGAGATTCTTATTAAAGTCTCAACAGCTATCTGCAGTTACAAACTTTGTTCTTGAACTTGATCCTGGACAAGAGTCTCAAATAGTATAAGCCTAAAGACTCAAGCATGACAACTCTAGACAAATTGATAAACAAAGCTTTACTGGATTTAGTAACTTAACTAGCCTAGACAACTTATCCTACACTTACTCTGCCCATGTTTCCTTGCTCTTTCATAGGGATCATGTGAATACTTGGCTTAACAAGTGCAATGCTATGTCTACTGGCATTCTGTGATTTACTAGTTTGGTAACTCTATACACAAATTTCAAAAATATTTTGTGCATGACTTTAACTTTATAACCCATCATAGGCTCCTCATGGAACCACTCTCTTTACTATTGCTCATAAGTCATCTGCTTAATATTCAGGTCTAGCATTGCTTCAGTAATTGATGTAGAGCTTAAGACTCTTGTTTATATTGCTCTCAGAAGCAGAGGGTTGAGTTAATCATTTTCTTTAGCTGCTGGTACACTTTATCATCAGCTCCTGCAAAGCTCTATCTCATTCATTCATTCTTGTATGGATGCATGCATTCATGACTTCTACTCTCCATTTACTTCCCCCTTTCTCTCATATGCAACCATTTTCATGTCTTTGATGTATGTTATTGCAAGCTGTGCTCTATTAAAAATAGTGGTGTTTAATATGCACATATGATCACATGTACACAAATGTCCTGCAAATCATTACCTGCCTGGCTGGCTTGCTTGCTTGCTTTCTTTCTTTCTTTCTTTCTTTCTTTCTTTCTTTCTTTCTTTCTTTCTTTCTTCTTTCTTTCTTTCTTTCCTTCCTTCCTTCCTTCCTTCCTTCCTTCCTTCCTTCCTTCCTTCCTTCCTCCTTCCCTTCCCATCACTGGTAGTGTGGGGATGGAACCCAGGGCCTTACACAAGCTAGGCAGTGTGAGCTACACCACCAGTCCAGCTTCTTGTTGCTTAAGCCTGCATTATATTTAAAAAGCCATATTCCTGTCGTCAGGTGTACATGGAGCCTGCTCCTTCTTACTAAGCAGAGTATTCCTGGTGCACTTCTGTAGCAGACGCCTCTACCCAATATTAGCAGGCTATAGTGGCACAAACTTCTTGCCCCTTCGTAATTTAGCTGTTTCATTGGAAGTAGCAGAGCTTGGCTGAGTTCACTCCCAGTCAAGGTCAACTGACTCCAACTAAATTCTTCCCCTCTGAATTAACTGTCTCTTCAGCAAAGATATGCTTGTGCCCTCTTTCTACAGTCCTGCCTGCTTGATACTTGTTACCAGCAGGTCCCAAGGCCTGCCCAGTTTTCCCCCTTCCCACACTTGTAATGAATAAACACTGGATGTCCTGGGAGTTCTTTGTCTTTGCTGCCCAGAGCAGTTTAGATCAGCCCAAGACTCAGTTTCTCTCAAGCCTCTGTGTGCTTCTGTTAATTCTCACTTTCCTGTCTCTCGGACGTTGTACTGGCTTGCAGAAGACCAGGACCACTGCAGGGTCTCTGGTAACGCCCCTTACCCTTTCCCTGTACACGTCCTCCATGTGTGCCCTGCATCCCCACGGCTGGACACCTGTCCCCACAAACAGAACTGCAGTGAGCCTCTTCATGCACACTCCCTTGGGAAGGCAGGCGAATCTGCACTAGTCTGCACACCCCTAGCCAGGTTCTCGAATCCTCACAATCATTTGGCATTATCTATTCCCTAATTTTGGCCAACTAGATGGGTATATATGATATCATTGCTAGTTAATTTGCATTTCCCTAGTTACTAATGAGTTTGGACATCTCTACACATGCCTGTTATTCATGAGGGCTTCACTCCCTAGGAAGTGCCTCTCAGGATCCTCTGATCCTTTGTTCATTTGAGAAGAGGACTTGTTTTTCAGTGCTGGGGTAGAACCCAGGACTTAGTACTTGCGAGGTAAGTAAGTGCCCTGGGTCTTTTGTTGTTTTGCAAGGTTCTTGGATGTTTCAAACACCAATCTCTAGTCAGCTTCCACATTGCATGTGTCTTCTATCTGTCATCTCTCTAACAACCTTGTCCTTCTTTGGATGAAAGCCTTTCACTGGAATAAATTCAAATCCATTAAGCTTTTACCTCATGCTCTGCACCTGTGAAGATTTTTTTCAGAAGTGCTTTCTCCAAGAGCCTCCCTGGAGACTGCAACCACATTCAGATTGAGCATGACAACTACAAAACATGCATAACCTCTTGGCTGTGACTTCAAGCCTTGACTTGAAGCACAGCCTCAGAATCTGAGCCACTGTCAATCCAGACCCAAACCCCTGTCTCTTGTTTTCCACACAGAATTGCCCGTGGTATATGACACTGCTTCAACACCGAATGCTCGCACCTGCCTGCACCCCTCTGTGGCACATCGTCGCTTCCTTCCAAAGTGTTGTCTCTCTCTTAACTACATCTGGCCATCTCTCAGAGTCTACTTCAAACACATTACCCAAAACTGTGATGAATCTAGTTTTTGTGATTTCCTCCTTTCCACCCTTTTATCCACATATTTAAAGACTCATTGCTGGAGCCTTATTCTCCAGTTATTTCATGCACGCTCTGCTCTCTCCCTGGGAGAGTTGTCCATCTTTTATTTGTTTTGCCCACAGCTCCTGGGTCAGTGATCTTAGTAGGTACCTAATAAATACTTGCTCTCTCCAAATTTGAGCTGCTGCCAAAGACTGCTTACTTAAGCCTCCAAACCTTTTTAAAAATGCATTCCTTCCTCTGCATCTCCAAAGCCACATCCGTGCTGGGGTTTAATCACTGCTTGCTCAGAGTCTCACAACCTTTTGGACCTTCTCTCTTCCTGCCTGTGTTGGCTCCAGTGAGAGCAGAGAACTGCCATCAAGTCCCTTCAGCTCAGGATCTCTGGGTTCAGAGGAGCCACACACAGTATCTAATGTACCTGCATTTACCTCTGGGGCTTGAGCTCCTTTGACAACCTTCACATTCTAACAAATGGCTTCCCGGTCTGCTTGGTTATCTTCAGTTATGGTGGAGTCACTGCCTTCTCTGGCTCCTCTCTCACCCTTTGCCCAGAGTGCTTGAAACTTGTCACCTCCCAGCTTACAACAATTAGTACTAACTTGTCCTCTTGCGACCATTCAGAAAACCCTTAATGCTTCTTTCTGTAAATGCCTCTTCCAAAGTGTGGCATTCAGAACCACATGGTGGTGCCTATGAAGAATGGAGGAGAACTTGCTCTTCTCTCCATCTATGCATGTCCTGGAGCTGCTGTAACAATTTATCACAAACTTGATGGCTTAAAAATAGAAATTTATTCTCTCATAGTTCCGGATACCAGAATTGCAAAACCAGCATCACTGGCTACTACAGTTTTGATCTACAGTGGCCCCAAAGACCTATGCATTAGAGGTTTGGTCCCAGATTGGTGCTAGAAGTAGGTGTGGACTCTTTAAGAGGTGGGGCTCAGTAATAGGTCTTAGTCATTGGGGGCATGTCCTCAAAGGGATAGTAGGAGCCCTTTCCCACCTCTCTTTGGTTGCCTTTCGGTGAGCAGCTTGCCCCACCATGCCCATCCTGCTATGATATGCTGCCTACCACAGGCCCAGAAGCAACGGTGTCAATGGATTGTGCACCAGAACACCCAAAACTATAAGCCTTTCCTCTTTTGCGGGTGATTATGTCATGTATTTGTCAAGTAATGGAAGGCTAACGCACTGCACAAAAACCATCTTGCTCCCTTCAGACTTGAGAGGACAATCAGTTCCTTGCTTCCTCCAGCTTCTGGTGATGCTGTCATTCCTTGGCCTGTGGTTGAATCACTCTTATCTCTGACAGCACTTTTAAATCCCACTGCTCTGTTCTCCCGTCCCCTTCTATTTTGGGTGCAGTCTCCTCTGTCTTATGAGGATGCATCCAATTGTGCTTAGGATCTACTGGATAATAGTCTCACCTCAAAATTCTTAATTTAATCCCATCTTCAACTCTCCATCGCACATCCCTTCACACTAGGCAATATCCTGCAGGAGAGAAAGAGTAGTACCTTTTCCTCACTCATCACAGGGCCATGCTTCACACCCTTATAAGAAGGACAGATTAAGAAGAAATAAACATAAGAAATGAACTTAACATATTTGCATAATATGAGAACTTCAGAAATGAAGACCCAAAGACCCAGGGCAAACTGTCTATTTTTAAGCTTAGTTTTCATGCAGAGTGGACAGTCGTGTAGAAGTATGATTGCACAGAAAGGGCCTGACTTAAGTGTGATGGACTGAGAGAGGAAGCCAGCAAAGTCTGTCTGTGCAGATTCTTCTTTGGCCTCCAGGTAGAAACAGGAAACCTGCTGGGCAAGGGTTTTATAACCTACTAGGAAGGTGGTTCGGAGAATTCCTGTGTGGCCAGCTCTCAGGCAGGCAGGCAGGCAGGGAAGAGCCGGAGTGGCCTTTCTAATTCTGCTGCTTTCTCAGGTTGCAAGGTACCATATTTTGGGCTAATGTGTTCTAAGCCCAGATAATTTACAGGGATGAGGATCTGGAGCTGGAAGGTGAGGGGCATTTTTCAGTCTGTCACACTCTCCTTGAAAAGCAATACTTTTAAGAGATCCTAGCATCTTATGGGCTTTTCTGGTGGTCACATCACAGGTTAATTTTTATACTGAACAGACTGTGTTTACAGACCCTATTTAATTGCCACTGGTCTTGTTGGTTGCTTGGTCCTGACTACAGTACATTATCCCAAATGAATACTGTATGCCTTAGACTACTGCTCCAATTCTGTTGGTATAATTTTAGATCCTTCAATCAAATATTTTGAGATTTATGCCAACTAATTAAATCTTTGAATTTAAATTTGGTAAGTATTTGTTTAGCTTTATCATTGATCAAGATGTTTGGAAGGTCTGGATGAAAGCAGAGCCCTGTGGCATATCACCAGAAGCTTCTCTCCAGCCTCCACTGAGACAGTTTCGTTTCCATTTCATCCAACCCATCTCATAGTATCCTTACTGATTTATATCTTGCATTTGATAGGTTATGTACTACATAGGAGTTGGGAATAATGATTTCATATTTATCAAACTTTACTTCCCATATTCCAAACCCTGGTTTAAATTCATTACTGTTGAATATACTCTGACTATTAAACCTCGTTAAACATTTGACAGCACAGGAAGATAGGATGTAAGACAGTGGGTCTCAAACTTTAGGGTACAACAGGATCACTAGGGGACTTATTAAAGCACAAGTTGCTGTCTCCTTTCTGTGGAGTTTGCAAGTGGGCAGGTCTAGGGAGAGACCTGGGAATTTGAATTTCTTGTAAGTTCCCAGGTGATGCTGGTGGCCTGGGAACCACGCTTTAAGAACTACTGTTGCAAGTGCTGTTCTATTATGTCTTTACATAAACAAAGATGTCAAGACTTTCACTGTTTCCTCTAAGAATGTTTGGCCATAACAGATGTTTAATATTTGCTAAAGAATAATGGAACGCCTCTGGGTGTGTTTGGTGTTATCCTCAATTAGATAAAAAAGTCTGCCTTCTTTTCTCAATTTTTGTCTTCCAGTTATTCTTCGTCCCCTCAAATTAGCAACCATGAGTAAACACTTGCTGACTTTAAACTCAAAGCCTAAATTAGCATGGCATAGGCTATTTCTTACCCAAATCACGAAGATTTAAGATCATGCCCTGCACTTTCTGAGCATCTCTGCTCCTTAAATCCATTTTAACCTCGGGGCCCTGGGCATTTCCTTTCTCCTAACTGATCCCTGACTCCAGGGCTGTCATCATTTACATGAGGTGTGGCTCCCTCTAGGCAGAAGTGTAGCTCTTGCTGTCACAGGTGGGCAACAGAAAGAAAGCCTAGGCCATCCAAAGATGGCAGAGGACAGTCCCCATGCTGCCAGGTGCAGATTTTCTCCAAGGCAGAATCTGCCTTGGGCTTCCCAGAAACAACCTCTCTAGCTTCTTCTCCATCCCTCCTGGTTTTCCCAGAATGATCCCAGGCCCAGATAGACAGATCTCAACCTTGCTGATTTGATCTAAAAAAGATATATCTGCTCATTTACTTTGGAAAGTAAGCACCTGATATTTAGGTCCTCATCCTCCATCTTTGTACTATTCAGAAACATCTGAATGCTCCCTTCTGTTTCACCTTCTGCAGGATTCTCAGTGACAGCAGAGCTGTCCATTTACAGAGTGAGAACAGGAGAGCATCTGGGACTGGCTCCCTTAGGTGTCTGAAATTCACGGGCATTGCCACATTCATGTATTTTATTAAGAAAATAAGGCTGGTCTGTGCTACGGTCTGACCTCGCCCCCCCCCCCAACCTAATCAAAACAATTGCTTTATCTTTCTGACACTGTGGCAAAATACATGAGACAAAGAACTTAAAGGACAAAGGATTTATTTTTGCTCAAGATTTCATAGGTTTTAGTCCATTATTACCTGGCTCCACTGCTTTTAGGCCTGTGGCAAGGCAGAACTATCACAGCAGAAAGCTGTGGCAGAGCAAAGCTGCTCCCTTCGTGGTAGCCAGGAAGCAGAGGGAAACCAGAGAAGAAAGGGTCAGAGACAAAATACAGACTTCAAAGGCATGGCCCCAGTGATCCACCTCATCTAATCCACTCAGCTCCTCGATTTCCATTCACTGGCAACCATGCCTTCCACACAATGAAGTGTTGGGGAGACACTCTGGATCCCAGTCCTAACAGTAATGGTATTAGTGATGGCTCTGGCAGGTGATTAGGCCAGAAGGGCGGAGCTCTCGTGCATGAGATTAGCTCTTTTAGAAGAGACCCAAGGGAACATCACTGCCTTCATCTGCTACAAGGTGCTACTTAATTTTTTTTTTTTTTTTTGGTACCCAGGATTGAACTCGGAACCTTGTACTTGCTGAGCTAAATCCCAACCCTACAAGGTGCTACTTATGCGTGAAAGCAGTTGCTCACCAGACACTGAATCTGCTAGGGCAGTGACCTTTGACTTCCCAGCCTCCAGAACTGTAAGAATAAATACGGTATGTATAAGCCACTCAGCATCTAATGCTTTGTGATAGTAGCCTAAGCTGACTGAGCAGACTTAGGGTTGCATTTAGAGTTAAACACTTTTTCAGAGTTTTGTGTAAAAACATGTTACTTATTTCTATTTCCGTAAGACCAACTAAATAACACTTCTAAAGTTACTCCAAAGATGTTCCGTGGTGCCTTAATCTACGTCTTCATGCTTGGCCTCACTTCATTCATTGTTTCAGGCCAAGGCCTTTGTGATTTTAAGAAAACGGCCTAAGCTTGTTACTCATTCTTTCCTTGACCAAGGACACATGATTCCAGGAGAGAAAGCCCCGGCATTGTATCTGTCCCGCAGATCACTCCCAAGTTTGCAGCGTGAGCAGACAGTCGCTGTTCAGTTCCGGGGACTCGCTCTCTGCTCTAGCCAAGCCCTCAGGGGACGGGCGCCCACCAGGGGGCGCCCTGGGTTCTGTCTGGGGGACCCCGCGCGTGGGTTCGGCCCGCGCCACCTCTGGGCTGGCAGGGAGTCGGCAGATCCCCTGGCCTCGGCGCTGGAGCGCAGCCAGCGACAGGCGACGCCAGCTCGGGCCGGAGCGGGCTCCGACGGGCCGGGCCGGACAGCGCGGCGCCGGCCGAGCAAGCGCGGCGGGGACGCACCGGGAGCGGGTCAGTCACTAATGGCCCCACCCGCCCGCGCCGCCTCCGGGAGGAAATGGCCCTGCGGAGCATTGATCCCGGGAGGGCTGGGCGGCGCTGCGGTTCCGCCCGAGTTTCTCCCTTTTCCTCTGTTTCTGTCTCTGTGTTTCTTTATCTGTGTCTCTTTTGTCTCTGTCTCTCGCTTTTTCCTTTTCTCCCCCCCCTCTCAATTTCTTTTCCTTCCTTCATTCCTTGCCTTTTGTTTTTGCCTTAAAACATATGTCTCTAAATTGCCACCCAAGGGCCCTGTCCTCAGTGAGAGATCTGTGTTACATTGAGGTCCTTGGAGTCAAAGGTCACTAGAAGCAATTTACTAAACTTTGCTTTCTTGAAGGTCGGGTCTGGAACACTTTCTCTCCAGGAAGTTGGGAAGTCTGACGTCCTGAACCTTGCAAAGGAGTGGCTGGAGGACACGGGGACAATGCCAGTCCTGTCACTCATTTTACAGAGGACCAGGTCAGGGATGGAGGAGGTGTGGTAACTTGCCCGAGTGCAGGAGCTAGTATCAGTCATCTGACATTTCCCATGAAGAAGGGTCTCCATTCCCCTAAACTGCCAGCAAACCAGTTCCAAGGACAGATTTATTTTTCTTTTCTTGCAGTGAGATTCGAACCTAGAGCCTTCACATTGAGCTATAGCCCCAGCCCCTTTTATTTTTCTTTTGGAAGCATCTTGGTAAATTGCCCAGTTGGCCTCGAACTTGGAGTCCTCCCACCTCAGCCTCCCAGAGAGCTAGGATTAGCGGCCTGTGCCGCCATACTCAGCATCCAAGGTCATGTTTAAAGGAAAAAACAGCTGCCCCACTAATGGGACAGAGGAGCGGGCAAAGGGTGGTCCCAAAGCCACTGCCCTCCACTTCAGGGTTCAAGACTGTCCACCAAATGAGGGGACAGCGTACTTGTCCAGGCCCTCAGCATCAGTGTTAGCATTGTCCAAACATTGCCCAGTTTGCATGGGTAGGGGGTGTTTAGGAGCTATTTTAGTTTAATAGGGTGACCTTAAAAAAATACCAAAATGGGTTTGCAGGCAGATTAACAACAGATGAACATTTTCTTACAGTTCTGGAGGCTGGAAGTCCAAAGTGAAGGTGCTGGAGGGCTGCTTTCTCCTAAGGCTTCTCTCCATCCTTACACATGTCTGTCTTCCCACTGTTCTCTCTCATGGTGGTCCTTCCTCTGTGTGCGCACGATCTGTGATCACATTTCTCTGGGAACACCAGTCAGATTGGATTAGGGCCTGCCAGAAAGACCTTTGGATGTATAAATCTCTTTAAAGATCTTATCTCCAAGTACAGTTATGAGGCAGGAGACTGGGGTGGGCCAGCTGGCTGGACAAGTGGGCATGACCTGTCAATCACAGAGAATCAGGACAGCACCCAAGCCCTGCCCCTGGGACCAGAGAATGCTTTCTTCAGTTCTTGTGGCACAATACCAAGCAGGTGTATGATAGGATGGCCTAGATCTGACATCAGAATGGGGACATAAAAGCCTGTGGCCATTAACTTCTTAGCTGCCTGAGCCCTTTCACTGGCCCCCTCCGCATTCAGCAGAGCATACTTCTTTTCCTACCTATAGTTTGCCCACAGTCACTCTGCAGAAAATACTCCTTTTTCTACCTCTAATACCTTTAATAAATGTAAACCCTTGCTACCTTTTGTGCATTTCCTGTCCAGTTCTTTGTTCGGGACAACAAGCACCTCAAAACCCTAGAAAAAGCACAGCACCCCTGAACCGTGGTAATTACATTCTGAGCTACCAGGGTTTAAGACTTTAATACAAATTTTGACTGGTGTTGAGAGGTGAGGCAGCCTCACAGAAACCCAAATAAGTTTTAGCTGTATGATGCCGCACCCTATGAAATGTGCACTACTATTTTATATGCAAATAGGTGCATTTTTATGCATGCACATAGAGATCTTTCATTAAAAAAAAAGTCCACAAGAAAAATATCTACTCTGTATGGCCTATTTATTGTTTTTAAGTCATGAGTCTTTGGTTTGGCTCAAACAAAATCAAGTGTGAAATCTAATAAAGGGGAAGTCTTTATTGCTCAACCACTTTTGAAAAATGTCTATCACGGAAGCCAATTTTTTTCTTGTACTCAGTCTCATGATTTTCTATGAAACCAGATCTCTGCAAAAAGGCTGGAGGCTGGAGAGGGTAGTACGGCTGGAGGACGCTAGGTGGCGCCCCGGGTAGAAGCAAGGAGGAGACAAAAATCTCTGCGGGCTCTGCTCGGGCTCTGCTCTGGCTCTGATTTGGTTTGAATGAACAATGTGTCTAATCATATTTGAAGATGGATTTCTTCAGTCAAAATGAAACCTACTATTCTGACTTTAGTGCAAAAGTCAGACTTACGCGCTCGCGTGAGTGTGCGTTTTAATGAGCAGTCTGTAATCTAGGAATCAACAGAACAAGGCTGAAATGGTTATTCTAAAGGAGCTCCTTTTGCTCTATTAGAAACTTTAGCATCTTCTGCGTTTTCTTTGGGATGGCACACACTTCCAAACCACTCCCTCCTCTTGTTCCTACAAGGCTCTGCGCCCTGCAGGTACAGGCCCTCCCTCTGTGAGTATACAGCTCATCTGTATGCAGGCACTGTATCAATCGACTCTTACAGCGTAACGTTAGGGGGCATCCAGAGAGAAAGTGGAGAGAAGTGGATGTGAGGTGGGATGCTTGTTATGTCCAGTTCCTCAGGCCATGTACTACAGAACTGCACCTTAATTTAAGTTCTGGGTTTGGAGCCCTGTGGCATCAGGATGTTGCTAGGATATGACTCTCACAGATTCTCATTCATTTGTTCTCCTAGGCTGTTTTGGGGTCGGCTGGGGACTCCAGACTATATAGCTGTATCTCCTCCTTCATCGTGCTGGATGAAGCAAGGGCAGATAATAGATGATTTAGTCATTATTTCAAAGTGTCCTCCTGAACTGTTCCTATTCTGCTGGGTCCAAAGCTGCATTGGGCCTTACTTTTCAACACCAAGGGCTCACTCCATATTCCTTGTTGACTAGGAGAAGCTGGAGTCTGCAGTGATTCCCAACTTGAGCTCCACATTTCACTATCTGGGGTCTTCACTGCTCCCTCCCCTCTCTCCTCTGCACTCATTCTCCATCCTTCACCTTGCCCAGGACCTCACAGGCCATTCTCTGTGAACTGGTCAGGCTCCTGCGCCCCAGCTCTCTTGACCTCTGGGTTCCAGTTGGGCTCAGACACTTCCTGGAAGAGAGAGAAATGAGGGTGGCACCCTTGGTGGAGGAAGTGGGTCTCTGTGGGGCTCTAGCTCCTATCTGTAGCCCTGCCAGGTGCTGTAACATCCCTTTCTGCCACAGCCCCTTGAGGCTTCAGTGTGAAGAAGCTTCTGGCTCTACTTTCCCTGGCTGGTTTGTTTACGCCTGCCCAGGCCTCTGTAAATTGTCTCTTCATTAAATTCTCTCCAGTCTTCCCTTGTCAGCAGTGGCTCTTTCCTGTAAGCCTTTGTTTGAGTTACTGTCTCAGGGAACTGGTATTTCTAGCTTCACCTCTTTGAGCCTCTATTTTTTTCTAAATGGGAAAATTAAAACCTACATTATTGGTTGTGAGGATTGAAAAATAATAACCACTGGGCTGGGGATTTAGCTCGGTGGTTCTGCCGCCTGCCTTGCAAGCCCAAGGTCCTGAGTTCGATCCCCGGTACCTCCCCCCCCAAATAATAATCAACACTATAAAATAATATACAAAATATTAATTTTATATACAAACTTCTAGTTCTTGAAAAATGAATGCCATAGGTTAGGTATTATTTATGTCAATTTTGTGTGTGTGAATGGATAGATTGACGAGTGATTTCATGCCAAAGCACCTTAGAAAGTAGGTGCAATAAGTCAGCATGTGCCACAGGCTCCTCTGGGTGCCAGCACACGTGTAGTTCCAAGCACGCACCCTGAGGCCAGACCATCTACAGTAGCATTTCAGTCCCTTACCAGGTTCATGTGACGTGTCCCTACCTCAGTTTCCTAATCTGTTAACTGTGGCTAATGCTAGAATCCCCCTCTTGTGGCTACAGACAGGATTATATGACATAGTATGCAAAGCATGTGTTTCCGATTATCTGGGAATGTAGTAACCAAATTGGTTATCCTCTGTATGTAGACCTAGCAAGCCTTAGAGATCAAGTGGCAGCATTCAGCAGGAACCTTGCAGGTGGAACCTTGCAGTGTTTGGGTCCCATTGTCCCACAGTAGCATGAACTTGGGTCCCTGAGGGTCTGTGACAGTAACTCAGAGGCCAGGTAAGCGTGGCCGAGTGGAGGGATTATATCTAAACTGTACTTAGCAGGAGCAGGCTGGCAGGTCCTGGACCCCAAGCTCAGGGTCGGTAGACAGGCCAGGTGGACCAAGGCCTTGGATGGCAGCACTGGATGGCCATGTCCCTGGCTCTTTGGCTTTCATTTTGCCTGGGAAGATGAGGGCCAGGTCCCTGAGCAGAGGAGGGTTCTGAACAATCCCGGGCTCCTCCTCTGGTTCCTGGAGATGGCAGGTCCTGCCAACCATTTTTTGCCTTCCTGCCAAAATGTAAAGGTGACCTCGCTGTCCTTCAGGACCCTGGAGCTGAGAGGAATTTCCTGTAGACTGTGTCATCCATCCTGTTGGAGCTTTCTCCATGGCAGGTTCTGGGGGCTGAAGTGGCCCATCCGGCCTGTCATGGGGGCTCAGGGTTCTGTACTGCAGGTGTCAAGTGGGTGCATAGTGTGCTTGTCAAGCATTGCTGATGCAGGGAGGAGGAGCAGTTTGTGACCACCGAGCTGCCAGCCTTTTGGATGATTTATGGCAGGAAGAGCGGGACTGCTTTGCACACAAGACTCCTGTTAATGCTATCTCAGTGCTTAGTTAAGGAACTCTCCTAAATTCCAGAAGGACCTCTGTCAGACAGAGACTGGCACCAGTGTGCCTAGAATCCCCAAGAACACCAAGTGTCCTGTCAGGAAGGATCCATCCCCAACCTTTTGGGTGTAGAGTGAATACCCTCCCTCCAATCATTCCATTTTCCATCCCTTTAGTTGTAGCCATTTGCCGCATAATGATGTTTTGATTAACTATAAACCCCATACACAACAGTTGTCCTGTAAGTTTATAATGGAGTTGAAACATTCTTCTTACACAGTGACATCTTAGTTTGTGTCCCATATTGCAGTGTTCATATGATGACAATGTAATCATCTAACAATAGAGTTCCAGGATGCATCTATGTGGTTAGGTGATAATGGCTCTATTTTATTTCCTGTCGACAGACTCTCTGATTTTTCCGTACCTTTCCAAAATTTCATTTCTTAGCACTAGAAGGGTTATTTCTTGGTCAATTCTTTTACTTTTAATTCTTTAAATTCTTTCATTCTTAAATTCTTTTGACATAAATACACATAGATTATGTTAGAATTTTTTTCTGGTTTTGTTTTAAAGCAATATTTTATTACCAAGGCATATTTGATCTGAGACATGGCTTGACCTCCTGGGCCTTTTATGGCTGGCCCATCATTTATATATTGTGTCCGTAGCTTTTTACAAGTTCCTATGTGTACTACCTCTCTTTGCCCTATTGAGGGTCATCTCGTTTTTGACAAGTCATCTCTCTGATCTCAGGAAGTCTTTTGGACAGCTCAGAGGTCCGTGTCCCTTCTCTCCTCCCCCACATTCCCTACTATGCTAATAAAGGGGAGTGAATTTCATCACTTCTATCGTGGATAAAAGTATGGAGGAGCTCCTGCCGCAGGTCTGATCCCTTTGTGAAAACTCCGAGGGGTCGCCTGCCTAGGATGAGCCCTGGGACCGGGACCTCCCGTCCTGGAGTGTAGGGCCAGTGTGGGGGGACTTCCACTGGGCTCACTTTCTTTCCAAGCTAATCCTGGGGCCCCGGGACGACAGAACCCATCTCCTGCTCCATGCCAAGGTGAGCCTGCTTCCTCAGGGAGTTATTATCTGATGAGACCCGAGGGAGGAAGGCCAGGTATTTCCCAAACGTCATGGAACAGGAGGCCCAGGTGAGTCAGCAAGGTCAGAGTCTGCAGCTGAGGTGGCAACAGCCACAATTGGCAGGTGGCAACCTGAAGGGAGGTGGCGATGTTAATGACTGCCTGCCTCCTCCCCCACCTGCCTCATCTCTGGCTCCGTGAGGCCTGTGATTTCATCATGCACACCTTTGTAAACAATCCATTTAGCAACCAAATTATACACTGGGTAATTAGAGCTTCTAGCTGGATGTCAGGGGCTCCCGGCTCTGCAGCCTGCTTCTGGTAATCTCACTGCCTATAAGGGGGATGCCTTTCAACAGACCCCTTGAGCCTTCAGGGAAAGATGGGATGTTGGGGTGGGCTGCCTTGACTTACTTTAATTGCCTGTGTCGGGTCTGAGGGTTTTGTTTTGATAGTTTTGAAACTGTGTTTGGATTGTTGATTAGTTCAGTATGGGAAGTCAGGCCAGAGCAGTTTGTCTTGACGAAAAAGACAACCCGGGTGAGGTCAAAACTTCTGGTGTGAAGGTGGGAATCTCTTCAGCCCCCAGTACCTTCCTCACCCCACTTGAAGCTGGCTTTTCCAGAATCAGCTCTTCAAATGAAGCCAGGAAATCCTGACTTGGCTGGGAGCTAGAGGGTGAGTGGGGTCTGGACAAGGCAGTGTCTGGACTGAAGGCCGGCCGTGCACTTAAGAAGTGGTGTCCAAGGGGCAGGGGTTGAGGCTCAGGGTGGAGCACACGTTCAGCATGTGCCTGGCCCTGGGTTCTGTCCCAGCCAAGAAAATGTAAAGAGTCAATCAATCAATGAATCAATCCACCCATCCATCCATCAGTCAAGAGGTAGCCAAAGTTTACTCTGGGCCCCCAGTGGCTCGGTAAAGAGCTGTTTCAATAGGGCATGGTGGGGAAGGAGAGGGCCACAAGATCAGAGGTGGCAGCAGTCAGGGTAGCTGGTAGAAGCACCACAGGCTAGAGAAAACTCCCTTAGGGCTCTGTGCCAGGGAAGGAGGGTGTATTTCTCAGATTGGTTGATTGATTGAATGGGGTTTTGAGACAAGATCTCACTATGCTGTTCAGGTTGGCCTTGACTTCACTATGTAACCTGAGCTGGCCTTGGACTTGAGGCAATCCTCCTGCCTCAGCCTCCTGAATGCTGGGATAACAGGGATGTGCTGTATCTGCTGCTGATGTTTGCTTTTATGACCTTGATGTTCACTCAGACCTGATGATTTTTTTATACTTCTGGTGACAAAGGTTTCATCACCAGAATTGAAACCAGGGAGCCCCACAGCCATTTACATGCACTGCATTCTGAGGCCGTGCAGGTCTGTGTAGCCTGTGATTCTGAGCTGGGCTTCCCTCTACAGATGTACTGTCTCTCTGTGATGGAGGCTCACAGGTTGACTTGTGCATGGAAGGACACAGTGAAGATGGAACAGAAATGAGCCAAGCATGAGTGTCCCCAGGTCCTCTCCCTGCCCATCCCTTAGGGCTTTGCTTCCCTGTGCTCTTCACAGGGAAGGGGCTGCCATGGTCAGAAGGCTTCTTTGCTTGTTAGAGTTTGGCTAGCGAGGGGCTCTTCAGATGCTTTGAAGACAGAGCTGTGGGAGTGCAAGGGAACTAGACAGGAAAGGAGATTTGAAGAAGGCCTGCTGAGGGCCACGTGTCTCTGTCACAATGCTAAGAAATGCATACAATGAACTGTAGTTATTTTGAGATTCTTCACTGCAGCATTGATCTGAGATGGGGCCACAGGGAGCCTGGCTTCAGCAGGATCACAGAGCAGGAGCAGATGGAGGCATATGGCCGCTGACAGTTGGGAGCAGCGTAACTTCCCTATCATTCTGGAGAGCTTAGTCTGCTTCCCGAGAGCTTCGGCACACACGCAGACCCAGGGAGGCCTGCCCTGATCTGAATCCAGAAGGCTCACAGTCATCTTCCCCTCAGCACCTCCCAGTACACATTCTTACAAGCTTCCCAAAGGCTGCCACTCGAGGACCAGAGTCATTGTGCACTCAGGGGCCTCTGCTCTTTGTTTCCAAGTCCATTCTAGAATGCTTTGTGGAACTCTGATCCCATTTAAAAATTCTCTTGAGTGCTTCTTGAAATGCAATGGGTAATTTTCTTAGCTGTACTATTAGCATGCATTTGCATATTTGTTTCATAATTAAAATATGAGTAAGACGAAAAGGCTAATTGCACCAAAACTGTATGAGTTGCCATGATTAAAGCCATCATCAATGGTTTTACTTACTGGTTTCAAAATCCTGAGTGATCTGTTATTCACCATTACCTGCTCCTTCTCATCCTGCTTTTCCTGTGTACTTAGTGCTGCAGTGGGAGGACTCCAGCTCAGATGTGGTGGAGCTGCAATTTGAAGGTATTTCCAGACCACAGGAAAACTACAATCCAGTTGAGGAAGAAAGTCTGTCAGATGGACGCTTGGGAATTACACCCGAGCCAACAGGAGCCGGACATAGGCACCTGCAGTAGCACAGCCATCCCTTAGGGGCTTTGGACCCGGAACCCCACAGTTATCCAACTCTGTGAATTCTCAAGTCCCTTGTATAAAATAGTGCAGTATTTGCCTATAACCTACACAATCCTCCCATAGACTTTAAATAATCACTAGATGATTTATAATACTGGAGACATTATAAGTGCTAGCTAGTATTATAATGTATTGTTTATAGAGTAATGATAAGATAAGTCTGTACATGTTTGGTATAGACATTTTGATCCACATGTTTGGTTAACTCATGGCTGTGGAACCCACATATACAAGTTGTATTATTAGGGCTGGGGATTTAGCTCAGTGGTGCTGCACCTGCCTGGGAAGTGCAAGGTTCTGAGTTTGATTCCCAGTACTGGAAAAACAACAACAAAAAGCAAGTTGTATTGTTAAGGCTCTTGGTCTAAAGTTGGGTGGTGGGTTTATTATTATGTTTCATAGTCAAATAATATTATTGGGTTAATAACTGTATTCTATTTTTGAATGTACCAAATATTACTCTACTTTTAAAAGAAGATCATTGAATTGAGCAGGAGTGGGTTCAGATGGAAATAGCTCCAGTTCAGGGAAAATATTATGGATATAAGTTGATGCTATAAAAATGATCTCTCTTTTCTCCTATAACAAACTTAGGAGAAAGAGTGGTTGCTTTTTCTTCATAATCAGCTACCAAGTTTTCTTGAGAATATAGAATTTTTAAGAGTTAGCTTTTAGGAACATGGAAAGCAGGGAGTCATAATTTGAACACATTTTCAGGAGGCTCCTGGAGTTTCCATCAGCCAGGTTGCTGGGCTCTGGAGGGAGGGATAGGAACTGACAGTGTCTACAGCAGCCCTGGGACCAGACTTGGGCTCTGGTTCTGTTGGCTCAGACTGCTGGCTTTGCTTTTCCTGCCCTTTGCAGTCACTCCAGCCACCTCCCCTGCTGTGTGGCTGGATTTTCTCTGCCTTCTGCTACTTTATGGGATCTCCCACCTGCTCAGCCAGGATCTTGTCATGGCAAGGCCCCAGGTTGGTGCAGGGGGAGTCAGTCTGAGGCCAGGCCAGTCTGCGGGCTCATCTGGAACTTCCACAGTGTCCTCTGTCATCTGGCATCCTTTAGGCCTCGACTCTGCTCCCATGCAGCTGTAAACCCACTGAGGGTAAGGGCTACATTCTATTCCTTATTTATATCCTGTAAGGGAGTCACTCTCAACACAGCACAGCCACCTGGGGCGTTTCAAAAACTAGATGTCTCCAGAAACCAAAAAGGCAAAGAGTTTAGAATGTTACCAGATTAAAATAGAACAAAACACAAAACCTCCCATACAGCTAAACAAACAGACAAGCAACTCAGGAAATGGTCAGAAGAAATTGTGAAGAATTACAAAAACATTTGGAACACCACTGAGCATGTGGTGATTTCCTTAACTTGTGAAAGAGCTTCAATTAATAAGAAAAATATAAACACCCCATAGATGCTGGGCAGAGGATCTAAAGTGGCAGAACAAGAAAAAGAAATTCCAGTGACCAACAAATACATGACGAGTTGTTCAACCTTCCTTAGAGTAAGGAGGTGCAGATCAAAACACCATGTCAAGCCAGTTGTTATGAATCCAATTGGCGAAAGTCAGTTTCACTGTGCCCTTTGCTGGTGAGGGCATGAGGACAGCTCTCTGATGGAGGTAGCCTTGGTGGCTCTGGGTACCTGTGTGGCAAGTGGGATGCTGGCTCACACCTGGCCGAGCCTTAGTGTCACAAACACAGGTTCCTATTACTCTCCAACCTAGCACCAGCATAAGATGCCCGAGTGAACTAAGAACCCATTTGTGAGATTTCAGATGTGACAGGGACTGAACTAGTGACCTTCAACCGAAGGGATCTTGGCAACATGTGTCAACATTTTTTCAGGGCGATTAAGTTTGACACAGCAGTTCCAGTGCCAAGAGCTGAGTCTAGAATCTCCCCCAGAAGAACGTCAAGGTTAATGAAGAAGAATGGCCAAGTCAGCAAACGACTAAAATGTCCATCAGCAGAAGCCCAGTTAAATAAACTATGGTACAGTCTTACACCTTTTCAAGAGATTTTAGAGGAGTTTCCATTTGTGCACACTTGTAGATAGCAGCCTCTTTGTTCTATTGTGTAGTGAAATAGTGTGATTCATCTTCCATGAAGTTTTTAAAATGATACACCATGTAGCTTGGTAGATGCATGAGTTCTTTTGCTAGTGGAAAATAAAATAATTCAAGAAGCTGGTAACAGTGACAACCTTAGAGAGAAGGGATGGTGAGAGACATTTTTTTTTCTTTTTTTTCTTGTTATCGGGGATCGAACTCCGGACCTTGTGTTTGTGAGGCAGGCAGCAGAACCACTGAGCTAAATCCTGGCCCAGGAAAAGATGTTCTTATGTTTCATTCTCTACTGCTTGATTTTCTTACTTTGTGTACTGATTACTTTTGCTGGACACTTCAATAAGTGTCACTGGATGATTGAGTTATGGGACAATTTTGGTGTTTCCTTCATAGTTTTCTGTAAAATGAAATTAAAGAACTACCAGGATATACTGAGTTATGGGGGGGGGGGAGGTACTAGGGCTGTGTTCTAGAATCAGCTTGTTGTGTGACTTTGCTGATCAGTCAGGAGCTTCCAGAAGACAGGCACTCTTCTCTGGCTCTAGGGATATGAAGTTGTGGTGTTTGGATAACTGCAGCTCTTTTGCCTCCATGAACTAAGCCTGAGTGATGGTGTAAGATGCCCTCAGGACAAAGCAATGTATGGATGCTAGGTCAGCGGTGGAGCAGAAACGGGACCCTGGTGACATCATGAGGCCACAGAAGCATGCTTCATTCAAAGAAGGACAGCTATGTCTTTAGACTTTTCAGTTATAAAGCCAATAAACCTCTCCGTTGTTTAAGGCGGCTTGAATTGGTTCCTTTATCACATGTGTCCTTCAGAGTCCTGACTGATAGACTTCCATTAGCAGAGACAAGCTGAGTATGTCTTTATCCCTTGCAGCCTGAAATTGCCTAATTTATAAAGAATTTAATGATGTTTCCAAGATAAACCCTTGTCTGGCACCGTGGGCGATATCTGATTGCTGCTATATTTCTACCTCCAGAAGCGAACTGTCACGCCAAGAAGAATGTCCTTGGGAAGTGTCCTCCATGTTAGCAAAAGAATTATGTTCCTCAGTTCCACTTTATCATATAACCCTTGAATAAATTTGGATTCAACAGATGAGGGGCATAACCAGGAAATATTTCTTGTGATTTAACCCATATCTGATTTGTTCACTGGATCGTTCCTTTGACAAATATGTGTCAAGAGCTTGCCATGAGCTGGATCCCTTGGGAGGCACTGGAGGTGGATACGATGGAAATAAAACAGATGTTCTTCATCCTCATAGAAAGTAGAGGCTAACGGAGAAGACTAATACTAAACCAGTAGCCAATAAGCACAGATAAACAAAACATTTATGCATTTAGATTTTTTTTAGTATATGTCCTGCCGAAGCGAGCACCGCATTTAGATTTTTTTTTAAACAGATGAGTCTTGGCTCAGGCTGGCCTTGAACTCTTGGGCTCAAGTGATCCTCCTGCCTCAGCCTCCCAAGTAGCTGGAATTGTAGGTGCAAGCCAAGCCTACTGATACATTTATACATTTAGACAACTGCATGAAAGAGAAGTATTCAGTACATAGAGAGCAGCATAGCAGGGATTTCTTACTGATATAAAGAGGTTTTAAAGGAGCCTTCCAAAGAGAAGAGTGTGCTGAGAGCTGAAGAATGAATGGCTGTTCACTAGGCAGAGTGGGGAAAAAGCATTCCAGCCAGGAAGAACAGTGTGTGCAAAGGGCCTGAGGTACAGAAGAGCTTGACCCATTTGAGAGCCTCAAAAAGGCCAGGGTAGCAGGGCAGTGAGTGGGGTGGGCACTGAAGGGTGCAGGCTGAGGAGTCAGGCAGGGGCAGAATTCAGGAGCCTTGCAGCCCCTGTTGAGGATTCTACATTTTATTCCCAGTAACTCGGTACCTGTGCAGGTGGTGACACAAAGCAGGAGAATGATATGACCTGTGCCGGGTGTTACACAAATCTCTCTTTTCAGCTGTATACAGAATGGAAATGATAAGGCGAGGACAGAAGAAGTGAGACCAGGTGGAGGTGCTGCAGAAATCCAGGCGAAAGCTGGCTGCAGTGCCTTACACTTGTAATCCCAGGGCCTCAGGAGGCTGAGGCAGGATGATCACAAGTCCAAGGCCAGCTTGGGTGACATAGTGGCTGCTGAGACCTCGTCTCAAAATAAAAAATAAAATGCTGAAGGTGTAGCTGAATGGTGGGAGAACTTGTCTAGCAAGCACAAATCACTGGGTTTTAATCTGTAGCAAAACAAAGAAAGAAAGGAAGGAAGGAAGAAAGGAAAAAAAAGAAATGCAGGCAAGAGACCCTGGGGCCTTAGGTCTAGTGCTGGCTGTGCAGGAAGAGAGTAGAAGGATGAAGGATACACATACACATTTTTAGGTGGAGAGCGTGTGTGTGTGTGTGTGTGTGTGTGTGTGTGTGTGTG
The DNA here is from genome assembly GCF_053883595.1 of Heterocephalus glaber. Taxonomy (NCBI): domain Eukaryota; kingdom Metazoa; phylum Chordata; class Mammalia; order Rodentia; family Bathyergidae; genus Heterocephalus; species Heterocephalus glaber. The sequence continues at coordinate 1,775,745 of NW_028258433.1, read as the reverse complement.
TGTGTGTGCGTTGCTAAGAGGGAGCTGCCAAGCAAGGCCACCAACTTCTGTTGAGCCATTCGAGTGACTGGGGAGGGGCCTTTGGAGATGGAGAATTCATTTTAAAGATTTCTGTTTTGTTATGTTTTATTTTGTTTTTTTGAGACAGGGTTTCCTAATGTAGTCCAGGGTGGCCCTGAACTCACTATGTAGCCAAGACTGACCTCAAATTCATGATCCTCCTGCCTCAGCCTCTCAAATGCTGGGACCACAGGTGTATACCAGAACACCTACTTCATGTTGGGTTTTATTTGTGTGAACGTATGCCTTTGTCAGGCCCGGTAGAAATGTAATTTTCCTGTCTCAGCTGACTGACTATCCCAGACTCTTCAACAAGACAGACTTTTCTAAGACTGTCAAGAAGTCAAGCAAACGTAGGATAGCACACCTCATTCCTTTCTTGGAAGAGCAGTAAAAGAAACCTGGCCAGAGCCAGGGCAGCCTTGGAGAAATTGGTGAGGAGATACTGGGTACAGAAGGGAAGGTGTCCCACCACCCCAACAGTTTCTTTGCATGACCCCCGCCACTTCTCACTTGGCTTGGTGCAGTAGCCACTCCATAGTCCAGAGCCTTCAGTCCTGGTGTAATGGGAAGAGAGAGAACAATCATTATTGGGAGTCTTTTAGCCCTGGGAATATCCTATAGTTCTAGTTCTTTTACTTTTAATTTCCTCAAAATTTTTATTCTCTCAGCCTATGGGTACTACTGGTATCTAGAGCTCTATTTTTCAATTTATTAACTTATTTTCAACAAATGGTAGTAGCAACTGTATAAAAGAAATGTTTAGAAGAAAAGGAGGAAAACATATTCATGATCCCATTACCCAAATATAACAATGGTCTTTTTCAAAAATTATTTTGCATATGATCTGGCCTTTGATATATTAATTCAGTTCACCAAATTCTTATTGTGTGTTTACTTCATGCCAGGCATTGTTCTCTTCACCAGGCACACAGTTATGAATAAAACAGATATAAGTCAGCAAACATGCATATTTTAAATAGAGTACAATATGCCATTTTTAAATCTTAAGAAATTTTAAATGGTATTTACATTTTTCTAAATTACCATTGAATGCCCACATGGTATGCCAACACATTAAGAAGAAAATTTATTAAAATATTCATTAATTGAGACTGCAGTCTCTGTGCAAATGGAGACTCAGACTGATTTTTCACATTGCATGCCCAGCCCCCAGCACCATGTCCAACAGACAGAAGCAAATATTCAGTAAATATTAGCTGAAATGGCTCTTTGTTTCTAGTCTGAGAATAGCAATAATGTGGCAACAATCATCTTTGTACCTAGAGACTTTCGTGGAGATTTACTGCAGACAGAGCTTTTCAAACTTTCCTATCAAACTTTGCCAAACAACAGCAGAAAATGAACATTTGGAGACCTGAGGGATGTAAAGGGTGACTATAAAAAACACATGCATTTAAAATTAATTGAAAGGACAGAAATCTAAAAAAATGTTTGTAACCTAGAGCCCTGAGCCCTTGCTGTTTCATTGTGTATACTCCTGGGAAGATTAACACTCTGCTTTGGTCTACACAGTGGGTTTCCATGCATCCCTAAGACTGGGATCTATGGGCCAGAGGGTATTCTTCTTGACAGGTATTACTGCACACTAGTTTCCTAACATTTTATAACTTTATTAGGGACTGAACCAAACCCTTGCACATGCTAAAACCCAAAGCCCCTGATGGGTATTTTTACTGATATAAATATCCCTATGGAAGTAGGCCAGCCTAACTCAGACCCTGCCAGAGCTGGGTGTCACAGTGGGTTGAATGTATCCACTCCATGAATGCTGAAGACCTGTGAATGCGGCCATATTTGGATATGGGGTTTTGCGGATGACCAAGTTAAAATGAGGTCATCAGGATGAGCCCTCATCGAACGTGACTGTTGACCTTACAACCAGAGGAAACCTGGACACAGAGACAGGTGTGGTGCGGTAAAGCGAGAGCGCCATGCGTAGAGAAGGGCGAGGTGGGGAAGTATGTGCAGGCCAAGGTGAGCCAAAGGGGACCACAAATCCCAGGCTAGAGAGAGAGCCTGGCCTGGAGCTCCTGATAGTCCTCAGCAGAAATCAGCTCTGCCAACGCCTTAATCTTGGGCTTTTGGGCTCCAGAACCATGAGACAAATTTCTGTTGTTTAAACCACTCAAACAAAAAAGATTAAGGTGTGTTACGTACCTGTACCAACTCCCCACAATGAAGGTGATCATTATGTGCTGCAAACAGGTACTGATAAAAAAATTTTTTCCCTGAAATTTAAATAAGCCATTCAGTTTGTGCTACTTTGTTATGCAGGCCTAATGAACGGATGCAGATGTTTGATAGTAAAACATTTTTTTTGGTACCGGGGATTGAACTCGGGTCTTTGTGCCTGCATAGCAGGCGGCAAAACCACTGAGCTAAATCCCCTCCCAGTAAAACATTTTTTTTACAACCTACTCAGTATAAAATGACCACTCATGATAAAATAATGCTTTGGTTTTATAATTTCATAACTTTGAGGGTGAATGCTTTCCTATGAGTCTTTTGCTTATGGTACTTTTTGCTTGACTGCAGTGGGGTCTTTCCTGCACTTGGGATGTGCCTAGGTTGATTTGTGTTCCTTACATGAAAAAGTAAAGGATCAATTAAAGGTCTAATTCAATCTATTAAATGAAACATCTGTCCAACTAAGCCTGACCAAAGAAAATATAGTCTTTCTTACTTGTACTTCCTGTCAACAACTAGGACTTCCCTGCATTTGCTGAAACTAGAGCTCTAAGATAATTCCTCAGAGACAATTCCAGCTGTGTCCAACCTGTGGCCTGCTATCTTATTTTCACCTTTTAAAAAAAGTTGTAATAAAAATATTTTAAATGGAAATTTTGTTATTTGTATACACTCACTATATTATAAATTTTATGTGTGGCCTAAGACAATTCCTCTTTGGTAAAAAAAAAAATGATAATGCAGATCAGATCTGCTGCCCAGCGCTAGTTGACTGTGTGTCTGTTTTGCCCGAACAGGTTGGGTTCCAGGAGGGCTTTCCTCACCTTCCTGCTCCGAGGCCCAGGAGTGCCTGCCCACACAATCAGGCTCCATCCAAGCTTGGTAAATGAGCATGGGATAATAAATTGCACCAATGACCTCCAAAAGGGGATGAATGAACTGTACTCCCCTGGCCAAAAGGAAAGCAGAGCTGAGCCTCAATGCAAAAAATAAACAAAAACATTGATGCATATTTGCAGGCGCTTAGATGGGGGTATACAGGCCACACAGAGAGGGGGTATACCCCAGTGTGGTTGTGTTGCAGTGTGCATAAGTTTAGCATTAGGCCCCCTAAAGCTCTGACTTCTGATGACTTCCTTTATCTCACAGGGCTTAATACAGGCTATGAGGATAGTATGTGAGCATTGTTTGGTTGCAAGGTCATTTTTGTTCTTTCTTCTTTACCATAAACTTTCTACTACTGAGCTACACCCTTAACCCTATTTATTTATTTATTTATTTATTTATTTATTTTGAGACAGGCTCTGGTTTAAAACTTGTAATCCTCCTGCCTCAGCCTCCCGAGTAGCTGGGATTACAGGTGTGTAATCCACACCCAGCTGCAAAGTAGATTTCTAAGGAGGTGGAGTAAGAAGATAAAAACCATTCCACATCACATCAGAGGCACCTGTGCTACCGAACAGAATGGGAGGATGGTTTAGTGCTGAGATGCTGGAAATCTGCTTGAGCAAGCTGGTGCCACAGATGCCAGGCAAAGCCTGAGAATTTCCAGCTTGGGGGATTGTTGAAGTGGGGAAGGGTTTGCTGATGTAACTGGCCTTGGTGGGAAGGGAGGACTCTTGGGTTCTGAGTGTGTGGCTACTGCCTAACACCCATCAGCACTGATGTGGGGAGGCCCTGGGTACACTGCCAATTCTAACGCCTTTTCAGATCGACCTTTCCTTCTGGAATAAATGGCAGGCATCGATCAGCAGAAGCTGTTGCTTACACTTAGGGCCCTCCGTCATTTCTAATTATGATCTGACCTGGATGTCTTTTTCACATTCCCTTGGCCTGGAAGTCAGGGTGGACAGGCATGCAGGGATGAGGTCTCACCATGCCTGCTATGAGCCAAATTGGTTCCTGATTTGCTTCTCCAGCACCACTGGCCAAGGCATTTGCCACCCTCGACTTTGCAAAGAGTTAGAATTGGCCTGTTTCACAATTTTATCCCAAAGCTAAGAATCATAAAACTAGAAGTGATAATCATTTCTGCTATTTAAGTGCCCATAGGCTCACTGCCACAGGGCTATGTGCTTTTTATATGTATTATCTTTAAACCTTTAAAAGTCAGGATTATCATTATATCTGTTGTACATGTAAGAAAAACTGGAACTTTGGGAGGTTAAATATATAACTAGCTTGAAGTTATATCTTTAGCTGATGATGGAGTTGGTTTTCAAGTTCATAGGATGCTAGTGGTTATATAGCTCAAGCATCTATTTTTAGACAAGGAAGGGGCTACAGGCATGTTGTGGGACTCTTCCAAAATGACCTGGCTTATTACCAACAAAATGATAACTCAAACTTGGGCCTCATGCCTCTCTGTCCAGTGCTCTGCCCTATGTTACCCCAGTTGTCCTTATCTTTTTAAATAAGAGCAGCTATATGTTTATTGTGGGAACTCAGAGACCCTTGGAAGGCAAACAGACATTTTCTCCGTAGCTGACCTCTTACCCAGGAGGTCCAATCTCCAGCTATAAACAGATTCTTTGGCTGGAGTCTTGGGGCTGGAGGAGGCTGGAACTGTAACATTGTGAAAGTTATATCTGGTCTTCATTCTCATTTCTTGACAAACAGCTCCTGAAAACTTGGAATTTCTAGAGTGATAAGAGTGTCTCTTCTATGCTAAGGCAAAGATGGTGGCCAAGGACTACTAGGTAAGTTTAAGATGGGGACTGGTCAGAGGAAAGGCCAAGGCAGGGTTAGAGGGTTGTGACTAAGCTGACACTTAGTGATTCTTGGAGACTGGTGCTGCAGGAAGGGCATAGACACTCTGTGCCTGTTCCCACGTGCTTGGCCCTATAGATCTACTCCATCTGGCTGCTCTTCTATATGCTTTGTAATACCCTGTATAGTAGATAAACGTAAGTATGGTGTTTTTCTGAGTTCTTTGAGCTGCTCTAGCAAATGAGTTGAACTTGAGGAGGGCCGTGTGGGAACTTGATTTATAGCCAGTTGGTCAGAAACATAAATCACAGCTTGTGCTTGCAATTAACAGCCAAGGGAGGGGGCAGTCTTGCAGGACTAAGCCCTCAGCCTGTGAGATCTGGCGGCATCTCCAGGTAGATAGTATTGGAGTTGAACTGAATTATAGTATACCTAGACTAGTGTCCCCTGTAAAACTGATTACTTGGTGTTGCCACCTTCCCCATCTCCCTAGTGACAGAAGTATTGTATTGAGTGGTAAGTTAGAATAAAGAAAAAAACACTTTCTTTTTCCTTCTTTTAGCACCCGGTGATAGACTCTGGTGGCCATCATTTTAAGGTGTGTTGAATTTAATAAAAGTCAGTAAGTATATTAGGAAGCTTTCTGTTGCTGGAATCAAATACCTGACATACACAACTTACAGGAGAAAAGATTTATTTTGGCTCATGGTTTCAGTCCATGGTTGCCTGGCCTCAAATAGAAATAACATGATATTCTTGGTGGTCAGGAAGACATTTTTAAATCCAAACCATAACAGCAAGTGAGGAGAAAAGTAAGAGATACGAGAAAAGGCAAACATGTATGAGGCATATGGCCTCAATATTTGTGTTCCTCCAAATTCCTATTTTGAAAATGTAGCCCTCAGTGTAATGATATTAGGAAGTACACCTTTTGGGAGGTGATTAGATTCTTTGTATGGGGCCTTCATGGATGGAAAGCCAAATTCCCTCACATCCGATTGGCTACATTGGGTCACATGACACCTGGAACCAATACTTGGCAAGTCTTGGTTTTGAGAGCTGGAAGGAACATGTTTCTTCTCTAACCAGCTTACAGTTCAATGGGGGCCACCAGCAGGAAAGGTGGGAGGAGGAATCATGTGATTATCATAATACGATGGAAATGTAGAAACCTTTAGCATTCCTTGGGGGGGAAATATGGAGCAGCTTTGCTGTGCGTTGGAGGTAATTTTGAAGGGTAACAGTTTGTCAGGTGGATATGAAGGAGGCTGTGTGTGTGTGTGTGTGTGTGTGTGTGTGTGTGTAAAGGAAGGTAAAGAGAGAGGCCATCCATGCTGAAGGACCTGCTTGTGCAGAGGCGTAGCCATATTAGTGTACTGTGAGCATGCAAGGGGTGGGCTGCCAGGGAATGCAGATGCACATGTCTGTGGAATCTCATGAGAGTCTTCCAGACAAGACAAGGGAAGGACCAGGAGCAATGAAGTGAGAAAGAGGATGGCAGGAAGTCACCTTAACTTGGTTATTGTGGGCTGCTGCAGGTACCTCTGTTTCTTATTTCACCCTCCAGATGGCTGGGTGACATGATGTCTTAGCTTGGGCTGTCATCGCAGGCGACACACACATCAGATTAGGGCACCACCCTACATCCTCTTTTAACCTTAGTTGCCTTCTAAAGACCTTGTGTCCTGATGCAGTCACACTGTGGGCAAGGCCTTCAACACAAGGATTTGGTGTGACACAATTCAGTATACAGCAGATAGAAGTTAAGATCTTCATTTTACAGATAAGAAGACTGAGGCTCAGAGAAGCAATTGCTTTTGTTGGTGGTCATTGGCAGAGGTGGGCATCAAGGCTCTACCTGCCTGATGCTAGGCTTCCTCAGCATCTGTGGTTGCCAGGTGTCTTCTGGAGCTACAGTACTCATTGAGGCAGGACTGTTTGGAGGGGCGGTTTGCCATGTTTCATCAGGCTCCACTTTGACACTTTCCTAGGTTAGGGTAGGCATAAAATTCCCTTTGATATAGTCTGTGGAGAAGGGTCTATGGCCTGGTTTTTTCTTTTTTGGTTTTTTGGGTTTTTTTCCTATTAAGTTTATTGGTATATTTTAGGTATAAAATACAATTACGTTCATCATTGGAATCTTGTACCTTTACATGAGTATTTTGGTTCTTATTTCTTTCCCCTCCCCCCACCCTCCCTTCATCCCCTCCATCCTTCCTTATTTGCAAAGACTTTGTTTCCATTTTTTTCTTTTCTCATATTTTTTCTTTTCCCTTCTTTCTTTTTCCCTACCCCTCCCACTTCCCCTACTCCTTTAGACCTTTTCTTCCTATTACACAATATCAATTATACATTTTTAAAATCACAATATCAAGATCTAGGAGACATTAACACAGATTTTACAGAATTTAAAAGGATATAGAAAGCATGTTACAAAAATCTTTTTTGAAATAAATTTGACAACTTCTAAGAAGTACCTTGGAAGACAAATTAATGAAACTAACTCTGGAGGAAATATAAAATTTGAATAGCACCTTTTAAAGAAAGTATATTCCTAGCTTGAAAACCTACCTATATGACAACAGCAGGCTCATATACATTTTAACTGATAAATTATATCAAACATTTAAAGCAGAAAAGAAAAGGAACACTTCTCCCCTCATTTTAGGAAATCAACATTGTGCTAATACTAAAACTGGATAAAGATAATAGAAGAAAGAAGTATGAACATAGATAGAAATTTGTTTAACAAAACAAACTATTAGAAGTCAGATCTGGCAGTATGTAGAAAGTGGTTTTATTATAGAGAAGGCAGTGTTGGTTCAGCATTGGAAGATCCACCCCCAAAAGTCATCATTTTAACAGAGGAAAGGAAAAAGCCATATGATCCTGTCACTAGTTGGAGAAAAAGTATTGGACTAAATTCCACAGCTGTTCATGGTAAAACCTATCAGGAGACTAGAAGTAGAACAGAACCTTCTCAACAGATTAAAGACATGTACTCCATACTTAGAGCAAAAATGTCTTATATGAATGGAAAAGGTGGAGAACAAGGACAGATATGCCTACTCTTCATCTGTCCATTAAACTTTGAAATACAGGCCCAAGCCAAAATAGTCTGGAAAGAAAATGACACAATTAGGAAACGATTGGCAAGATAGAAGCAAAATCTTTATATGTAGATGAAATGACCATCTACAGAGAAAATGCTAAGAAATCTCTAGGATCCCCTAGAACTTGTATTTGAATTTAGCAGGATTAGAAAACACAAGGTATATATAAAAATTCAGGTCTATGTATACTTGCTATAAATGAAGAATTGGATATTGAAATTTAAAAGTTATGTAGGAGTACAAAGGACCTAGAAAAGTAAAAAGAAAAAGAAAACAGTGTTGGAAGACATTTAGTACCTAATTTTAAGACTTCTTCTAAAGCTACAGTAATCAAGGCAGTGTTAGTGTAAGGAAAGACATATAGATCATTGGAAAAAAACAGAGAATCTAGAAATAGAACCACACAGATATGGTCCACTGAGTTTTGAAAGATTATTTAACATTACCATTTTATAGAATATAAACTCAATTCAAGAGCAGAGGAAAAGATAGTGTTTTCAGCAAATGCCACTAGAACACCTGGTATCCGTATATAAAAAATTAACCTCAACCCTTTATTTCCATACATAAAAATAACTTGAAGGTATCTATGAACCTAAATATGAAAGTCTAAAAGTATAAAACTTCAAGAAGAAATTATAAGGGAAAATGTTTATGAATTTAGGGTGGGCAAGATCTTCCTAGGATACAAAAAACATGATGTATAAAAGAAAACATTGATAAATGAGATTCCATCAAAATTTAGAACTTTAAATGACATCATTAAAATGAAAAGTAGTCCTTAAACAGACCATATTTACAATGCATATAACCTATAACTAGACTATATTAAGAACTCTTACAGCTCATTAATAGACAACCAAATTAAAAAGTAGACACAAGATGATAAACAGCCAGTACAGCACAAGGAAAGGTGTGCAACACTGGAATCAGAAAAATACTAATCAGTACAATAACAAGATTGAATTATACACTCATTAGGGAGATGAAGTTAAAAGTTTTAAAAGGCTTATCATGACTTTTTCTTTTTGTTGGATTCGCCCCCTATCTGTTTAATTTGTCATGCCCAATGGATTCATTCTGCTGGGCTTCCTTGGTTGTGATCCTCATTGTCTTTTCCTAGCATATTGTCTAAAATTTTTTGGAGTACTGGTTCGGTATTCATGAAGCTCCTAAGGTTCTCTTTATCATGAAAGTACCTTATTTCTCCATCAATTTTGAAAGATAGTTTTGCAGGGTACATCAATCTGGGTTGGAGGCTGTTTTCCTTTAGGGCTTGAAATACATCACTCCAAGCTCTTCTTGCCTTGATGGTTTGTGTTGAGAAGTCTGCTGTGATTCTGATGGGCTTTCTTTTGTATGTGATTTGTTTCTTTTCTTCACTGCTTGTAGAACTTTGTTCTTCTGTTGGATTTCTGGAATCCTAACTATTATATGCCTATGTGTAGATTTTTTTTTTTTTGATCAAGGCTATTTGGAGTCCTATATGCCTCACTTATCTGTATGTCAAGTTCTTTTCCCCTCCTTGGGAAGTTTTCTGCCATCATTTTTGTGAACAGTTCTTTTATGTCATCTGCACTCTTTCCTGTTTCTTCACTGAATCCAATCAGTCTTATGTTATTCTTCTTTGCATCATCTAGCAGCTGCTGGATTGATTTCTCATGGTCCCTTACAATATTAAAGCAATTTTTCTTTTCCTGGTCACTAATTGCAATCTTATCTTCTATATCTGAAATTCTGTCCTCACATTGGTTCATTCTGCTGTGTAGACTTTCAGTGGAGTTTGTCATGTCCTGGAAATCTGTTTGCATGTGTTTTATGGATTCCATTTGTTTCCTATGTTGGGATTCCATCATGTTCCTCAGATCCTCTATTTTTTCATCTGTGTCCTCTCTAGATTTATTAATCATGTCTTGCACTATGGGCACAGTCTTTGCTGTTATCTGAGAAAGTATTTCTGATTTCATTTTTTCCAGATCCTCTTTTGTTACCAGTTCAGGGAGTCCAGGTGGTTGAGTATCAGATTGTTCCATCTCCTCTCCCTTTGGGGTTGCTGTAGGTGATCTGGAAATCTGTTTTTGAGGCTTGTTTATGTGTATTCTCATTTCCATGGGCATTGAGGGGAGTAGTGCTGCTGGCACCCTTGTGGCTCAACTCCTCTGCCCTAGGAGTGGTGGAATAGCAGTGGGAGAGCCTCCTCCTGGGAGGTGGGATTGGTTCACCTCCTCTGCCCTAGGAGTCCACCAGTGATTTCTTGGAATTTTGAGTTCCACAAGCATAATTGGAGCCTGCAAGGGCGGAAGCTGCCCAGATTGCTTCACCTGCCTGCATTCTGTAGTCCCACAACCTTTTGCATGCCCGTTGTCAATCCCACCGTGTGTGTGTGTGTGTGTGTGTGTGCGCGCGTGTGTGTGTTTGTGTGAGATGTGTGGGGTTTTTAATAGGAAACACTTCTTGATCACAACAATTTTGAGTTTTAAAATGGTATTAAAAAGGATAAAATCTAGCTCAAGGGTAGAGCACTTGCCTAGTATATGTGAGGCCCTAGGTTCAATCCCCAGCACTACAAAAAATGAAATGAAATAGCATCTAAAAGATGCCAAAAAACAGTGCAGCTACAATCTGAGATGTTCCAAGAATCAAAGGAGAATGCAAATTCAATGAGGACAGAGGGTCAGCAGTTTTCTTTACTTCTGTATTCCCAGCTCCCCAGCCTTCCTAGAATAATGTGTGATATATAGGTGCTCAAGAAGTATGAACTTTGAATGAACAAATGAATGAATGAATGAATGAATGAATGGGAAGCTCACATGGTAAATGCAGGGGTCAGCATCACATAGGAAACTTGCATTTCAGTGCCTGAAGATTGTTTAGACACAGTGACCTCCACTGAAGCTGCAGATAAGGAAGCATAGCATGTGGTTCTTCAGGAAAGTCCCCCAGAGTGTAGGTGTGCTACTGAAAACTCTCCTGAGGAGAGCCAGTGTATAGGGGAGCAGGTCACACATGGCACCAGCTATGTTGGATCAGTCTTATGAAGTGAAGTGTCAGGGGTTAGAATGAACTTATCGTGCTCGAGGTAGCTCCTCCACACCCTTGTATACTAGCAGGGGGAAAAATGGAGCCAGGACAAGGAAAGTTCCATGAAGGAACTCTTCACAGAAGGTGTGTGCAGGAGGGTGTCCAGAGAAACCTGCAAGAGATGAAAAGTCCTGGAGCTCAAACCAGTGAGAGCTGGCACCGCCTAAGGCCTGCAGGTAGAAGAGGGCAGGGCATGTTTTCAGAACCCAGAGGGAGCAGCTGTAGGAGGTGTCCACCGGGCAGGTGCCATGGCCCTCAGCAGTCCTCCTATGACCTGGCAGGGATAAAGCCTTCCCTGGTACTGACATTGAAGCCTCTGTGTGTCATGTGATCAAGAGATCTTGCAGCTATTTATGGAGCCATGTTTTTAGTATGTAATTATCAAAGCCTTTTAGGTTAAGGCAAGAATACACACAATTCTGTGTCTTCTTGTCCATAGCATGTGAGTAGACACATGGCCTTAAGCCTGGAAATGGGGGACTGTAGTGCTGATGACTTAGTATATCTACACTGCAAACCCTAGCTGGGTTTACAGCAGCTACATAGACATTTTTAATGCCAGATGTTCCTAGCCACTGAGAGAATAAATCAGACTATGAATCATAGGTCCATCCATGATTTAACAGAGAATGAAAGTAGAAAACCCAAGCCCAAGGAACTGAAGCCTTTTCTTCTCCCCTACCACTTCAGAAGTGGACCTTCTAGTCCCAGTCAAATTTCAGACAAGACTGAAGCTCCAGCCACTATCTTGTTTGTAACCTCAGGAGAGACCTCCTGAGTGTTTCTCATAATGCCTGAATCAGACATTTGTCATCTTTTTGTTGCTGCTGAGTATTGAAGGCCCCTATATAAGTCTGTGGAATTCCTTCTCAAATGGGTGTGGGTGGAAAGAAAAGCCTGTTTGCAAGCATGCTTGTTTTCTGTAAAAGAGATTGATAGCTGATCACTAACCCCATTTCCCAGCCTCCCTTGCAACTAGGTCAGAAGATTGAATTCTAGCCAATGGCATGCAGCCACTTATAGGCCTGGCCAATTAGACCTCCCTTTCATGACCCCTTCTCTCTTTCCTTGCCACTCTCTGGATATTGATGCCCTGGGGAGCCACTGAAGCTATAGGTTGAAAATGATGGGATGTTTTTCAGCCTAGGTCTGAGTACAATGGAATGGGTTAGAAATCGGACACTCTCTTGTTGGGTATTCTGTGAGATTCTCAGCCAGGATCTTTTTCTATATCTCTCGACTAAGAATCCAGACTTATACAGCATCAGTAAAAATGATTGGTCTATTAAGCATTTATTTTATGGATAAATTGAATTCTTAGCCCAGAATATGGCGTTCACTGTAGCTTGCCATAATTCACACGGTGCTTGAGAGTATTGATAACACAGCACTGCTGGCTGTTATCTGTGGCTTGTGGACTGGAATGAATTCTGACGTTGAAAAGCCTGTCTTCAAGGATAATAGGTCATGCATCAAACGTTTTAGACTAGTTTTCTGAAGAGGGAAAGGGAAGTAGACATCAGGGAGAAGAAGAAAAGTAAAATCAACAGCAATAATAATATTACAGCAAACACATGGCTCCCTCTATGTGTCAGTAGTAGCTGTAAGTTTTATGTGTAGTAACTCTACCCTCACAACAGGCTCACAGCTAATCCTAGTTAACAGAGTGATGGTGCACATTACCCATACTAAGTGGTAGAGCCAGTTTGTGCCTGCCTCGAAGCTCTTAATCATGATTACTGATAACAATTAAGAACTGAGGATTTAACTCAATTTTCTCTGCCCTTGAAGTACAATCTGAACAACTAAAAACAACTAAGAAAATAAAATACAACCTTGTATTTTCAATACTTGTATCGAATACTTGTAATTGAATACGTGTAATACTTGTATTTTCCAGTCGGCTACTTGAAATAATTTGCCTGAAGCACTTAACTTTTCCTCAAACATCACCAAGAATCTTTATTTCTCAGTTCATTTCAGGCCACGCTGATAGTGGGAGATGCTTTTGTAAGTGGCCTGAAGCACTCCTGACTCCCTCTCCAATCTGGCTGTAGTTGGAGGATCTGCCTCAGTTATTTGCAACACCCAGCTAGTCAGAGTCAAGGAGCTCTGCAAATCACCTGTGTTTACCAGGTTGAGCTGACCAAATATGTGGACAGGAAGTCTGCCTGGAGGCTATTTGCCTGGCTCATCCTCTCCCAAGGGCAAGGCTGTAGGTGTGAGGTGAGTGCTGGGCTGGGGTGTAGGGCCTTAGTTGGATCTTGGGAGAAAGGAGAACAGAATTGTTGCCAAGTTGTATGGGATCCTGAAGACCTCATGCTCTCTAGGGCTGGAAGGGTGATTACAGTTGGCTGTGGTCTATGGTGGGGTTGGCAAAGGAAGAGCGATGGAGGAGGAGGAGGAGCTGGGTGGGCCTTTGTTTTATAAGCATTCATGGACTTTTCCCAGGGTGTATGCAGTAGCATGGCTCTCGCTGGCCAGGAGAGTGTTTGCTTCGGGGCCACCTGGAATGGTCCCCTGAGGGTACTGAGCGTGGAGCACAGGGAACACCCCTCACTCTTCACCTGGGGTGAGGGCACCTGATCATCTACACAAGTGCAGCTTCTGGAACTCTGAAGCCTCTGTGGGTTGAAAGATCGGGGGGCAGGAGGTGTTGTCTCTGCTGGGGGCTCAGTTTCCCCAACATAATGTTGGCAGCTAATGAGGGTCTCTCTGTTTCCAGGCTTATGGAAGACTTAACAGTTTCCAGCCTGCCCACTGCTTGTCCACTGCCTGCTTACTGCCTCCACAGCCCACCATGCAGGGCACCCTGTGCTCCAGGGAAAAATCCAGAACTGTGTGTTCCTTACCAGGCCGTGAACTTGCCCTGCCCCATCTCTACCTACCGTGGAACACTCGGAGCTACAGAGTAGTGAATCTTCTGTGAGTTGGAACCCTGAAATTAGGCTGTGAGGAAGAGCATCCTACTTTGGCCACTTCTGGTCACATCATCTGTGTCTTCAGCTCTCTCTGCTTCAGTTTTATTCCAATGTGATAAAAGTCCCTACTTTATAACATGATTGGCAACATCAGAGAAGTTACTATATGCAAAAACCGTGGGCCAAGGCATATGGTACATGCTCAATGAAATGTCAGAAGTCATGATTTCTGTGTGGCATGAGCTGACCGTGGTGGTGCATGACTGTAATCCCAGCACTCTGAGAGGCTGAGGTGGGAGGGTTTTAAGTTCAAGCCCAGCCTGGGCAACTCAGCAACTTAATGAGATTCTTTCTCAAAATAAAAATTAAAAAGGGTCAGGGATGAAAAAAAAAAAAAGGTCAGGGATGTAGCTCAGTGAGGAAGCTCTGGGTTGAATCCCCAGTACTGCAAAAGAAAAAGTGTACATTAAAAATAACAATAACACAAACATTAAACCTAGGCTGACTGTGTGTCTCAGCCCCCAGTCTTTAGTCTAATTACTATCTCCTTATTGTTCAAGTTCTGTTCTGTATGTGTCTCAGGCTGGGCAGGGCTGGTCTTCTGCCTCTGTGACAACTCTTACTTAGTTTTAATTTGACACCTCCCACTGCGGATGGAGGCTGCTTCCTTCTCATTTGAAGGAAGCTCATGGTGAATGGAGGCTGAGCCTTTCATGGTCATTTTCAGGCTCTGGGACTATCCAGATGCTCAGGGTTTGTGGAAGGAAGAAGTTTTCCAGATCCAGCTGCAAGGAACACTGCTGTCATCACTGCTCTGTGCCAGGAGGAGCCCCATCAGTGCAAGTTAAGATTGGCCAGGAACAGGGGGATCCACAGAGTCTTGCCCAGGGTCACAGCCCTACAAACAGCTGAAAGCCCTGTTGACTGACTACCAGGGAGATGGCTGTGTCCAGCCACTCACCTGGAGCCCTTCACAGGATCAATGTCATTAGACTGTCCTGTGAGCCATGGTGCACCAAACAGCCCAGAATCCTCACCATCTTGGCTCTGAGCAGCTCCTATCTTAAACATTCATTTAATGCAAAGGGTTACATTAATGCAAAAGGCAAGCCACTGACACTCTAAATAATGTAAGCTGAGTCCTGCTGACAGTGGGAAGTCTCACACACAAAATACTGCAATGTTCTCAGTTCTGAATGAGGCAATAACAGGTATGTTGTCTTCCTGTATTCAAAGGCAGGGCCCACAGGAGCCCAGGAAGGATCCTGGCAAGGTGAATCCTTTACAAGACCCAGGAAAGGAGCTTTAGAGAGTTGATGTGGCAGGCAGGAAAATGTCACTCCATTTCCCTAAAGATGTCCCATTCTAATCACTATGACCTGTAAAGATGTTAGCTACAAGGCAAAAGGGATTTTGCAGATGCAATTAAATTTAAAGACTTTACAATTAAATTAAAGAACTTGAGATGGGGAGATTATCCTGGATTATCTGAGTGGACATCATATAATCTCAAGGGTCTTTTTACAAAGACAGAGAGAGGTAGGAAATTAAGAGAAGATATGAGGATGGAAGCAGAGGTTGAAAGGAGGAAAAATTTGAAGATGCTAAGCTGTTAGCTTTGAAGATGGAAGAAAGGACCATGAGCCAAGAAAAGTAGGAAGCCTAGAAAAACTGGACAGTGCAGCCCCATAGACACTGTGAGTTTAGTTTTGTTTTTTTTTTAGTATTGGGCATTGAACCCAGGGTATTGTGATGCTAGACAAGTGCTCTACCACTGAGCCAAACACCCCAACCTTTTCAGTTTTCACGGTTTTCCAAGCTGGCCTCAAATTTGAGTTGGATAATATGTTTGTGTTACAGCAGCCACAGGAAGTTCATGCAGCAGGCACTTTCTCTACAATGCTTCTAATGCAAACCTTTCTTCAGAATGCATGTATTTCCCATTTCTTCCTTGGGTTCTGGAGTAGGGTGGAGGCTGGAAGGGAAGGCTTAGGAGGAGTTGAAGGGACCCTCAGTGCTTGTTGGGCATCCATCCATCTTGCAGGGAAGCTACACTGCTTGGCACAACTTTACACAGCAGTTGTCATTTTGTCTTGTCTTTTTTGGGTGGAAGGGGTGTTATGGTTTTTATTTAGATATTCCCCTAAATCCTCATGGGCTCATAATATGGGGCTTTGGGAAGATAATTGAATTATAGCTGACTTACTATTAGGAGGTAAGGTCTGTTCAGAAGAGGTTGGGGTGTGGCCTGGAAGGGTTTATCTTGCTGCTGACTCCCTTTCCTCTCTCTGTTTCCTGAACTCCACAACATGCGGGAGCTCTTCCTCCATATGCCCCTCTGCCATGCTTTTCTGCTTTGGAACCAGCCAACCATGCAATGACTGAAACTTCCAAAGCATGAGACAAAATAAACCCCTCATCCTTTAAATTGTGAGTGATGGGTATTATGTCCCAGTTTTGAGTAAAGTAACAAAGACAAGAAGTCTCTGTTTCCTAACATTTTTACATTTAAAGACACTTGAGTATGATTGCCTTGTTGCCAGCCTCCCCTGTTGGTTTCTGTCTTGTGAGGCTCTAGCTCCCCACTCCTCCCACCTGGGCCACCAACCTCTTCCAAATGTGGCGGATAACATTTGTAAGCTGCTCTGGGGCAGGGTCATAGGGTTGCCTGCTGGAGTGGGCTGGCTCTGAGGTTTTGGCTATTCCTTGGCAGCCAGTGGTCTCGTGGAGCAGCGCTGCTCAGACTGCAATAAATAAATCAGAGGATCATAGAGTTAATGCAATGGGTCTTGAGTGAGGCTGAGATTGTGCATTTGTAAAAAGCTTCAGAGATGCCCAGTATGTGCATTCTGGACCATACTCTGAGTAGGAAGGTTGTACAGGGCCAAGGTTCATAATATAAGCAGGTCTGGAGCCCATCCACTGCCTGCGTATAGGCACACAGCTTTAGGACAAGCTTGCTGCTCCAAGTGTTGTCCCCAAAGAAGCAGCATTGGCATATCCTTAGTGCTTGTTAGGAATGCGAACTCCAAGACTCCATCCCCTAGACAGACTAAATCAGAGCCTACAGTCTAACAAGGTCCTCAGGGGATTCCTCCTCACATTGCACTTGGAGATGCATGGCCTTAGAGTCTGGATTGCAATTTAGCATGCATCAGAAACACCTGGAGAGCTTGTTAAACATTTCTGGGCCCTACTCTCAGAATTCATGATTCACCTCATCATGGCTGGATCCCACGAAATTTGTGTTTGTAACAAATCCCCAGGTAGTGCTGATGCAGCTGGTCTAGGGACCCTACGGTGACAAGTACTGCCACAGAGCACTCCTCTCCCTGCCTCGAGTCTGGTAGCTAGCTTACTCCAACCAGAAATCCTAGAATGGATCCCAGGGACACACTTAATTCTTTCCGAATTTGGCTTCTGAGACCTACCTATTTTCTTTAATGCTGAATTCTTGGTAGTTTCATATAAATAGCACAAGTATTTTCATTTTATGGAATTTTTATAAAATGAAACAACAGGTGCTGGCTATAGCTCTACAGGGAACTGTTTGACCTTGATGAGGAATTGAGTGTCTCTGGGTCTGTATTCTTCATCAAGAAGAGGAGAAGGTTGAATGGGGATCATAAAGTTCTATGCTTTAGAGCCTACTTTTCATCTCTCTGGTGAAGGCAGAAGTTGAAAATGACTGAATCTTGGCTTTTTCATAATTTCTTGCTCATATCCTTGATTTATTCAAGTCAGGAATGCAACCCTCTTCTATAAGTGGCACAATGGGATAATAAAATTCCTTTTCCTCCTCATTTCATCTATGTACAAACAATATTCTAAAAATACCGAAGACAATTTAAGAGATTAAAAACTTCATTCCACTCTAACACAACAGCTGTTTTCATTTTTCTGTGTTCCTTTCATGGATGTGGGTAATCTTTGAGTTTGCATACATTTCTATTCTGCGTCTGCACAGTGTTTAATCATAAACATGTCACCAGCAATATAGAAATAAATTAGTTCACTATGAAGTCACTACCATTGACATTTAACTTAGTAATAAGTGTGGTCAGTACCTCGTGGATACTTTGAGTTTTATTTTTTATTAGAGATTTATTTTTATTAGAGATGTTGGCAATTTTTCCCTGTGTGTTTATTTACAAATCTACATTCACTGAATTTCCTTACCCATGGATTGTCTGTTCTGTTTTAATGAAGAAAGTCATTGAAAAATGCCTGCCACAAGACTTGGCAGGCATTAATAATCACAATGATATGAGTGTGCCACCCTGCTGAGTCTCAGTCCTCCCCTGGGAAATATGAAGCCAATGCAAAGGATAAATGAAAGCTGGTGACAAGAGTCTAGTGTGGTGTCTGGAACATAATAAAGGTGGCTTTTCTAGGGTTCTGTGCTTATCTGCTGGGGCTTGGTGGTGGTCTAAATTTAACTGATACTCACTTTAACAGTTACATTTTCATGAACACATTTTGGGGAAAAAATGACATCTTGTTGAATCCAGTAGCCCAGTTTTCCTCATTTGCAAAGTAGGGCTAACAATATACATACTCACTGACTTTGAGGATTAAGTGAGATGATCCGTATAAAGTACTTAGCCTCAGCTACCTAGTAGATGAGAAACATTCAGTGAATGATAGTCTTATTATATGCTCTGTCACTTTATAACCTAAAATTATTAATTTTAACTTTAATAATCTTAGCCAGATTGCTTTCCAAAAATTTGAAGTGGGAACACCCAGAAGGAGGCTCCCCCACTGCCATTCCACTGCTCCAAGGGCAGAGGAGGTGAGCCAATCCCAGCACCCAGGAAGAGGCTCCCCGCCGCCATTCCACAGCTCCTAGGGCACAGGAAGTGAGCCAATACCAGCATCCAGGGGGAGGCTCCCTCACCACCATTCCACCACTCCTAGGTCAGAAGAGGTGAGCTGCGCAGGTACCGGCAGCACCACTCCCCCTAACCCCTGTGGAAATGAGAAGACATGTAAACAAGCCTCAAAAACAGATTTCCAGATCACCTACAGCAACCCTAAAGGGAAAGGAGATGGAACAATTTGATACTCAACCACCTGGACTCCCTGAACTGGAAACAAAAGAGGGTCTGGAAAAAATGAAATCAGAAATCATTTCCCAGATAACAGCAAAGATTGTGCCCATAGTGCAAGACATGATTAATAAATCTAGAGAGGACACAGATGAAAAAATAGAGGAGCTGAGGAACATGATGGAATCCCAACATAGGAAACAAATGGAATCCATAAAACACATGCAAACAGATTTCCAGGAGATTAAAAGCTCCATTGAAAGTCTACACAGCAGAATGAACCAATGTGAGGACAGAATTTCAGATATAGAAGATAAGATTGCAATTAGTGACCAGGAAAAGAAAAATTGCTTTAAATATTGTAAGGGACCATGAGAAATCAATCCAGCAGCTGCTAGACGATGAAAAGGAGAATAACATAAGACTGATTGGACTCAGTGAAGAAACAAGAGAGAGTGCAGATGACATAAAAAAACTGTTCACAGAAGTGATGGCAGAAAACTTCCCAAGGAGGGGAAAACTTGACATACAGATAAGTGAGGCATATAGGACTCCAAATAGCCTTGATCAAAAAAAAAAAAAAATCTACACATAGGCATATAATAGTTAGGATTCCAGAAATCCAACAGAAGAACAAAGTTCTACATGCAGTGAGAGAAAAGAAACAAATCACATACAAAAGAAAGCCCATCAGAATCACAGCACACTTCTCAATACAAACCCTCAAGGCAAGAAGAGCTTGGAGTGATGTATTTCAAGCCCTAAGGGAAAACAGCCTCCAACCCAGATTGATGTACCCTGCAAAACTATCTTTCAAAATTGATGGAGAAATAAGGTACTTTCATGATAAAGAGAACCTTAGGAACTTCATGAATACCAAACCAACACTCCAAAAATTTGAAGTGGATCTCATTTAAATTTAGAAGAATATTCTGAACTTTGAGTTGAAGGACTTATTTGCATTTTGAAAGTCTCAAGCAACACATTGTACTAAGCCTGTTTCTAAAACTCCCATTTAAGAAACAAGGTGCAAACATTGTGGAAATAAAGATATTTCCATAATGTCAAGCAGAAATAACTATGGTCAAGAAGACAGCATCTTTTAAAAATTCCTACTTCTTGGTGGGAAACACTTTCCTTTTTCTCCTTTCTACATATATCAACAGAATCTCCTGAGGGAATTTCATTCAACATTACAAAAAGATTTACCAGAGTACTTGAATCAACCATGAATAATTTCAAATTGAAGATGTATATACATACGTATATAGTTTTTCATATGTACCTGAAAATAGGGAGCCTTAAGGAGGCTTCTCATTTCCTACAACACAGCAAATCAGTAACAACATCTTGTACATCTAAAGTACTTACAGTCTACAAAGCAGTTTCTCATTCATTTTCTAGTTTGATTTTTCAATGATCCCTGAGGGAAGTAAAGGAGGTTTTACAGTCCTTATACAGAGACAGGGACGCTCATCTACAGAGAAGTTCTGGTTTGTCCAAGGTGCCACAGAGAGCAGCAAAGCTAGGCCTACCTGCAGGTGGTGAGCTCTGGATCCAGGGCTTAGCTCTCCATATGACAACCAACTGATCTAAACCTATCTACTGAACCCCAATGGTCTTGGTCAACCATACCCAACTCAACACAGGTGTAGAAAGAACATTTCTGAACCTTGAAACATAATTCCCAATCCATTTTCAAGTGAAAAGCTTTGGCAGTAAAGAAAAGCATGTGCTGACTGTCATCGAGGATGGTAAGATGGGTTAAAAGTGCCAAATGGGCTGATTTCACCTGGAGCCACTGCTATGGTTCATTTGGCCATGTCACAGTCCACACTTGGCTTTCAAGGAGTTGGCGAGCTCCCTGAAAAAGAAGCACAGGGAGTGTTGGTTAAAGATGCTGATATGGCAAAGGAGTAGTACACATATCTATGCCCCAAGGACTTCCTGTAGGTAAGGACTTGCCAGGTCTCCAACTTGATTTTCTTCTTGTGGAGCTAGCAAAAAAGACTTAGGAGAGGCACATGGTTGATATAGATGAAGGACACATTATGTGCCACTTCCTCCAGTGCACAGATGATGTTTATGAATATTCTTTTGGCCATGTGACCTGGAGTAACCCCGTGAAACTAGCACCGAAGGCCCCAGATGATATAATAAGATTTGTGGCAAACACTAGGCAGTTCAGTCAAGGTTAAACAAATAGGCTTTTTCTTTACATATGATAAATACTGATAGTTATGTGTTCATGGTGTTTTAGATTATAGGCAGAGTTCATTCCCAGCTATGCAGTTGTCCTTGCCAGGAAGATACCACTGGCCACTGCATTAGTCTGATTCACATTACTATAATGAAATTCCTAAGGCAGGCTAGCTTTAAAGAGGTTAATTTAGCTAACAGATCTGGAGGTTCAAAATCCAAGCAGCATGGCTCAGGTTTCTCCAAATCACAGCAGCCACTTTCTGGAACTGCTACCATTCTCCTGCTCCCATATTGCCCAGGGTACCTGCAGAGACCTCTGGGTAGTGGGTGAAGAAAACATGGTAGAAGACAGATACCACCATTCTTTGTCAGGGGTCTTGGGTAAGGCAGCTCCATCCTAAGCTCTGCTTCTTTAACAGCAAGTGGAGATAACAGTGTATTTTTTTTTCTTACAGATAGGTGGGGCAAAGATGATAATGTGTGTGAAAGACCACCTTTTTCCTCCCAGAGATTTTAAAAAATTGATACCTTTCAAATTACAAATATAATTTAGTTGTAAAATGTGAAATAGTTCAAATATATTTTTAAAATATCACCATAACTTTTCGTCTTACCCTTCTGACCTATCTGAAGTCTATACACTTACAAACTTTTATGCTGCTCAAGGAAGAATCTGCTGACTAATATAAACATGTCCTGGGATTTGGGATTGCTTCATTTCGCTGAAATAGAATCACATCAAACACATGGTGCTGTACTTGCTTTTTTATTTGATAGTATATTATAAACATTCCTATAAATCTATGGGTATAAACTTCGTCTTCCTTGCCTTGATTTCTATATAAATATGCACATGTACATGTGTATGAAAATGATATATGAAATCATATTTTAACCAGTCTTCCATTCTACTACCCTAATCGCATTACCCCTTCTTTATATTTCCTTCATACCTCCTTCCACATTCATATAATCATATAAACAGTTATATTCTTTTAGAGAGGGGTTCCCATTACTTTTTTAAAAGATTAAATAATAAACACACTATTATTATTTCACTCAATAAAATCTCATGAAAATACATACCTATAATTTAACTGGTTTGGAGCATAATTTTTAATGACTGTGTATTAGTTGATGAGGTGGAGACAGTTTTGTGCTGGTAAAATGTATAGCATATATCTCTAGGGAAAGCCCTGATTGGCAGTGTTTGCTGATATCTCTGCCCTAAATATTCCCTCTATGTTTAGTTTCAAGTACAAATGTATTGGTTGGCTAGACTGTAATTAAGAAGAGATGTGTGTAGCATCTCTGAGGAAGGTCCCAGAAAATCACTGGGAGGAAGTTCAACAAAGAATTCAGCTCCTGTGTACTGACACACTCCTGGTTTCCAGGTTTGCCTTCCCCACAACAAAAACTGATGTGTTAAAGCCACTATGTAGCCATAAATAGCTAAGGGAGGTTGAGTAAGGAGGCAAGGTCCCATTTTAATCAGAATAAAGGAATGACTTTATTGAGTCAGCTACCACAATTTGCCACCAGTCTAATCTTGGGCGTGTAGGACACACACCTGAGAATTATTGTGACCATGAAGCAAGAGAGTTGGATATTTATCCCTATATCTATCAGCCACGGCTTAGTGACTCTCTGGGGCAGAAATTCACCTGTGCTTCTGGTCTCTCCCTGGTGACTCTTAAAAGGAGTAGAGAATCAAACCTACTGTAATTCTGGGAGAAATTTTCTAGGTATCATGTTGCACTTTTAAACTTCACATGCATTCTCTTCCAAATCTGGCTTCTTTAATTGAACAAATAATGATTTAAGTAATTTCACAATAAAAGTTTTTACCTAACAACCATCATGAACCTTAAGGAAGATGCTCCCTGTGTACTGCATGATCTTAAGTGGTCCAGTACCTGATGAGGTCAGCACAGGGATTCCATGCAGAGCAGGGATCCAGTAGGGCCTGTCTCCTCTACCTTGCTCCCTGCCTTGGGCTCCACCCACCTCCAACTACATGATGGATTGGGGCTACCCATCCCATGGGCTCTAAAACCAAACCCTTCATCTCCCCCTGCCCCACAAACCCTCATTCTTTCTCATCACAGTTTTTCCAAGTGTAGAGCATCTGTGTCCACCAGTGACCTCTACCTCTTTCTGGATATTGGTCTGACTGTCCTTCTCCATCCTGGTCACTGCCCAAGTTCAGATCCTCCTAAAGGATTACGTACTGTAGCCTACTGGCTCCCAGCTCTCTGTTCTTGCTTACCTCAATCTTTTCTCCTCACTGTCACTTAGATTTGCTCCTTACACTCCTCGTCTATCTCCCCACTGCCTACAGGACTGTAAACCAATAACTGCTGACACAGCATACGCGCTCATTCCAATCCTTGTGGCCCTTCACTCCCACCTCACTCCCTACCTCACTCCCTACAGCCGAAGCTTTGTCTGATTTCTGGCCATTCCTAAATATTGTCACGTATAGGCAGAAACTGAGACCTATACCACATTCTTCAAGATCTAGGTCAAATGCCACTTCTTCTTGACCTTCCTTGACCCTAACTGGCTTCCTTCCCCACTCTTCAGCACTCATCACCCCCTTTCTATTTCTATCACACTGTATATTTTATAGTGCATGCTGTATACTGTATATTTTTATTCTAGCCATCATACTGTACTCTAGATTTCTACCTATGTGTCTGTCTCTTACAGACTCCTAGAGCCTCAAAGGTGGAGCCCTTTTTTACCCATTTTTGTTTTCTACATATGAGACAGTACCTAGGACAACACAGGATTTCAAAGTATGGAAAGATTATACTGGGAATGTAGGATGGATGTTGATCTTGGATTTTGGCTGCTAATTTTCCTTGAAGAAGCTTTTCCACTCTTGGGGTTTCCCACTTGGCACATCTCCACCTCTCCAGGGAGCAGCCAGGGCCTGCTTTCCCAGTCACCGATGCAGCCAGTGTACAGAGCTGAGACATAGACTTTGCCAAATTAGACCCACTCTGTGCCAGCCTTCAGTCTAGTGGCTTGGGACCACAACACAGAGTAGGTCTGGCAAGAACAGTGCCAGGCTTGGTGACAGCAGTGGTCTGTGGTTGTCCCCAGAGCCTGAGGTCATTCATGAGCTTATGATGTTTTTCTGTCTTGGTCCTGGCTGGTAGCCTTCAGGCTTGATTCCTTGGCCCTTGTGAGAGTCCATGAAAGCCTCTCTATATCCTTTAGTTCAGTGTCCCTCAAACCATTGAAAAACTTCCAACACATCACTGATTGATGGTTTTGCAAAGTATAATAAACATGAATTACTGAAAAATGAAATGCAAAAGTCAAACAAAACCCCCAAAGCAGACAAAATACAAGTGCCAACTTTTATCATTAATTCAACAACATAAAACTGTTGTCAAGTTGTTATAAATGTTTCTATCCACTTACTTACTTAATTTGCCATGGCTTGGTGACAAAATGTATGCAGATGGACACAGACCATAGCATATGCTGAACAGTGCCACCTTAAGTCAATTTCTGTAGGGGAACGGGCCTGTATAGGCTCTGTCTGCACCTGAGAACCTTGCTGGCCCATAGACAAGGAGGATGCTACTTCCTTTTTCATCTGAGGAAACTTAGGAGCAGTAACAGGTTTCAGGGTTACCAAGTCATCAATATTCAGTAATGATATGTAGTAATGGGGGGAATGGTTGATAGAAAGACTGTTGGCATAGTCTTCTGTGTTTAATAGAGTCATAAGTGGATGTGAAGAAAAACAAGGACACTGGGGCCTCATAAGACTGCGAGTCACTAAGGGGATTCTTGCAGTGAGCCAAGGGGAACTGTCAGCCTTGTTCTGGAGAAGACAGCAGTTGTCTGTACGCCCATTCCTCAGGAAGCCAGCAGCTGAAGATAGGGCCTGAACTGGGGGATCCCAGCCTGGCCAGTCCACATCCTGGACCTTCCTGTGATCGTAGGCAATTTTTCACTCTTTGAATTTTTCCTGATTTCCTAGAGAAAAAAAAGGAGAGAGCCACAGGCCGTGTCTTCTTCGTCCCTAGGAACCGCCTCACAGTTTGGGATCACCAAGTGACCTTACTAGGAAGCGGTTAGGTCCAGATGAGAATTTACTGGCACCCCAGCACAGACCATAGTTCAGGTGCTGGAGACATCAGCAAGCACAGCACAATCCCTGCCCTGGATGTGCTTAGTTCTAGGGGAGCGAAAGATACAGTAAGTAACAAGCCTAATAAAGTGAAGTGATGGTGACACAACATTGTGACAGCACTTAACGCCCCTGAATTATACACTTTAAAAAGGTTCAAATGTGACCACAGAAGAAAGAAAAAGTGGGGGGGTGGCATATTTTGGGCTGGTTATTCTGAGAAGCTGCAGACCCAGGAATAGCTCTGAATGCATTCTTTGTAAAATAAATTTACATCTATAAAGGAAATCTACATTAGTAAAAGTATGTTTCAAGAATGGTGTTGCTCAAATTAGTACATTTTAACAATTACAATCAAATGGCTTTTGTAATTTAGTTAATTACATTTTGTTGATGGGCCTCAGGACACACAGTGTCTTGACATAGTGACTGTTTCAAGCTGAAGGAATTTGAGAGTCTGCATGTTCAGGAAGAGAGGAGTCTAAGCTTTCCCTGAAGACGTGCCCTGTCTGAGTCTGAGGAACATCACATCCTCACCTCTCTTGGTTACAGAGAAGAACCTGAACAAGCTGGCCTTGCTGATACCCCTCCCAGTTTATTACACACTCCTCATCCTAACATTTCTCTACAACTCTCCATTCTTCATTCAGCCTATCACTGGAACATCCATGTTTGACTGTTTTTTGGGGTCTTCATTTCCTTATGAAGGCTCTATCACCAGATGACATGGGTCCTTGCTTCAGTGATAATGGAAATTAAAACTGAGTTACATCATGAATTCACAGACAAAAGCTTTAATTGGAAAGTTTATTATAGAAAAGAAACAAACTTGGCTGTCCTGTAGGCAGCACAGGAAAAAGAAAGAGAAGTTGGCTACTCCACAGACAGAAGCACATAACAAAGGATGCCTTCCACTTTTATGAGGTCCCAAAGGAATGTCATTATTCATGTTTTTGGTTTTTTTTCCAAAATAGGCAGGTATCTCTGGACAGACTGAATTTATTTATTGCATAGGCATGAGTGTGCACACGGCTGAAAATATGCTTAGAATATGTTATGTCTCCCGTCTGGGAAATGCATGGCGATGAAGGTATAATGAAGTTTCTGGTCAGTTCTCTGTCAGATCTATCACTGCCATCTTCCCTTGTACCAGTCCCATCCAGCTTGTCAGCACATCTCCCCTTTATCACAAGGACTATAGCAACTTGCTCCCTTAATTGACAGCCTGATTTACTTTCCTCTCTTACTGCACAGAGTTGCAGCTGTCTGTTTTTTTTTTTTCCTTCTTCTCTCAGGCTGTTACTTCGAAGTCCTGCCAATGCCTTCCTGCTTCAGCTCCTGTGACATGCAAAACTTTTATTAAATGAATGTGTGTGTTTTCCTCTAGTTACTATGACATTGCAGTTCTCTGAAGAAGCTGCAGCTGTATTAAAGATGCTACAGATGGTCTGACCTTGGTTGGGTAGAACATCATGACTGGGGAGAGATGAATGTTGCAGGTCAAGAGCCAAAATTATGCTGGGTTATCTTAGTCCCTTTAATAGCCATTTAGTTTCAACCTCTAAATCTGACCTGATACTCTTGTGACTATTAGATAAATCATGGAATGAATCATTAAGGTAGGAACCTCTGGCTTCCACAGTCCTAAAGCTAAGACTACTATAAGACAATATCTGAAACCTGTAAATATTTCCTTGCTCTGTTGTAGTCTACCTACCTGATGCTTCCACTAACATACTTGTCAAATGCACTGATTGATGGCTTTCATTTTTCTCTGCCTATAAAAGTTCACATAACCCATTCTGTTGCAGAACGTGTTCCAATATTTGAATCTGTCTTCTTGGGTCATGGTCACTCCTATTTGGCTCAGAATAAACTATTTTCTTATTTTCTTAAAGCAGAGTTAGTTTATGTCAACATTACTCTGTCTTTTCTTTATAAGCAGCTTGGCCATGAACCTAGTGGTGGGAGAGGAAGAGAAATCTTGGCTCTCTTGCATTAATATCTCCCTTGTTACAGGGGCTCCTTGGAGATCAAACCATGCCCTCCAAAACATGACTGTTGGAGCCAGAAAAAGCCACCTCAGAATACACTTTTTTGGCACATTTTGAGCTTGTTATTCTGGGAAACTGTAGACCTAGGTGTAGCTCTCAAATGCAGTCCTTTGTAAAACAAATTTACATCTATAAAGGAAATCTACATTAGTAAAAGTATCTGTTGTGTCCCGGCCCGCGGGTAAGTCAACGGAGACCCTAGAGGGGGAGCGAGGATGAGAGGGGACAGGGGACACGAGAGATGGAGACAAGACAGGTTTCTGATCAAGTCTCGTTTATTGCGGAAGCTGCTACAACATATATACCGTAGGGCTAGAGGGGAGGAGCAAGAGGAGGGTACTGGGGCTACTTCCTTGTTGCCGGGTAGATTTGCAGCAGGCCCGGATATGTCCGTAAAAGGCACTCAAGAGTTCTAGCGGGGGGGGGGGCAAGGCCCCCCACACTGTTGTAGGAACAGGCTACATAGACAACTTTTGTCATTTGAGAGACTTTAATCTGCATAACAAAACCTCCCTTTTTCACTATACTTTTCCTCCACCCATCTGAACTTCTCAGAAGTACCAAGTCCTTACTTACTCTTTTCTGTCACATAAGCTTCAATCATTTGACCCTTTTTGAGTCATGTTTTGTGGGACTCTTCTATTTACATATGTAATTAAATATGATTTTCTCCTGTTAATCTGTTTTATATCAATTTAATTTCTAGTTCAGCTGAGGAACCTAGAAGGGTGGAAGAAGCCATTTTCATTGCCCTACAGTTCCCAGTTAATGAAACTAAGATAGAAGGAAATATTTTTCTTCTCCTAAACCCTTAAACGTTTATACATAATTCTATCTTATTTTCTTTCTTAGTTTTCCAGGGAGACTAGTAAAGCCTTCCCAAAACTTATTTTTATGAATAAGTCAAACTTATAATTATGATGACTAATTCTTTTAGAATTCCAATATGTTTACTAACTTTATTCTCCTGGACTTTTCAGCTTAACATCTTATGTGTAAATACACCTTCAATTATGCATCAAATTGGAATAGACTAATCTGTTAGCTGCTCTAACATACTAACTTCTTTTAGACATGACTAATAGTATAAATACAAGTATACATATGAGATAGAAAAGAGGTCCACCCTTCCCTTTTCCCCTGACAGCCATAAAAAGGCATGACCTGAATGGTGGCTGTGACACCCATTCCCAGCTCCAGGCACTATTGCTCAGGCACGAGGTTGAGGAGTAGCAAAAGGGTGGGCAGGTGGGCATGATCTGTCAATCACAGAGATCCAGGACATATGTAGAATAGCTTTCAGGCCCTTCATCTGGTGCCAATCAGAGTACGCTATCTTTAATTCTGGTACAAGATCAAGCAAGTTTTTGATAGGATGGCCTAGGTATATCAGAATGGGGGACATAAAAAATGGCGACCATTTAACTCGAGACCACTGTGAGCATTTTCACTGTTCTCTGCTCTGTACCTTGCAGACTGTACTTTGTCTATTTCTTTTCCTACTTTAATTGGACTGCACTCACTCTGGGAGCATATTTCTTCTTCTACCTTTAACACCTTTAATAAATGTAAAACCTTATTACCTTATTTCCTGTCCAATTCTTTGTTCAAGACAAGAGCCTGGAAAGGACCCCCGGGAAGAGCACAGTACCCCAGTACTGCACTAATACTGCCACTTCTGAGGAGCAGCAGAAAAATCATACCTAATCACAAAGACCAGGGAGTAGCAGAGCTCATTGCTGTTATCGCTCCCAAATGCCTTCACCCCAGTGGGCCACAATCAACCCAACAGTTTCCTGAAGATGCCACAAAAGTTACAGCAGCCACAGTTTGAGCCCCACATTTTTGTGGATGCATAGAAACTATCTGCCAAGATTCCCTTATGACAGTTGAGTTGTCCCGGATGCTGTATGGCTGCTGCATAAGATTTTGACCCTGGCTGTAGTGAGCTTGACCTGTCCCAGGTGGCTCTGCCTTGTGGCCACTCAGCATGGCTCCACTTTGCAACCCTCAGATGGCCCACTCCCTCTGACACTATTCCAAAGGCCTAGAACAAAAGTTTCTTGCAAAAGCCAGGAAACTGTGCTTGTGCAGTCCACTCTTCCTTTACTACATAAGCAGCCCTCCATCACTCTCCTCTGGTCAGTCCAGGGGAATCTCCTGCTGCAAGCTGTGCCTCTGTGCTGCAGCATTACATAGATCTTAACATAGGCCTCTTTGCTTGGATGATCCTATTCCTTACTTGTGATTTTTATATGAATAGAGTGGGCTAGGCAGGCTGCACTCACAGAGCTTGGTAACACTAAGGGTTATTAACACTGAAGAATTCTAAAGACTGATGATGGTGTCCCGGGGAATGAAGACCTGTGGCAGCTAAGCCCTGAGGCTGATCCGCAAAGCCTGCAGTAGAAGCCCAAGTGCTTCAAGGCCCTAGGCCCAAGACTGCTGGTGGAGGAGAAACTGAGCCTGCAACCAGGGGCTGGAGGCTTCAAGCAGAGGAGATAAACTGAGTCCTGAGGCCTGAAGTCTGAGGCCACTGGCCAAGGAAGAGGGTAAAAGGCTGAGACCTGAGGTCAGTTGGGGGGGGGGTAGCATGCCCTGGAGAGGTCAGCAGCCTAACACCCCAGAGAGGGAGTAAAAGTAGAGCTCCAAAAAGCCACAGAGGGCCTATGAGCCTCACTGTGGAGGTGATGGAGCTGACAAAGTGAGTAGAAGCAGGGGAGAGGCCTGTGACACTAAGCGATGATAACAAGAGGCACAACACTAAAAGCTAAGAGGCAATGGCACTCAAGGGTCAGAGCTGTGGCACTAAGGACTCAGTCACTGGCAATCAAAGCTGGGAGCCACTAACTTTAAGGGAGCAGCACTTTGTCCATTTGAGATTTCTGTCTGAATTGGGCAGAACCCTCAGCTGGTTGGTAACATATACATTACTCCTACACTTACATAAAAAGTGTTGAGTTTGAGTGCCTCCTTCCACTCAGTATTTAATTCTAGCCTTCTCAGTGGACATCACTTACCTACTGAGCTGACAGTTGCCTCCTGTGAGTTGGAGTGTCCATCTCCGGAGGATGAAGTTAGACACTCTGTCTTCTGGCCAGGAGATGGGATTCGATTTGTTTGTAAGACTCTTCTCATGTGACACTGTAAACTGGAACTGGAACTCTGAGCCACAGGAAAACAGCTAATTCTTCTTTCTGATACCAATATGGATCCTCTACTTCCTCCTGGACATGGACAAGTTCCTCCACTGAATGGCTGATTTTACATGATTTTTTAAAAATTTGCATTTTTTTGTCTCTCTTAAAATTAAGACATTTTACTGTAATATTCCTATCTGGCTCTGAAGATCCTTTAAGGATTGGCCTCTTTATCAAGCCCTTGTGATTCTTTTGCAGCCTCTGAGCTTCATTGACTGACTCAGCAAAGGAATGCTACATTCTTTTCATATTTTCCCATCTGGCAGGTCCATTCTTTTGAAAGTTATTTTAAAAACATCCAGTTGAGGATACAAGGTCAACACACAAAAAACAATAGCATTCTTGTACACAAATAACAGACTCACTGAGAGAGAAATTAGGGAAACAATTCCTTTTACAATAGCATCCAAAAAAATGAAATATCTAGGAATCAGTCTAACAAAGGAAGCAAAAGACCTCTACACTGAAAACTATAGCACTCTGAAAAAAGAGATAGAAGACGATACAAGAAAATGGAAAGATATCCCTTGCTCCTGGGTAGGAAGAACCAATATAGTGAAAATGGCTATACTTCCAAAACTACTATATAGATTCAATGCAATGCCAATTGAAATTCCAACAATATACTTCACAGAACTAGAGAAAACAATCTAAAAATTCATTTGGAACAAGAGACCTAGAATAGCTAAAGCAATTCTAAGCAACAGAGACATGGCTGGGGGTATCACAATCCCCAACATGAAACTATACTACAAAGCTACTGTGATAAAATCAGCATGGTACTAGCAAAGGAACAGAACTGAGGATCAGTGGAATAGATTAGAAGATGCAGAAACAACTCCAGACATGCTCAGCCACCTCATCTTTGACAAAGGAGCTAACCACCATCATTGGAGGAAAGATGGCCTATTTAATAAATGATGTTGGAAAAACTGGATTTCAACCTGCCAAAGATTGAAACTAGACCCATACCTATCACCATGCACTAAACTAAGATCGACGTGGATTAAAGATATAAATATTAAGACAGAAACACTAAACTTGCTGGAAGATAAATTAGAACTCTTGAAGACATTGGCATAGGAAAAGACTTCATGAACAAAGCCTCAGCATCAGGGGAACTAGCAGAAAGAATCAACAATTGGGATCTCATCTTATTAAAAAGCTTCTGCACTGCAAAAGAAACCACCAACAGAGCTAACAGACAACCTACAATATGGGAAAAAAATTTTAGCAGCTGTACCTCAGACAAAGGACTACTATCTAGAATATATAAAGAATTGAAAAAAATCAGACCACCCAAATTCAAAGCCCCAATTCAAAAATGGGCATCTGAAATGAACAGACATTTCTCAGACAAGGAAGTAAAAGCAGCAAACAAATATATGAAAAAATGTTCAACATCACTGGTCGTTCGAGAGATGCAGATGAAAACAACACTGAGATTCCACCTCACCCCACAAAGAATGGCTGCTATCAAGAAATCAACAAATAACAAATGCTGGTGGGGTTGTGGGGAGAAAGGAACCCTTCTCCATTGCTGGTGGGAGTGCAGACTAGTGCAACCACTGTGGAAGTCAGTATGGAGATATCAAAGAACTAGGACTAGAGGTCCCATTTGACTCAGCTATTCCCCTGCTGGGTATCTTCCCAAAAGAACTCAAAGAATCACACCACAGTGATATATGTGCACCCATGTTCATAGCAGCACAGTTTGTAATAGCTAAAGCTTGGAAGCAGCCCAAATGCCCATCAACTGGAAACTGGATAAAGAAAATGTGGGTTTTTTTTTTTATAAAATGGAGTACTACTCAGCCATAAAGAACAAAAAACTAGAGTAATTTATAGCTAAATGGATGCATATCGAGGCCATACTCTTAAGTGAAATAAATAGGACACACATGTGTAAATACCGAATAGTTTCATTAGTGTGAGAAACTGATAGTGTAAACAAGAGTTAAAATGATTAAAATGAATAATCGATAATTTGAAATAGGAAAAAAGGTCCAAAGACGAAGGAGTGAAGGGAGGGGAAGGGGAAAGGAAAAGAGGGAAAGGAAAAACTATGAGAAAAGAAAAAAAATGGAAACGAAAACTATGTAAATAGGGAAAAGTGGAGGGGGTGAAGGGCGCACAGGTAACGGGGAAAAAAATAAGAACCAAGATATATCATGTACAGGTACAAACACCCAATGATAAATGTAAACGAATTGTATACCTAAAGTGTACCAATGAAATGTACCAATAAACAAACAAACAAACAAACCCATCCAGTTGAATGCTTTGACTTTAGGGTCACGAGGGGGTAGGAAGTGATTTCCTCATCAGTCGCTATGTTGTGGCTGAGGCCCCTGTAGCAAAAGACAGGTGAACAAGGAAAAAGTGTGTTAATTTGATGTACGTTATATGCGACATAGGGACCTTCATAAGAAGAGGAAGACACAAAGAAACGCAGGCCTCTGTATTTGTATGCTAGGTTTAATTTAAAATTTTGATAATAGCAAAGAAGTATGATTGCCTGGAAAATATGATCCAGCAGTAATAAAACAGGATAACTTAGCAAAACCGAACTCTCCTAGGTGATCCTGCGTCATCAGAGCTAAGCATGGTTCTTTGCTCCCGGCACAGGGAGGAAACATCTCAAAGAGTGTCTTATGACCTCCTTCAAAGAAAAGTGGAAGAAGGTCAGACAGTAATCTTCCTAGGTTTTATGAACTGCTTCCAGGTAATGGGAAGGGGAAGGGCAAGGTGGTTTTCCTCCTGCTGCCATTTTCTCAAATGCCAAGGTGCCGTATTTGTAGGTGGGGTGTTCCAAACCTCATCATTCACAGCACTAAAACCACACTAATGACAAGGAAGAAACTTGTTACTCCTGAGGGATTCTTTTGTATTTTAAAATTATTTTCTATTAATTGGTAACACATATGTGCATTTGAACATTCAAAATCATAAAAGAACAGAGAAGGGAAAAGACATACACTGTCAACACAATTTGTGCTTCCTTCTGGAGGTAGTTTGTGCATTTGCAGGAATACAAAAACACGTGCATGCACATATGTACACACACACAGAAAAGCTCACACCTGGTGGCACACTATACCTACTCTGTGCACCTGGTTGGTTTGTTTATTTATTGGTTAACAGTATTTGTTTGTTCTTTTTCATTTCTTTCCTCTTCCTCTTCCTGCTCCTTATTCTTTTTTTGTGTTTTGAGGCAGGGTCTTGCTATGATATGTAGATTAGACTGGCCTTGAATTCAAGATCCTCCTGCCTCAGCTACCTGAATGCTGGGATTACAGGTGTGCACCACCATGTCTGGCCACCTCATTCTTAATGACTGTTAGTTGCTGTTCCTTCTTCTAAACCAGCCTAACATAAAGTTTGTCGGGGCTCTGCAGTTTGCAGACTCCCTTGTGCATAAGGTGGACACAAACCTAGCTGTGGCCAGTGGGATATAAGTAGGAGTAGAGCTTTTGGAAAGTTCTTGTTTTCTCAAACAAAGCCACGGGTTTTCTATTTTTTCTCTTCCTCTTTCTTCTTCCTTCCTAGAATGCAGCTATGATGCCTAGATGTACAGCAGCCAAGTTGTGAGCCTGAGGAAGAAAGCTTATGCTCAAGATGGTCACACAGAAGAGCAGAAAGTGACTGGGTAGAGCCAACCTATCTGCTCTGGGTCACTTACCTCTGGACTTCTTATTACCTGGGAGGCAACTCTCATTAAAGCCAGAGCAGATAAATTGCTGTTACATGCAGTAGACTTAATCCTAAATGATGGGATACTATTTATTTGCATGTATCCTTATTTACTGAACTAGTCTTCTAAAGATGAAAAATGCTGTGGTTATAAAACAAATGGTCAACTATGGCTTTTGCCCTAATATTCTACAGCTATGCTCTTTGCTCTAATATTTATAATAAGAATATTATCTACAGGCTGATTCCTATAACTTTGATCCCCTCAGTTAAAGGGTAGATGTGTTTTAAAATTTGATTGGCATGTGCTGAATTTTTCCCCATAGAGATAGAACCAATTCTTGGAGAATTCTTAATGTTGCAGGGAAAGTCATCTAAATGAAGGCTTCAGGGGATCTGTGATCAAAAACCTAAGTCTATTTTAGAATATCTCCTGGTGAAGTCACTTTCATTTCTTCTTTGGAAGTAGAGAAGTTTCGGTGGGCCCTATAACTAAACACACAGTAATGTAAGATTCACTTACTAATCGGGAGGGATGGATCAGAGAAATACTGATGATCCTGAGCTGTGAAGTCTTTTCCCAGAAATGATCTTAAATTACATATCAGATATAAAGCATAGTTTCTTTATCAGATATGAATCGTAGTTCTTGTAGCAATAACACTGATTGCTTCTTTTGTGACACGATAGGCTCCTGCTACAATTACATAAACATCTCTTAGGCTCCTACTGGGTCTCAGATACTAAGTGTGGTGCTGCAAAGACATGGATGTAGTAGTAGGTTGAATTGTGCTCCTCAAAAAGATATGTTCATATCCTAAGCCCTGGTACTTGTAGATGGGATTTTATTTGGGAATGGGGTCTTTGCAGCTGAAGTCATACTGGATCAATGCAGGTCTTAAATCCAATGGCTGCTGTCTTTATAAAATAAAAGGAAATTAGACAGAGAAGGCCATATGAAGACAGAAGCTGAGATTGGTTCAAAGAAAGCCAAGTATACTGGGAGCCACTGGGACGCAGGAAGAAGCAAGGAAGAATTCTTCCATTCTGGAGAGCCTCCAGAGAGGAGATATCCCTGGCAATGTCTTGATCTTGGAAACAATAAATTTCTGTTATTTTAAGCCACTCATTTTGTGGCATTTTTAAAATGGTAGCCCTAGAACACAAACACAGATGTCAGAATTGTACTCCTCCAAGGAAGTAGAGGGGAGGACTCCTTTCCTTCACGGCTCTAGAGATATTCCTAGAGGCACATATTTCCTCTATTGACCAAGTCACATCAGATAGATCATTGTCTACTTCATGTCTGGCTGCCCCACTGGATTGGGTTCCTTTGGGGAAGTAACCATGTCCTGTTTGTTTCTGTGTCTCCAGAGCTGGCAGTACTGGACAAATTTGATCTACCAATTGACCAGCCATCCACCTTTAGAGACAGAGGCCCATGGCAGATAGCTTGGGGCTGAAGAGTGCTGTCATCACCTAGCATGCCCTTAGATTGACTGGTGTTGACAGGGCTCCAGCTTCTCACATTCTTCCTGTCAATAATATTACCATTCTTGCTGTCACCCAGGACAAACACAGGTACCTCTGCCTCCTCCATCTCCCTGCAGCAGATCAGACACTACTTCCTGTCCAGCCTTCTTTGATTTCTCTTTCTAATGCTTTTTCTCTCCTCAATGCCCTCCTGTCATCTCATCTTCCCTTGTAACCCTGTTTTCTTTGGTAACCCCAATCTGCAGCTCCATATGGGTAATCTCCGGATCCTTATTATGGGCTCAAGTGACCTGTCTCTGGGTGGGACTTAATCTGTCCAAACTGATCTCACTCTTTCCCCCACCCAGCCAGCTTGGCCCTGCCATCATGCATTCTATCATAGTGATCAGCTCCGTGATCTCCCAACTTGTTCATCTCCGAAGCCCTGGAGTTATACTCCTCACTTGCCACATCTCACTCAGGACTAACTAGCCATGTTCTGTGCTATGCCTCCCGCCTTTGCCTTTACTCCGTTGCCACGTCCTGTCAGGCTGCTGTGCCCCAACCTGGGCTCCAGTGGTGGCCTCTTGCCTCCAGTTTTACTCCTTTCTCCTTTCTCCAGGCTGTACCAAGAAGGATTACAAGCTAAAGCAATCCTCACTCTGATCATATAATTACCTCATTTAAAACTCTATGTATTAACTATTAAGACAATGTATAAGTATTAAGACAGCACTCCTTTATGGTTCACAAAGCCCCGAACCACCTGACATCGATTTCCAGGTTTTCCAGTGTGTTCACTGCAAGCATGTTAAAATTTCCTTTACTCCCTCACACTTGTTTACTGTCTTTCACCTCCTGACCTTTGTATATAGGGTTCCTGTCTAGAATATTCCTCTCTCCTTTTTTAATCAGACTGCCCTCAACTCAATTTTCTGATCTCAGTTTATAAACTGAATTCCACTTCCTTGGGGAGGCTATTCCTAGTCACTTCATTGCCCCTGCCCTCTTTGATCTCACCCATAATTATTAGTTGTCAGATCTATATTCCTTTCTAGCTGCAAAATTGCATGAGAACAGGGACCACTGTGTCTCCAGAACATAACAACAATCCCCACAGAGTATGAATGCTCAATAACGAATGCTCAATAATGCTCAATAATGAATGAATGAAGCGTACATAGTAAATGCTTAAGAGTTGGTTGAATTTATATATATAAATAAATTTTAATATATTTCAATTAATCCTTTATCAATGCAAATCACGATTTTTGCAATGTCATTTTTACTGGTCTCTGCTTCAATCTACGTGGCAGAATACCTCCAGATTAATGGTAATGGATTACCACAATCATTAGGTAACTCCCAAGAAGAAAATTTATTTACAACTCCCCAGTAAATTTTGAGCCAAGTCCAACTCTTTAGCTATGCTAAACCCTCCAAAATCTTCAGCATAGATTCTTTAGATGTGTTCTAGAGTTAAGGTGTTGATTAATGGGCTTCCATGGGCTAGCCTGAAGTCTAACCAACATTGTTTCTTTGGAGAACACTTCCATTTCCCAACCACCTACTTAACAAATGAATGTTTGGAAACACAGCTTGTTATTAAATTGAGAGCTACTTAGTGTTTGAACTTGGTTGTCCCTGAAAGTCACCAGTGGGGCATCCCCAGACAGTCAGCAGGGATTGGCATATGAGCTTTCAATGATCCTTAATTAGTGGTTGTACATGGGAGTGCTTAAAAGAGTAAGAGGAAGGGCCAGGGATTTAGCTCAGTGGTTCCGGCGCTTGCCTTGAAAGCACAAGATCCTGAGTTTGATCCCCAGTACAAAAAAAAAAAAAAAGTAAGAGGATATGTTTCGGGTATGTTTGGATGGGTGACTCTAATGAAGCATTGAAACTTTAAGTTAAATGGCTACTTGTTTGTCTGATAATTGAAAAAAAAAAATTAGAAAGCCTATTGTCCTTGGGTTCAGGAACACCTGGGTCTGGCTTTTCTTGATTTGCAAGATGCTGTCCTTTCGGTCTTAATGGTGTTAACTTGCTGGTGGTATCTGTCCAAATGGGAAGAGGTGTGACGAGTGGTTCCTTTTTTGGCTTGGGTGTAATTGTTGGTCAGGTGTTGACCACAACCAGGTCTACAAGTGTCCAGGAGTCCCTAGCAGAAAACACCTTTGCTAGGAGGTGCTAGAAGCTAGAAGCAGGCAAATGAAGTATAAGCAAATGTTCAAGCTGGAGACTTTATTTTTGGCATGTGAGTCTTTTACTATATTTAGGCACCCAAGTATCCATAGTGTCTTGAGCCATTTCCTGCATCAGGAAAGAAATCAGTAGCCATCTGTCTTTTTCATGAGAGACAAGATGATGTGCTTAAAAGGAAACCTTTGATAGCCAAATCTGGATTTCACCTTGGCTCCAACTCTTCATGCACTGTGAGCTTTGGGAAATTTATTTAGTCTCTCTAGTCTCCATTTTCTAGTTTTTAGAGCTATTTTGAGAATTAAATGAAATGACTTCGGAAAGTATTTGCTGGGATACAGGAAATGCTCACTAAGCACCCGATGTTGCTATATACCCATTAGTGTGACTGAGTTGAATTTGAATTTTAAGCCTGGTTGCTCACTGTGGAGTGGGAAGGCATTGTAATGGCCAGCCCGCTGGTGAGCTGTAGATGGCTGTGACAGAGGTATCAGCAGATGGTCATTTTTTGGGGTTGGCCAGTAGAGACATGCTCTATTACTGAAGACCTGTTCCCAGGAGTTTCTGGGACCTGAGGAGCAGACACATGACAAGGCTTTCTGGGGTTCACTGGAACTTGGAGCCACCCCACCCTGTCTGGGTAAGGGTCTTGTCAAAGGCTATCTTCTCCATTTCTCATCCTCTTTCTCTATATCCTAGAATGTCCAGAGTTTAAAATTCTTAATTCATTTCTGGATTATGCACATGGCACTGATGTAGTAATCATATTAGGCAAAACGTTAAGTCATTAGCAGACTGGAAACAGGCAGCTGGGGGCTACTTGGAAAGCAAAGAAAATGTGACTTTTCTTCATTTTCTTAATTATTAGCCATAGATAAGATTCCCCACAAGCTTGTGGTTTCAAACTTTATCTCAAGGGAATGTAACATCCTTTAAGTGTGATGATAAGGCTCAGGCTGTTATGAAGTTTCGACTATTGGTGAGGGGTTGGAAAAAGCTCAAAGTCTCAAAACAAACTAAATGGACACAACCACCTAAGGAGAAAACACGTATCTCTGAAGTAGGTAAACACTCTATTTATACAAGAACAATAACATAGTCAAGGATCACTGTTGGGATGGGGAAATAGGCAGAATACTGGACATTTACCTGCTGTTCATTAAAAGCATGATTTGTGTTTTCTCTTGGAACTTAAAAGCCATTTTTGCTATGAATCTTAACTCTGCACTTGGGCCTGCAGATTCTCAAAAGGTAACTAAAAGCAGAAAAAGTTTGACTTTCATTTTGCATCCTTTGTTGCTGTAATAGTTGGGTCAAACCTCTTCTCAGCTCTACATACAAATATCTTAATCATTTAGGAAGTGCCTGTCTAAAAATTGGCAAAACAAGGTTGAATTTGCATAATCTCACGGACTTCGAGATTGAAGACACCAGGATGGGCAATTTCCAGGGACATTCAACTGCCTGAGAAGTCTCCAGCCATTGTCCTGAACCTGCAGTCACCCAGGAACAAAACCATCCCCTAGCCATAAAGATCCCAGAACTATGACACCAGGACTGAGATAATGATCAACTAGACCCCCGACCACCAGCTGATTCTTAACATTTGGCCTCCTGCCTTTGTGAGTGGGTCAGTCTGAACCCCAGTATCAGAGTGTGCCCTGTTCAGCTACCTAAACTGGAGTCCTTTCCTATCTTCCCTCTAACCTGCCATTTAAAACTTTTTTCTGTAAATTTGTGCTTTAGTTTTAATTTCTATTCTTACTAAAAGTAAGGACCAAAGTCAGCCAGTAACACTACCAGCCTGTTCGCCACCTAAGCATTACTGGGTCCACACTATGGCCCTGCTCCATGCAGCACACACAGCCTATGACTAGGGTTTCTGTTACTCTGGGCCTGTGACACAGCGGAAAAGGTGCTCCAAGGCCATAGGGGCTTGTGAAGGTCTGAAGTAGTAGACTCTTAACAGGGT
The DNA here is from genome assembly GCF_053883595.1 of Heterocephalus glaber. Classification (NCBI taxonomy): domain Eukaryota; kingdom Metazoa; phylum Chordata; class Mammalia; order Rodentia; family Bathyergidae; genus Heterocephalus; species Heterocephalus glaber. The sequence goes on along the minus strand of NW_028258433.1, from coordinate 1,735,653 downwards.
GAGGAATGTTGCACACACTGGGGGACAACCAAATTAATTCTGCTTATAGAGAATGCTCATGATTACCCGTTCAAGATTCCCACTCACAGCATTTTAAAGGTGTTACCTGGCAGCTGGCAACAGATGTCTGACTGTGCTTCCTCTCACCCTGTAAGATGGGCCTGTGTTGGAAGCCACACTTGGTTCATTATTGATAATGAGAGCATGTGTGTGTCTGTTGAGCAAGCACTGACGATGTGCTGAGAACGTATTCATTCAATGCAATGTCTTCTTTAATCCTTACAACAAAACAACAAGTTAGCTCCTCTTATTAGGCCTATTTTTCAGGTGAGGAAATGGAGGCTTAGCAAACTTAAGTAGCTTATAGTTAAGGTCACTGAGCTACACAGCACCTAAGTCTGGCTCATGGCAGACATTCTAAGCTTAAAGTCACTGCATATACTACCTCTGATGTTTCCCTGGTTGCTGGATCCTTTTATGGTGCGTGTGTGTGTGTGTGTGTGTGTGTGTGTGTGTGTGTGTGTGGTATTGGGGATTGAACCTAGGGCTTCCACACTGAGTTATGTCCCTAATCCTTTATTTTTTGAGACAGAGTCTCACTAAGTCTCCAACTTGCCCAGGCTAGGCTTGAACTTGAAATCTGTCTGCCTCAGCTCCTTGGAGTGCTGGGATTACAGGTGCAGGACACCACACTCAGTTTCTTGTGGTTTTGGTCTGGAATGTCCCAAATGCATGTGTTGAAGGCTTGATCCCCAGGGCAACAGTGTTCCGGGGTGGAGCTCTTGGAAGTGATTGTATCACGAGGGCTCTCACCACATCAATGAATTAATCCACTGATGGATTTATAATTTGACAACACTTTTGGGAAATAATGCAAATTTAAGAGGTGGGATCTAGCTGAGGGGAGGGGGCTCTTGGGGGACATGCCCTAGAAGGGTATATATTTTCCTTAGATTCCTTCTCTTGCTTTTTTTCTGCCTCTTGTCTGGCACAAGGTGAGATGCTTTGCTCCCTCACATGCTCCCTACCACAATGTTCTGCCTCATCACAGCCCAAAAGCAACAGAGCCAAGTGATCACAGATTGAAATGTCTTATGCCATCACCCAAAATAAAGCTTTCCTCACTGAAGTTGATTTTCTGTCAGGTATGTTGTACAGTGATGAAAATCTGACCAACCCAGACCCCGCAAGTCCCTGAGACACCAGCTCCCACTGATCCTGTGTGCTGCCCCCCTGCCTGACCTGCTTTGCTCACACTCCCATTCTGGGCTCTGCTGATCACCTGGTTGAGGCCATGAGTTGCCCTTGTTGTGGTGTCTGTTCTTCCAGTCTTATTTCTCTCCATTACCTGAGTTCTCCCTTCAATGACTTCCCCACTTGTCCCATCTAGCTGCTCAGTGTCAGCCCTTTGATGGTATGCAGTCTATTCCTAAATGTGGCCTTCTACTGGTCCCTTTCTGAAGGCTCCTGATCAGCCCAAATTGCCCTCTTCTTGCCATCATTCTTGAGGTCCTCAATCATGGCACCCTCCATCCATGCCAGAGGAGCATCCCTTTTGAGCCAAGGCTCTCATATATGTGCCCTTCTGCCACAGTATTCCTCTATACCCAGAAGACAGGACCATAGAGAGGGTACAGGTTCAAAGGACCAAAACAAGGAGAGTAATATAACCTTTGTCTTTTGCTTAATTACCAGAGTGTATATTATAGTGGAGAAAATGGGGACCACCATGTTTGGTTATAAATACAGAAAGAAAAGTACAAATGCTTATAGTTGGCTAATCACCTACTAGTTAGTATACCTGTCCAATTGATAAATTATGTTTCTGGGTAATTATCATATAGTACAATTAACATTTGTCCTTGAGTAAAACAGCATGTTAGTCTTGTTTGATTAATTTGAATTTTTATTTATCTACTCCTCCAAACTCTACCTTATATAACCTCATTCTTCTTGGACAGATGTTGATCAACCATATTTATTTGAGCACAGCTAAAACCTGCTTGGTAATGTTGGTCTCATCCAACATATCTGTGCTTTGCTGAGGAGCTTTCCAGAGAGAGTTCATGGCCCTGAGAGTGGGTCAGAGAGAAGAAGCTTTCTCCATCATCTCTACAACAAGAAGGAACATGCAGAAATGAAAATAGTATGGGAAGGGCAGCTCATACAGCAAATGTGGAGGGTGCATATTTTCTGGGTGATTCTGGTCCATGCTCCTACCATTGTGGATGTAACCTTTTTAGTCTATATTGTGTTTGATGTTGACTAATTAGCCAGGATTGAATTACTTAATATCATTTGTTGGTGTGGATTCCCCTTAAGAAACAATAAAAGCAATTCAGTTCAGTGTTTTTTCTTGAATAGGGAAGCAGCCTGTGGAGATGGGCACTGTTTAACACAGATGGAACCCACCAATCAACCACCAATCCCTACGTTATTCCTAAAGAGCAGAGCAAAGCTGGCCAGGCCCACCCTCCTGTGAAAGAATGGTGTATGTGATAGATTCCTGGAAAGGCAGAAGGGCTTATCAGTGATGTCCTGGAAAATATGCACCCTGCAAAGTGAGGGCAGGGTACTCTTGTAGAGGCAGAACACCCAGTGCATCAAGGTGCCTTGTTTCCATTTTAACATGTCTCTAAACAGCCTCAGGCATGATGTCTGTGTGTCTGACATTAATTTCTGCTTCACTGAGCCTACTCAGGTATTGATAATTAATGATAGACTGTTTCTTTAATCTTCTTTTATCCCTGCTAGTGGTGTTTTGACAAAATAAGAGATTATAGATGGCATGAGAGAAATCAGCACAACAGCACACCATCCTCCAATACTTATGTATTCTTTTCCAGCTCTGGTCGAATTTCTAACTGAGAGGAAAGGCGAAAACGAGAGAGAAGGAGAGAGAGAGAGAGAGAGAGAATTGTGTGTTACTGGGTATGGAGTCCAGGGCCTCATTCATGCCAAGCAAGCTCTCTACTGTAGGGAACAGGGAAAGGGGATGTTACTAGAACCTCTGCAGTAAGTCTTAGTCTCCTGCGAGCCATGGCAGCACAAGGTGAATTACAGGAAAGGTAGAAAAATGAGACCGAGAAGAAGCTGAGCTTTGGGTCTGATCAGTGCTGCTCTGGGCAGCAAAGACGAAAGCCCCCAGCTTACTGCACCTTTTATTCAGTACTCAGTACATCGGGAGAAATAAATGTAACAAATGACTTGCAGAGAGTTCAGTACATCCGGGTAAACAAGATGGTAACAGTCCAAGAACAAGGAGGAACTGAGTAGATGTTTGTTCCTCCCAGGATGTTTTCAGCTCCCAGGATGTTTCTTGTCCTGGAGAATCACAGCATCACTGGATCATTGAGGTCTCAGTTGTGACTGGAGGCCAAAATGGAATTATGTCTCAGAATTCCATAGCTGGGCTGTGGGCAGGAGAACTAGGCTACCCAAATGATTTTTCCCTAAAATTATGTAGCATTGCTCCCGACACTCTACCACTGAGTTACATTCCCAGGCCAAAGAATAAATTTTATCCCTTGAAGTTGAGCGGCCTGTTTAAGGGACAGTAGCTGAAATCTACTGTTTGAAAAGTTCTGAAGACAGACATGTAGTTTTATGTTGCTTATTAGAGTAACACAGACAACCAGATATCTGTGAAAAGGAAGCTCAGGCTGCTCCAGAAAATGGGCTCCTGGTGGGGCTTTCTATTATTTCCATGAGGGATGTTTGGAGAAAGAATGAGAATATTGGATCCAGACAATTTGAAAGTTGAATCTCGATCTTTTTGCAATGTGACTTTGAGCTTTCCTGTCTTCACCTGTGGAATGAGTGGTTGTGAAGACTTGGTGAAATAGTAGTGCTCTATTGCTGTGTAACAAATTACTCCAAAACTTAGTAATTTAACTACATGGATTATCTTAGTTTCTGTCATTCAAGAATCCCCATATGGCATAGTGGAGTCCTCTACCTCAGTGTTTTATAAGTCCAGGAGGAAGGAATCATTGGGAGCCATTTTACAAGCAGTGTACTAGACAAAATTCCTGTCATTGCTTCACATACTATAGTTGGTGCTAGTCTTAATATGGGTTGTGCTCCTATAACAAATCCTTCAGATTGAGCAATTTATTTTTTAATTTTTTTTCTTAAATTCTTTTATTGGTACATTTTAGGTATACAACACATTTACATTTCTCATTGGGAACTTGTACTTTTACATGATGCATCTTGGTTCTTATTTTTTTTGTATTAAATTATTTTATTGGTACATTGTAGGTATACAACACAATTACATTTCTCATTGGGAATTGTACCTTTACATAATGCATCTTGGTTCTTATTTTTTCCCCATTCCTAGCCCTCCCTTCACCCCCTCCACCCTTCCCTATTTACAAAGACTTTATTTCCATTTTTTCCATTTCTCATCATTTTTTCCTTTCCCTTCTTTCCTTTACCCTGCCCCTCCCACTACGCCTACCCCTTTGAACCTTTTCTTCCTATTTTACATTATCGATTATTCATTCTAATCCTTGGTACATTTTAGGTATACAATATAATGACATTCATCACTGGAAATTTGCACCTTTACATAATCTCTCTTGGTTCTCATTTTTCAACCTTGCCCAGCCCTCCCTTCAACCCCTCCAGTCCTCCGTATTTACAAAGATTTTGTTCCTATTTTTCCATTTTCTCATATTAATCCCATTCCCTTCTATCCTTTCCCCAGGCCTCCCATTTCCTTCCCCATTGCCCCTTTTCTTCCGATTTCACATTACCTATTATACATTTAGTCCTGATTTACACTTTCAGTTTCTCACACCAGAGAAACTATTCGGTATTTACACGTGGAGCCTATTTATTTCACTTAAGAGTATCACCTCAATGTGCATCCACTTAGCTATCAATGTCTCTAATTTCTCATTTTTTATGGCTGAGTAGTACTCCATTTTATAAAAAAACCACATTTTCTTTATCCAGTCTCCAGTTGATGGGTATTTGGGCTGTTTCCAAGTTTTAGCTATTACAAACTGTGCTGCTATGAACATGGGTGCACATATATCACTGTGGGATGAGTCTTTTAATTCTTTGGGGAAGATCCCCAGCAGTGGAATAGCGGGGTCAAATGGGACTTCCAGTCCTAGTTCTTTGAGGTATCTCCATACTGATTTCCACAGTGCTTGCACCAGTCTACACTCCCACCAGCAGTGGAGCAGGGTCCCTCTTTCCCCACAGCCAAGCCAGCATTTGTTATTGGTGTATTTCATGATAGCAGCCATTCTTTCTGGAGTGAAGTGGAATCTCAGCGTTGTTTTCATTTGCATCTCTCAAATGACGAGTGATGTTGAACATTTTTTCATGTATTTATTTGCTATTTCTACTTCTTTGTCTGAGAAATGTCTGTTCATTTCAGATGCTCATTTTTGTATTGGGTCTTTAAATTTGGGAGGTTTGATTTTTTTAAAGTTCTTTATAGAGTCTAGATAGAGAGCGTTTGTCTGAGGGACAGCTGGTGAAAATTTTTTCCCACATTGTGGGTTGTCTCTTCACACTGCTGGTGGTTTCTCTTGCTGTGCAGAAGCTTTTTAATAAGAAGAGATCCCATTTGCTGATTGTTTGTGCTAGTTCATGGGCAACTGAGGTTTTATTCATAAAATCTTTTCCTACACCAATGTCTTCAAGGGTTCTACCTAACCTCTGTTCCAACTGGTTCAGAGTTTCTATTTTAATATTTAGATCTTGAATCCATTTTGATTTTAGTTTAGTGCATGGTGAGAGATATAGGTCTAGTTTTAATCTTTGGCAAGTTGAAGTCCAATTTTTCCAGCACCATTTATTAAAGAGGCTATCTTTCCTCCAGGGAGGATGTTTGGCTCCTTTGTTGAAGATGAGATGGCTGAGTGTTTCTGGAGTTGTTTCTGCATCTTGTAATCTGTTCCACTGGTCCTCAAGTCTGTTTCTTTGCCAGTACCATGCTGTTTTTATCACAGTAGCCTTGTAGTATCGTTGCAGGTTGGGGATTGTGATACCCCCTGTCATGTCTCTGTTACCTAGAATTGCTTTTGCTATTCTGGGTCTCTTCTTGCTCCAAATGAATTTTTGGATTGTTTCCTCAAGGTCTATGAGGTATGCTGCTGGGATCTCAATTGGAATTGCATTGAATCTATATAGCAGTTTTGGAAGTATGGCCATTTTCACTATATTAATCCTTCCTACCCAGGAGCAGGGGATGTCTGTCCATTTTCTGATATTATCTTCAATCTCTCTTTTCAGAGTGCCATAGTTTTCAGAGAAGAGGTCTTTGATTTCTTTCGTTAGGATGATTCCTAGGTATTTCAGTTTTTTGGATGCTATTGTGAAAGGAATTATTTCCTTATTTCTCTCTCAGTGAGTCTGTCATTGGTGTAGAGGAAAGCTATTGATTTTTGTGTGTTGATCTTGTAACCAGCTACTTGACTGAATTTGGTTATTCAGTCTAGAAGACTTTTGGTGAAGTTCTTGGGGTCTTCTATATAGAGTATCATGTCATCTGAAAATAATGACAATTTGACTTCTTCATTACCTATCTTTATTCCTTATATTTCTTTCTCTTGCCTAATTGCGGTGGCTAATGTTTCCAGAACTATATTGAACAAAAGTGGTGATAGTGGACATCCTTGTCTTGTTCCTGATTTTAGTGTGAAGGATTTCAGTTTTTGACCATTTAGTATGATATTGGCTGTTGGTTTTTCATAGAAGGCTTTTATCAGTTTTAGGTAGAGACCATCTATTCCAATTTTTGTAGGGTTTTATCATAAATGCATGTTGGATTTTGTGAAATGCTTTTTCTGCATCTATGGAGATAATCATATGGTTTTTGTCCTTGGCTCTATTGATATAGTGTATTACATTCATTGATTTGTGTATTTTGAACCATCCCTGCATCCCTGGGATGAATCCCACTTAATCAGGGTGTATGATCTTCTTGATGATCTTCTGCATTCTGTTTGCCATTATCTTATTAAGGATTTTTGCATTTATGTTCATTAGTGAGATTGGCCTATAGTTCTTCTTTTCAGTTGGGTCTTTCGCTGCTTTGGGGATCAAGGTGATGCTTGCTTCCAGGAATGAATTTGGGAGTATTGCTTCTCTTTCAATTTCATTGAAGAGTTTAAACAGTAGTGGCAGCAGTTCCTCTCTAAATATCTTGTAGAATTCAGCAGTGAAGCCATCAGGGCCCGGACTTTTCCTAGTTGATAAGTTTTAATTACATTTTCAATTTCATTGGTTGATATTAGGTTGTTCAGAATTTTTAGGTCTTCTTCATTCAACTTTGGTAATTCATATGTATCTAGGAATCTGTCCATTTCTTCTGTGTTGTCCATCTTATTGGTGTATAGGTTCTGGAAGTAGGTATTGATGATCCTCTGGATTTCTGCTGGGTCTGTTGTCATTTCACCCTTTTCATTCCTAATTGCATGGATTTGGGCATTTTCTTTCCTTTTTCTGACAAGGTTGGCTAAGGGTTTGTCAATTTTGTTGATTCTTTCGAAGAACCAACTCTTGGCTTCATTGATTTTTTGTATCATTCTCTTAGTCTCCATTGCATTGATTTCTCCTGTGATCTTTATCATTTCCTCCCTTGTATGAGCTTTGGGGTTGTCCTGCTCTTCTTTTTCTAGAAGCTTGAGGTTCAGCATCAGGTTGTTTAATTGGGCTCATTCTGTTTTCCTAATGTGCGGATTCACTGCTATGAATTTCCCTTATAAGACTGCTTTCATTGTGTCCCATAGATTCCGATATGTTGTACTGTCATTGTCATTTAATTGTAGAAGCTGTCTGATTTCTTCTTTAATTTCCTCTGTGACCCATTGGTTATTCAGAAGTGTGTTGTTCAATTTCCACATGTTTATGAAATTTTTCCAGTTTCTTTTGCTATGGACCTCCAATTTCATCGCGCTATGGTCTGATAACATACAGGGGATGACTTCAATTCCTTTGCACTTACTTAAACATGTTTTATGCACAAGTATGTAGTCTACTTTTGAGAATGGCCCATGTGCAGCTAAGAAGAATGTGTATTCTGATTTTGTGGGGTGGAACACTCTGTAAACATCTGTTAAGTTCATTTGTTCAAGAGTTCAATTGAGTTCTAGTATTTCATTACTTATTTTTAGTCTTGTTGATCTATCTATTTGTGACAGTGGGGTGTTGAGGTCCCCCACTACAATTGTATTAGTGCATATATGACTTTCCATGTCCTTTAGTATTTGTTTTATATAGTTGAGCTCACTAGTGTTTGGTGCATAGATATTTATGATTCTCATCCCTTCCTGTTGGATTGTTCCCTTTACAAGGATGTAGTGTCCTTCTTTGTCTCTCTTAATCAGTGCTGGTTTGAAATCTACCTCATCTGCAAAGAGGATAGCTAGTCTTGCTTTTTTTCAGGTTCTGGTTGTGTGGAGTATTGTTTTCCATCCTGTAGCTTTCAATCTATGAGTTTCCTTTTGAATTAAGTGTGTTTCTTATATGCAGAATATTGTTGGATTTTACTTCTTGACTCAGTCTGCCAGTCTATTTCTTTTGATTAGTGAATTGAGACCATTAACATTGATGGTTATAACTGAAATGTATAGACTTATCATTGCCATGACTTTTTATTTTTGTTGGATTCTCCCCCTTTACATTTAATTTATTGTTTCGCCAGATGGGTTCATTTTGCTTTGCTTCCTGGGGTTGTGATCCTCAGTGTCTGTTCCCAGGATATTGTATAAAATTTTTTGGAGTTCTGGTTTGCTATTCATGAAGTTCCTAAGGTGCTCTTTGTCATGAAAGTATCTTATTTCTCCATCCATTTTGAAAGGTAGTTTTGCAGGGTACATCAATCTGGGTTGGAGGCTGTTTTCCTTTAGAGCTTGGAGTACGTCACTCCAAGCTCTTCTTGCCTTGATGGTTTGTGTTGAGAAGTCTGCTGTGATTCTGATGAGCTTTCCTTTGTATGTGATTTGTTTCTTTTCTCTCACTGCTTGGAGAACTTTGTTCTTCTGTTGAGTTTCTGGAATCTTAACAATTATATGCCTATGTGTGGACTTTTTTTGATCAAGGCTATTTGGAGTCTTATATGCCTCACTTATCTGTATGTCAAGCTCTTTTTCCCTGCTTGAGAAGTTTTCTGCCATTACTTCTGTGAAGAGTTTTTTATGTCATCTGTACTCTCTCCTGTTTCTTCTTTGACTCCAATCAGTCCTATGTTGTTCTTCTTTGCATCATCTAGCATCTGCTGGATTGATTTCTCATGTTCCTTATAATTTTGAAGCAATTTTTCTTTTCCTGATAACTAATTGCAGTGTTATCTTCTATATCTGAAATTCTGTCCTGACATTGGCTCATTCTGCTGTGTAGACTTTCAGTGGAGTTTTTCATGTCCTGGAAGTCTATTTGCATCTGTTTTATAGATTCCATTTGTTTCCTATGTTGGGATTCCATCATGTTCCTCAGCTGCTCTGTAGATTTATTAATCGTGTCTTGCACTATGAGCAGAATTTCTGCTGTTATCTGAGCAATTTTTTCTGATTTCATTTTTTCCAGATCCTCTTTTGTTGCCAGTTCAGTGCGTCCAGGTGATTGAGTATCAGAGTGTTCCATCTCATTTCCCTTTGGGGTTGCTGTAGGTGATCTAAAAGTCTGGTTTTGAGACTTATTTATTTGTCTTCTCATTTTGACCTGGTGTGGGGGGGGCAGTGCTCTTGGTGCCCATGCAGCTCACCTCCTCTGAGATGGAAGAGGTGGGACAGTGGCTCTGAAGCCCCTTCCTCTGGGCTGGGAGTGGCAGGCTGGATGGTGGCCCAGAAGCCCCTTCCTCTGGGCCTGGAGCAGTGGGACAGTAGTTCAGAAACCCCTACTTCTGGGGTGGGAGCGGCAGGACAGACAGTGGCCCAAAAGCCCCTTCCTCTGCTTCAGGAGTGGTGGGACAATGGCTCAGAAACCCCTTCCTCTGGGCTGGGAGCCAAGATTGAGTAATTTATAAAGAATAGATTGATTGATTTATTTATTTTTTACCATTCTAACCACATCATCTCATGGTAGAAGGCAGAAAAGCAAGAGAACATAAATTGTAAAGGGATGAAATCATTGTTTTGCCAGAACCCTCTTTCTCCATAATAAACCTATTCTCAGTAACTGGATTAATTCGTTTATGAGGGCAGAGACATCATAACCTTAGCACTCCTTGAAGGTCCTACCTCATAACATCATTGCATTGGGAATGAAGTTACCAACACATGAACTTGAGGAAACACATTCAAACCACAGCAGTGCTCGGTGTTAGCAGTCTCCTTGTGTTTTTCATAGACTTCTAGAACTTTCAAACTGCAGTGGTAGCTCTACTTGGACTAGGGAGAATCAGTAGTCCTTGGGAATCTTTTCTAAGCCAGCCAGAGCTGCATAGATTGTTTCAGTCTTTTCTTCCTGGCATTGAAGGACTGGAGGCCACAGGCTTCTCTTGGGTAGTTCCTTCTGAAGTTCAAGGAGGCCAGAGATGGATTCTCTCCTTCACCAAGTATTTCTGAGCTCCTATTATGTGCCCAAAGCAATAGGCAACAAAACAGACTGAAGTTCTTGCCCCCAAGGACCTCATTTTAGGGAGGGCAGACAGACAACAAGCAAAATAAGTTACGACAACACAGGCATTTCCCTCTGAAAGTCAGGAATCTGTTCCTGTAAATTCGACATTAGACATTTTGTGCAAAAAACCCAACCTGAGAGCTCATTTCTCATTATGTTAAACTGGAAAAATGGTAATGTGAGATAAGTCCCCCGAAACCTCCAAGAAATTTCCTAAAACATAACCTGAACATAATTACTACCTGTAGAATGTATAATGATGAATGCTTAACTCATCACTTGTCTTGATCTCTCACCAACAATAAAGTTGTTAATAATCACTCTGTGTAGTATAGTAATACATCGAGTTTCCATGCCATGTCACTTAAGGAGAGTCATGACAAATAAATAAAGAAATAACAAACAATTATTGATGGTAAAAATCATAAAGCAATTTCCTGGAAAGGACTGTTATTCACCAAGCAAAGAATGTTGAAGCTGGAGTGGTGGAAAAGCATGAAGGTACTCAGTCCTTCCTTGTCACTTGGTCGACTTTTCAAAACATGTACCAATGGCTTCTGACATCCTACCAATTGTGTTTGGAGAATAACTCCAGATTCTCCCGCACATCATTTTATTAAAGATGTCACAGTGAGCTCTTGGGACATAAATACACATTTTTTTCCTACATTAATGTGGACTGAAGAAAAATATTGCTTTGAGAGATGTGTGTATTCTTTGAAAATCTTGCTATTGAAAACCAGGGGTGGGGGGATCCTACACTTAGAATATTAACTTAGAGGAGGAGGTGGCAAAATATATGATGGAGAAAAATAAGTGAGGAAAGGGGTGGCACGTTACAAGTTGAAATAATGTGGTCAGCAACAAGGTGGCATTTGAATAAAATCCTAAAGGAGAAACAACAAGCTGTGTGGACTTTAGGGGGATGGGTGGAGTAAACACCCCTGTCAGGGAAAATAGCAAATGTGAAGACCCTCCCTGAGGTAAGGAAGTGTTCTAGAATGTTCTAGGGAAATGGAGGGAGATGGGGGAAGGGTAGAGGGCTTATGAATACAGCCTGATAGAAGACCTAGGCAGAAACAGGAAGAGGATGCTGTATGATTTTAGATTTGGATGGAAGGGGCAGCCACTGAAAGCTTTGTACTATTACCAATCTAAGAGTAACTGAAGATCTTTGAGGGTAGAGCCCAACCAATTGATTTGTGGCCACTACATCTTCCCTGCTGAGCTGGCTTCCACAGCAGAAAGGAGTGGCCAGGTGAGAAGGCTGAATACAGGTGAGCTGAGTACAAGAAGATGTAAAGAGTCCCAATGGCCAGGAATTTGCCCTGGCCTCCCTCAGAAAACTGAATTGTCAAGGACAAAGACAAGATGATCCTTTGCCTTCTGTAGTTTTCTTGTAGGGAGACACATGCACCAGAGTTTATTCCCTGTCTGACCACCCCCAACACAGGACACAAACCATCACCTCTCTTGGGTATGTCTATGGGGTGATACACCTCTGAGGGATAGGCAAGGAGTGTCTGTGTGGTTCAGGGGCATCTCCCTTTCTATACAGGAGTTCATTTCTGCAGCTCGGCAACTTGATGAGGTCATTGTTTTATATCTTTTTTGTAGATGAGGAAACTAAGCTCAAGGGGTGAGTAACTAACCTAGGGTCACAGATCTAGTAAGTTTATGGGATGGGATCAAACATTGGAGCTTCTGATGCCAGAGCCAGCTGTCTTTATACTGCCTAGTATGTGGCCAGCATCTACTTTGAATAATATGATGAACAGGGTCAGAAAAGGTCATGGTCAAAGTTCTAAGTGTTCAGGTGTTTCCTACCTAATAGCAGGTCCCTGTGGAACCCCCTAGATGTGTTGACAGGGAAGAGTTTGGAAGGTTTGGGGAGGGTGCTGGATGGGGGTTCTCAAGAAAGGAGAAGAGTTATAATATTATTCTGCCTTATTGGGAGAATAGGCCACCCTCTGCCTTTCTCACTGTGATTCACGCCTTACCCCGACATAATGTATTTATCATATTGAAACTTGACAATCATTTAAATTAATGAGGTAGAGAATCTCTAAATGAATGTCACTATTAATGCTCAGACATTTCAGTAAAAGATTCATTGACTGGGAGTTACTGCTAAAGAAAAGCCATTTTTACAAGGAATCTGGTTCCATTACCCACATAAATGAAAATGGGAAAAAAGAGAGAGTTAAATATTCTTCCTTCCCCTTTTTATAATGACAGGGTGATTCTAAATAAATGTATGGTATAAAATCATGGCTCGTTTTTCTTTTAGTGCTGAAGTATGGGAAATTTAAAATTTTTTACTGGTCCTAGGGGCTGGACATATGAAACTTTGCTAATTAGGATGCACCCAACAAGCACATTTTATTAGCTCTACTATCCAACAGTGCTTTCAGTTTTTAAAACAGTTGCTTTAAAAAGCCTCTAGGGGAATGCACAGCAATCTCAGTTAATCCCATAATAATAAAAACCAGCCACTAAAGTGATGCTGTAACAATAATGACCAACACACACAATTGAATATGGATTATAAGGAGGATTTCCTGCCAAAGAGTATTACGGATTCACTCCAACTCTTTCTCCTTCCTTAGCAAGCAGAACCAAGCTCATCCTTCTTGTCAGGCATTGCTGAGCTTGCCTGTAGGCAGAGATAGATGAAATAACCTCTCAGCATCCTTTCCCCTCCTGGGAGTCTGAAAATATCCCTGGTCACCTATTCCAGTGGGAACCGTCTTTTGCATTCTGGGCTGATTGAGTGAAAATTCAACTCATTCAATAAACATTCATTGCACAGCCACCATTTGCAAAGCCCTGGGAGGTTTTGGGGAGAGAAAGGATGGGATGTGGAACCTACACTCAAAGAGCTGACATCTAATGGGATATAAGAGTGTTCTTGGAGCCTAAGGCCAAATGAAGTAGATAATGTGGTAGACATTTCAGTGAAGTGTGGAGAGAGTATAGAGGAGAAATAAGTTATGATGGCTTGGGGATGGGTAAAGCCTTCCAGAGGAGGTGGCAATTCTGTAACTGAACATAATGGGTTCAGCCAATAAACCACACTAGGACATAAGCAAGTAAGGACAGTATGAGGATAAACCCCAAAACAGTATCTCTCCCAAAACAACAAAAGCAAGGGGATTTTATTGGAAAAATTCATGCATATTCATATTAAAAAGAAATGGGCACATTTCTGAACATGTTTAGTTGAAGACCATGCTTCTTCATACATGGTAAAGAACAGTAGACAAGGAATGTCTCCTGGGTGGAGAATTTAGCATTATAATGAGAAAAGTTTACTGTACCTAGAAAAATGAGTCACTGTGACAGCAATTTTGGGGTCCCCTGTTGCACCCCAAGGTCTTATCTGAAACAAAAGAACAACTTAACTTGAAGGTGTGTTAGTAGTAATTTAACTTGCCAAGGGTGACACTGGGTCTAGCAGACCCATCCCTTATTTTTCTACTGTAAAATTGTACTTTAGTGTAACAGTAGCTGGCTATACATCTCAATACCTTTCCCCGAGGGATACAGAAAGCAATCTATGTGTTTACCCACTTAGTATGATGAAAGGCAAGGTGTGTGCTGAGTATAAAAGTGGAAAATGGGATTTTTACTCAAGTAATGTGCCATCTAACTGGTTTTGTGTATGTCTTTTTAAAATTTAATTTAGGTATACATTTTAGGTATACAATATAATGACATTGTTCATTGGAAATTTGCACCTTTACATAACCTCTCTTGGTTCTTATTTTTCACCCTTGACCAGCCCTCCCATCAACCCTCTATCCTTCCCTATTTACAAAGACTTTGTTTCCATTTTTTCATTTTCTCATATTTTTTTCCTTTCCCTTCTTTCCTTTCCCCTACCCCTCCCACTTCCCCTTCCTCTTGCACCTTTTCTTCCTATTTTACATTATCTATTATACATTTTAGCCCTTATTTACACTTTTAGTTTCTCACACTAGAGAATTATTCGGCATTTACACGTGTGTCCTATTTATTTCACTTCAGAGGATTGCCTCAGTGTGCATCCATTTAGCTATAAATGTCTCTAATTTCTGATTTTTTATGGCTGAGTAGTACTCCATTTTATTTTTTTAAAAACCCATATTTTCTTTATCCAGTCTCCAGTTGATGGGCATTTGGGCTGTTTCCAAGTTTTAGCTATTACAAACTGTGCTGCTATGAACATGAGTGCACATATATCACTGTGGTTCTTTTAATTCTTTGGGGAAGATCCCCAGCAGTGGAATAGCGGGGTCAAATGGGACTTCGAGTCCTAGTTCTTTGAGGAATCTCCATACTGATTTCCACAGTGGTTGCACCAGTCTACACTCGCACCAGCAGTGGAGCAGGGTTCCTCTTTCCCCACAGCCCTGCCAGCATTTGTTATTGGTTGATTTCTTGATAGCAGCCATTCTTTCTGGGGTGAGGTGGAATCTCAGCAATGTTTTCATTTGCATCTCTCCAATGACCAGTGATGTTGAACATTTTTTCATGTTTATTTGCTATTTCTACTTCTTTGTCTGAGAAATGTCTGTTCATTTCAGATGCCCTTTTTTGAATTGGGTCTTTAAATTTGGGAGGTCTGATTTCTTTAAGTTCTTTATAGACTTGAGTTAGTAGATCTTTGTCTGAGGAACAGCAGATGAAAATTTTTTCCCACTTTGTGGGTTGTCTCTTCACTCAGTTGGTGGGTTCTCTTGCTGTGCAGAAGTTCTTTAGTAAGAAGAGATCCCACTTGTTGCTTGTTTTTGCTAGTTCTCCAGTAACTGAGATTACATTCATAAAATCTTTTCCTAAACCAATGTCTGCAAGAGTTCTACCTAACCTCTGTTCCAGCCAGTTCAACATTTGTTTTAATATTTAGATATTTAATCCACTTTAATTTTAGTTTAGTGCATAGTGAGAGATATATGTTTAGTTTTAGTCTTCAGCAAGTTGAAACCCAATTTTTCCAGCATCATTTATTAAAAAGGCTATCTTTCCTTCAGGGAGGGTGTTTGGCTCTTTTATCAAAGATGAGGTGGCCGAGTGTGTCTGGAGTTGTTTCTGCATCTTCTAATCTGTTCTGCTGGTCTTCAGGTCTGTTTCTTTGCCAGTACCTGCTGTTTTTATCACAGTAGCTTTGTAGTATAGTTTCAAGTTGGAGGTTGTGATACCCGCTGGCATGTCTCTGTTGACTAGAATTGCTTTTGGTGTCCTAGGTCTCTTCTTGTTCCAAATGAATTTTTGGATTGTTTTCTCAAGGTCCATGAAGTATGCTGCTGGGATTTCAATTGGAATTGCATTAAATCTATATAGCAGTTTTGGAAGTATGGCCATTTTCACTATATTAATCCTTCCTACTCAGGAGCAGGGGATGTCTGTCCATTTTCTGATATCATCTTCAATCTCTCTTTTCAGAGTGCTACAGCTTTCAGAGAAGAGGTCTTTGATTTCTTTTATTAGGCCGATTCCCAGGTATTTCAGTTTTTTGGATGCTATTGTGAAAGGAATTTTTTACACTGCTTCTGTCTCAGTGAGACTATTGTTCATGTAGAGGAAAGCTATTGATTTTTGTTTGTTGACCTTGTATCCAGCTACTTGACTGAATTTGTTTATTAAGTCTAGGACTTTTGATGCAGTTCTTGGGGTCTTCTATATAGAGTATCATGTCATCTGAAAATAATGACAATTTGACTTCTTCATGTCATATCTTTATTCCTTTTATTTATTTCTCTTGTCTAATTGCCATGGCTAGTTTTGCCAGAACTATATGGAACAGAAGTGGTGATAGTGGACGTTCTTGTCTTGTTCCTGATTTTAGTGTGAAGGATTTCAGTTTTTGACCATTTAGTATGATATTGGCTGTTGGTTTTTCATAGAGGGCTTCTATCAGTTTGAGGTAGAGACCATGTACTGCAATTTTTTGTAGGGTTTTATCATAAATGCATGTTGAATTTTGTCAAATGCTTTTTCTGCATCTATTGAGATGATCATATGGTTTTTGTCCTTGGTTCTATTGATAAAGTGTATTACATTCATTGATTTGTGTATGTTGAACCATCCCTGCATCTCTGGGATGAATCCCACTTGATCAGGGTGTATAATCTTCTTGATGATCTTCTGCATTCTATTTGCCAGTATCTTATTAAAGATTTTTGCATCTATGTTCATTACTGAGATTGACCTGTGGTTCTTTTTTGGGTGGGTCTTTCTCTGTTTTGGGGATCAAGGTGATGCTTGCTTCCAGAAATGAATTTGGGAGTATTGCTTCCCTTTCAATTTCATTGATGAATTTAAACAGTAGTGGCAGAAGTTCCTCTCTAAGTAGCTTATAGAATTCAGTGGTGAAGCCATCAGGAACCAGGCTTTTCTTGGTTGGTAAGTTTTTAATTATATTTTCAATTTCATTGACAGATATTGGGTTGTTTAGGCTCCTAGGGCAGAGAAGGTGAGCCACGTGGGCGCCAGAAGCACCCCTCCCCATGGAAATGGGAAGACACGTAAACAAGCCTCAAAGCCAGTCTTCCAGATCACCTAAAACAACCCCAAAGGGAAACGAGATGGAACACTCTGATACTCAACCACCTGGACTCTCTGAACTGGCAACAAAAGAAGATTTGGGAAAAATGAAATCAGAAATAATTTCTCAGATAACAGCAAAGATTGTGCTCATAGTGCAAGACATGCTTAATAAATGTAGAGAGGACACAGATAAAAAAATAGAGGAGCTGAGGAACATGATGAAATCCCAACATAGGAAACAAATGGAATCCATAAAACACATGCAAACATTTTTCTAGGGGATTAAAAACTCCACTGAAAGTCTGCACAGCAGAATGAAGCAATCTGAGGTCAAAATTTCAGATATAGAAGATAAGGTTGCAATTAGTGACCAGGAAAAGAAAAATTGCTTTAAAACTGTAAGGGAACATGAGAAATCAATCCAGCAGCTGCTAGACAATGCAAAGAAGAGTAACATAACACTGATTGGAGTCAGTGAAGAAACAGGAGAGAGTGCAGATGACATAAAAAAAACTGATCACAGAAGTGATGGCAGAAAACTTCCCAAGCAGGGGAAAAGAGCTTGACACACAGATAAGTGAGGCATATAGGACTCCAGCTAGCCTTGATCAAAAAAATCTACACATAGGCATATAATAGTTAGGATTCCAGAAACCCAACAGAAGAACAAAATTCTACAGGCAGTTAGAGAAAAGGAAGGATCACATACAAAGGAAAGCCCATCAGAATCACAGCAGACTTCTCAATGCAAACCCTCAAGGCAAGAAGAGCTTGGAGTGAACTGTTCCAAGCCCTAAAGGAAAACAACCTCCAACCCAGATTCATGTACCCTGCAAAATTATCTTTCAAATTTGATGGAGAGATTAGATACTTTCATGATAAAGAACACCTCAGGAACTTCATGAATACCAAACCAACATTTCAAAAAATTTTATACAATATCATAGGAAAAGACAATGAGGATCACAATCCCAGGAAGCCCAGCAGAATGAATCCATTAGGGGTGACAAGTTAAATGCAAATGGGGAGAATCCAAAAAAAAGAAAAAGTCATGACAAGACTTTTAAAACTTTTAACTTTATTTCCCTAGTGAGTGTATAATTCAATCTTATTATTATACTGATTAGTATTTTTCTGATTCTAGTGTTGCACACCTTTCCTTGTGCTGTACTGGCTATTTATCATCTTCTTATGTCTACTTTTTAATTGGGTTGTCTATTAATGAGCTGTGAGAGTTCCTTATATATTCTGGTCATAGGTTATATGCAATATAAATATGGTCTGTTTAAAGGCTTTTCATTTTAATGATGCCATTTAAAGTTCTAAATTTTGATGGAATCTCATTTATCAATTTTTTCCTTTTGTACATCATATTTTTTGTATCCTAGGTAGTTCTTGCCTACCCTGAATTCATAAACATTTTCCCTTATAATCTCTTCTTAAAGTTTTATAGTCTTAGTCTTTCATATTTAGATTCATAGATCCTTTCAAGTTATTTTTATGTATGGAAATAAAGGGTTGAGGTTAATTTTTTATATATGGATACCAGGTGTTCTAGTGCCGTTTGCTGAAAATACTGTCTCTTCCTCAACTCTTGAATTGAGTTTATGTTCTATAAAATGTTAATGTTAAATAATCTTTCATAACTCAGTGGACCATATCTGTGTGGTTCTATTTCTAGATTCTCTGTTTTATTCCAATGATCTATATGTCTTTCCTTACACCAACACTGCCTTGATTACTGTAGCTTTAGAAGAAGTCTTAAAATTAGGTACTAAATGTCTTCCAACACTGTTTTTTTTTGGTTCTTTTTCTTTTTACTTTTCTAGGTGCTTTGTACTCCTACATAATCTTCAAATTTCAATATCCAATTCTTCATTTATAGCAAGTATACACAGACCTGAATTTTTATATATACCTTGTGTTTTCTAATCCTGCTAAATTCAAGTACAAGTTCTAGGGGCTTCTAGAGATTTCTTAGCCTTTTCTCTGTAGATGTTCATTTCATCTACATATAAAGATTTTGCTTCTACCTTGCCAATCCTATCATAATTGTGTCATTTTATTGCCAGACTATTTTGATTTGGGCCTAAGTTTCAAAGTTTAATGGACAGGGGAAGAGTAAGCATATTTGCCCTTGTTCCCCACCTTAAGGAGAAAGCATTGTATCTTCTCCATTCATATAAGGCATTCTTGCTGGAAGTATGGAGTGCATGTCTTTAATCTGTTGAGAAGTTTCTGTTCTACTTCTAGTCTCCTGATAGCTTTTACCATGAACAGCTGTAGAATTTAGTCCAATACTTTTTCTCCAACTAGTGACAGGATCATATGGCTTTTTCCTTTCCTCTGTTAGAATGATGACTTTTGGGAGTGGATCTTCCAATGCTGAACCAACACTGCCATCCCTATAATAAAATCACTTTCTACATACAGCCAGATCTGACTTCTAATAGTTTGTTTTGTTAAACAAATTTCTATCTATGTTCATACTTTTTTTCTTCTATTATCTTTATCCAGTTTTAGGATTAGCACAATGTTGATTTCCTAAAATGAGGATAGAAGTGTTCCTTTCTATTTCTGTTTTAAATGTTTGATATAATTTATCAGTTAAAAATGTATATGAGCCTGCTGTTGTCATATAGGTAGGTTTTCAAGCTAGGAATATACTTTCTTTAATAGGTGCTATTCAAATTTTATATTTCCTCCAGAGTTAGTTTCATTAATTTGTCTTCCAAGGTACTTCTTAGAAGTTGTCAAATTTATTTCAAAACAGATTTTTGTAATATGCTTTCTATATCCTTTTAAATTCTGTAAAATCTATGGTAATGTCTCCTAGGCCTTGATATTTTAATTTAAAAAATGTGTAATTGATATTGTGTAATAGGAAGTAAAGGTCTCAAGGAGCAGGGGAAAGGGGAGGGGTAGGGGAAAGGAAAGAAGGGAAAAGAAAAAACATGAGAAAAGGGAAAAAAAAGGAAACAAAGTCTTTGCAAATAGGGAAGATGGAGGGGGTGAAGGGAGGGTAGGGGAAGGGGGAAAAAAACAAGAACCAAGATACTCATGTAATGGTACAAGATTCCAATGATGAATGTAACTGTATTTTATACCTAAAATGTACCAATAAACTTAGTGGGGAAAAAAAAGGAAAAGGAAAAAGATATTGGGTTGTTTAGAATTTTTAGGTCTTCCTCATTCAACTCTGGTAATTCATACATGTCTAGGAATCTGTCCATTTCTTCTGTGTTTTCCATCTTATTGGTGTATAGTTTCTTGAAGTAGGTATTGATGTTCCTCTGGATTTCTGCTGGGTCTGTTGCAATTTCACCCTTTTCATTCCTAATTGCATGGATTTGGGCCTTTACTTTCCTTTTTCTGATACGATTGGCTAAGGGTTTGTCAAGTTTGTTTATTCTTTCAAAGAACCAAATATTGGCTTCATTGATTTTTTGTATCATTCTCTTAGTTTCCACTGAATTGATTTCTGCTCTGATCTTTATAATTTCCTCCCTTGTATGAGCTTTGGAGTTGTCCTGCTCTTCTTTTTTAGAACCTTGAGGTTCAGCATCAGGTTAATTGGGCTTGCTCTGTTTTCCTAATATGAGTATTCACTGCTATGAATTTCCCTCATAAGCCTGCTTTCATTGCGTCCCATAGATTCCGATATGTTGTATTGTCATTGACATTTAATTGAAGGAACTGTCTGATTTCTTCTTTAATTTCCTCTGTGACCCATTGGTTATTCAGAATTGTGTTGTTTAATTTCCATGTGTTTATGTAGTTTTTGCAATTTCTTTTGCTATTGATCTCCAATTTTATCACACTATGGTCTGATAATATACAGGGGATAACTTCAATTCCTTTGCACTTATCTAAATATGTTCTATGAATGAGAATGTGGTCTAGTTTGGAGAACGACCGTGTGCACCTGAGAAGAATGTGTATTCTGATTTTGTGGGGTGGAAGACTCTGTAAACATCTGTTCAGTTCATTTGTTCAAGAGTTTGATTAAGTTCTAGTATTTCATTGCTTATTTTTTGTCCAGTTGATTTATCTATTTGTGACAATGGGGTGTTGAGGTCCCCCACTAGTATTGTATTTGTGCATGTATGATTTTTCATGTCCATTAGTATTTGTTTTATATAGTTGGGTGCACTAGTGTTTGGTGTATAGATATTTATGATTGTCATCTCTTCCCATTGGATTTTTCCATTTACAAGGATGTAGTGTTCTTCTTTGTCTCTTTTAATCAGTGTGGGTTTGAAATCCACTTGGTCTGCAAAGAGGATAGCTACTCCTGCTTTTTTGGGGGTTCCTGTTACATGGAGTATTGTTTTCCACCCTTTAACTTTCAGTCTATGAGTTTCTTTTTGATTTAAATGCGTTTTTTGTATGCAACATATTGTTGAAACTTGCTTCTGGACCCTTTCCGCCAGTCTATTTCTTTTGACTGGTGAATTGAGATCATTAACATTGATGGTTATAACTGATACATATTGACTTATTATTGTCAAGACTTTTCTTTCAGTTTGCTTCTCCCCCTTTCCATTTAATTTCTTGCCGTGTCTGATAGATTCATTCTGCTGGGCTTCCAGTGGTAGTCTTTTTGTAGGATACTGTGTAAAAATTTTTGGAGTGCTGGTTTGGTATTCATGAAGTTCCTAAAGTGTTCTTTGTCATGAAAGTATCTTATTTCTCCATCAATTTTGAAAGATAATTTTGAAGGGTGCATCAATTTGGGTTCAAGGCTGTTTTCCTTTAGGGCTTGTAATACATCACCCCAAGCTCTTCTTGCCTTGAGGGTTTGCATTGAGAAGTCTGCTGTGATTCTGATGGGCTTTCCTTTGTATGTGATTTGTTTCTTTTCTCTAACTGCTTGTAGAATTTTGTTGCCCTGTTGGGTTTCTGGAATCTTAACAATTATATGCCTATGTGTAGATTTTTTTTTTGATCAAGGCTATTTGGAATCCTATATGCCTCACTTATCTGTATGTCAAGTTCTTTTCCCTTGCTTGGGAAGTTTTCTGCCATCACTTCCGTGAACAGTTTTTTCATCATCTTCACTCTCTCCCTTTTCTTCATTGATTCTGATCAGTTTTACTATTCTTTGCATCGTCTAGTAGCTGCTGGATTGATTTCTCATGGTCCCTTACAATTTTGAAGCAATGTTTCTTTTCCTGGTCACTAATTGCAATCTTATCCTCTATATCTGAAATTCTGTTGTCACATTGGCTCATTCTGCCATGTAGACTTTCAATGGAGTTTTTAATCTCCTGGAAATCTGTTTGCATCTGTTTTATGGATTCCATTTTTTTCCTATGTTGGGATTCCATCATGTTCCTTAGCTCATCTTTTTTTTATCTGTGTCCTCTCTAGATTTATTGATCATGTCTTGCACTACAGGCACAATCCCTGCTGCTATCTGAGAAATTCTTTCTGATTTCATTTTTTCCAGATTCTGTTTTTTTGCCAGTTCAGGGAGTGCCGTATCAGGTTGAGTTCAGCTTGAGTATCAGAGTGCTCCCTCTCGTTTTCCTTTGGGGTTGCTGTAGATGATCTGGAAGTCTGTTTTTGAGGCTTGTTTACGTGTCTTCTTATTTCGCCAAGGGTAGGGGGTGTTGCTGGTGCCCATGCAGCTCACCTCCTCTGCCCTGGGAGCAGTGGTATGGCAGCCCAGAAGCCTCCTCCTCTGTGCTGGGAGCAGTGGTACCAGTTTTGTGTTTGTTTACCCTAGCATCACAGAGGATCCCATATACCCACACCTCTCCAGGATTTATTATAAAAAGTTTTATTGTGATTTTTCTTATAGAAGTAGTCCAGTTCAGTACAATGGCACATGAAAAACCAGATTTGCAAATTTGGTAGGAGGTCAAAGTGAATCATTAGATTACTCATTCATGAATAATGAAGATGGTCCAGTATGGTAAAATACACGTTTTCATAACAGAAGCATTGTGTGGGTAGATGATGATGATGATGATGACAATGATGATAATGATTTTGACTTTGACCATGTGAGCCAAAGTTCCTGTGACAGTGAAATGTAACAAGAATTGACTGATTCTGACACAGGGAATGCAGACCTCCTTGATTTAGATGACAAAGAAAACAGCAATGTGAGCACATGTTTGACTAGTTGAAATGTTGCAAAATAGCCATGTAACCAAATAGAATGATCCAATGTTAGAACTAGGTCTGAAAATATATTGACAGTCTTGCAAGGGATAAAACATATTGGACAGAATGCCAGCACCACCATTCAATGTTGGAAACTGTAACAGATGCAATGCAACAAAATGCTGTGAAATACACAAAGTCTGAAAATAAAACATTCTGTATGCACCAATAATCATATTCAAAACTGTATTTATTATGATATCTCACTAGCTAAAGTGAAAGCATTTAAATATTTGCTGTACTTAGCAGGGATTTCCCATGATAATCAAAGGAATGTAGAAGACTTTTATCCTGGAGCTCAGCCATCAGGTCCTTACTCATATAGTAAAAAAGTGAATGATGTTGTGAACAGACTTGTTGCTCCCATCTCCCAAACTAACTGGAATGTGACATTTGACAATTGGTTTATGAGTTTCCAACTGATTTTAGTAACACCACAAGTTGAAGAGTACAGGAACTGTACGCAGGGACAAAGCAGGAATTCCAAATGAAAAGTTGCAATTTTAAAACAGAGAATTATATAGTACAATCTTTGGATTTCAGAAGGATTTATATTGGCCTTGTATATGGCTAAGAAAAACAAACTGGTACTGCAGATGTCAACATTGCAATATGATGGAAATACTGATAGGGATACCTCAACTAATCAGAAGCCTGAGATGTAAACTTTCTACAACAAAACAAAAGATGGAGTAGATGTTGTTGATGAGTTATGCAGTAACTATGTCACCCTAAACACAAAGCATTGGGCAATGGTTTTTTTTTTTCTCAATCTTACACATATGTGGCATAAATAGTTTGACAGTTTACAAAGAAAATAACAAGTACAAAGTATCATGGAGAAATTTTCTTAGAGGATTAGGCCTGAAACTCATAAGAGATCATTCACAGCACAGGAAACACAAAATGTTTCTACTCAGGGAACTATGCAAAAAAAATTGTGGAGCACACTGGCGAGCTACCAGGTGAACAGGTGGGTGCAGCATCACAAAGACCTACTACAACAACAGAGAAACCAGAAAGATGTCAACTGTGCCTTACAAGAAAGGACAGGAAATCAAAACATACATACTATCACTGTAAGCAATACTTGAATATGCAATATGTAGTTGTCATGTATGAAGACTGCCTTGGGTGTGACAGTTGAAGCAAAGATTATTTCTTTTTTTGTTGTTGTTAAATTCTTTTATTGGTAGATTTTAGGTATACAACACAATTACATTTCCCAATGGGAATAGTACCTTTACATAATGCATCTTGGTTCTTATTTTTTCCCCATTCCTAGCCCTCCCTTCACCCCCTCCACCCTTCCCTATTTACAAAGACTTTATTTCCATTTTTTCCATTTCTCATCATTTTTCCTTTCATTTCTTTCCTTTCCCCTGCCCCTCTCACTACCCCTAACCCTTTGGACCTTTTCTTCCTATTTTGCATTATCCATTATTCATTCCAATCATTGGTATATTTTAGATATACAATATAATGACATTCATCATTGGAAATTTGCACCTTTACATAATCTCTCTTGGTTCTTATTTTTCAGCCTTGCCCAGCCCTCCCTTCAACCCCTCCATTCCTCCCTATTTACAAAGATTTTGTTCCTATTTTTCCATTTTCTCATATTAATCCCATTCCCTTCTATCCTTTCCCCTAGCCCTCCCACTTCCTTCTCCTTTGCCCCTTTTCTTCCTATTTCACATTACCTATTATAGGTTTAGTCCTTATTTACACTTTCAGTTTCTCACACCAGAGAAACTATTTGGTATTTATACATGTGTGTCCTATTTATTTCACTTAAGAGTATCACCTCAATCTGCATCCATTTAGCTATAAATGTCCCTAATTTCTCATTTTATATGGCTGAGTAGTACTCCATTTTATAAAAAAAATCCCACATTTTCTTTATCCAGTCTCCAGTTGATGGGCATTTGGGCTGTTTCCAAGTTTTAGCTATCACAAACTGTGCTGCTATGAACATGGGTGCACATATATCACTGTGGTATGATTCTTTTAATTCTTTGGGGAAGATCCCCAGCAGTGGAATAGTGGGGTCAAATGGGACTTCCAGTCCTAGTTCTTTGAGGTATCTCCATACTGATTTCCACAGTGCACGCACCAGTCTACACTCCCACCAACAGTGGAGCAGGGTTCCTCTTTCCCCACAGCCCCACCAGCATTTGTTATTGGTTGATTTCATGATAGCAGCCATTCTTTCTGGGGTGAGGTGGAATCTCAGCATTGTTTTCATTTGCATCTCTCGAATGATGAGTGATGTTGAACATTTTTTCATGTATTTATTTGCTATTTCTACTTCTTTGTCTGAGAAATTTCTGTTCATTTCAGATGCCCATTTTTGAATTGGGTCTTTAAATTTGGGAGGTCTGATTTTTTAAAGTTCTTTATAGATTCGAGATAGTAGACCTTTGTCTGAGGAAGAGCAGGTGAAGATTTTTTCCCACCTTGTGGGTTGTCTCTTCACACTCCTGGTGGTTTCTCTTGCTGTGCAGAAGCCTTTTAATAAGAAGAGATCCCACTTGTTGATTGTTTGTGCTAGTTCATGGGCAACTGAGGTTTTGTTCATAAAATCTTTTCCTACACCAATGTCTTCAAGGGTTCTACCTAACCTCTGTTCCAACTGGTTCAGAGTTTCTATTTTAATATTTAGATCTTGAATCCATTTTGATTTTAGTTTAGTGCATGGTGAGAGATATAGTTCTAGTTTTAATCTTTGGCAAGTTGAAGTCCAATTTTTCCAGCACCATTTATTAAAGAGGCTATCTTTCCTCCAGTGAGGGTGTTTGGCTCCTTTGTCGAAGATGAGATGGCTGAGTGTGTCTGACGTTGTTTCTGCATCTTGTAATCTGTTCCAATGGTCCTCAAGTCTGTTTCTTTGCCAGTACCATGCTGTTTTTATCACAGGAGCTTTGTAGTATAGTTGCAGGTTGGGGATTGTGATACCCCCTGCCATGTCTCTGTTACCTAGAATTGCTTTTGCTATTCTGGGTCTCTTCTTGTTCCAAATGAATTTTTGGATTGTTTTCTCAAGGTCCATGAAGTATGGTGCTGGGATCTCAATTGGAATTGCATTAAATCTATATAGCAGTTTTGGAAGTATGGCCATTTTCACTACATTAATCCTTCCTACCCAGGAGCAGGGGATGTCTGTCCATTTTCTGATATCATCTTCAATCTCTCTTTTCAGAATGCCATAGTTTTCAGAGAAGTGTCTTTGATTTCTTTTGTTAGGTTGATTCCTAGATATTTGTTTTTTGGATGCTATTGTGAAAGGAATTATTTGCCCTATTTCTCTCTCAGTGAGTCTGTCATTCGTGTAGAGGAAAGCTATTGATTTTTGTGTGTTGACCTTGTAACCAGCTATTTGACTGAATTTGGTTATTAAGTCTAGAAGACTTTTGGTGGAGTTCTTGGGGTCTTCTATATAAAGTATCATGTCATCTGAAAATAATGACAATTTGACTTCTTCATTACCTATCTTTATTCCTTTTATTTCTTTCTCTTGTCTAATTGCGGTGGCTAATGTTTCCAAAACTATATTGAACAAGAGTGGTGATAGTGGACATCCTTGTCTTGTTCCTGATTTTAGTGTGAAGGATTTCAGTTTTTGACCATTTAGTATGATATTGGCTGTTGGTTTTTCATAGAGGGCTTCTATCAGTTTGAGGTAGAGACCATGTACTCCAATTTTTTGTAGGGTTTTATCATAAATGCATGTTGGATTTTGTCAAATGCTTTTTCTGCATCTATGGAGATAATCATATGGATTTTGTCCTTGGCTCTATTGATATAGTGTATTACATTCATTGATTTGTGTATTTTGAACCATCCCTGCATCCTTGGGATGAATCCCACTTGATCAGGGTGTATGATCTTCTTGATGATCTTCTGCATTCTGTTTGCCATTATCTTATTAAGGATTTTTGCATCTATGTTCATTAGTGAGATTGGCCTATAGTTCTTCTTTTCAGTTGGGTCTTTCTCTGCTTTGGAGATCAAAGTGATGCTTGCTTCCAGAAATGAATTTGGGAGTATTGCTTCCCTTTCAATTTCTTTTTTTTTCCCCATTAAGTTTTTTGGTACATTTTCAGTATAAAATACAGTTACATTCATCACTGGGATCTTGTACCTTTAAATAAGTATCTTGGTTCTTATTTTTTTCCCCTTCCCTTGCCTTCCCTTTACCCCCTCCACCCTTCCCTATTTGCAAAGAACTTGTTTCCTTTTTTTTTCTCTTTTCATATTTTTTCCTTTCCCTTTTCCCCTTCCCCTACCCCTCCCAATTTCCCTGGTCTTTTAGACCTTTTCTTCCTGTTACATAATATCAGTTATACATTTTTTAAATTACGGTATTAAGATCTAGGGGATATTACCACAGATTTTACAGAATTTAAAAGGATATAGAAAGCACATTACAAAAATCTGTTTTGAAATAAATTTGACAACTTCTAAGAAGTACCTTGGAAGACAAATTAATGAAACTAACTCTGGAGGAAATATAAAATTTGAATAGCACCTATTAAAGAAAGTATATTCCTAGCTTGAAAACCTACCTATATGACAACAGCAGGCTCATATACATTTTTAACTGATAAATTATATCAAACATTTAAAACAGAAATAGAAAGGAACACTTCTATCCTCATTTTAGGAAATCAACATTGTGCTAATCCTAAAACTGGATAAAGATAATAGAAGAAAAAAAGTATGAACATAGACAGAAATTTGTTTAACAAAACAAACTATTAGAAGTCAGATCTGGCTGTATGTGGAAAGTGATTTTATTATAGGGATGGCAGTGTTGGTTCAGCATTGGAAGATCCACTCCCAAAAGTCATCATTTAAACAGAAGAAAGGAAAAAGCCATATGATCCTGTCACTAGTTGGAGAAAGAGTATTGGACTAAATTCTACAGCTGTTCATGGTAAAAGCTATCAGGAGACTAGAAGTAGAACAGAAACTTCTCAACAGATTAAAGACATGTACTCCATACTTCCAGTGAGAATGCCTTATATAAATGGAGAAGATATAATGCTTTCTCCTTAAGGTGGGGAACAAGGGCAGATATGATTACTTTTTATCTGTCCATTAAACTTTGAAACTTAGGCCCAAATCAAAATAGTCTGGCAATAAAATGACACAATTAGGATAGGATTGGCAAGGTAGAAGCAAAATCTTTATATGTAGATGAAATGAACATCTACAGAGAAAAGGCTAAGAAATCTCCAGGAGCCCCTAGAACTTGTACTTGAATTTAGCAGGATTAGAAAACACAAGGTATATATAAAAATTCAGGTCTGTGTATACTTGCTATAAATGAAGAACTGGATATTGAAATTTAAAAGTTATGTAACAGGACAAAGGACCTAGAAAAGTTAAAAATGACAACAAAAACAAAAACAGTGTTGGAAGACGTTTGGTACCTAATTTTAAGACTTCTTCTAAAGCTACAATAATCAAGGCTGTGTTGGTGTAAGGAAAGACATATAGATCATTGGAAAAAAACAGAGAATCTAGAAATAGAACCACACAGATATGGTCCACTGAGTTATGAAAGATTATTTAACATTAGCATTTTATAGAATATAAACTCAATTCAAGAGTTGAGGAAGAGACAGTATTTTCAGCAAACGGCACTAGAACACCTGGTATCCGTATATAAAAAATTAACCTCAACCCTTTTTTTCCATACATGAAAATAACTTGAAGGGATCTATGAACCTAAATAAGAAAGCCTAAAATTATAAAACTTTAAGAAGAAATTATAAGGGAAAATATTTATGAATTCAGGGTAGGCAAGAACTATGTAGGAGACAAAAAACATGATGTATAAAAGAAAAAAATTGATAAATGAGATTCCATCAAAATTTAGAACTTTAAATGACATCATTAAAATGAAAAGTAGTCCTTAAGCAGACCATATTTACAATACATATAACCTAAGAGCAGAATATATAAAGAATTCTTAGAGCTCATTAATAGACAACCCAATTAAAAAGTAGACATAAGAAGATGATAAATAGCCAGGATAGCACCAGGAATGGTGTGCAATTCTAGAATCAGAAAAATACTAATCAGTACAATAATAAGATTGAATTATACACTCATTAGGGAGATGAAGTTCAAAGTTTTGAAAACCTTGTCAAGACTTTTTCTTTTTGTTGAATTCTCCTCCTTTGCATTTAATTTGTCATGACCAATGGATTCATTCTGCTGGGTTTCCTGGGGTTGTGATCCTCAATGTTTTTTCCTAGGGTATTGCCTAAAATGTTTTGGAGTGCTGATTTGGTGTTCATGAAGTTCCTGAGGTGCTCTTTGTCATGAAAGTAGCTTATTTCTCCATCAATTTTGAAAGATAGTTTTGCAGCGTACATCAATCTGGATTGGAGGCTGTTTTCCTTTAGGGATTGAAATACACCACTCCAAGCTCTTCTTGCCTTGAGGGTTTGCATTGAGAAGTCTGCCGTGATTCTGATGGGCTTTCCTTTGTATGTGATTTGTTTCTTTTCTCTCACTGCTTGTAGAATTTTATTCTTCTGTTGGATTTCTGGAATCCTAACTATTATATGCCTATGTGTAGAATTTTTTGATCAAGGCTAGCTGGAGTCCTTCATGCCTCACTTATCTGTATGTCAAGTCCTTTTTCCCTCCTTGGGAAGTTTTCTGCCATCGCTTCTGTGAACAGTTTTTTATGTCATCTGCACTCTCTCCTCTTTCTTCATTGACTCCAATCAGTCTTATGTTATTCTTCTTTGCATCGTCTAGCAGCTGCTGGATTGATTTCTCATGTTCCCTTACAATTTCAAAGCAATTTTTCTTTTCCTCCTCACTAATTGCAGTCCTATTTTCTATATGTGAAATTCTATCCTCACATTGGTTCATTCTGCTGTGCAGACTTTCAGTGGAGTTTTTAATCTCTTGGAAATCTGTTTGTATCTGTTTTATGGATTCTAATTGTTTCCTATGTTGGGATTCCATCATGTCCCTCAGATCCTCTATTTTTTTATCTGTGTCCTCTCTAGATTTATTAATCATGTCTTGCACCATAAGCACAATCTTTGCTGTTATCTGAGTAATTATTTCTGATTTCATTTTTCCCAGATCCTCTTTTGTTGCCAGTTCAGAGAGTCCAGGTGGTTGAGTATCAGATTGTTCCCTCTCGTTTCCCTTTGGGGTTGCTGTAGGTGCTCCAGAAGTCTGTTTTTGAGACTTGTTTATGTGTCTTCTCATTTCCACAGGAGGGGATGCTTCTGGCATCCATGCAGCTCACCTTCTGTGCCCTAGCAGCTTGGGATGGAAGCAGCGGAACTTCCTTCTGTGTTCTGGGACCGGCTCAGCTACTCTGTCCTAGGAGCTTGGGATGGTGGTGGGGGAGCTTCCTTCCAAGTGTTGGGACCGGCTGAGCTTCTCTGCCCTAGGAGCCTGGAATGGAGGCGGGGAGCTTCCTTCCTTTCTTCCTGGGAAAATCATTCTTTGAACTCTCAATCTGTTCCTTTATCTTTTTTTTTTTTGGTACTGGGGATCAAACTCACGACCTTGAGCTTGTGAGGCAGGTGCCGGAACCACTGAGCTAAATCCTTGGCTCCCTTTCAATTTCATTGAAGCATTTAAACAGTAGTGGCAGCAGTTCCTCTCCAAATGTCTTGTAGAATTCAACAGGGAAGCCATTAGGGCCCAGGCTTTTCTTAGTTGATAAGTTTTTAATTACGTTTTCAATTTCATTTGTTGATATTGGGTTGTTCAGAATTTTAGGTCTTCTTTGTTCAACTTTGGTAATTTATATGTACCTAGGAATCTGTCCATTTCTTCTATGTTTTCCATCTTATTGGCATATAGGTTCTGGAAGTAGGTATTGATGATCCTCTGGATTTCTGCTGGGTCTGTTGTCATTTCACCCTTTTCATTCCTAATTGCATGGATTTGGGCCTTTTCTTTCCTTTTTCTGATAAGCTTGGCTAAGGGTTTGTTAATTTTGTTGATTCTTTCGAAGAACCAACTCCTGGTTTCATTGATTTTTTTGTATCATTCTCTTAGTCTCCATTGCATTGATTTCTCCCCTGATCTTTATAATTTCCTCCCTTGTATGAGCTCTGGGGTTGTCCTGCTCTTTTTCTAGAAGCTTGAGGTTCAGCATCAGGTTGTTTAATTGGGCTTGCTCTGTTTTCCTAATATGCATATTCACTGCTATGAATTTCCCTCATAAGACTGGTTTCATTTTGTCCCATAGATTCCGATATGTTGTATTGTCATTTCCATTTAATTGAAGGAACTGTCTGATTTCTTGTTTAATTTCCTCTGTGACCCACTAGTTATTCAGAAGTATGTTGTTCAATTTCCATGTGTTTATGAAATTTTTTGAGTTTCTTTTGCTATGGATGTCCAATTTCATTGCACTATGGTCTGATAATATACAGGAGATAACTTCAATTCCTTTGCACTTACTTAAACATGTTCTATGCATGAGTATGTGGTCTATTTTGGAGAATGATCCATGTACAACTGAGAAGAATATGTATTCTGATTTTGTGGGGTGGAAGACTCTGTAAACATCTGTTAAGTTCATTTGTTCAAGAGTTCAATTGAATTCTAGTATTTCATTACTTATTTTTTGTCTAGTTGATCTATTTGTGACAGTGGGATGTTGAGGTTCCCCCACTACAATTGTATTAGTGCATATATGACTTTTCATGTCCATTAGTATTTGTTTTATATAGTTGGGCGCACTAGTATTTGGTGCATAGATATTTATGATTGTCATCTCTTCCTGTTGGATTGTTCCCTTTACAAGGATGTAGTGTCCTTCTTCATCTCTCTTCATCAGTGTTGGTTTGAAATCTACTTGATCTTCAAAGAGGATAGCTACTCCTGCTTTTTTTCAGGTTCCTGTCGCATGGAGTACTGTTCTCCACCCTTTAACTTTCAGTCTATGAGTTTCCTTTTGAATAAAGTGTGTTTCTTGTATGCCACATATTGTTGGATTTTGCTTCTTGACCCATTCTGTCAGTCTATTTCTTTTGATTGGTGAATTGAGACCATTAATGTTGATGGTTATAACTGATACGTATTGAGTTATCATTGCCATGACTTTTTCTTTTTGTTGGGTTCTCCCCCTTTACATTTAATTTCTTGTCATGCCAGATGGGTTCATTCTGCTTTGCTTCCTGGGGTTGTGATCCTCAATGTCTTTTCCTAGGATATTGTGTAAAATTCTTTGGAGTGCTAGTTTGGTATTCACAAAGTTCCCAAGGTGCTCTTTGTCATGAAAGTATCTTATTTCTCCATCCATTTTGAAAGATAGTTTTGCAGGGTACATCAATCTGGGCTGGAGGCTGTTTTCTTTTAGGGCTTGGAATATATCACTCCAAGCTCTTTTTGCCTTAATGGTTTGTGTTGGGAAGTCTGCTGTGATTCTGATGGGCTTTCCTTTGTATGTGATTTGTTTCTTTTCTCTGACTGCTTGTAGAACTTTGTTCTTCTGTTGTGTTTCTGGAATCTTAACAATTATATGCCTATGTGTAGATTTTTTTTGATCAAGGCTATTTGGAGTCCTATATGCCCCACTTATCTGTATGTCAAGCTCTTTTCCCCTGCTTGGGAAGTTTTCTACCATTATTTCTGTGAAGAGATTTTTTATGTCATCTCCACTCCTGTTTCTTCATTGAGCCCAATCAGTCTTATGTTATTCTTCTTTGCATCATCTAGCAGCTGCTGGATTGATTTCTCATGTTTCCTTATAATTTTGAAGCAATTTTTCTTTTCCTGATAACTAATTGCAGTGTTATCTTCTATATCTGAAATTCTGTCATCACATTGGCTCATTCTGCTGTGTAGACTTTCAGTGGAGTTTTTCATGTCCTGGAAATCTATTTGCATCTGTTTTATGGATTCCCTTTGTTTCTTATGTTGGGATTCCATCATGTTCCTCAGCTCCTCTCTAGATTTATTAATCATATCTTGCACTAGGAGCACAATTTCTCCTGTTATCTGAGAAATGATTTCTGATTTCATTTTTTCCAGATCATCTTTTGTTGCTAGTTCAGTGGGTCCAGGTTGTTGAGTATCAGAATGTTCCATCTCATTTCCCTTTGTGGTTGCTGTAGGTGATCTGGAAGTCTGGTTTTGAGACTTATTTATGTGTTTTCTCTTTTTGATTAGGGGGGTGTGCTCTTGGCGCCTGCACAGATTACCTCCTCTGAGCTGGGAGAGGTGGGACAGGGGCCGGGAGCAGCAGTAGTGATGGTGACCCAAAAGCCCTTTCCTCTCTGCTGGGAGCAGCGGGAGGGATGGTGGCATTGAAGCCCCTTCCTCTGGACCAGGAGCAGTGGAATGGTGGCTCAGAAGCCCCTACCTCTGGGCCAGGAGCAGCGGGACTCAGTACTGTGGTCTGGTGGTCAGGTGTCCTCTGCATCTTTGTAATGTGGAACCAGGTGCCTGTACAGTGGAGCCGGGGGATGAGGGTGTCCAATGGATTGTTGCCGGGGCACAGGCTTATTCAGCGTGTTCTGTGCGACTGCCAACCTAGGTAGGGCGTGCCGCAAAGATTATTTCTGTAGTAAACTTTTGTTTGTGTTTACATTGTAGTTCACATAGGCTTTTATTTCTGATGTTATCTTTTAGTTTTCTTAAGCGAGTGAACAGCTGGTATAAAAATTTTGATGTCTATTCTAAGCACTCATTATATATTTGATATTTTATTTTATTGATATCTTATTTTCCTGCTAAGTGCATGTTGTACAGTACAGTAGGAAGTTCCTGACAAAACATGAAGAGAGGTGACAAGACTGCAACATAGGAAAGGAAAGCTAAGCATATTTGCTGTCAGTGTGAGACAAGTGCATGGAACATACAGTTGTCATGTGTGAAGACTGTCTTGAGTGTGACAATTGAAGCAAAACTTACTTTTGTAGTAGAGTTCTATTGGTATTTTCATTGTAGTTCATATAGGAATTTATTTCTGGTGTTATCTTTTAGGTTTCATAAGCAAGTACACAGCTGACGTGAAAATGTTGATGTCTATTCTAAATGCATTATATATATTAAGAATTTAATACTTTATTTTATTGATACTTTATGTTCCTGTTAAATACACATGGTATAATATAATAAGAAACTTCTGACAAAACACCAAGACCAGTGAGATGTCAAGTATGTCCTGCAAAAAGGCCAGGAAAGCAAAACACATGTGCTGTCAGTGTAAGTGGTATGTGTGTATGGGACATGCTGTTGTCATGTGTGCAGACTGCTTTAGTTGTGATAATTGAAGTAAAGATTGTTTTGGTAAAGTGCTATTGGTATTTTCATTGCAGTCGTATAAGAATTTATTTGTGTTATTCTTTTTTTAGACTTCATACACCAAAAAACAGTTGATATTGAAAATTTTAATGTTTTTCTATAAACAATAAATATTAAAAATTCAATACTTTGATTTTATGATTTTTTTCTTGTTAAGCACTCATTGTTTAATATAATAAAACTCATAAAGTTAAAATTAATAATACATCAATAGAAATATTTTAAAGAATAAACATGGGTCTGACAACCCACATTTATGCACCATTTTGACAAAATTAGTGTTATGCTCCACAGGTTGAAGGGGCAACAGCATACTGCCCTGACCCCCTCCCAAGCATACCTTATTGCTCTTAAAAGTACCTATCTAGCAGGTAGCAATGGGGATGACAAATGAGGCTTTGGTGGATGGAGAAGGAGGAAGGGATCCAAGCTGAGGAAAAGGTATCAGTGGAGACATGGCTGTGGTATGCAGGTTCATTTAGTCTCCTCCTGGTAGCATCCATACAGCCAGGAGAGAAGTGGAAGAAACATGAGGCCAGAAAAACATAGGAAGAAGGGTCAGAATGCAGACAGCTTTGAAACAACATTCAAGAGTTTGGTCTTCACTCTGTAGATCATGATAAAGATGCAAAAGGATAGGAGCTAAACCCTAGTGAAACAGGATATGAAATAAGAAAATATTATATCTCCCAATCTGTTAGATGTCTGATACACCAAATTTGTGTTCTCTGAATTCGAAGAGTGAATTCGAGGAACAAAGGAGGTTAAGAGTAGGAAAATATTTATTGAGAGGATAGCTCCTGAGAGGCAAGAGGGGTCCAGATTGGGTGGCCAGGGACTCCACTTTACAGGAAAGTTTTTGTTTTTTGCACTGGGGATAAACTCAGGACTTTGTGCTTTTGAGGCAGGCAGTGGCACCACTGAGCTAAATCCCCAGCCCTACAGGGAAGTTTTATAGAGCAAAATCCCCATGGTGAAATGTGGGTTACAGCTATGATCAACCAATGAGGTTACAAGTATAGTCATTTAGGTAATAGTGATCCAATGGGGAAACAAGTCATGTAACAAGTGCAGATGGAAAGAACAAAGACTTTCCTAATGAATGATGGGTTTGGCGATCTTGCTCACTCACCGGGGTGACTGATATCTATCTATCTATACTTCATTAGGTCCAGTGTTTGTCTTTTGAGGAAGTATGCAGGCCTGATCATTTCATCTTTATCTTGAGGCCCGGTCTCCCACAGGTACATCTACAGCCATGATTGTGATGTATTTTTACTTTTTGTGCTGACTTCCTCTAGGGCCCAGACTTGTCTGACTGCCTATAATATTCCTACCTAACTTAGCTGTCTGTAATACTAGGAAAGTCAATGCAATAATGGTGTGAAATTTAAAAAAAAATTTTAAGGTGTGTACTGCATTTTGTCTACAAGATCAAAGGAGCCTTGTCTGGTTAATCCAAGCCAGAAAGAGAGCTCCAAAAGAGAGCTGGGAGAAACTGTTGTTAAGTAGATTCCTAATGACATATGGTAACTTGTATTCTTTGATAATCTGGCAATCAAGGCATTCACTGCAATTTTCCAAGTAAGGTCTATTCCTGAGTGATTATGTGATAGTATTAAAAACAGACCTGAATTCTAGGTCCAGAACTATGAAACACAGTGCCTCTTTGTGGTTTGGCTTTGCCTTGATTTTCCATTTTAGAATCTACTGACTTCATCAGGGTCTTATGAGAAAGGGTTGGCCCATAACTATCCTTGGATTTAAACAACCATGGATGGAAAATGTAGTTAGGCCTATGGTAGTCGTTTCTATACTGAACATGTACAGATTTTTTTTCCTTGATATTATTCCCTAAATAAATAGCATGACAACTATTCACACAGCATTGACATTGTATTAGGTACTAGAGATAATTTAAAATATACAGGATTATGTGCATAGGTTATATGCAAATGTTATTCCATTTTATATAAGAGACTTGAGCATCCAAGGATTTGGGTGTCTTCTGGGGTTCTTGAAACCAATCTGAGGTTGATACCAAGGGATGGCTGTAGTAAAAATTATTTATGTGAAATTCAAACATAACTGGGTTTCTTACATTTGGTCTGGCAATCCCACAGGGAAGGTTACCAAAAGGCTTGGACAAGATCAAATCACAAAGCATCACACAGAAAAGAATGCCTGGGAGCTGGGCCTTAAGCCTGAAGCTGAGTGTTACAGTGGAGGATTAGGGGTAGGGGGAAGCTGATGCTATGAGGTCGAGGGTATGTACAGGGTTAGGTGAAATTGCCTATGGCCATGTAGAAAGAAGAATGTTTCTGAGGGTGATATGAGTGAGTCTGTAGTGTGCTGCTCAGGCATCAGTATGTCATTGGATGGTGTCATAGTTACTTTTGTCTCATTGTTGAGACAAAATACCCAACAACCAAAGTTAAAAGAGGAAAGGTTTATTTAGTTTGTGCCATGACCTGCATGGCTGAAGTGTTCATGGAGTGAGAAATGATGGTGAGAGATTAAGAAACTTAAAGAATAAGACAAAGATGACAGTAAAGTTTACAAAACTGAGGCCAGGTGGAAACTCTTTGACCTGATGAGACAAAAAGCTTGGCTTGCATCCTCAACACCTTTATTTATAGTGTAGATAAGGAACCGGAAAGGGGATACCTGATTGGAACAGAGAGAATGCGTAGGGTCTGCAGGAGATAATGCTTGATATTTCTCTGGTGAATGGGTGGGAAGGAAGATAGTTCTCTTCTTGGCCAGGCCTAGGGCTGGCCATAGTGATCTATAGCACATCGCTCCCAGCAAGTTTGTAGAGCTTTCAGTTCATAATCAACTGGCTCCAAGGCAGGGTAGCACATGGCAGAGGGGCAATAGTTCATGGCAGCAGAATCACAAAAACAACAAGGGAATTTAACGGTGCCTTTCTCCCCCTTTTATTTTATTCAGACTATTTAGGGTGTGTAGCACTTACACCCTTAATCCTACTGCCCTCGGGCCTAGCATTGCACCAAGAAATCAACCACCAACTCTAGATTCAGCCACCTCTGAAAAAGTCTCAGCAATGACTGCATGAGGCTTTGGGGGTGACATCTAGATACAAGCCATAACAAATGGGATGCAAGGATGTCCCCTAAAGAGACGATAAAAACCTCAACTTGGCCTGGGCAGGTTCTTGACATCATACAGAAAAGCATTTTAGGATGTTTTAGTGAGAAGCTCAGGCTGTATTTAAAAAGTAAGAGAAAATAGGAAAGAACTTCAGCTTGAGGAAAAGATGGAGAGCTCTGATGGAGAGCATCAGACTGGCCCATTAACAAAAGAATGAGACAAGGTTTTATAGAGTAGCTGAGGTTGACCATGGCCTGGTTGATCATTATTTTAGTTCAGATTTTGCACGATAGCTCAAGGAGAAGTTCTTATTGCTTGAAGGGGCAATTCAGTCTCCATGAGATGATTGTTTCTGCTTGGAGCAGTATCAGTTTTGTGGAACCTCTGCTGGAATCCAAGGGAACCGTAGGTTTAGGGGAATGACTGAAGACTTCTGGGTACTCAGTGGTGGTTTAATGTCCCTGTAACTTTCTTGGTATCTTCAGTCTGGAAGGAGAATGAGACAGGTTACATAAATTTAATACTAATTAGCCTTATATTGCCAACTTTTAGTCAGACACTCCCTAAATGATTAACATGCCTATATACAGAGCAAAGATGTGACCCAAAGTTTCAGAATAATAAAGGAGAAATACAAAATGAAGGTCAAGCTTTGTTCTGCTTTCAATTACCCATTTGAGGCAGAAAATACTTAGAAACAGCTGGAGAGAGAAGGGAGGGCCTGCCTTGGAGCCCACTTTCTAGGCTAAATCCACCCTCTGAGTAAAATTTAAACCCAGGACCAGAATGTCTCAGTCTAAATACAAAAGGAGAAAGTAACTAACCCAACTCATACACAGTCTCAGGATGCAGTGCCTAGTGATCTTCAGTGATGCTTGACTGACCCCATCCCTGATTACCATGTTATTAGCTATGCTGTTTTGAAACATACCCCTGTGGGCTTTGGGCATCTTGACAGTTCCTCCAAGGGCCATAAAATGTCAAAAATTCCTAGCTGATTTACCTCAGTGGTTTCGCTGCCTGCCTTGCAAGCACAAGGTCCTGAGTTTGATCCCCAGTGCCAAAAATTCCCTGACCCAATGGAGGGACAGTGTCAAGCTGGTCTTTGGCAAGAGCAAAATCTTAGGCCAACCCTTCAATCCTGCCCCAAATCCTAGTGCTTAACACCCTCAATACCAAGCCTCCTCATTGGTCCTCACTCACTGGTTGAAATATACTTTCACTTTCAATAAATCTTTGACCTTGCTGCTCCTTTTGAGTGTCCTGCTTAATTTTTTGTTCAGGATACCAAGCACCTGGGCAAGACCTCCAATCCAGTAACACCTTGGGCATTTGTAGGGTCAAGGAAAGAGTCCCTGAGGGTTTTTTTTTTTTTTTTTGCTGTTGTTATTTCTTGTTTTTGTTTTATTTTTAGAAAAATTAGGTTCAATTTCCTGACTACTCCAGAAGCAAATCATGCTTTCAGTAAGTAAAAGGTTAAGGGCCCAGGAATTTGTCCTCTGTCCCTATGGTAGATTTCTGTCTCAAATATGTCTCCATCATTCCCAAGTGCAATGTGTTTTGTCTCATTGATTTTCATATAGATTGAGTCCTATTTTACTTCCTTTGATTTCATTTTATTATTATTATTACATTACCCTGTCTTGTACTCTCCTTCCTTGGTCAGCAGACACAAATGACCCGCTAAAGTGGTCAGTTGAATATACTGCATCCGAACTCACTCTGAGCACTAACATTGGGTTGGTTGGCATTGAAGAGAAAAAAATTCCTTGTCCCCATTGCTGGTGACTGTTGGTGCAGGGTTAGGTGTGTGAGGGCTTGAATGGGTGTAAAACACAATCAAAATGACCTTCTCAATTTATCTACCACCAATTCACCTCTGAACTCATTCAACAAATACCAAACTTCTACTGTGTCCTTTGCTCCATCAGATCCTCAGAGAATACAGAAGAGAGGCAGATATGCTCCTCGCCTCCAAAGGAATAGATAATAGCTGTAGGGGATGCCTGAGCAGGGGAGGAGGAGCTGAGGTGGGGCAGGGCACAGCCAGTGGCCCTGTGGCTTGGGAGGAAAAGCAGACAGAACAGCAAATCCAAGGTTGCAGGTGAG
This sequence comes from Heterocephalus glaber, assembly GCF_053883595.1. Classification (NCBI taxonomy): domain Eukaryota; kingdom Metazoa; phylum Chordata; class Mammalia; order Rodentia; family Bathyergidae; genus Heterocephalus; species Heterocephalus glaber. The sequence continues at coordinate 1,695,834 of NW_028258433.1, read as the reverse complement.
AGACAGTGGGTGGGGTGTGTCTGAGGACCCGAAAGAAGTTCAAATTGGCGAGCATAGGCTGCCAGGGGAAGGGAGGCTGGAAGGACTTTGTTATTTAAATCAGTAATTTACAACTTGACTCAAGGCAAGTTTCTGAAACTCTCCAGGTTCCTTTTCATCTTTATATAATGAGATTAGGGTACTAGACCTGGCAGACAAGTTTGATGAAACAATGATAGAGGAGAATGCTCTGAAAGCAATACATTATTTACAATAGACAATCGGTGTAGCCTAAGGGATTGAGTAACTACAGGTTCCACAAGACACATATTTCATTGTGTGTCTTAGAAAATACTCCCAACACATACCAAGCCCAGAGCCCGGCCCTCAGTAATCCAGAGCTGAACTAATGTGAAAGAGCAGTCATCCCGGTCAGTTGCTATGGACTACAGAAGACAGTGGGGAGGTGGGAGAGTATTTCTAAAGAAACTGGGGTTCAGTGTGTTTGGGACCACGTGTTAGTCTGGTCCTAGAATAGTAATGGATGAAGCCATATTCTGACTTCATAATGAGTCTGTAATTCAGATGAACTGAAGTTCCTAAATGGATTCATTCTAACTCAATTTATTTCACTTCAGTACATTTTAAACTCAGTTTGATAAATACAACTTCACTACATGGCAAGGAAATTGTTTACAAATCTTATTGCCTATAGAAGATTTTCGTCCCTGAAGGCACTATAAGAAAAGAAAAAAAAAGCCTTGAGTTCAGGATATTCATAAATATTGGAGACAGTTTATCATTACATTGACCAAAACAGAGCCCCAGTGAGCATTATCTATGTAATCTCATTAACAATTTGTTTGCGTTTTTCTTCATTTGTTTAAATTGCACATAACTTACATATGCTCTAAAGAAAAGTACTGGAAACTGTTGAGAGCTATTTAAAGATATTTAAATTGAAGTGTATTTTAAAATTCTCAGGAGGTATAAACTTCAGTGGCAGGAAAATCAAGTGATAAACAGAAATACCTTTTTATTTCAACCTCTGTTATTGAGACCCCTCTAAATAGGTTATTTATTCCACTTTCTGGCCTCAGCGTGTAAAAAACTGAGCCTTTTTTCAATCTTCCTTTCATACCAAGGATCTTGTTTTGTTTGGGCAACATGGACACATTGAACATGATCATAAATCATAGAGTCATGAAAAGTCAGACTGAGATGCATGAGAGAGATAATCTCACAATCTATGCCTTTGTTCAAGACAAACTGGGGTTCTAGAGAGGTGATCTGATTTGCATGAGGTACAGCCGGAGACAGAAACCAGGTTGCCTTCTTCCCACGCCGGTTTTGTCCATTTTCCATGTCTCTCATTTTCCATGTCTGTGTATCACATATGAGGATCCTATCCCTGAGAAGGTAAACTTGGAAATGAATTTCTACATAAACACTGTTATTCATGTGTGTGTGAAATCTCAGGGCCAGAAATGGAGCTAAGATGATTTTAAGTTCATGTTGTTGGTAGTTTACTATAAATATTTCATTATACAGTCATAATATGAACTCTTACACAATACTATTTCTCTGTTTAAAAAGATCGAAGAGATGGAAATGCAACGAACTAAAGGAAAAAAATACATGTCCCATAGTCAGCCTTATGTTGATGTGACAGGTACATACAGGGTTCATGGGTGGATTTTTTAGTAAAGATGAATTTTTTCAAAAGACAAATCAATTTTCCTTTATCCTTTAGAAGATTTGACAGAGAGCTGCCATCCTCCCCTCTTTAGCCTCATTTTTCCTTTAATCAAATACTTACCTGCCAGAAACTGTTCTGAGGGCTTTGCAAACCACACACTCTTTGGCCTTGAAACCTCCACTTTCTATAGTCTGCCCAGGCTGGGGAGTAGAAGGAAGCTGGGACAGTCCCTGAGTCCACTGCACAGGAGTCATTTCCTAATTATGTGGGCTGCTCTTGGTGCAAGCAAAATGTTTTCAAGTCTTGGTTTAAGAAAAAGAAGCTCTAGCTGAGTGTGGTGGGATGCACGTGTGTGGGAGACTGAGCCAGAAGAATCACAGATTCAAATCCAGCCTAGGCAATTTAGGAACTTAGTGAGATTGACGATCTAAGTCAGTGTGAAAACCTGGATTTAATCCCCCAGTACAGCCAGAGAGAGGAGAGAGAGAGAGAGAAAGAGAGAGAGCAAGCACGTGGGCCATGGTCCCTGAGCAGAAAGTGAGCTCTCAGTGATGGGAAACGTATAGTGCACCATAGTGAGCCATAACCCTATGTATATTTTTGAGTTTAAAAATTTATTTATTTAACTATGGTATAGATATCTATAAGTATACATAAGTGCACAGAGTAGGAGTGATTAGTATAGTTTACATTGTTGTGCAATAAAGCCCCAGAACACTTTCATTATCCTAAATTGAAACTCTGTCCCCATTTAGTAAGAACTCCCTATATCCACTTCCCCCAGTCCTGGGCAGCCACCATACTACTGTCTGTAGCTATGAATTTGTCCATTCTAGTAATTCATATAAGTGGTATTATGCAGTATATGTCTTTACAACTGGCTTTTTTCACTTAGTATATGTCTCTAAAGTTCATCCATGTTATAACATGTGTCAAAATTTTCTTCCTTTTTAAGCCTGAAAAATATTCCATTCTGTGTATGTACCACATTCTCTTTATCCATTTAGCCATGGATGAACACTTGGCTTCCTTCCACCTGTTGGCTATTGTTAATTCAACACTGTAGTTTTAATTGCTTTGTGAAAACTGAGGATTGGGTGAAGAAGATAGAGGATGTTTACTCTGACCTGAATACATAGGTTGACAAAAGAGAGCTAAATCAAGCTTCAAAAAAAAGGTACACTGATTTTCCTGGGCCTTTGCACAGAGCTATTTTGCTCCGATACAACACATTATAGTCACAAATTACTTCCCAAAAACTCTATGTATAGTCTCACTAACCTTGGGAAGTCTCAGAACTTCGCTATCTTTTTTATTATAACATGACTTTAGGGTAGAAGTAGAGTAGAAGGCGTTTGTTACACTAGGAGGCTTGAGCACAATTTTGCATGTTAATCTTAACTCTAACCCCCAAGCTCAGGTTCTGCAATTATCATAAGTCACTGCACACCCGAGAAGAGCAAGAATTTGTACAATTCATTCTCTGGAAGGCAAAAACACCTAGGCATCACTCCCAATTTGGTGAGCTTATCCATTCATCCACTCATTCAATGATTATTCATCAATGGCTGGGGATGTTCAAGGCATGGTACATACTTGGGGGTCCCTAAGAAGTATTTTCACTACAGTATCTATGGTATCAGACACAAACACCACTGGGGCTTTGTGCTAAGTGGTGGTCTACCTATATGAATGTCATTCTTATGTGGGTGTTGGGTTCTAAAAGGGAAACTCAGGGCAAAGATTCTATAGATGCTAGTCAAAAGCACCCTTAGATCCTTTAGGAAGGAGTCACTTTGAGAATTGAGCACTCTTCTCATGAACAAGGCACAGATAGCCTTTTCTCTACTGTTATAATGGGTCAATTTATCCTTTTGCCATATGTTAAAAGCTTGCTTACTTTTTTAAGGCATTATACTAAACAAATTGTATAGGAAGTCATGGTTCAATGAATGCTGGCCAGGTATTCTTTACTTCTGGTAAAACCATATCAATTAAAAGATCTATTTCCAAAATTGAGGGAAATATAATGAGAAGTTACTTATTGACTATGAAGTCCAAATGCATGAGTATGAACATCATCTCTAAAACTTTTGAGCTGGGGTAAGTTACTTAACTTCTCTGAGCCTAAGGAAGTCTTAGTCTTAGACTGGAAATGTAGATGGCAGTAGTACCCAAATCATGATTGTTGAGGATTGAGTTGAAAAATGTTGAATGCTATGGTTTAGGTAGTGCCCAGCCTGTGGCACAATCTGGAGGTAGTAGAACCTTGAAGAGTTGGGGTCTAGTTGGAAGTCTTCTAGTCAGCGGGGGCATGCTCATGAAGGGAATGTTGGAACCCTGGCCTCCCTCTTTCTTTCTCTTTTCTTCTCAGTTGCCATGAGGTGAGCAGCTTCATCTACCTTGTGCTCCCTTCTATTGTGTGCTGCTTTGCTATAGGCCCAAAAGCAACAGGGTCAACAGACCTTGGACTGAAGGCTCTAAACTGTGAGCCAAAATAAACCATTCTTCTTTTTAAATTTATTTACCTCAGGTATTTATTACAGTAACATGAAGCTAACAAATGAAACATTTAGAATAGTGTCTGACAAGTCAATCAATTGACTAATAAATAGTTTAAGAGCTACATAGATACTGTAACAAAGAAAGGTCTTTAATATGATGTGTGTTATTTAGAGAGATAATAAAAATCATCTGCCTTGACCATATCTATAACAGGATTGGTTCCCAACTGTCTTGCTCAATATAGATGACATTCTTCTTAGGGAGAGAACATCATAGAGTGCACAGAAGCCACAAGAAGAGCCACTGAAGGGTAAGTGAGTGGGTGAAAAAGATGAACTCACTGCACTATGACTGTGTCCTGAGACATTAGGGTGTCTCTAACCAGGAAAGAGCTTTAAAAGCATCCAGATGAAATGGATCATCTTGACAGAATCTAGTCCACTGTGGTAATCATTCACTATTTTTGTTATTCATGATGTTGTTTTAATATATATCAGGCACCATCTTCCACCAAAATGAAGTCTGGTGAAGCAGACAGAATAGCATGTGGTAGGATGAGGGAGCAGTGCAGTGCCTGTGAGGAGGGCTGAGCAAAAGGGCACTGGAGGAATTGAAGGCCACAGAGACCCACTTTATCCCAAAGCCCACCTCCCTTAATACAGAGGAACATCCTGGAAACTTCTTCCTGGAGTGATGGCCAAGTTGAGCCCCCTATTTCCACCTGCCCTAGAATCCTCTAGTGACAGAATGTGTTTAATAGGTTCCTTGACACATATAAACCTTTTTAATCAGTCATGCAAAACCAAATTATCTGTATTAGTTCCTTTCCTTCACTGGGCAATATACTCAACACCTGTAACTTAAAGGAGGAGAGGATTATTTCAGCTCAGGATTTCAGAAAATTCAGTTCATGCACAGTCAGCTGGCTCTAGTGGTTAAAGTGCATGGAAGAGGAAAGCTTCTCATCCCATGGCAGCCAGGGAGTAGAGAAAGAGAAAGCAGGAGAAAGGGTTAAGAATACACTCTCCTGGGTTATGTCCCCAGTGACTCAACCTCTTCCAACTAGGCCCCACCACCTAATAGCATACTGTCTACGAACTCATCAATGGCTCAATTCGCTGATGAGTATAGTACATGATCCATGATCCAGTCACATTTCAAAATCTTCATCTCTGAACACATGAGACTTCTGGGGAACATTTTAGTTCTAAATCATAACAATACCTAAAGGTGACCCTTGCTTGCAAATGTGCCTATTCTAAGACAGAGGTATGGAGGACACTCAGGGATAATGGGCTGCTATGACTTCTCCTTTCTCAATCTGGCTATAAAAGGACACAATATGCTCTCTAGCTGTCTTTCATCTCATGCATGGACTGTATTCTGGAGAGACTGAATCTCTGGAGAAACCTGGTGTCCACGAGAGACACCCTTTTCCAGAAAGCTTGAAGAAGTTTCCAGCAGGTGTACTGCTATGCCTGAGGCTTGGACGGGGAGCTCCATCCAAGGTGGATGGTTTCACTATCATGTGATATGCCATAGCTATCTCAGCCAAGTATTTCACTTTCTTTTCTGGTGAAGGCCCTTCTCTATACCTTTGGAAATAGGAGTGGGAAGGAGAGGGTTGGGATTCTGGGGATTTTTGAATTTTTTGTTGGTTTTTGCAATATTGGGGATTGAAACCATGCTAGGCAAGCACTTTATCACTGAGCTATATCCACGGCCCTGTTTTAAATTTTTTATTTTAAGATAGGGTCTCACTAAATTATCCAGGCTAACCTTGAACCTGCAATCCTCCTACTTGGGATTTTTGTTTTATGGAGCTGTAAGACATCACTGACCTACTCATCACTGTAGTTACTGAACCTTCTGTTCAGGATACTATTCATTCTGCATTTGTTCAGGTTTGTTTAACACACATCTCTTCACTGCCTACATATGCTGAGCATGAGGGACACAGTAGTGAGGCTAGTAGAGCCCTGCCCAGCAGGAGTTCACATCTCAGGGCTTTATCAGGGGAGCAGGTGGCACACATGAAGCATTCATGTGAGGGAAGTTTAAGGAGGCGACTTAACTGTGGAGGGGGCAAGCCTCAGGGAATCATTGAAGAATGCTCAGGCCCTCAGTGATAGAAACAGGAGAAGCCACTACTATCCCAGCCTGAAGGAGCAATGGAACAAGTAGCAATATCAGAACCAATGAGCACTGAGTCTGAAAGAAGGCTCTGGAAGAAGATTCTGTCAAGAAGGCCCATGGTCAGAAGCTGTAGTCGCAAAGAAATCAGCCTTACCATTACTGCATTTGGCTAGGAGGGAGTGAGGAGGGGGCAGGTACTGAAAACTCTCCTCTCACTTCAAGTTTTCCATGGCTGGGCCCAACTGGGAGAGGAGAGGCAAGACCAGGATGCAGGCATTGGAGTTAGCTCCTGGGGCACAGAGCAGGCAGCGAAAAGGATCTGGGGGCCAGGGAGAATAATCAAGATTTATAATGTGCTCACCTTGTCATCCCATCACCCTAGCCCTGGCCAATGTGTTCTCAACATGGAGCACAGAATGGGGAGAACTCGATGGGTCCTATCCACTGGGCATCACGGAGGCCATTCTTGGGCTGACAGCTGGTCATTGGCATTGGACCCTCCAGGAGGGCCCGGAGATAGGGAAAGACTTTTCCAGGAGCCAAAATGAACCCATAGTGACATAGCCACCCAGGTGTCAGGGAGAGTCTGAACAAGATCTATTGGAGGAGTTCCCTTGGAGCAGACTTATAATCACACAAAATGATTCTCAGTCTTTGTCCTTCAGCAACTTTGAATCTAACTTGGGAGCAAACCTATACCAAAAAATAAGAATAACATCGAAGACAGTAAAACCAAAAAGCAGTGAAAAGAGAGGCCCAGCAGTAGTACATGCAGCCCATTACTCTGCTTTAATAAGAGCTGGGGTGGTGACCAGCCATCAGTGACCTCACTGTGTTTTGTGCTACTACTGCTCTTGGTGTGCATGTGTACAGATCCACATGTGCACACATGTACATATGCACACACACTAGACATATGTTCACACACAACATGCACACATGGATCCACAGAGATGCACATACAACACAAGATGCATTTCTACTCATGGCAGCTTTCTTTATCAATCTTCCTGAAATGAACACATGAAAATATGAGGAAGAGGTGGAGAGTCAGAAGACAGATAGACAGATGGTATTGGTTTGGTGCCCAGGCTGCTTTTTCTGTAGACGTAGCCCTTTTGAGGTTTTGATTATCCTAAAAAAAAACAAACCCAAAACCAATAACAAAAACAACAAAGACCCTCCCACTTTTGTTAGATCCTTGGCAATTTTACTGCTAAAATGAGGCTCTGCTAGCCTCACTAGTGTGTTTAGTTTAAGCACCATAGGAATTAGGGAATTGGAGAGTCTTAGCTCCCTGTGGAGTGCTGCAGCAGAAATCTGAGACTGGGTAGTTTCTAAAAATACAAATTTATTTCTCACAGTCTTGGGGGCAGGGAAGTCCAAGATCGTGGTGCCAGCAGGTTTGGTGTGTGGTGAGAATCTGGTATCTGCTTCCAAGATGGTACTTTGAATGCTCCACCCCTTCGAGAACACTGTTACGCACACTGTAGAAAGGTGAAAGAGACTGAACTCACTCCTACAGACACCTTTTATAGCAGATCAATCCATGAAGGTGGAGCCTCCCAACCTAAGCAACTCCAGTCAGGCTCCACCTCCTCACACTGTTACACTAGGAATTAAATGTGAACATGTGCTTTGGAGGAGGAGTATTCAAACAATAATATAGGACAGAGATGATTCTGGCCCAGCTCCCACATGCACATTCATTCTAAGCAAGGCTGACAGCAGAAGAAAATACATCTGTTTAATAATTTCCTCCCAGTTTCAGCCTCCTCAGTGCCCTAGGACCATCTTCGTGTGATGGAGGGTATGGAAGGGCCATTAACTGGGGGAAGGAGACTGACTTCGCTTTTCTCTGGGAACATGCTTGCCCCTGGAGTTCTTCCATCTCTTCCTCCTGGACCCTTGCCATCCCCGACTCAAAATCAGGCAGGGGTTAAAGTTACTCAGATACCATATGTCAGGTGGCCTGTTAGGGTTAAATGTCCAAAGACAAAAGGAATCACAAGTTATGCCCATGAGGTCTTCCAGACTGTTAGGGGAATGTAGGAACCTTGGAGAATAATGGGGAAGAAACATTCCCTAGAGCCACTTGAATACCAAGCCCCTCAAGCCCTCAATTCTCATTTCAATTGCCTTCAAAAGACAGCTGGTAAGATCCCAGTGATGAATGTAACTGTATTGTATACCTAAAATGTACCAATAAACTTAATTTAAAAAAAGACAACTGGTAAATTCTACCATCTGCAGCAAAGACACCAGTAGTGTGACTGTTCTGTGGAGGTCAAAACAATGAAATAAATTTTGAGAAGTGGTTTTATTTGAGAAGATGCCTGAGGTTTCATCACATTTCCCAAAATAGCACATTTCATTCAACCGATGTAAAATCTAGAAGATGGGGGATTCATGAGAATTGCAGTAGAATTCCCCAAACACTGAAAAATGATTGCTGACCCGTGGTCATAGGCCCTCTTATACTGCTTAGTACAAGAAAATCAATTCAAAAAATTGATTCCATCTACAAAAATGGACTTCTGATAGGTGGTCAGTGGATTTTGTACACTGGTCTATGATTAGCTGACATCTCATTTGGAAACTTGAAAGAGGCTAGTTTCCTGCTAGACCTGAATCTATAATCTGTAATGTCTCTACTTTTATTGTCCCTGAGTAGCCTGACTCAATTCTCTTTGTGTGTGTGTATATGAGCATGTGTGTTTGTGTGTGTGTGTGTGTGTGTGTGTGTGTGTGTGTGTGTGTGTGTGAGAGAGAGAGAGAGAGAGAGAGAGAGAGAGATACTGGGGACTGAACTGGGGCAGCACTGAGTTACATTGCTGGCCATTTTTAAAATTTTGAGACAAGATCTAACTATGTGGCTGGCCTCAAACTTGTGGTTCTCCTGCCTCAGGTTCCTGAGTGGTTAGAATTGCAGCCATGGAGAACCATGCCTAGCTTCTTTCTAATCTTATTTAGGAACATGTCAGTATCTTTGCTCCTTATCCAGTCTCATAAGGGATGCAGACTGGTGAGTGGCTCCCCGTGAGGCACATAATACATGTTTGATAAAGAAGTGCCTGGCTCGGGGCAAAGGAGTCACCAACAGCAGCAGCCACCTGCTACCAGTATCTGGCTGATCTGCTACTTTGCCATGAATGCTGTCTTAGGGCCCCAAGCCTCTTGACTCCATGTGTTAGTGTTTAAACTGATGTCTGATGTCACCAGGAGCTTCCCACAAAGACTGCTCCCTCTATGTGATCTGTATTGGATACTACGTTAATTAAAAAATGACTCATGTCACAGTGCCCCTGGAAGTGATCTGGGTTACCCTTGGCTACATCGTCACCAAATCCCATGGTTATGTTGTGTGACATCAAGGGAAATCATCCCATGAGCTTCCTGCCCCAGAGACTTCATGGCGCACCTAGCAGACTTTTGTCCCCTTGGGCCTTGTCAATTTTCTCTGTCCTCTCTGTGCAGTCTGGCTGTCAGAAGGAGGCCACAGCCACTGCTCCTTCTGCAAGGCTCAACTTTCAAAAAAATCTCTTCCACCCACTGGCCCAGAGAAAGCAGGACTGATGGGGAGGCAAGGGAACGCGATGCCAATATGTAGAATATAAAGAATTGTTAACTGTGTATTCTTTTCTTTATGAGATGCTAAGAAAGCTGTCTTCTGTTATAGAAATTCCTTTAAAATAAACAAAAACCAGTGGGTTTCATTCTTTTGTGAACTCTTGCTGTTCTTTTTTCCTTCCGTGTTCACTGTGAGAATCTATAACCAGGCTAAAGAATAAGTCTTCTTACATAATATAAAAGGAATAGAACTACTGGTGATCATAATAATACTTTACATTTATAGAGTATTTTTCATCTTTAAAGCTCTTTATAAATATTAACTAATTAATCCCCTTAGCAACAAAGTACTTACTTTGTTTGCTTCTAGGCATAAAGTCAGTAGTGGACTGAATTATAAATCTCCCTGTGGAATGACCTGGCATATTTTTCAAATAGACAACTTTGGATGAGATGCTCTTTCTGTCCAATTCTGGTCAAATCTTAAAAATCAGTATTCAAGAATGTGGGATAAAAGAATTCCATCCACAGCCAATCTCTCCTTGTTGTCAGCCTTCCTGTGATAAAGACAGAAAATGTTTTCAGAACTGAATCTCAACTATGGCTTTCTGGATAGCAGCCGTGCTCCAGATGCTAGAAACTTCCAAAAACAAACACCTCTGATTCTATTTGTGTGTATTTGAAATAAAACTGACATAAATTCTAATATTGTGTGGGGTATTACGGCTTTAAGTATATTCCCCTCTTCCCCTTTGGAGGCTTGAATCAGCCTACCAGTGAAGACACTGGGTAAAATACTAGCTCCCTCTCTTTGCCCACTGTGACTCCCCTGCTCTTGTCCCACCCTTATAAAGGTGTTACCTGTGAGTTCACATTGTGGTAACCCCATTAACTAGCACCATTTCTGGCACATAGTACAGTGATTACTCAATAAATGCTGTATGAACAAATGAACATTGGAGAAATTGAAGAGTTCCATACTGCATAAAGCACAGACGTGCCAGCCAATGTCACTCGGTCCCAAGCCGACTTCCCCCCATAGTCTTTAGGATATGATTGACCAGGCTTCACACATTCTACAGGCCAGTTCTAATTTAGCCGGGTGTTTGGATTATAAACCTGTGGCCAACAGTTGCCTCCTTATATGGTCAAAGGAAAAAAAGACCCTAAGAGTCTCTGCCCAGCAAGGGCAAATTGGCAGTCCACTCTTCCTGGCCTCTAGGTAATATCCCTTCTGCTGAATTTGCTCTTCTCTGAGCCCCACTTCCTTTCTGTATCATTCTTTTCAATTTTTAAGTAGATTTTGTTTCAGAATACCTGGTTGGGCAGTGGCTTGTCCTGAGTGTTTTGCTGGGGCCCCCCATTCTTCTGGAAAGTCCTTGATATTAGAGAAGCCCTAAGAAATTGCTGAGGATTCCATCCAGTTCATAGCCCTGGGATACACAGCCCTGATTAGAACATGAACCTTGGTCCTTTTCAAACTGTCTTCCAGAAGTACCTGAAAGACGAGCCAAACCTGGGATTTCTGTCTCTGAGCTAGTGCTGAGGGTATCCTAGGACATTTGAGTATTTGAGAGATTTTTCCCAATTCAGCTCCATCTCAGAACTGATGCAGCTTCCAGCTGCTTGGGACAGGGTGGGACATAATTCATTTTCCTTCTTGGAGTCAAGTTCTTCTCCAGCATCTCAGCTGTTTGTTTTTTGTTTGTTTGTTTGTTTGTTTTTTATTTTTTGGTACCGGGGATCAAACTCTGGACCTTGCACTTGCGAGGCAGGTGACGGAACCACTGAGCTAAATCCCTAGCCCCTCTCAGGTGTTGTTTTATGGAATGCTTCTTTGGTCTACTCAAGTAGAAAACAAGTCACTTGGTACAACCATTTCAGACACCTCTACTTACTATTCTACTGGGAGATATTTTTATATGGAGATTTTCACAGCATGAGTGGCTAACATTTCTTGAGCAATTAATATCTGATTTTGGTCAGTGTACTTTGAGACACTACCATTTAAATGCCACAGCTTTTCTGCAAGGTAAAGCCACCTTAAATTCAGCATGTCAAATGTTCACCTCAAAACTCATGTGCTGGAAATTTAATTCCCAATGAAGCAGTGTTAGGAGAGATGGGGACTAAGCAGAGGTGTATTAGGTCACAGTGGATTAATGTCATTGTCATGGGACTGGGTTAGTTATTTGAGAATAAGTTTGTTATAACAAAAGTGAGTTTGGCCTCTCCTGTTCTTTTGGGTTTGCCCTCTCTCATCCTTCTGCCTTTTGCCATGGTGACACTTGCTGGGTACCAGTACCATGTTTTTGGGCTTTGCCTTCAGAATCATGGGCCAAATAAACTTTTATTGTTGAGAAGTTACCCAGTCTTAAATAGAAAACAGACTAAGACAATGTCTGAAACAAAACTCATGATCTTCTCCCCAAAGTCTGATTCTGTCACAATCAGCTCAGTGCATAACATTGTTATTGTTCTAGTAGTATAAGCCAGAAACTTGAGTATTATCCTCTATACTCTCCTTTCCCTCAACCCAATATCCACCTTCCATTGGCTGGACCCCTGGATGGTCTTCTGCCCATCTGGGTTTTTTCCCCAGCCATCGCCATATTTGTCTTTACTAGATGCAAACTTCTTGAGAAAGAAGTGTGGTCTGTCTTGTGCACTGCTCCCCTAACAAGCCTAGGCTGGTGCCTGGAACACACCACAGGTCTACCTGCATGAGTGAGTGAGTGAGTGGATGAATGGCTATGTTGCTTTGGTCAGAGCTATTGTCCTGTCCCATTTAAACTACTGCCGCCATCTCTGGACTCGTCTCCCCACATCCACTCTTCACCTCTCTAATTCTATCTTCACTCTGTAGCCAGTTGGTGCTTTAAAAACACACATAACTCGGAGTCCCACCTGCTGCTTTCCTGGGGCTCATGGGTTAGACTGCAGGCCAGCTCCTTAATGGCCTGCAAAACCAAGTAGGCTCCAATCCTAACCTGCCCCCTCAGGCTCCTCTTGCAGCCCTGTGTTCCCTGTCACCATTCTGGGACATCCCTACCACTCTCAGCAGCTTTGCCTGGGACAGTCTTCTCCACCAACCCCTCCCTCCCATCACATCACCTAAAATGACCTCTATGAATCCTTCCCATCTCATCCTAAACAGTTTCTCTACATAGCTTTTCCTGACTCTTTGTCTGGGCCCTCAATGTAACACTCTTTACTTCTCAGATTTTCTGTTACATTACTGGTTAGATTTTGCAATGATATAATTATTTCCTTTTGACCACTGTCTGCCAGATTATACTGTGAGCACTGTCATCTCAGAGTGACTGCACTCAGTGATCTGCCTGTACCTGTAGGCCTACAACAGAATTTGGAACTGGAGGGGAAGAATAATCTTTGAAGGTTCTTAGTTGGAACAGATCCTATAACAAAAAATAGATCAAAGGGAGAAAAACCAACAAAAACCTGTGTGTTTATTAACCTGTGTGTTTCATATATATTTGGGGAATACCCACGGAATGAGTAGTTCTCAAAAAGATTCCTTGGTAGATAACATCTCCAAGAACAGTGAGCTTTTAGAGAGGTAGCAGGTGCTTCTTTAGAGGCAGCCAGCAACATAGGGGGAGGCAAATAACTATCAGACAAAGGTTAGTAATAAAAGCTTGTGAATGTAGATTCTTCAAGTACCATCCATAGGCTAATAAGGATCTAGAGTGGTCTTTAGTGGTTAACTTTGCTCTCCTTGATGGAAGACAGAGTAAGATAGTTTTCATCTATAAATCTATGTTCTGCTTTTAGGCTAATACAGAGAGGGCACAGAGCTTTGCCATATGCACTTCTTAGTTGCATTCAGCTCAACTGTCCTTCTTCATATGTTGGGGTGGCATATTTTGGTCTCCTAAATGGTATACATACTTGGCACTCAATAAATTATGTTTCAATGGGTTCTATTTGATCTTGCAGATCTATTGTCCAATCTTCTCTGTCTTGTGCCCTAGAAGCTGATTCTAATGAACTGCATATCTCAGGCTCCTTAGCCCTCTAGCACCTATAGCAATGGGAAGTCGGAGAGGAGACATAGGGTGTTTGTTCCCTGCTCCACCTTGCAGGCAACAGCTGGGCAGTGGCTATGCTTCTTGACCTCCAGCCCAGCTCTAGCTGAGAAGCGTCTCTCCTTCCTCTACATTCTTACCATGTTCCAATAAAACAGTCTTCTGTTGCTGGTGCCTGAGCTAGTAGCGCCACTATCCTTAAACACTCTTGGTAAGGAGTCTGGTTTAACTTTCAGTTCCCGTCTGGGATTGTTCATCCTTTCTTGTTAATACCCTGACTACTCCCTTTCTATACTTGAGGAAGCTCAAGTCAATTGACACTTTTTCGAGATAAACTCTTGCAAATTTGCCCATGCTCTTTTTGAGTTCCTAAGCTCAAATGATCCCCTACCTCAGCCTCAGCTAGGTTATAGATATACACCATTGTACCTGGCTCAAAGCCCATTGAGTGTCTGGTCACTTCACTATTCCATTCTGCCCTGAAATTCCAACTTCTGGGATTGGTTAAGAACTGATGCCTCTTTATGGAAGGAACTATAGATGTTTTCATGCATGTCATGAAGTACAGTATAGAGCCTCATAACTACAGCTTCTGTCTGAGTTTGCATTGAGCTCCCAGTCTGTCACTGGTCTTGAAGCCCCCTGAGAAGCTGGAGTGATAATTCCATTCTTGTTCCCTGCCCCAGTCCTCTGAGCTAGCTGTCCTGGTTCTGTAGCTGCTGGCTTTTCTCTCCATCCAGACTCACCCCAGTCAGGACCATCAAGGTGTAAAAAATCAACTTATCATTGCTCTGCCTGAATATAGGGAAAGTGAAGTCCTTCACATGAAAACACTGCATTTCTACTGTTCTCAATCTTGCCATTTTGAATGGATTTTGTACAAAATCAAGATGCCCAGGGAGTGTAGAAGAGCATTCTTTTCCAAGACTCCTGTAATTGTCCACACCCTTCCCAGATACCCCTGGGGAAGCCATCTGCTCAGTGCTAAGAGATGGGTGCTGGAATAGCACTCTGGCTCCAGCTGCCTGCAACACTCTCCACAAGTTCTTAAGACTCTCAATGGCTGTGTCCACTCCTTTTCTTTAAACCTCTCCTTGACCACACATACAGTTAGAGGTCTTTGTTTATGATACAATTCTGTTTTTACAAAGGTTTGGCTGTTAGTGGCTCTCCCTCCTCCAACCCTGCTGCCAATAGCTTAGTCTTAGTGGCTCATGCACTAAGTATCTTCTTTTCCTTAATGGGACTGGAATTGAAGCTTAGTTCCTTTGGAAACTCCCACATTGCTTAGAACTTTGGAGCTTTGGGAGAGCCAAGGACAAAATATGTTATGTGTCATGTGTTACACGCTTAGAAACTTCTAGGCTCACACATAGTTGCATGTCATAGACCAGTGATGGTGAACCATTTAGAGCTTTCAATGACATAAACAGCCCACTGTGGCATGTGTGCCATAGGTTTGCTACCACTGGCATAGACATTGGTGTTGAGGGAACTTGTTCCCATCCCAGCCATTTTATCCTCTAGGGTATGTTAGCAATGCAGAGCCCAGACTCCAACACTTCAACCCTTGGACCAGTTGCTTGACTTCTCCTTGAGCCTTAGTTTTCTCATTAGTAAAATGAGCTCAGCCTATCCACCTCACAGTAGGAGGGAGGGTCAAATCATTATATAAGAGGATACAGGTACAGAGCTTAATTGGCAAGTGGTAAACATAGATACTCCTTGGCTTAACTATGGGATTGCATCCCAATAAACCCAGTATAAGTTGAAAATATTGCAAATTAAAGATACACAAATTCCACTTAACTTATCAAACATCCTAGCTCAGCAAGCAGCACAGCACACCGTAGTGTTGGTTCTTTCATGATCATGCGGCTGATGGCCAGTTGCAGTCACTGCTGCTGCCCAGTGTCATGAGTGATCAGATCACATACAACTAGGCTGAGAAAATATCAAAATTCAAAATTTGGTGGCGGTGCATATCTGTTATTCTAGCACTGGTGAGTTGAGGCAGGAGGATCAGTGCAAGTTTGAGGCCAGCCTGTGGTTACATAGTGAGTTCAAGGCAAGCCTTAACCACATACCAAGATTCTAGTCATAAAACAAACAAAGAAACAAAGAAATGTAGTTGTTATTGAGTATGTATCACTTTTGCATCATTTTAAAGTCAAAAGATCATAAGTCTATCTGCATGAAATAACTGCTAGTTCCCCATGTTTTCCTCTATCAAAATGGTAAGTGTGCTGGAAATGTCTGTTTTAGGCTCTTTCTCTATGAATTCAGGCCATACTTCCATCCAGACCCTCATATCCACTGGGAAATGAGACCTTGTGAAGATTCTGCAGGGCCCTCAGTTCCTCCTTTCAGGCACCCCTACAGGTGCTGTGAGGTCTCAGCCCACACCCCAACCATTAGACTCACTCTATTTACCAAAGGATGCATTCCCATGCAGCTTTGTTGCCATGAACAACAGAGATTGTCCCACCATTATCAAGAATACTGCAATATTATCTCTTCCACGAGAGAGAGAGAGAGAGAGAGAGAGAGAGAGAGAGAGAGAGGAATGTGGTTCTAATGAAGAGTGCATCTGAAAGGGCTCCACCGCATTGAGACCTCCCAAGAATCAAATCTGAGTGCCAACCTCAGGAGAAGAAAGCACATTTAGGCCAGTGCGGCAAATGGACAATGCTACCCAGTTGACCACACCTTCACTGTCTTGTTTTCTGGTCCAGGAATGTCCCAGAATGTTGCTATTGCAGAAATCTGTAAGGAGGCCCATAACAGTAGTGCCAAGAGCCTGATCTTTCAAATAGCCAGCTACCTGGCCCTTATCACTTCTCAGGCAGGTTTGTTTTTGTTTTTTTTTTTTTGTACTGGGGATTGAACTCGGGTCCTCGCACTTGCGCAGCAGGTGGTGAGACCACTGAGCTAAATCTCTGGTCCCCAGGCAGTTTTTATGTGTGATTGCCATACAAAAGTCAAGGTTTGCCTTTGCTCCAGGTCTGTTATTTTCCACAGGTCAGCAGGCGATGGGGGTACCTAGCTTACCTACCAAGTCCAATCTCCTTCAAAGGCTGGCACCAGCCATCCAACTGGGCAGAGGCAAGGTCAAATTCCTTAGGTAGTTCTAACAAACAGCCTTAGAACACTATGATAAATAAAAGAAGCCCCTCAAAGGGAAGAGCACATGACAGGGACTCCAAGCTGAGGTCAAGTCTTGCATGGCAGGCAGATAGGAGCCATCTTGGGACAGTTAGCAAAGGTGCTGTTTGTTACCAGACAATATTGTACCAGAGGGCTGGACTAGCAACAACTCTGCAGGGCAGACAGTCCCAGCCCACAGGGAGAACAGAGGACAAAATAAGGGAAAGGACAGAACATGCCTGGTAGGCCTGTAAACATCACAGGATGTTTCCCCTTCCTTCTAGTTAGTTCAGAAGTGGGGAAAAGGGCACCTTTTTTCCTGGCCCGAACCAAGGCAGGGGTAACATTTGCCTCCTGGAGAAGGCAAAGGAAGCAGGGCCTGAGGATGTGGGTCAGACAGAACCTGACTCAATTCAAGCCTGCCTAGAAGAAAGGTGCCTGAGGCAGAGGAAACCAGCTGGCTTTTCTCTAGAGGAGCTGGAGAAAAGCCTCAGTGGAGAGAGTCACAGCCACTGCCTTTGTGACATTCTAGTGGCCCTCACAGAGGCTTGCAGAACAGGAGTTGGCATGGAGACCATTCTAGCTGCACTGTGGTGACTAGGAGTGATTTCTAGTCAAGAGCTCTCCCCAGATCAAGAAGGCAAGGCTGAGGTGCAGAGGAGGGTCAGGACTACTTACCGAAAGACGTACCAACTGACAAGCCAGAAACTGGAGAATGTCCTCTACCTGCTTTGCGGAGGCCCCTGTGCCACGCATCAGGCCTGAAAAACAATGCAAATCGGTGATTCCCCGTTGGAAAGGATGAAAAAGAAGTTTCTCCATAAACAGGTAGCATCAGGAAGAGATTTCTAAACTGAAACCACAGTTGCCGGGGATTTAGCTCAACGTTTCCACTCCTTGCCTCACAAGCAGAAGGACTGGAGTTCGATCCCCGGTACCAAAAACAAAAACAAACAAGCAAAAATTCCACCTAAACTGAAACCACAGTTAATAAACATGCTGATGAACATGCGGTTGAACTCAGGTCAAATATTCTGTCTTTGCCTGGGAATAAATATCAAATAAAACTATGTTTCAAGCCAGTTTCAGAAGTATGGGCTCTTCATTCTCTTAGGAAATTGCTTTAAATCATTTTTTTGCTGGTCATATATAATCTTTCTATATGTCTATTTTGTGTATAGAACATTACTTCAACTTAAAAAAATGATATTTCATTTAAAATAAAAACATCAAAGAGTGGATTGATCTGTTAAAAACTACACATTTTAAAAGGAAGTTATAATTTTCTGGTAAAGTGATTCATAAGGTTCAATTTTAGTCCTGAAAGAAAAAGCATTGGTTCAGAATTGGTTCTTGGGGCCAGAGCCAGGGAGGAGCCGTATTTCCTATCTGGTACTTCATCTTTAACCTCATTGTCTTTTCCTAAGCACCCCCTTTTTGAAATGCCAGCCTTTAAATGACTCTTCTCAGGATGCTGTTTATCTTCTGGGCTATCTATTAATTGTCAGTTTATTTAGCCAGCCTATTTGCCTGGGCTTGACATATATGTTTAATATCTTCTATAAGGTGAGACTGGTTTATCTTTACAGAAAATGTTATCAGTTGCCTGCTCAAAGGATCATTATCTTGATTTATTATTTCTTCTACGGAAAATACCCAATAATGGGTTTTCTTTAGCCATATCTGGACTTTGTTTTCCTGCTTGTATCTTTAGTCCTTTTCTTTTTTCTGTTTCTTAAGTGCAGTGCAGATTTGGGGACCAGGAAGCCTCAGGAACATGGCTAAGCTCTATGCACTTAAAATCACTGATAGCGAAAGCATTTCTTGGGTCTCAGGGCCATTGTCCAAGCACATCAAGCAGTGGCAGTGACCGTGATGGTGACTTTCAGAGGGGTGGGGGAACTGATTTCAGCACTCCTCTTGGCTCTGGGGTTCCTGTGAGCTTTGACAGGCCCTCCTAGCGTGGCTGGAGCTGGCACCCAGGAACATACATGTGCAAGGTCCAACATTCCAGACAGAGGGGCTCAGCATCAGGGAGAAGGGGAGAGCTGGCATTCGGAGAAGGCAGTGAGGCCAAGGTGGCCCTGGGTGGTGCCCCACATGCAGGCTGAGAGCCTCTCCCAGGGGGCACCACGTCCTTAAACTTCACTCAGATGCAGATGCAGAGGCCGTAGAGAAGTCACTGAAGCACTGGTTTGTTCTTTGTCTCCAGAGTATGAGATGAATCATCGGCTCTCCCTTTGCCTTCCATTTTTAAAATAAACGTATGAGTAATACTCTTAATATTTTCCATTTTAAAAGAAACTCAGAAAGTTAAGATAGACTGCAAAGCTGTTATGGGTTTTTACCAGGTTTTTTTTTCCTTAAAAAATGTAGGCAAGCTGAGGATTTAGCTCAGTGGTTCCACTGCCTGCCTCACAAGTGCAAGGTCCCGAGTTTGATCCCTAGTACCAAAAAAAAAAAAAAAAATGTAGGCAAACTCTTTCTCACACACATATGCACACACCAGAGATAAGCACTTCTACAATCAGGTTCTAACCTTAGTACATGGCAGGACATGGAACATAATATATTCATGTTTCTAAGTACTTATTCTTGGAGGAAAAGAAAGAAAAGAAGAAAGAGTGGAAGTTTTTGCCCTTCCTAAGCTATAGAACAACCTAATTGTACTCACTTAGCTGCCCTGGAAGTTTTAAGGGAAATTGAAATTATCAAAATATCAAAATATCAAAATCAAAATAAAAAATCAAAATATCATTTATCAATGATAAAAGAACATAACAGAATTTCTTTGTGGAGGAATAAAAACCCGGCTACCAGGCTGAGAGAGAGAGAGAGAGAGAGAGGGAGAGGGAGAGAGAGAGAGAGGGAGAGGGAATGTCCCCTTTCTTTCTTAGCACTGTAGCACTAATTGTCAATGGCCCAAACTACTACTGAGAATCACACTGGCTGTGAATCCCTGTCATTCATTATTTCACATTGTTTCTGCGCATTGATTTGAGGAGGGTGACAACACCCAGCCAGTGGCATTTGTGTTGGTTTTGTTTCTGTGGTACTGTTGAGGGGGTAGACAGCGGAGGCAGTGCTCCCTCCATATGTAAATCTGCACCCTGCCTGTTCCCAGGCCTGCCAGTTTGAGGAGCATGTGGGTTGTGATCCTTTTGTTCCTTTGAAAGAAAAAAATGTGCTTGCGGTAAAAATAGGGTTTTAAAGACTTTAAAAAATAATCATGCCACAGAAGAGCTGATGACACAGGAGGTTGTTTCCCATCTGTAGCACCTGAAGAGCTGCAGCCAGACCTGGAAAGGCTGAGGTTCCCTGTGTACCCCTTGAACCCCTCCTTACCCTGGATTCCCCTCAGTGACTGTGTCTGGGGAGCGAGTCCAGAGTTCCCACTCCCTTCTGCTGTCACTTGCTTTTATGATTTAAAGAAAGTTCATTTGCTCAGGAAATTTCCCTGGAGGCAGGACACACTGCCTGGGCTTATTGCTGCAGGCTCAGCTTGCCATGTTTTTCTACTGGTTTCTTAAGATGCCCCTTGTGGCCTCCTTTTGTCTCTTTCTTAAGCCTTAGCTACCTTGGTTTTCCCCCTCTTTGGTCTCATCCATCCTCTTTTTATTTTTACCTAAGAATTCCAGACCCTTGCATTAAACTTTCCTGTTCCTCCTTCACATGCTTTTGTTTATTTTACTTTCAGCAGCACTGTCTTCTTCATTTGAAAATGGTAACTGTCTAAAGAGTTTTAGCTCCATCCAGGAAAGCAGACTATGGAGGCTTGTTTGGCAAACAACCTCTCCTCCCCATGATGCTGCCAGAGGGGCCACTGGGAAAGTCAGGTAGGCTCCTCACCTGGTTTTGATCACACTTCCTTTATTTATTGAGGGCAAGAACTTTGTCTTAGCAAGCTAAAGAAAATGCAAGGAATAAAATAAAGTTAAAAGCACCTGGTACTTGGTAGAAATCTCTCCTTCTGCCCCCTTGTCTTGTCCCCCTCTGGATATGGCACCCTCTTCCATGGCTCAGGTGCTTAATCAGTGCTTGCTCCTCACTTCTGACCTTGCAGTACAGGGACAGTGAAAGGAAGGGAAGGCACTTGGGCAAACCAGTCACATGGCTTCGAAGGTGCTTCTTACAGACAAACCCATAGTGACTTACCACAGAGCGCTCATCTTCCAATGCTTTAAACCTTATAGATGAGGAAAATGAGATGCAGAGATGCCATGTCACTTGCCCAATAACTCAGACGTAGTTGGTCTAAGACATGGTGCTAACTGCCAGATATCTGTATTGCTCATGGCTTTTTCTACCAGGCCACCATACCTCCACCATAGTCTGCTGAAATGAAGAGATTTTGTCACTTAAGAAAAAAATTTGGAAAAAAAGAAAAGAAAAAAAGAAAAAAATTTGGTATATAGTAGTATATGTATATATATACACACATGTATAAATACACAAATATATACATGCTACGCACACCCAATTATGTGTGTGTATTTTAATGACTTTGAAAATCAATGTTGGGTCCTGGCATGGCAGGGCTGGATGTTAGCCTCCAGATCATGTGCTCCAGCTCCTTCAGGTCACTGAGAAGGTGCCCACATGAGTGGCCAAGCCTCCAGAATGGAGTCGAGATGACAGAGGTTGTTCTCAACTTTGACTGCCCCCTGAAAATAGCTCTTGAAATTCAAAATAATTTCCCTCTTTTGTTGGGTAATTTGGGCATCTTACTTAAGATCTACTTTTTAAAATTAATTTTACTGGTACATTTCAGGTATACAATATAATGGCATTCATCATTGGAAATTTGAATTTGAACCTTTTTTTTTTCCCCCATTAAATTTATTGGTACATTTTAGGTATACAATAAAGTTACATTCATCATTGGCTCTTGTACCTTTATATGATGCATCTTGGTTCTTATTTTTTTCCCTTTCCCTTGCCCTCCCTTCACCCCCTCCACCCTTCCCTATCTGTAAAGACCTTGTATACATTTTTTACCTCTTCTCATATTTTTTCCTTTCCCTTTTTTCCCTTCCCCTACCCCTCCTAATTCCCCTGCTCCTTTAGACCTTTTCTTCCTGTTACACAATATCAGTTATACATTTTTTAAATTACAATATTAAGATCTAGGAGACATTACCACAGATTTTACAGAATTTAAAAGGATATAGAACGCATATTACAAAAATCTGTTTTGAAATAAATTTGACAACTTCTAAGAAGTACCTTGGAAGACAAATTAATGAAACTAACTCTGGAGGAAATATAAAATTTGAATAGCACCTATTAAAGAAAGTATATTCCTAGCTTGAAAACCTACCTATATGACAACAGCAGGCTCATAAATATTTTAACTGATAAATCATATCAAACAATTAAAGCAGAAAAAAGAAGGAACACTTCTCCCCCCATTTTAGAAAACCAACGTTGTGCTAATCCTAAAACTGGATAAAGATAATAGAAGAAAAAAGTATGAACATAGATAGAAATTTATTTAACAAAACAAACTCTTAGAAGTCAGATCTGGCAGTCTGTAGAAAGTTTTATTATAGGGATGGCAGTGTTGGTTCAGCATTTGAAGATCCACCCCCAAAAGTCATCATTTTAACAGAGGAAAGGAGAAAGCCATATGATCCTGTCGCTAGTTGGAGAAAGAGTATCGGACTAAATTCTACAGCTGTTCATAGTAAAAGCTATCAGGAGACTAGAAGTAGAACAGAACCTTCTCAACAGATCAAAGACATGTACTCCATATTTCCAACAAAAACTCCTTCTATGAATGGAGATGATACAATGCTTTCTTCCTAAAGTGGGGAACAAGGGCAGATATGCCTACTCTTCATCTATCCATTAGACTTTGAAACATAGATCTAAACCAAAATAGTCTGGCAATAAAATGACACAACTAGGATAGGATTGGCATGGCAGAAGCAAAATCTTTATAAGTAGATGAAATGATCATCACAGAGAAAATACTAAGAAATCTCTAGGAGCCCCTAGAACTTGTACTTGAATTTAGCAGGATTAGAAAACACAAGGTATATATAAAAATTCAGGTCTGTGTATACTTGCTATAAATGAAGAACTGGATATTGAAATTTAAAAGTTATGTAGGAGTACAAAGGACCCATAAAAGCCAAAAACAAAAACAAAAACAGTGTTGGAAGATGTTTAACACACAATTTTAAGACTTCTTCTAAAGCTACAGTCATCAAGGCAGTGTTGGTGTAAGGAAAGACATATAGATCATTAGAATAAAACAGAGAATCTAGAAATAGAACCACACAGATATGGTCCACTGAGCTTTGAAAGATTATTTAACATTAGCATTTTATAGAATATAAACTCGATTCAAGAGCTGAGGAAGAGATAGTGTCTTCAGCAAACGGCACTAGAATACCTGGTGTCCGTATATAAAAAATTATCCTCAACCCTTTTTTTCCATACATGAAAATAACTTGAAGGGATCTATGAAACTAAATAAGAAAGCCTAAAAGTGTAAAACTTTAAGAAGAAGTTATAAGGGAAAATATTTATGAATTCAGGGTAGGCAAGAACTACCTAGGATACAAAAACCATGATGTATAAAAGAAAAAAAATTGATGAGATTCCATCAAAATTTAGAACTTTAAATGACATCATTAAAATGAAAAGTAGTCCTTAAACAGACCATATTTACAATGCATATAACCTATGACCAGAATATATAAAGAATTCTTAGAGCTCATTAATAGATAACCCAATTAAAATGTCGACATAAGATGATAAATAGCCAGTATAGCACAAGGAATGGTGTGCAATTCTAGAATCAGAAAAATACTAATCAGTACAATAATAAGACTGAATTATACATTCATTAGGGAGATGAAGTTAAAAGTTTTAAAAAGCCTTGTCATGACTTTTTCTTTTTGTTGGATTCTCCCCCTTTGCATTTAATTTGTCACGCCCAATGGATTCATTCTGCTGGTTTTCCTGGGGTTGTGATCCTCATTGTCTTTTCCTAGCATTGTCTAAAATTTTTTGGAGTGCCAGTTTGGTATTTATGAAGTTCCTGAGGTGCTCTTTATCATGAACGCATCTTATTTCTCCATCAATTTTGAAAGATAGTTTTGCAGGGTACATCAATCTGGGTTGGAGGCTGTTTTCCTTCAGGGCTTGAAATACATCCCTCCAAGCTCTTCTTGCCTTGAGGGTTTGCATTGAGAAGTCTGCTGTGATTCTGATGGGTTTTCCTTTGTATGTGATTTGTTTCTTTTCTCTCACTACTTGTAGAATTTTATTCTTCTGTTGGATTTCTGGAATCCTAACTATTATATGCCTATGTGTAGATTTTTTTTGATTAAGGCTATTTGGAGTCCTATATGCCTCACTTATCTGTATGTCAGATTCTTTTCCCCTCCTTGGGAAGTTTTCTGCCATCACTTCTGTGAAGAGATTTTTTATATCACCCGCATTCTCTCCTCTTTCTTCATTGAAGCCAATCAGTCTTATGTTATTCTTCTTTGCATCATCTAGCAGCTGCTGGATTTATTTCTCATGGTCCCTTACAATTTTAAAGCAATTTTTCTTTTCCTCCTCACTAATTGCAATCTTATCTTCTATATGTGAAATTCTATCCTCACATTGGTTCATTCTGCTGTGCAGACTTTGGATGGAGTTTTTAATCTCTTGGAAATCTGTTTGTATCTGTTTTATGGATTCCATTTGTTTCCTATGTTGGGATTCCATCATGTCCCTCAGATCCTCTATTTTTTTTATCTGTGTCCTCTCTAGATTTATTAATTATGTCTTGCACCATGAGCAAAATCTTTGCTGTTATCTCAGTAATTATTTCTGATTTCCTTTTTCCCAGATCCCCTTTTGCTGCCAGTTCAGAGAGTCCAGGTGGTTGAGTATCAGAGTGTTCTATCTCGTTTCCCTTTGGGGTTGCTGTAGGTGATCTGGAAGTCTGTTTTTGAGGCTTGTTTATGTGTCTTCTCATTTCCATGGGGTGGGGGGTGCTTCTGGCACCCATGCGGCTCACCTTCTGTGCCCTAGGAGCTTGGGATGGCAGCAGGGGAGCTTCCTTCTGGGTGCTGGGACCAGCTGAGCTTCACTGCCCTAGGAGCCTGGGATGGAGGCGGGGAGCTTCCTTCTGGGTGCTGGGACCAGCTGAGCTTCACTGGCCTAGAAGCCTGGGATGGAGGTGGGGAGCTTCCTTCCGGGGGCTGGGACTGGCTGAGTTTCCATTTGAACCTTTTTATAATATATATTGAATCTTATTTTTTTGACATTCCTCTGCCCTCCCTTCAACCCCTCCATCCCTCCCCATTTACAAAGACTTTGTTTCCATTTTTTCATTTTCTCATATTAATTACATTCTTCTCTTTCCTTTCCCCTACCCCTCCCACTTCCCCTTCCCCTTTGCCCCTTTTCTTCCTATTTCACATTACCTATTATACATTTTGATCCACATTTACACTTTCAGTTTCTCACACCAGAGAAACTATTCGGTATTTACACATGCATATCCTATTTATTTCACTTAAGAGTATGACCTCAATGTCCATACATTTAGCTATAAATATCTCGAATTTCTAATTCTTTATGGCTGAGTAGTACTCCATTTTATTAAAAAAATCCCATCTTCTTTATCCAGTATCCAGTTGATTGGCAATTGAGGTGTTTCCATGTTTTAGCTATTACAAACTGTGCTGCTATGAACATGGGTGCACATATATCACTGTGGTATGATTCTTTTAATTCTTTGGGGAAGATACCCAGCAGGGTCAAATGGGACTTCCACTCCCAGTTCTGTGAGGCATCTCCATACTGATTTCCACAGTGGTTGTACCAGTTGACACTCCCACCAGCAGCGGAGCAGTGTTCCTCTTTCCCCACAGCCCTGCCAGCATTTGTTATTGGTTGATTTCTTGATAGCAGCTATTCTTTCTGGAGTGAGGTGGAATCTCAGTATTGTTCTCATCTGCATCTCTCAAATGACCAGTGATGTTGAACATTTTTTCATATGTTTATTTGCTATTTCTACTTCTTTGTCTGAGAAATGTCTGTTCATTTCAGATGCCCATTTTTGAATTGGGTCTTTAAATTTGGAAGGTCTGATTTTTTAAAGTTCTTTATATATTCTTGATAGTAGGCCTTTGTCTGAGGAATAGCTGGTAAAAAATTTTTCCCACATTGTGGGTTGCCTCTTCACGCTGCTGGTGATTTCTCTTGCTGGGCAGAAGCTTTTTAATAAGTAGAGATCCCACTTGTTGATTCTTTGTGCTAGTTCACATGCAACTGAGGTTTTTTTCATGAAATCTTTTCCTATGCCAATATCTTCAAGAGTTTTACCTAACCTTTTTTTCAGCTGGTTTAGTGTTTCTGTTTTAATATTTAGAACTTTAATCTATTTTATTTTTAGTTTAGTGCACGGTGAGAGCTATAGCTCTAGCATTAATCTTTGGCAAGTTGAAACCCAGTTTTTCCAGCACCATTTATTAAAAAGGCTATCTTTACTCCAGTGAGGAAGGTTGGGTCCTTTGTCAAAGATGATGTGGCTAAGTGTGTCTGCAGTTGTTTCTGCATCTTCTAATCTGTTCCACTGGTCCTCAGGTCTGTTTCTTTGCCAGTACCATGCTGTTTTTATCATAGTAGCTTTGTAGTATAGTTTCAAATTGGGGATTGTGATACCGCCCCCCCCCACCTTGTCTTTGTTGCCTAGAATTGGTTTTGCAATTCTGGGTCTCTTCTTGTTTCAAATGAATTTTTGGATTGTTTTCTCAAAGTCTGTGAAGTATGCTCCTGGTTTTGCAGAAATCTCAGAAAGAAATACATGGAGACACGGAATTTGGATAAAATAATAAAATTTCTTCTTGCAAGTGGGCAGGAACACCAGAAACCAGTCTGGTCAGTATCTGTGTGCCCTTTGTTCAGCGTTTCCATTTTTAAACCCTTTTTAGCAATTATCTCATCCCTAGTGGTCTTTGATGTGTAAATACAATTCCAGTTCCTATTTACAAGTCACAAGATAAGTCACAGACACAAGATAGGCACATATGCATTGTAAATTCACCTTGACATGGTAACTTTGTTAGGTTAATGAAGTTATCAGTTAGAGTCAGATAATGGTCACCTTAAACAAGGAGTTATGGGAAAAGCAAATCTTAAAAGAACACATTACTTATTTTGCTTCTACAACCACCTTAATATTCAATCTATTAAGTTATTTAAAACTTTTCCATATCACTGGGATTTCAATTGGGATTACATTGAATCTATATAGCAGTTTTGGAAGTACGGCTATTTTCACTATATTGGTTCTTTCTACCCAGGAGCAAGGGATGACTTTCCCTTTTCTTATATCTTCTTTCATCTCTTTTTTCAGAGTGCTATAGTTTTCAGAGTAGAGGTCTTTGATTTCTTTCATTAGGTTCATTCCTAGGTATTTCATTTTTTTTTGGATGCTATTGTGAAGGGAGTTTTTTCTCCTGTTCCTTTTTCAGTGAGTCTGTTGTTCGTGCAGGGGAAAGCTATTGATTTTTGTGTGTTGACCTTGTATCCAGCTACTTGACTGAATTTGGTTATTAAGTCTAGCAGACTTTTGATGGAGTTCTTGGAGTCTTCCATATAGAGTATCATGTAGTCCGCAAATAATAACAATTTGGCTTCATTTCCTATCTTTACTCCTTTTATTTCTTTCTCTTGTCTAATTGCTATGGCTAATGTTTTCAAAACTATATTGAACAAGAGTGGTGATAGTGGACATCCTTGTCTTGTTCCTGATTTTAGTGTGAAGGATTTCAATTTTTGACCATTTAGTATGACATTGGTTATTGGTTTTTCATAGATGTCTTTTATCAGGTTGAGGTAGAGACCATCTATTCCAATTTTTTTGTAGGATTTTTATCACGAATGCATGTTTTGGATTTTGTCAAATGCTTTTTCTGCATCTATTGAGATGACCATATGGTTTTTGTCCTTGGCTCTATTAATATAGTGTATTACATTTATTGATTTGCATATGTCTAACAATCCCTGCATCCTGGGATGAATCCCACTTGGTCAGGGTGTATGATCTTGATGATCTTCTGCATTCTATTTGCCAGTATCTTATTCAGGATTTTTGCATCTATGTTCGTTAGTGAGAATGGCCTATAGTTCTCTTTTTCCATTAGGTCTCTCTCTGGAATTACTCTTTCTCTGGAATTTCTTTTTTTTTTTTTTTTTTTGGAATTAAGATGATCCTTGCTTCTAGGAAAGAATTTGGGATTATTGCTTCCCTTTCAATTTCATTGAAGAGTTTAAACAGTATTGGTGATAGTTCTTCTCTAAATGTCTTATAGAATTCATCAGTGAAGTCATCATGGCCCAGGCTTTTCTTAGTTGGTAAGTTTTTAATTATGTTTTCAATTCCATTGATTGACATTGTGTTGTTTAGAATTTTTAGGTCTTCTTCGTTCAACTTTGGTAATTCATATGTATCTAGGAATCTGTCCATTTCTTTTGTGTTTTCTATCTTATTGGCATATAGGTTCTTGAAGTAGGTATTGATGATTCTCTGGATTTTTGCTGGGTAATTGAGATCTATTTTTAAAATTTTTTGAAGATAGATTCATTTTTAATTCAGTTGGAGCAGTTGATTTCATAGACATTCATATTGTGACCACCTTGTGCCAGGCTGGATGCCAACCAATCCTGCCACAGAATGGTGTGTTAGCAGTCCTAGCTGCTCACAGCTGAACACAGAGCTCCACTCTCAGCCTAAGAGCATTACTCAGTCCTGCCCATGCACCTGCCTCTTGTCCCACTGTCTTAGTCTGTTTTCTGTTGCTATAACAAAATACCATGGACTGGGTAATTTTTAAAGACAAGAAAGTCTTTCTTATAGTTCTGGAGGCTAAGAAGTCCAATACTAAGGTAGTGATGTCTTGCTACATATTAATATGGCATCTTCCTACATTTTAACACGGCATAGGAATCACATGATGAGAGAGAACAAATATCCTAGTTCAGATGTCTCTTCTCTACTTATGAAACTACTGATCCCATCATGGGAGCCCCACCTTCATAACCTCATCCAACTAAACAAAAAATCCACATATTGTCAATACAGGAATTTGGGGATTAAGTTTCCAACACATAAATTTTGGGGAGCACATTCAGACCATAACACCCAACGTTCAATTCTAAGCCATGTTCAGCCACCTAAAGTGCATGATAGTGCTTCAGTCATTTAGTTTTGGGGTCTAGGTGTCATCTCTGCAGCTTCTAGGACTGGATATTAGGAAAGGTTGCCTGTGATTAATGTAAGGAGCAAGTAAAACTACATCTGGCCTTTGGTCTAAGCCATTGAAGCGTATTAGAGGAGAGGGTCTTTGGGAGAACTGTCTGTGTGATGGTGATAGTTCCATTAATTCTAACTTAGAGGGGTTGGGGGATGCACTGGGAAGGGTCAGCAGGGTTAGGGGCTCTGAGTATGTAGTAAGCACACAGTTTCTACATAGATTGCACATTTTGGGGCTTAATTCTTGGGAAACCTGATGGAAATTATTAGTGGAGAGGTGGCTTATGCCCTTCTTGACTATGTTAGAGTCTTAACCTTTAGTACTTCATGGTGACTGTATTTGAAGATAGGGCCTTTAAAAAGCCAATAAAGTTTAAATAAAAACATTACAGTGGCTGTAATCCAATATCATCGATGTCCTTATAATAAAGGAGATCAAGACACAGATAAGACACAAATGGAAGACCATGTGGGCACACAAGGAGAAGGTGGCCATCCGTCACATAAGGGGAGAGGTTCAGGAGAAACCAGTCCTACCAATATCTTGATCTAGGACTTCTAGCCTCCAGAAACGTGAGGAAATAAATTTCCGTTTTTAAAGACACAGTTGGTAGTCCTTTGTTATGGCACCCCTACCAGATTAATAGAGCCTGTATTAATCAAGTTTCTCCAGAGAAACAGAATCAATAAGATAGGTGGAGATTCATCAGAGGATAATTACTAGGGGAGTCGGCTCATGTGGTCATGGAGCTAAGAAGTCTTGTGATCTGTTGTGCGCAAGCTAAAGTTGCAGGAAAGCTGGTGGTGTTGCATTAGTCATCTTTCCATCACTAGAACATAATACTGATACCTGCAATTTAAAGGAAGAAAGGCTTATTTGGATTATGGTGTTAGTGGGTTAAGAATATGGTTTTTCTGGCTCCAAGGTAGAAATGACATGGCAGAATGGCATGGTAGAGAATAGCTGTTTGTTGTGTTGGCCAGGAAGCAGAGAGAGTGAAAGAAGGAGTCAAGGACAAGAATACATCCTTCTAGGTCATGCCCCCAGTGACTAGCCCCTTCTGACCAGTCCCCACCTCCTAATGACACGTTTGGCACCTCTGTGCTCCAATCACCTTTCAAAATTCCACCTTGAACATGACATTTCTGGGGGATATTTTAGATCTAAACCACAACTGGTGTCATTCAATGCAAATATGAAAGCCTATGATGCAGGAAGCTGATAGTGTAACTACCAGTCTGGGACTGAAGGCCAGAGAACTGGGGCTGTGGTCATACTTAGTGTACATCCTAGAGTCCCCAGACCCAAGAACCAGGAGCTCACGCATCTGAGGATAGGACAGGTTGGATGTGCCAGTCCAAAGAGAGGAGGGAATTTGCCCTTCCTCCATCTATTTTACTATCAGGGTTGTTAACAAATTGGATGATGTCTACCCACATTAGTGAGGCTGTGTCTATTCACTTTCTCTATTGACTTATTCCAACGTTGACTTCTTTCAGAGATACCCTCATAGGCACACCTAGAAATGATTTACTAGATATTTGGACATCCCTCAGCCTACTCAAACCGATACATAAAATTAGCTGTTACATAGCCCTTTCAAGCCCCTCCTGGAGAGCTCCCTACTGCATGGTGGAAGCCAGAACCCTGAGCTCTCCTTCCATCCTGTCTCTGAGTCAACTGGGGAGAAATAAGTGAATATTCCTTGCATGCTTGAACTCCTGGCATATAAAAGAAATGCCAAGGTCCTGTAGAATGTCTAAGCCTTGGAAGAAAGGGATGGAATCACTTAGGGAAAAAAAGGACACACCTTTGTCCTGGGCAGGGTGTTCCAGGGACAGGAAATTTAGAGTGTGGAGTCCAGAGCCATGGAACAGGAAGATGAGCAGTTATGGAGGCGAGACCTGCAGGAACAAGAGGAAATCAAAACAGGGAGCTGAAAACCTATGCAATTTTCACCTAAGCTCTTTCATGTTCCTTGGGAGGTGGCCCCTAAAGAAACAAGAGATCCCTTAGATGTATTCACATACACATGCTCTTTGTGAGAATTATCAGATTCAATTCTCTGCCCCCATAATATCCATTGTCTGCTCTCCTGTCATGGCTACCATGGGGTGTACTCTATTTTTCAAAGGCTATGTAGCCCACCAGCTTGTCCTCCATCAGAAAAGCTCACTGGTAAGATCAGTTGTCCTGCCCAAGGTGAATCTTAAGTGCAAGTGCATGTGTTTGCATGATGTCCTTGGGGATACACACCATTTCAAACCCATGATTTCACTTCCTCATCATTGCCCTGGAAAAGCAGGCTGGTGTCACAGAAAGAGCTGAGGGCTTTGGACTAGGACGCTCTGGCTTGAAATTCCAGCTGTGCCAGTTACTCTGTTTTACTTGGGGTAAGTAATTAATAGTCAAAGTTTCCTCTGTAAAATGGAGTTAATAATGCATCTTTTTATTAGGATGAGGAAGGCTTTTGGACACATGAAGTTTGGGGTAAACTGGAACAAGAAGTCTTTTCTTCCAGACATTTGACTTCCTTTAGTCAGAAAATGACTGTAACCAGCACACAGTGCTGGAAGAGAACGGCCTGACAGCTGTCAGTCAAACATAGCCCTTTGTGTCCTTCCAAGAAGGACTTTGTGAAGTGCTTGTACACAGACTCTGCTGTCACCAGGTGGAGCAGCCTTTATCCCTTTGGCCTTTGGAGGGAATCCAGGGTAGCTGGCAGAGTTTGATGACTTCTCCAGCTTCCCTTCCTTCATGCTTAAATTTGCATTCAGAAAAGATTTCTTTCAATAAAACACCACCTCTGCATTTTTACCAGATACATGAAAGTCCATACACTGCAACTTTCTGTAGGAATTAGTCAGCTTTCTCTCAGCTGAAATGCTGTACTCAGAGAGCAAATTAGCCAGTGCACTACAAAAGCATAGAGTTGTTAGGAAGATAGTAAACCACCCCAAATGGGGGAGTGCAGCTCAGTGGTAAGTGCTTGCCTGGCACCTGTGAGGCCTTGGGTTTCATTCTGAGCACTGAAAAAAGGGGAGGTGTCCCAAATTGCCAAATTCCATCTTCTCTTATTTGTGGAATTGATGGACTGGTCTAGCCTCTGGTGACTCAACTGCCTTATATGTAAATCAGGAGAATAGGACTCATGTTTCTTGCCAGGATATTATCAGATGAAATTTATGAGCTTTTCAAAGATCATTGTGAGAGAGCCAGAGGTGTATGTTTTTGGGAAGCTAAGCAGGTTAACCTTGCTATTGTTATCAGGGTATCACAACTGCTCATGTAAAAATATTTTGAAGATCCCTTTCAAAGAACTTCATCCAGTAGGATAATTAAATTTGTCCAAGGAAGAAAGATAAAGGACACGTAGGGCTTCAATCATTG
Source organism: Heterocephalus glaber (assembly GCF_053883595.1). NCBI lineage: Eukaryota > Metazoa > Chordata > Mammalia > Rodentia > Bathyergidae > Heterocephalus > Heterocephalus glaber. Next base: position 1,663,090 of record NW_028258433.1, on the reverse strand, counting down.
GGCTATTCAACAATTTTTAATTGAGATTCTACTATGTGCCAAGCCTTGGGATCATGACTGTGAGCGAGAAACATACATCTTTTTCCCTAGAAGCCTACAAAATGGTGCAGATGTTGCTTGGGGCTCAGAAAAAGCAGTTAGAAAAATTGCAACATTACTGAAGGTAACAGAAAAGCATGAATCCTTTACTTGAGTATCGCTTTTCACTTTTGTCCTGGTCTTCTTGTTGTGAATGGACAAAGTCATAGCAGCAGCTGTTTTGTCTATGCATTGTTCAGTCACTTTCTAGCCCAGTCATGCACTGTGTAATGAATTTTTTAGACCACATCTGACTGCATGTATGATGGTGGTCCTGTAAGATTTTAATGGAGCTGAAAAATCCCTATGATTTAGTATGATGGTGTAGTAGCCATCACAAGGTCACAGGGCAGTGCATTACTCATGTGTTTGTAGTGGTGCTGGAGTAAACGTACCTACTGTGCCACCAGTCGTGTAAAAAGGCAGCACACACAATTGTGTATAGTACATGGTACTCACAATGATGGTAAACTACTGTTACTGGTTTATTTATTTACTGTACTATACTTATTATTATTATTATTTTAGGGTATAGTCTTTCTACTTACTAAAAAAAAGTTTTGTCTAGCACAGTGGCCCATGACTGTACTCCCACCTACCTACTCAGGAGGCTGATGTGGGAGGATCAGCAGTTGGAAGCTAGCCCAGGCAACTTAGTGAGACTGTCTCAAAATAAGAAAAATTTTTAAAAGGCCTTGGGATGTAGCTCAGTGATAAAGTGGTGGCTCAGCAAGTGTAAGGGCCTGGTTTCAATTCCCTGTACTACAAAAAAAAAGAAAGTTAAGTGTAAAATGTAAAACTGTCACTGGCTAGTATGGGTTCTTAGCCACATAAAGGGCAGAAATCATATGTGGGCTAATTTCAAGGCTGAAATATAATCAAACTTTAGTATAGGAAAGAAACATAGACAGCAGAGATGGCTACTCCACAGACAAAGGAGCCTCTCACAAGGGAAGCCTTTTTTAGTGGAGTCTCAAGGGAATGTTATTAATTATTCATGTTTTTCAAAGGTGCAGGGTCTTGGGAGGAGGGAGTTAATTCAAATAGGTCTTACCTAGTTTGCTTATACGTTGCTTCCTTACTGCAGGGAGTGTAATCGCTTGCTCCCTTGATAAGCCATTTACTTTCTTTCCCACTTTGTCATCCAAAGAGTCTTCTTGTTTCTATCAGGTGTTTACTTCAACATCCTGTTAGCTCTTTTCCTCAGTTGTACACCTGGACCCTAGAGTCATACTGTTTGGGTCCCTGTCTGTCTCTGTAGCTTGTTTTCTATTTGCCCTTGAGCAAGTGACAAACCACTTCACATGTATGTTGGCTTCCTGCCTCATCAGGATGCCAGGTTCCACAGGCAGCAGCCTTGCACATCTTGTGTTTTCTATGTCTCTTGATTGTGTCAAGAGGCTATGTCAAATGAATGACCTATACCTTTTAGATTTGTGTAAGTACACTTTATCCTGCTTACACGACAATGAAATTGCCTATTGATGCATTTTCCCCATCCTTAAGCACAGCTGAGTCTGACTGCTCCTTACTCCCAGTCCACGGTGTAGGGGAGGCCTGGCATCCAGGGTACGATCACCCAATTCAGGCCGAATCAGTCAAGCCTCCCCATGTACCAGACCACAAGGACTGGTGTGGGGATAGAGTTGCCAGAAAATATATAGATATTAATTAATCCAAATTTAAATCTAGAATGCAGGTAAACAGTTTCTTATATTAGTATATTCCAAATCTTGCGTGAAACATACTCTGAGAAATTATTTATTCTTTATGTGAAATTCAAATCTAATAGAACATTGTATATTTTGATTTGCTAAACCTATCAAACCTATTCAAAGGGTCCAATGAGCCCTTCCTGGGACATTTCTTGAGTGATGGATAAAAAGGACCTCTTTCCCCATTAAGACTGCAAGAGCTGCTGTTACTCATCTCTGAGAAGCCTTCTTGAGAAGGGAGTTGGCCCACGAGGCTGAGCTGAGAGATGTCCCTGCAATGTCTTCAGAGCCTCAGGGTCTAGCTGTATTGTTGAACCCCAGCTTGTCTAGTTAGATGGGCCAGAGTTAGCCCTTTGATACTGGAGGGGAAGACTTATCCAGAACATCCCATACACGTTCCCAACTCTACTGTGGCTCCAATTTCCTCAATTGTAAGAAATCTACTGAAATCTTTCCCATTCCTCAAAGAGTTCCATTCAATTCCACTCTTCTGCAGAGAGCCTCCATGGACTACCCCAAAACTCTTGCCCATTGTGTTTTCAAGATAATAGACACAGGTTATTTCTGTGTTCTGGACTATAATATGTCTGGCCTAGAGACTTGACTTATTTAAAATCCCCGAATGCTCTCTGGGCTTCAATTTTCTCCAAATTATGTGAAGTCCCAATAACATTCTGGAGGAGATTCATTTAATATATTGTGAGCAAAAGCAAGGAACAGTCACTAGTATCTAGCATGTTGTCTCTTAAAGCGTTGAGGCACTTTTTTAACCCCTTTGTATGTGGAGTCAGGAGCCCTGGATTTGAGTCAAGACATAGTTGCTAAGCTTCCCCTGGTCTGAAATGTGACTACTCATGTGTCTTTGGTGAGAACGCCTTTTGAGTGCCATCAGTTTTCCTTATCTGGAAGTTCTGTGTCTGTGGATTCTACCAGCCACCCATAAAAAATAATTTTTAAAAATTTTATGTGTTCTAAACATGTGCAGGCTTTGTCTTGTCATTATTCCCTAGACAATATGGTGTAATAACTACTTCCATGACAACTATATTATACTAAATATTGTAAGTAATCTAGAGATAATTTGAAGAATATGGGAGGATGAGGGTAGGGTCAATGAAAATGTCATGCCATTTTATACAAGGGCCTTGACTATCCTTGACTCTTGTCTCTATGAGGATCCTGGAGCCAGCTTCCTTGGATACTAAGGGACAACTGTGCTCACACGAGCACTCTCTTCTTCTGTTTCCTTCTCTGTGAAGTACAGAGGTATAAAACAACACCTAACATATACTTCCATCTCCGTGGCTCAATGAAGCAAAACCACACTGAGATCCAGGGTGGATGATATACATTTGGATTTCAGGGAGTATTTTACAAAGTTCTCATAGCATCTTTTAGGAGAAGAGCGAAAAACCAAGAAACAAAGAGAAATTCAATCTAAATTACAGGAGATTGGTTCAATTTGTCTACAAGAATTCACAGAAGGCCCTACCAATGTCGCGAGTCTATGCCGAATCAGCCTGCACCCTGGGAGCAATCCACTGGACAGCTCCCACCCCACCACCCCCCTCTCCCCGCTCCTCTGGCCTCTTCTCTGTACAGCCACCTGGTTTCACACTACAAAGACGCAGAGGACACCAGACCACCAGACCACTGTACTGGGTAAGTTGGAGTCATCTTCACCTCCCATCAGGACTGGGTCTATCTTCAGGGAAAGGGCATCTGGAACCTGCAATACAACTCTGCAGAGTTCAACCCTACAGGAGGACAGGGAGCTCAACTTGGGACTTGCAGCCAGAAATCTGCCTGAATCTCATGGGTCTGCGACTACCTTGCTGAGACTCATTGACTTATATCTGCACACTGCAACCCACGCTGTCTACTGTGACAGCAGAGACATACCCTGAAAGAAGCCCTACATCTTCATTGGTTTTTTTATTCCAAAAATTAGTATTATTAGTTTGTTTTTTTCTCTTTTCTTTTCTTTTGCTCTGTTTATCTTTAATTTTTTTCCTACTATTTGCAAATATTTGTTTTTCTCTCCTTTTTCTCCTTTTCTTTTCTTCTTTCTGTTCTCTTTCCTTTCTCTCTCTCTTACACTCACTCTCTTGCTTTCCCACATTGTTCACCTTCCCTTTTTGTCCCTGTTTTGGTCCTCATTCAGAGTTCTCCTTTATTTTCCTATTATTCTCTTTTTCCTTCTCACCTGTGTCCTCTGACCACACTGCTAACCTTCCCCTATCCTTCTTCCCATCTGTCCCTCCCTCCCCAACCCCTTCTAACTCCCCATCCCAAAGGGTAAAGTTGTTATATTGAAGAGTTTATTCACTATATGTTGGGTTGGTCCTTGATCTTGATTTAAGTCACACAGCTAAAGGTGATAGATTAATAACTACCACAAAATATCATTTTCAAAGACGTACTTGATGCAATGGGGTGGCTGATTGTATCATTTGGGCTAAGGTGTGGGTATTGATCTAGTCAATGAACCTTCCTAGTATAAGGAAAATGAGATAGCCTTAGAGTCATTAGACACTCAAAACTTAAAGACCAGCTATATCTGGAAGACACCTCTGACAAGCAATCATTCCATAAGGGTTCTAATTACAAGCAACAAAGATACCTACAATAAGCAATTTCAAACTATCAACCCAGGAGGTAAACCAAGGACAGTACCAAAAACAAAAATGAGAAGACATTTAAGCAAGGCACAAACTCAGACTTTCACCCCACCAAGGGTAAATCCTGGGGGAAATGAGATGGAAAAGTCCCATAACCAACCACCTGGATACCCTGAACTGATAGCACAGGAAGTAACAAAACAGGTGAATGAGGCTCTAGAAAAATTCAAAGCAGAAATAATCTCCCAGATATCCACAGAGATGGTGAGCAGAGGGAAAGACATGATTAGAGGATCTAGAACAGAAACAGATAAAAAATAGATGAGCTCAGAAACATGCTGGAAGCCATGAATACCCAGCATAAGAAAGAAATGGAAACCATGATCACCCAACATAAGAAAGAAATGGAATCCATGAAACAGATTCAAACGGATATTCAGGAGATCAAAAACTCAATTGAAAGTATCCACAGCAGATTAAGGGAATCTGAAGATAGAATTTCAGATATAGAAGACAGAATCGCGGTTAGAGACCATGAAAATAGAGATTTCTTTTTATTTTTTTGTATTAAATTCTTTTATTGGTACATTGTAGGTATACAACACAATTACAATTCTCATTGGGAATTGTACCTTTACATAATGCATCTTGGTTCTTATTTTTTCCCCATTTCTAGCCCTCCCTTCACGCCCTCCATCCTTCCCTATTTATATTGACTTTATTTCCATTTTTTCCATTTCTCATCATTTTTTCCTTTCCCTTCTTTCCTTTCCCCTGCCCTTCCCACTATCCCTACCCCTTTGGACCTTTTCTTCCTATTTTACAGTATTGATTATTCATTCTAATCATTGGTACATTTTAGGTATACAATATAATGACATTCATCATTGGAAATTTGCACCTATACATAGTCTCTCTTGGTTCTTATATTTCACCCTTGCCCAGCCCTCCCTTCAACCCCTCCAGTCCTCCCTATTTACAAAGATTTTGTTCCTATTTTTCCATTTTTCTCATATTAATCCCATTCCCTTCTATCCTTTCCCCTAGCCCCCCCACTTCCTTCAACTTTGCCCCTTTTCTTCCTATTTCACATTACCTGTTATACATTTAGTCCTTATTTACACTTTCAGTTTCTCACACCAGAGAAACTATTCAGTATTTACACATGTGTGTCCTATTTAATTCACTTAAGAGTATTGCCTCAATGTGCACCCACTTAGCTATAAATGTCTCTAATTTCTCATTTTTTATGGCTGAGTAGTACTCCATTTTATAAAAAAAACCACATTTTCTTTATCCAGTCTCCAGTTGATGGGCATTTGGGCTTTTTCCAAGTTTTAGCTATTACAAACTGTGCTGCTATGAACATGAGTGCACATATATCACTGTGGTATGATTCTTTTAATTCTTTGGGGAAGATCCCCAGGAGGAGAATAGCAGGGTCAAATGGGACTTCCAGTCCTAGTTGTTTGAGGTATCTCCATACTGATTTCCACAGTGCTTGCACCAGTCTACACTCCCAACAGCAGTGGAACAGGGTTCCTCTTTCCCCACAGCCCCACCAGCATTTGTTATTGGTGTATTTCATGATAGCAGCCATTCTTTCTGGAGTGAAGTGGAATCTCAGTGTTGTTTTCATTTGCATCTCTCGAATGACCAGTGAGGTTGAACATTTTTTCATGTATTTATTTGCTATTTCTACTTGTTTGTCTGAGAAATGTCTGTTCATTTCAGATGCCCATTTTTGGATTGGGTCTTTAAATTTGGGAGGTCTGATCTTTTTAAGTTCTTTATAGATTTGAGATAGTAGACCTTTGTCTGAGGAAGAGCAGGTGAAGATTTTTTCCCACATTGTGGATTGTCTCTTCACACTGCTGGTGGTTTCTCTTGCTGTGCAGAAGCTTTTAAATAAGAAGAGATCCCATTTGTTGATTGTTTGTGCTAGTTCATGGGCAACTGAGGTTTTGTTCATAAAATCTTTTCCTACACCAATGTCTTCAAGGGTTCTACCTAACCTCTGTTCGAACTGGTTCAGAGTTTCTATTTTAACATTTAGATCTTTAATCCATTTCGATTTTGGTTTGGTGCATGGTGAGAGATATAGGTCTAGTTTTAAACTTTGGCAAGTTGAAGCCCAATTTGTCCAGCACCATTTATTAAAGAGGCTAGCTTTCCTCCAGTGAGGATGTTTGGCTCCTTTGTCGAAGATGAGATGGCTGAGTGTGTCTGACGTTGTTTCTGCATCTTGTAATCTGTTCCACTGGTCCTCAAGTCTGTTTCTTTGCCAGTACCATGCTGTTTTTATCACAGGAGCTTTGAAGTATAGTTGCAGGTTGGGGATTGTGATACCCCCTGCCATGTCTCTGTTACCTAGAATTGCTTTTGCTATTCTGGGTCTCTTCTTGCTCCAAATGAATTTTTGGATTGTTTTCTCAAGGTCCATGAAGTATGCTGCTGGGATCTCAATTGGAATTGCATTAAATCTATATAGCAGTTTTGGAAGTATGGCCATTTTCACTATATTAATCCTTCCTACCCAGGAGCAGGGGATATCTGTCCATTTTCTGATATCATCTTCAATCTCTCTTTTCAGAGTGCCATAGTTTTCAGAGAAGAGGTCTTTGATTTCTTTCATTAGGATGATTCCTAGGTATTTCAGTTTTTTGGATGCTATTGTGAAAAGAATTATTTGCCCTATTTCTCTCATAGTGAGTCTGTCATTGGTGTAGAGGAAAGCTATTGATTTTTGTGTGTTGACCTTGTAACCAGCTACTTGACTGAATTTGGTTATTCAGTCTAGAAGACTTTTGGTGGAGTTCTTGGGGTCTTCTATATAGAGTATCATGTCATCTGCAAATAATGACTATTTGACTTCTTCATTTCCTATCTTTATTCCTTTTATTTCTTTCTCTTGTCTAATTGCTGTGGCTAATGTTTCCAGAACTATATTGAACAAGAGTGGTGATAGTGGACATCCTTCTCTTGTTCCTGATCTTAGTGTGAAGGATTTCAGTTTTTGGCCATTTAGTATGATATTGGCTGTTGGTTTTTCATAGATGGCTTCTATCAATTTGAGGTAGAGACCATCTATTCCAATTTTTTGTAGGGTTTTTATCATAAATGCATGTTGGATTTTGTCAAATGCTTTTTCTGCATCTATGGAGATAATCATATGGTTTTTGTCCTTGGCTATATTGATATAGTGTTACATTAACTGATTTTCATATAATGAACCATCCCTGCATCCCTGGGATGAATCCCACTTGATCAGGGTGTATGATCTTCTTGATGATCTTCTGCATTCTGTTTGCCATTATCTTACTAAGGATTTTTGCATCTATGTTCATTAGTGAGATTGGGCTATAGTTCTCCTTTTCAGTTGGGTCTTTCTCTGCTTTGGGGATCAAGGTGATGCTAGCTTCCAGAAATGAATTTGGGAGTATTGCTTCCCTTTCAATTTCATTGAAGAGTTTAAACAGTAGCGGCAGCAGTTCCTCTCTAAATGTCTTGTAGAATTCAGCAGTGAAGCCATCAGGGCCCGGGATTTTCTTAGTTGATAAGTTTTTAATTACATTTTCAATTTCATTGGTTGACATTGGGTTGTTCAGAATTTTTAGGTCTTCTTTGTTCAACTTTGGTAATTCATATGTATCTAGGAATCTGTCCATTCCTTCTGTGTTGTCCATCTTATTGGAGTATAGGTTCTGGAAGTAGGTATTGATGATCCTCTGGATTTCTGCTGGGTCTGTTGTAATTTCACCCTTTTCATTCCTAATTGCATGGATTTGGGCCTTTTCTTTCCTTTTTCTGACAAGGTTGGCTAAAGGTTTGTCAATTTTGTTGATTCTTTCGAAGAACCAACTCTTGGCTTCATTGAGTTTTTTGTATCATTCTCTTAGTCTCCATTGAATTGATTTCTCCTCTGATCTTTATAATTTCCTCCCTTGTATGAGCTTTGGGGTTGTCCTGCTCTTCTTTTTCTAGAAGCTTGAGGTTCAGCATCAATTTGTTTAATTGGGCTTGTTCTGTTTTCCTAATATGCGTATTCACTCCTATGAATTTCCCTTGTAAGACTGTTTTCATTGTGTCCCATAGATTCTAATATGTTGTATTGTCATTGTCATTTAATTGAAGGAACTGTCTGATTTCTTCTTTAATTTCCTCTGTGACCCATTGGTTGTTCAGAAGTGTGTTGTTCAATTTCCATGTGTTTATGAACTTTTTTGAGTTTCTTTTGCTATGGATCTCCAATTTCATCACACTATGGTCTGATAATATACAGGGGCTCACTTCAATTCCTTTGCACTTACTTAAACATGTTCTCTGTGTGAGTATGTGGTGTATTTTGGAGAATGACCCATGTGCAGCTAAGAAGAATGTGTATTCTGATTTGGCGGGGTGGAAGACTCTGTAAACATCTGTTAAGTTCATTTGTTCAAGAGTTCAATTGAGTTCTAGTATTTCATTACTTATTGTTAGTCTAGTTGATCTATCTATTTGTGACAGTGGGGTGTTGAGGTCCCCCACTACAATTGTATTAGTGCATATATGACTTTTCATGTCCGTTAGTATTTGTTTTATATAGTTGGGTGCACTAGTGTTTGGTGCATAGATATTTATGACTGTCATCTCTTCCTCTTGGATTGTTCCCTTTACAAGGATGCAGTGTTCTTCTTTGTCTGTCTTAACCAGTGTTGGTTTGAAATCTGCTTGATCATCAAAGAGGATAGCTACTCCTGCTTTTTTTTGGGTTCCTGTTGCATGGAGTATTGTTTTCCACCCTTTAACTTTCAGTCTATGAGTTTCCTTTTGAATTAAGTGTGTTTCTTGTATGCAACATATTGTTGGATTTTGCTTCTTGACCCATTCTGCCAGTCTATTTCTTTTGTTTGGTGAATTGAGACCATTAACATTGATGGTTATAACTGAAACATATTGACTTGTCATTGCCATGACTTTTTCTTTTTGTTGGGTTCTCCCCCTTTCCATTTAATTTCTTGTCATGCCAGATGGGTTCATTCTGTTTTGCTTCCTGGGGTTGTGATCCTCAATGTCTTTTCCTAGGATATTGTGTAAAATTCTTTGGAGTGCAGGTTTGGTATTCATGGAGTTCCTAAGGTGCTCTTTGTCATGAAAGTATCTTATTTCTCCATCCATTTTGAAAGATAGTTTTGCAGGGTACATCAATCTGGGTTGGAGGCTGTTTTCTTTTAGGGCTTGGAATATGTCACTATAAGCTCTTCTTGCCTTGAGGGTTTGTGTTGAGAAGTCTGCTGTAATTCTGATGGACTTTCCTTTGTATGTGATTTGTTTCTTTTCTCTGACTGCTTGGAGAACTTTGTTCTTCTGTTGTGTTTCTGGAATCGTAACAATTATATGCCTATGTGTAGATTTTTTTTGATCAAGGCTGTTTGGAGTCCTATATGCCTCACTTATCTGTATGTCAAGCTCTTTTCCCCTGCTTGGGAAGTTTTCTACCATTATTTCTGTGAAGAGTTTTTTTATGTCATCTGCACTCTCTGCTGTTTCTTCATTGAGCCCAATCAGTCTTATGTAACTCTTTTTTGCATCATCTAGCAGCTGCTGGATTGATTTCTCATGTTCCCTTATAATTTTGAAGCAATTTTTCTTTTCCTGGTCACTAATTGCAATCTTATCTTCTATATCTGAAATTCTGTCCTCACATTGGCTCATTCTGCTGTGTAGACTTTCAATGGAGTTTTTCATGTCCTGGAATTCTATTTGCATCTGTTTTATGGATTCCATTTGTTTCTTATGTTGGGATTCCATCATGTTCCTCAGCTCCTCTCTAGATTTATTAATCATGTCTTGCACTAGGGGCACAATTTCTCCTGTTATCTGAGAAATTATTTCTGATTTCATTTTTTCCAGATCCCCTTTTGTTGCCAGTTCAGTGGGTCCAGGTGTTTGAGTATCAGAGTGTTCCATCTCATTTCCCTTTGGGGTTGCTGTAGGTTATTTGGAAGTCTGGTTTTGAGACTTATTTACATGTTTTTTCATTTCGACTGGGGTGGGGGCCTGTTAGCGCCTGCATGGATTACCTCCTCTGAGCTGAGTGAGGTGGGACAGGGGCTGGGAGCAGTGGTAGGGATGGTGACCCAAAAGCCCTTTCCTGTGGGCTGGGAGCAGCCAGAGGGATGGTGGCCGGGAAGGCCCTTCCTCTGGACCAGGAGCAGTGGGCTGGTGGCTCAGACGCCCCTCTCTCTGGGCTGGGAGTGGTGAGAGGGATGGTGGCCCAGAAGCCCCTTCCTCTGGGCCAAGAGCAGCAGGACAGAAGGTGGCCCAAAAGCCCTTTCCTCTGGGCTGGGAGCAGCAGGAGGGATGGTTACCGGGAAGCCCCTTCCTCTGGACCAGGAGCAGTGGGATGATGGCTCAGAAGCCCCTACCTCTGGGCCGGGAACAGTGGGACTCATTACCTTGGTCTGGTGTCCTCTGCATCTTTGTAGTGTGGAATCAGGTGGCTGCCTGTCTGCAGTGGGGTGGTTCAGCATCTTCCGTGCGACTCAGGACCTCAGTAGGGCGTGCACAGACCTTCCTGTCTGCAGTGGGCTGATTCAGTGTGTGTTCTGCAGGACTGGAGACCACGGTAGGGTGTGGGCATACCTGCCTGTCTGCAGCAAGGTGATTTGGCATCTTCTGCATGACTGAGGACCTCGGTAGGGCGTGGGCAGACCTGCCTGTCTGCAGCGGGGTGATTAGGCGTCTTCAAGAGATTTCTTAAAAATGTTAAGGGATCACGAGAAATCAATCCAACAACTGCTAGATGATGCAAAGTAGAATGACATAAGACTGATAGGAGTCCATGAAAAAACAGGAGAATGCACAGTTGACATAAAAAAACTGTTCACAGAAGTAATAGTGGAAAATTTCCCTGACAGAGGTAGAGAATTGGACATTGAGATAAGTGAGGCATATAGAACTCCAACTAGCCATGATCAAAAAGAATCTACACTGAGACATAATAGTCAAGATCTCAGAAACCCAACAGAAGAACAAAATCCTACAAGCAGTTAGAGAAAAGAAACAAATCACCTACAAAAGAAAGCCCATCAGAATCATGGCAGACTTCTCAACAGAAACCCTCAAATCAAGGAGAGCCTGGAGTGAAGTATTTCAAGCCCTAAAACTAACTTCCAAACTAGACTGTTGTATCCGGCAAAATTATTTTTCAAAATCAATGGGGAAATTAGATACTTCCACGACAAAGAACACCTCAGAAATTTCATGACCACCAAACCAGCACTACAAGCAGTTCTAAACAATATCCTAGAAAAAAGCAATGAAGGCCACAACTCCATGAAGCCCAACAGAGGGAAGCCACTGGGCAAGGTAACACACTAAAGGGAAAGGGGAAAAAAATAAGAAATAAAAGAGCCAACAAAAGTAAAACATCATGAAAGGATAAATCAATATCTATCAATTATAACCCTCAATGTTAATGGCCTCAATTCACCAATCAAAAGAAATAGACTGGCAGAATGGATTAAAAAGGAAAGTGCAACAATATGCTGTATACAAGAAACACACCTAACTCAAAAAGAAACTCATAGACTGAAAGTAAAAGGATAGAAAACAGTTCTCCACACCACAGGAACCCAGAAGAAAGGAGGAGTAGCAATCTTATTTGCAGACAAAGTAGATTTCAAGCCAAAACTAATTAAGAGAGACAAAGATGGTCACTACATCCTTGTGAAGGGAGCAATCCAAGAGGAAGAGATGACAATCCTAAATATATATGCACCAAATATGAATGGCCCCAACTATACACAACAAATATTTATAGACATGAAAAACCAAATAAACACTAACACAATTGTAATGGGGGACCTCAATACCCCACTGTCACAAATAGACAGATCATCTAGACAAAAAGTTAACAAGGAAATTGTAGAACTGAACCAAGCTATTGAACAAATGAACTTAATAGATGTTTACAGAGTGTTCCACCCCACAAAATCGGAATACACATTCTTTTCAGCTGCACACAGGTCATTCTCCAGAATAGACCACATCCTAGCTCATAAGACATGTCTAAGTAAATGTAAAAGAATTGACGTTACCCACTGTATATTATCAGACCATAGTGCAATACAATGGGAAATCAATAACATAAGAAACCACAAAACCCCAACAAACACATGAAAACTGAAAAATACCCTCTTGAACAACCAATGGATCACAGAAGTGATTAAAGAAGAAATTAAACAGTTTCTACAGGTAAATGAAAATGCAGTACAACATACAGGACTCTATGGGACACAATGAAAGCAATTCTATGCGGGAAATTCATAGCAGTGAATGCCCATATTAGGAAAACAGAGAAAACTCAGATAAATAACCTAATGCAGAACTTCAAGCTCCCAGAAAAAGAAAAGCATAACGAATCTAAAGCTCGTACAAGAGAGGAAATTGTAAAGATCAGGACAGAAATCAATGCAATGGAGGCTAAGAGAATAATACAAAAAAATCAATGAATCAAAGAGTTGGTTTTTTGAAAGAATAAATAAAATCGATAAACCTTTAGCCAACCTTATCAAAAAAAGGAAAGAAAAGGCACAAACACATGCAATTAAGAATTAAAAAGGGGGCCGGGGATTTAGCTCAGTGGTTTTGCTGCCTGCTGTGCAAGCGCAAGGACCCAAGTTCGATCCCCAGTACCAAAAGAAAAGAATGAAAAAGATGAAGTCACAACAGATCCAACAGAAATCCAGAGGATCATCAATACCTACTTCGAGAACCTCTAATCCAATAAAATGGAAGACACAGAAGAAATGGGCAGATTCCTAGATACATATGAATTGCCAAAGTTAAATTAAGAAGATATAAAAATTCTAAACACCCCAATTACAATGAGTGAAATTGAAAATGTAATAAAATATTTACCAACAAATAAAAGCCCAGGTCCTGATGGCTTCACTGGTGAATTTTCCAAGACATTTAAAGAAGAAATAGCGCCATTACTCTTTAAACTCATCAAGGAAACTGAACGGGAAGCAATACTTCCAAATTCATTCCTGGAAGCAAGTCTTACTTTGATTCCAAAACTAGGGAAAGACCCAACCCAAAGAGAACTACAGGCCAATCTCCCTAATGAACATAGATGCAAAAATCCTCAACAAGATACTGGCAAACAGAATACAGAGGGACATCAAGAAGATCATACGACCTTACCAAGTCGGATTTATCCCAGGGATGCAAGGATGGTTCAGCATTCATAAATCAATAAATGTAATACACTATATTAACAGAGTCAAGGACAAAAACCATATGATCATCTCAATAGATGCAGAAAAAGCATTTGACAAAATCCAACACCCATTGATGATAAAAATGCTACAGAAAATTGGAATAGAAGGCCTTTATCTCAATCTGATTAAGGCTATCTATGAAAAATCAACAGCCAACATCATACCAAATGGTCAAATACTGAAAACTTTCACGCTAAAATCAAGAACAAGACAAGGATGCCCACTATCACCACTCCTGTTCAATATCGTTCTGGAAACATTAGTCATAGCAATTAGAAAAGAGAAAGAAATAAAAGGAATAAAGATAGGAAAGGAACAAGTGAAAGTGACATTATTTGCTGATGATATGATACTTTACATAGAAGACCCAAAAAACTCAGTCAAAAGTCTTCTAGACCTAATTGACAGATTCAGTAGAGTAGCTGGATACAAGGTCAACACTCAAAAAACAATAGCCTTCTTATACACAAATAGCAGACCCATTGAGAGAGAAATTCAGGAAATAACTCCTTTTACAATAGCATCTAAAAAAGTGAAATATCTAGGAATCAACCTAACAAAGGAAGCCAAAGACCTCTACACTAAAAACTACAGCACTCTGAAGAAGGAGATGGAAGAGGATATAAGAAAATGGAAAGACATCCCTTGTTCCTGGGTGGGAAGAACCAATAGAGTGAAAATGGCCATACTTCCAAAACTACTATATAGATTCCATGCAATGCCACTTGAAATTCCAACAATATACTTCACAGAACTAGAGAAAACAATCCAAAAACTCATTAGGAACCAGAAGAAACCTAGAATAGCAAAAGCAATTCTAGGCAACTGAGACATGGCCGGGGGTATCACAATCCTCAACTTGAAACTATACTACAAAGCTACTGTGATAAAAACAGTATGGTACTGGCAAAGAAAAAGACCTGAAGATCAATGGAATAGATTAGAAGATGCAGAAACAACTCCAGACATACTCAGCCACCTCATCTTTGACAAAGGAGCCAACCACCATCACTGGAGGAAAGATAGCCTATTTAATAAATGGTGTTGGAAAAACTGGATTTCAACCTGTCAGAGATTAAAACTAGACCCATACCTATCACCATACACTAAACTAAGATTGAAGTGGATTAAAGATGTAAATTTTAAGTCAGAAATACTAAACTTGCTGGAAGATAATTTAGGTAGAAATCTTGATGACATTGGCATAGGAAAAGACTTTATGAACAAATCTTCAGTAGCATGGGAGTAGCACAAAGAATCAACAACTGGGATCTCATCATATTAAAAAGCTTCTGCACTTCAAGAGAAACTACCAAAAGAGCTAAGAGACAACCTATAATGTGAGAAGAAATATTTAGCAGCTGTACCTCAGACAAAGGTCTACTCTCTAGAATATATAAAGAACTGAAAAAAATCAGACCCCCCAAATTCAAAGACCCAGTTCAAAAATGGGCATCAGAAATGAACAGACATTTCTCAGACAAAGAAGTAAAAACAGCAAATAAATATATGAAAAAATGTACAACATCACTCGTCATCTGGGAGATGCAGATGAAAACAACACTGAGATTCCACCTCACTCCACAAAGAATGGCTGCTATCAAGAAATCAACAATAACAAATGCTGGTGGGGTTGTGGGGAGAAAGGAACCCTTCTCCATTGTTGGTGGGTGTGCAGACTGGTGCAACTTTACTGTGGAAATTTGTATGGAGATACCTCAAAGACTAGAACTACAAGTCCCATTTGACCCAGCTATTCCCCTACTGGGAATCTTTCCCAAAGAATTAAAAGAATCATACCACAGTGATATGCATGCACCTATGTTTATAGTGGCACAGTTTGTAATAGCTAAAGCTTGGAAACAGCCCAAGTGCCCATCAACTGGAAACTGGATAAAGAAGATGTGGTTTTTTTTTATAAAGTGGAGTACTACTCAGCCATAAAGAATGAGAAACTAGAGACATTTATAGATAAATGGATGCATATTGAGGCCATACTCTTAAGTGAAATAAATAGGACACACGTGTAAATACCGAATAGTTTCTCTAGTGTGAGAAATTGAAAGTGTAAATAAGGATGAAAATGATTAAAATGAATAATTGATAATTTGAAATAAGAAAAGGTCCAAGGGTTTGGGGATGGTGGGAGGGGAAGGGGAAAGGGAAGAAGGGAAAGGAAAAACTCTGAGAAAAAAAAATGGAATCAAACTCTGTGTAAATAGGGAAGGGTGGAGGGGGTGAAGGGTGCACAGGTAATGGGAGAAAAAATAAGAACTAAGATACATCATGTTCTGGTACAAACACCCAATGATAAATATAAATGTATTTTATACCTAAAATGTACCAATAAATATATATACATAAATTAAATCAAAATAATCCTTAGGTTCTATATGGGTCTCTGCCTGGAATCTATTCCCTATTAAAACAAGTGGCAATGAAAAAAAAAAAAGAATTCATGAAAGTATTTGTAGAGGTAAGTGCTGCCTATCAAAGGACTTGTTCTAACATCTTGATCTTTGTCAACAATTGAAGGTAATTGAAAGCATTCTTACCAGTTTCCAGGTGACACAAAGCTAGGAGAAATGAGTGATACATTGGGAGATGGAAATGAGATGCAAACCAATTAAAAATGTTATGAATCAATGGTTTAAAGTGCGTGTGCACACACACACAGAGGTCAGCCACACAAATGCAAGACAGGGATGTGATTCATGTGTAAAAGACATGGACAGTTTGTTTTGTGACAAGCTGAATATGAATCAACACTAGCTGTCCGGAAAGGGAATGCAATGCTAGCTTATGTTACCAGTTATATGGATAATGGTCCAAACCACAGGAGAGCTTTCTTTGCTCTGCACAGGGCACACCCTTCTATGACTAATATGATTATTATGGCTCATCCTGAGAGGTCAAAATATGATGAAAAAGTGTAGAAATTACCTATTCCTTTGGTCATTCAGCTATGCATGACTTTATTCTTTCAGCAAATAGATTCAGGAAGCTTTGATCAGTAGTGACCTCAAATCCTTTTTGAAGAGGTTAGGGTATACATAAATACATGTGAGGAAATAATATAAATAATATAAATATAAATAATATGTCAGAAATTGTGATCAAACTGTGGTGTTCAGAGAATGTGTTAGTCAACTTTGAGTTATTGTAACAGGATACCTGAGATGCTACACTTGAAAAAAGGAAAGGTTTACTTTGACTCACAGTTTGCCAGGTTTCAGCCTATAGTTCCCCTGTGGGGAAGCATTATGTTATGGTGGGAGTGTGTGATGGAGAAAAGTAGGAAAGAGAGAGAGGAGAAAGAGAGGGAGAGAGAGAGGAGAGAGAGAGAGAGAGAGAGAGAGAGAGAGAGAGAGAGAGAGAGAGAGAGAGAGAGAGAGAAACCTGGGTTTCATGGCCTTTTATGGGCTGCTCTAGACCCAAACCACATCAGTGAGGAAAGACAGAGTTTCTCCATTCAAGAATCCCAGCTGGAAGAGAAGAGAATTCAGTAGAAATTTCAGGCCCTCCATGAAGAGGTGAGAGAGAGGATGCGGCTGGGAACAAGAGGGTAAAGAGAGAGGAAGACTCAGAGGGGTGGGGAGAGTGGCAGGGTGATTCTTGCTCAGACCTTGCTTGTGGAGAGGCCTGAGTTCTTCATATCTTCCATTCAGGACAGACTAATGTCTCCCATTTTATTTGTTGGTTCATTTATTACATTGGATCTCTGCTCCTCACCCAGGAGAAAGCTTCTAAATGGATGAGTGTCTTTCAATTTAGATGAGTTATGGAAACCTATGTGTGATTGCTTTGTGTATATTCTGACATAAATGGTAGTATGCTGGTATCTGATTCACCCTTGCTTTTTCATTCAATTGTTTTAAGAACCAAGCAGGTGTGTGAGTATTTGGTCCATCCTCACAATTCATGGATTCTGTATTTATGAACTGGTCTACTTGATAAAATTTATTTGAACTGGGCCGGGGATTTAGCTCAGTGGTTTCACTACCTGCTGCACAAGTGCAAGGACCCAAGTTCAATCCCTGGTACCAAAAAGAAATTTATTTGAACCCCACAATCAACAGTTGAATCCCTTTCAATGGTCACTTTTTCATAAGCACATATTATGAAAAAATTTGAGCGGCCTAACAGCCAAGGATCTAGATGAAGAGCAGCAAGATGTTGTAATGTCTTCTTGTCTCTGCTGTCATACTGCACACAGTGTCCTTTCCACAGGCTAGTTAGTGCCGTGTTTTACCATTTTGTGTTCTTGGCAATTTCATCATG
This sequence comes from Heterocephalus glaber, assembly GCF_053883595.1. NCBI lineage: Eukaryota > Metazoa > Chordata > Mammalia > Rodentia > Bathyergidae > Heterocephalus > Heterocephalus glaber. Next base: position 1,645,126 of record NW_028258433.1, on the reverse strand, counting down.
TATAATGGCCCCTAAGCACAATGCTGAAGTGCTGTCTGGCTTTCCTAAGCACAAGAAGGCTGAGGTGTGCCTTACAGAAAATATGTGCACTAGATAACCTCTGCTCAGGACTAAGTTACAGTGCTGCTGGCCAGGAGTTCAATGCCAATGCAGCAACAATGTATATTAAATAAGGGATTTTTTTAAAAACACATATACATACAACAAGGTTATATATTGATTAGTTGGCAAAAATGCTGTGTCCAGAGGCTGACAGGAATCTAACCTTCTATTTCTTCCAGGAACAATGATTTAATATTTGCTAATTTGGTGTTTGCAGAGACTTTACAGATTTACTGTAAGTAAGAAAAACTGACCATACCTCTCTTTCATGGCTTTTCAGTGCTGCACAGAACTCCATTTACTCTTTACTTAATTTATCCATTCCTCTGGTATTGGCCACTTAGGGTACCTCCAACTCTCACTTCCCACGAGCAAGGGTGTGACAAGCATCCTCATACATTTTCCCTCAGAGACTAGCAGAACTTCTTTGGAGGTAGTTCCAAGATTAGGATTTCTTGGTCCTAAGTTAAGTGTATTTGACCAAGTACCATCACATTGCTCTGAAGAAAGGGTGACCATCTGTGTACTCATAAGAACCCGTATTCCCCATGGCTCTTTTGTTTTAGTCACTTTCCCATTGCTGGACACAACACCCAACATCCATGACTTAAAGAAAGAGAGGTTATTTTGGCTCATGGCTGTAATCCATGGTTGGCTGGCTTCAAGGCAGAAAGGGCATGGTGGAAGGACTTGGGCCGAAGACATCTGCTCATCTCATGGCATCCAGGAAGCAGAGAGGGATGGGAGGAGACAAGAGAGGGATGAGAAGGCACCATTCCAGGTCATGCTCCCAGTGACCCATTTCCAACCAGGCCCCACCACCCAATAGCACGTTCAGCTACTGTCCTTATTAATGGATAAAAATACCAGTGAATATTGTGCCCCCGTGATCCAATCACCTTTCACACACATGAGAATTTGGGATAACATTTTAGATCTAAACCATACTACCTACCTTAACTAGCAATTTTCTAGCTCTCTAATTTTTGCCAATGTGGTAAGTAGAAAGTAATTGTTCATTATAGTTGTTAATTACCTCTCTGGCTAAAGAGTATGAACATTTCTTCATTTGCATATTATTTTGGATTCCTGTTTTGTGAACTGGCTATTTCTAGTTTCTGCCCATTTTTCCATTAGGGTCCCTGGTTTTTTTAAATTGATTTGTGAAAATTTCTTGTATTTTGTAGATATTTGAACTATGTCAGGTTTTGACACTTAAAATATGTTCTCCCAAATTTTTATTTCCCTTTTAATTATGTACATGATTTCTGCATTAAGTGGAAATCCTTAATTTTGATATAATCAAAGAATGTAACTTTGAACTTGAGTCAGAAAAAATGAGTGACTTCTCGCAGAAGAAGGAGTGGAAATTTAGGAGTCAGCTTCTGTGTGAGGGGCCATATCATTGCAGAAAGGGTAAAGGCAATTGATATTTCTGAGAGTGAAAGACAAAATATAGATAGCAAAAAAAACCCACTTTCTTTTATCTGAAAGGCTTTGTGTTGGTCAGTTTTTTTTCATTGTGACCTGAGAAAAACAATTTAAAGGAGGGGAATTTTGTTTTGGCTCATGGTTTAGAGGTTTCAGTGCATGGTCGGGTGGTTCCAGTGCTGGGAGCCTGAGGTGAGGCAGAATATCACGGGGCAGGGTGTGGCGGAGCAGAACTGCTCACAGCTTGGCAGCTGGGAAGCAGAGAGCAAGGAAAACTGCCAGACAGGAAGGGGCCAGGGACCAGATATAGATATAGATCCTACACCCATGAGCCACAGGATGCACAACCTTCAACTAAGCCCTATCTCCTATTTGCAACACCTCTCAATAATGCCATCAAATTAGAATTTCTTGACGAAGTCAGAGACCTCATGATTCAATCACTTGTCAAAAGCCCATGAACAACCAATCCTTTAACACAATGAGCTTATTTACAGGACATCACAGACAACAACCACAACAGGGTTTTTGTGTCAATGATGGCTTAAACTTAGCTTATCCCCAAGAAGCAAGTTCTGCTTGCAGTAGAGAGCACCCTATTCTTCCAGATAGCCACATACAGATTGAAAAAGCATGAGAGTGGCTATGTGGAATCACAGCCTTGATGAGCCCTGAAGTTTCTGTCAATTCTGGGAGCTTCGAGTCTGACTGGGATGGAATGAACAGGGAAAGAACTCACACAGAGCTTGTTCTTTCCCTTAGTCAAGCAATTCATCATTCCTGCATAATGCTTGCCTGGATGATCTGGCCTCCTAGATCTGTCAGTAAGTGGGAATTTCATCCTACTTTTCCCCTGCCTCACATCTCACTTACACAGGTACAACCACTGACCTCATGTCCATGGCATTAGGCAAGCCTTTTCTTTGATTCTTTTGTTTCTTTTAAACTCACCGTTTAATTTAGATGTCTAAAGTGGCTCTCCTGCTTCTAGGTTCTGAGTCTGGAGAAAGATCCACTGCAATCTGGCTGCTGCTGGAACATGATATTCAGGATGCTTTTGACTGCCACATCCTCAAGTCTGGTGATCACTTTCCTGCCTCTCAATTGCATGGATCCAGCTTCATTTCACTCTGTACTTCTCTGTGCTCTGGTCCTGTCCATCTGACCTCTTCATCTACTGCCCCAGCACTCCCTCCATGCAGCTGCTTTCCAGTTCCTCAAAGCTCCCTGCTGTCCAGATGTGGTACCTTCCTGTACCCTCCCTAATTCTTCTGGGCTCCTCCTACGGGCAGTTTCTCTGTTTCTTCTGGCCTTCAGGATGACCTTGAGTATCACATTGTCTGCTGAGGTCCCTCCACTAATCCTTGTCATTGCACTGCTTCACTTCCTCCAAGGCACTTTTCATGATTGCAATTGTATTTCTATTTGTTTATCTCCCTTTGGACTCTGAGTGCCACAAAGAGAGGAGCCAAATCTGTTTTGCTCATCCCTGCATCCTAGCAAATGGTACGGATCCTGGCACACACAGGCACTTTAAAATGTTTTTGTTGAATGAAAATAGTAAGTGATACATTAATCAAAATGTTAATGCAAATTAGTATAATTACAAATTTTAAAAAGCACTATAAAAAAGGACACATTTGGAGTATTAACCTAGTTTGAGAGGTCACCAAAGCTTCCATCTAGAAAACACATTTTAGCTGGGATCTGAAGAGTGGGAGGGAGTTTGGAGAAGGAGGATAAGCATAATGAGAAAAGGTCAGCCAAGTCTGATAAGAAGCCTCAAGGATATTTAAACCCTGAAATCACCTCCTCAGTTGGGGGATGGGAGTTTCATGGTTTCCCTTAGGAGGGTGAGCCTGTGTGTGTTTCTGAGGAGTAGGTGACACGGGCAGGGAGCGCAAGGTCAGTGTTGCCCAGGCTACATTAGCCGTGTGTTTATCAGCAGCCAAGGAAGCCAAGGTTTTGTTGTCCTTGCTCCTTCTAAGCAGGAAATGTGTGCAGTACTCCCATGAACGGGGAGGACAGAGCAGGGACCTTGGTCCTAGGGGTCAGCTGAGCTGGGGGAGGTTTGGGGGCCTCCATGTCCTGGGGGCAGCTGAGCTGCCACCTCAACCTCATTTTCCTTCATGGAGCAAGCCATGTGGACAGGAGTGGAATCTTGAACATTGTTTGACTCCTTCTGCTCAATGATCCCTTGGCTCAGATCTCTAGGTTCGGCCTTAGGGGTGGTCAGATAGTTCAAGCATAGCTTCCCCAAAGGCAGTTTTCAAAATAGGGAGTATGAGAATTGTTCAGCCAACCAAGACCAAAAGAGGTAGAAAGATTGTAGGCACTTCAACCCATCATAAAGGAATAAAGGACAAGGTGAAAATCTAAACACACACACACACAGACACACACTCACACACACACAAATTAAAAAGCAGAAAGGTTTTTCCAATACATAACCTGTCCTCTGACTCTGACCCAAGGACTGCTTCCAGGAGGTCATCCAAGGAAGTAAGCAGAGGCAAGCAAAGCCCAGGGTAGAAGTGTGACTGCTTTCATGCCATTTACAAAGTATTGGAAAACCCTACGGACCAAAAACAGAGCAAGGGAGCAATAAATTTCACATGCCTAAACCAGTATGCAGTAACTACAATTATGTTACAAATAAAATTTAATGGTTTGGAAGATATGATACAATGATAAACAGAAAATGAAAAAGTAATTTAGGGTTTAGATTCAAATATTTAGTTTCTAAATATATATTAGGTACAGTGGTGCCTCAGTTCACAAACTCGATTCTCTCCATGATTCCGGTTGCAAAACAAACTGGACGAGAACTGAATCAAATTTCCCCATAAGGTCAACACTGACTTAACCATTTAATTTGATTTGATTCTTGCACAACTTGGTTTTCAGCCGGAATCATGGAAAGAATCAAGTTCATGAACCAAGGTACTACTGTACATAGATATAAGGAAAAAGATTGGATAGAATCATAACTTTAGTTATTTATGCTTAATACAAATTCTATTATTACAACTTGATTTTTATACTTTATTTTACTAAACACATATAATAAAATCATAAACAGCAAGCAGTTTTACGATTTGTTCATTTAGTTTATTTATTATAGTAAAATTTATATAACATAAAATTTACCATTTGAACCAATTTCAAATGTGCAATTCAGTGACATTAAGTAGAGTCACATTGTTGTTTGGCTATCACCAGAGTCCATGTCCAGAACTTTTTCATCTTCTCAAACAGAAACTCCATCCCTATTAAATACTAATTCCCCAGGTCCCATTCCCCTAGCCCTTGCTACCAGTGTTCCACTTTCTGTCTATGAATTTGCCTATACTCAGTCTCTCATATGAATAGCATCACACAGTATTTGTCCTTTTAGGTTTGGCTTATTTCACTTAGCACAATATCCCCAAGGTTTCTTTACCTTTGATTCATTTTTTAAACACCTTAGTGTAGTTCCTATGTCCTGTTATATTGCAGTGCTAATCTGCAGAGATCTCTAATAAGGTCTTTTGCAAGGGACTCAGTGAACTCAAATATTTTGCTTATAATGTGAAGGTATTTCTCATAGGTACCTTCTGGGAATGATGATAAATCATATCAGATATTGCTAGAGTTTGAATCCAAAGTGTGCCTCAGAAGCCCACACATTAAAGACTAAGTCCCCAGCTTGGTGTGTATTGGGAGGTGATAGAAATAAAGAGGTGGGGCCTTGTGGAGGTTTAGGTCACTGGGGGAATGCCCTTGAAGAGGATGGTAGGACTCTCGTCTCTTCTTTTTCTTTTTTCACATCCCAGCCATGAGATGAACAACTCTGCATCATCATATACTCTCTACCACGTGCTGCCTTGTCACAGGCCCAAAAGCAATAGGACCAACTGACCAGTTGGCCAACCTCTAGAGCTGTGAGCCAAAATAATTCTCTTTTTAATAAATTGATTGTTGGTTTCGCCGACTGCTGTGCAAGCGCAAGGACCCAAGTTCGATCCCCAGTACCAAAAAAAAAAAAATTGATTGTCTCAGTTATTTGTTAAAGTTGACTAAAGTCTCGATGTTGTTTGAATTCTAGCCCAATCTGTGAGTGACCTTGGGGAGGGAGATTACTTACGATATCTAGACCCCAGTGTCTTTATCTGCAATGTAAGTATCTTAACTGTACCCATTTTATGCAACTGGGCAGGTTAAATTTAAAGTTCTGTGAATAATGCCTGGCAATAGTATATGCCCAATGAATGTTATTTTTTCAAATTATCAGTTGTTTAGTGCCAGAGCTCTAATCAAAACCCAGATTTCTTAACTCCAAAGCTGTTTTTACTAAACATGTTTTGCTTCTGCATGCTTCCTTGAACTTTAACCCTTGACCATGTCTTCTTCTTCCTCATTCCCTGGAGAACTCTGGACTTCAGAGAGAAAGAGAAATGGAGAGAAACATGTAAGATATAGGAGGAAGGAGAGAAAGAGTAATCAGAAAATGGGCACCAAAATCAGTGTTTCGCCATTCACAGATAAAGCTCTATGTCCTTTTCTATATACTGGTAGTTACATGTGCCAAGAAACATGTACATTTTTCATATCTTGTCTTGTAATGTAGATCAATCCTCTTTCCAACAGATAGCAAGTAGAAACATCTTGGTTCTGACAAAGGCTTTGACAAAGCTTGAATTTTTACAAACTCTATTTAATGTAGAAGAAAACATAGGCCTATATTTCTAGAACTTTCTGTACCTTGTGATTTTCAAGATTAGTTGTAATTTCCTCAAAATCTTGGAATGCAACCTTTTGCAGTGTATCCTTTTCGGTCTCTAAAAGTGCCTGTATCTTTGCAAAATTTCCCCTGCCTGTTTCTTCCCCTTCAGAAAGCTATCTCTCCTACTCTACTCCTGGTCATTTGCTTTGCCTGGCTCAGGAGAGACACCAGACAGCCTTGCTCACAGCCTTGCAGCCAAAGACCCACCATTCAGGGAGTGGTCCAATTAAAAACTGGGCACACAGAGAAAGGCAAGTGTTAAAGAACAACTGTGCTCTGCTAAAAAGGAAAAAAGAAAAGAAAAACAACAGTGTGCAAATGTTTTATCTCTAGTTTTTTTGTGCTAATTAAGGAATATTGGAGCTTGTTTTGAATGGCATAGTAACCACTCATTTTGAGTGGAATCTTCTGGAAGTATTGGTATAAATAAAAAAGAAAGCCTTAAAGAGAAGACTTGTTATCTCAGCACAGCCCCAGGCCTCATATTTCTCAGCATCTGCTGCTTTCTAGACTTCGTGCACTCAGCAAGCTGTGCCCTGGGACGTACCTCTTTAGTGAGCATCTGTGTGCAGCAGACATGAGCACACTTGGGCACCAAGTATGTGCCATTTCACGAGTGCCATCTATTCTGAAGTGCTCAAGGATCCTGTTCATTTCTGAAAACATGTGTGCCAGCTTGCCTCTTGCTGGGGGCAAGGGGGCAGAAAGTAAATCAGGAGGTGGAGGAAAATGATGACAGCCTAAATTTTCCATTTATGTCTACTTTCTTTGCTTCTGTTCCCTTGACCCTGACTCCTACCCAACCTTCTTCACAGCACCATTAACATTACAATTTGGAAACATTTCTGCCTTTGCACCCTCTTGGCACTCCCTCAGGGATCAGTGCTTGAGAATTCCGTGTGCACGGGTTGGGCATGAGGGCTGCTCCCAGGCTTGGCTAAGACCACCTGGCTCTGCCTGGGACTTTGAAAGCTGCCATCCGGAAGAGGAAACAATATCTCTGTGGAGAGAAACTGCCCTTGGCCTGAATTCGTCAAACAGGATTTATTGGCATAAGAGGAGAGAGGGGAGGAGGAGGGAGATAAACACGCAGAAAGTATATTCTGTAAATGCAAGTCAAGGTATGGCTCTGCCTGGCAGGGGGATGACAGTAAAAATAGGAAAGGCTGGGCATGTTTTCAAAATGCAGCCTGATGGAAATTTCTACTTCAAGGCCCATTACAGAACTGTATGCCCAACGAGTGTGCCAGACACCATCCTGGGGGTCTCAATTAATCCTCCCAAAAGGACCTGGCAGGCCATCCTATTTCTGGTGCCCTGAGAAAACTGAGACTTGGAGAGCTTGATGTGCCTACCAAGGTTGAAGCTCCCAAGAAGACTCAGGCCTTCTGGCCACATGCCCAGTGCTTACCCGCACTCCACAGGAAAAAGGAAAACCATCACTTTGAAAAAAATTACCTGACATTTTAATTAGCCAGGGTAGCATAGATGTTCACGCTGGGGGAAACTGGGTGAGAACTCTCTGTGTGATCTTTGCCGCTCCTATGTAAACCTAAAACTACTCCAAAATAAAAAGTTCATGTTAAGGAAATAGGCCACAGTCTGGCTGCATAAATACTTCCAAAAGACATGTCATGCAGATAACTCATGTCACTCTGTTTTGTCCAGCCCTAAATTGGTGGTGAGTAGCTCAGAGTCTGCCTGTCCAGAGTAAGCATTTGTTTAATGCTGCTGAGGACACAGATAACCTGCAAGAAAGGAAAGACAGAGGGAGTGAGGCAGTGAAGCAAGGGGGCCCTGTTTAGATTAGAGTCAAGGATGGCTTCTCAGTAAAAATAATATGTATGAAATTTAACTCACCGATTTATGAGCATGCTAGCAAAGTATGAAAATTATAGTTAAATTTTGAAGCTATTTTCAGTTGGTGGTATATCTTTTAGTTTATTGTCTTTGCCTTAAAAATATTTAAGAAAAAAATTACAATTAGCATCCTGCCTCAATGTCTACAAGGAGAAAGAAACTGAAAGTGTAAATAAAGATTAAAAGGATTAATAACAAATAATTGATACTTTGAAATAGGAAAAGGTCCAAAGGGGTAGGGGTGGTGGGAGGAGACAGGGAAAGGAAAGAATGGAAAGGAAAAATTATGAGAAAAGAAAAAAAATGGAAACGAAGTCTATGTAAATAGGGAAGGGTGGAGGCGGTGAAGGGCGCACAGGTAATGGGGAAAAAATAACCAAGATACATCATGTACAGGTACAAACACCCAATGATAAATGTAAAGATATTGTATACCTAAAATCTACCAATAAAAGAATTTAAGCAAAAAAAAAAAAATTAAAAAATAAAAAATAAATAAAAATAAAAAATAAATAAATAAAAGGAGAAAGATTGTCTATTGGAGTGTGGAGTGATTTAGAGGAAAGACAAGGTACTTTGGAGCAAGAAGAGATCTAAGTTCAAGCCCCAGCAAATTAGATTTCTGTGTGCATGATCAAGTAGCTCATGGTCTCTCAACTTATGATTCTTCACATATAAAATGAATATGTACCTAGTGTGTCCATTAAAATATATAAGTATGTGGTATTTACTCATATGTTGTACATGCTCAGGAAATAATTACAAGAATGAATGATTAAATATGATTAGCATTGAAAATTCAGGCCTAATTTAACAACAAAAAAATTGAACATTGAAAATGAGAAAGGGCTATTAATCTATTGATTAAAGAAATCCCATGAGTAAGTATTATCAAGTTCTCCTCAGGCAATAATTCAATCAGTAGTGTGTGAGGTGTGGATGACCAAGCATGAGGTGCAGGCATTGGGGACCAAACAGACCCTGATGGAACTCATCTCCCCTTTGGATGTTCACTGTGAGTGGAGCCACATGTGACACATTCACCTACAGCTGGGAGCATTTCGCTGGGAATACAGACTGAAGGGTGGGGGTGAGGGGTCCAGAGGGTCAGGCAGAAGTATTTCTATTCACAGGTTAGCGTTGTGACTATGATTTGTCATGTGCCTTTAGAAATCTTTGCCCTGAGTTTTTAAGGAAGCATCAGGGTAACAGAGAGTTGAATCAGAAGGGTGACCCATGGCCAGGTACAGCCTCAGCCCAGTTACACCAGGGGAGTGGGAACCTGACTCAAAGCATCATTTCCCTCCTTTGTATGTGGTCGTAACACAAAATAGTCTCTTCCTGCAGAGCCAAACCTCCTTCTTTTTATTAGCTATCACTACAAGCAGCTGTTGTCTTTACTGTCTCATAAAATTAGCCTGACTGTCAAGGAAAGAAAAGGCAGGTGCAGAGCCCGAATTTCTTAGCCAGGATCTGGCTCCCCTCATAATCATGACCTGGAAGAGGGCCTGTCTACCACCCAGGTCTCTTTCTTCTCGCTCACTCACTCAGACCTCGGCAGAAAATACCAATAGTGTCACAGAAGAGCAGCTCATGCCTGCGTCTTCCCCTTTCCCAACATGTGCATATATGAGGAGCAGAGGATGGGTTAGGTCAATGGCTCCCCAAATATGTCTGAACTTAACTCAGCTAGTAAAAAATACAGATCCCCGGGCCTTATTTTAAATGTGTCAAATGACAGACTATTCAAGGGAGAGCCCAGGAATCTGAAGTTTCTCTGGTGATTCTGATCATCAGCCAGGATTTGGTATTACTCACCTACCAGGTTATTTTGGTCTGGGGCATTCGAGTTTCAGGAAGTCCAGCTTCTGCTCTAAACCACAGATACTAGTTACATCTATGAATAAAGCTTGGAAACCATTTTGTTTACATCTTAGGGAAGCTCTACAATACAAAGGGCTTTCTTGCTTCCCCATGCACAATTTTTGCCCAAAGATGAAGTCATCAAATTTTTCTCTTCCTTACAAATCACTTGGCATCAGAGGACAATGATACCTTGGCCATTTCTGTCCACTCATTGGATGGAAATGATGGTCCTGGAGCCCCAGACCTCCTGAGTCAAAAATCCCCATTTTATCAGGATTCCCAGACCACTCATGAGCATGCTTAAGTTTTAGAAAGAACTGTCTTGGAACCCTGGTCTCAGAAGCTGGGAGGTGGCTCAGTGGTAGAGTCATGCCTAATATGAGAGAAGTTCTTGCTTCAATCCTCAGCACTCCAAAAACAAAACAAAAACATAGATCACTGGTTCTCAATTGGGTTGCCCATTGAAATCATCTGGTGTGTTTAAGAGACAACTGATGTGTAAATCCCAATGGCCAGGATTTGGGGATTACGTTAAACTCCCCAAGTGAATTTAATGAACAGCAAAGCAACAACTGGAAAAATGGATTAAAATAAAAAGCCAAAGAAAGTCTTGGGGATAGGATAGTGTGAAGGGAATTATAGGGGAGGAATTCTGTACTGTTTTGGTTTTGTTCTTCTTTAAACTGACATCAAATTGGGAAGCAGAAACACTAAATACAGTTACTTCTTCCATAGCGAGGGCCCTTCAACTCTGAGTAAAACAGGAGGAAACAGGAAGAAAGGCAGATGACCGTCTCAGTGTAATGACACTATTTCAGGTTTCTTCTGACACTTGCTCCAAGGGACCAGTGCTTTCTTGGGCAGGCTACTTTATTACCTACCTTGGGGCAAAGCTCGCTCAAGTTCTAGACACCCAAGTGCACACCTCATGCCGTGCATACTTCTCTGTCCCTCTAACAGAAAAGTCTTTGCTATGCTCTAGTTAAGTATATTCTCTTTCCAACAAAAACTAAGTTTACATTGTGTACATACTGGGACAGGATACCAGTCCATTTTGGAAAAACAACCAAAGGCACTAGGTAAAATTTCAACTCTGCGAATTTCAACTAGATTCCCAGTGCATCAAAACTCTCACAAAAGCCCTTGCCTAGACCCTCGAACCAGGCTGGAGGGCCTCCAGAAGATGGCTGAGCTCATCCCCAACAAATCTTTCCTAAGAGGGCCCACAGAGGGCACTGAAAGGTTGGCTGGAAGGGTCGAATTTGTCTTTGGTATGGACACAAGCCCTAGGACCCAGAGTTTTCTCACTTAGATTCTGTCTGACCTCTCTCTAGAGAACCCTCAGGGCAACTCTAAGTGAGTAAAGATTAGCAAGAGAAAGTGTGGGAGGCAGCCCTCGGGGGTTTCCCGGGCAGGCTCTCAGCCAGGCCCCAGGCACTCGGGAAGCGCTCAGCCTGGTTTTGCCAGGTGCAGGGGCAGCGCTGAAGTCGCGTGGAGACTCAGAGCTGTGCCCTCCGGTGCATGCTGACTGAACCTGAGTCAGAGTCAGGGCTCAGAAAGCCTTCATCAATAAAAATGGCTGGAGGAAGGTGACAGCTTCCATTCCTCCTGCTGTGGTGTGGGCGATCACCCTTCTACGCCACTCCCTGGGAGGCTCTTCAAAGACACAACTGAAGCTCCAAACCCAAAGAGAGGGCGGACCACGCCTCCCACAGCTGGGGGATGGGCCAAAGCTGAGGTAGCGCAGTACTTTGAAAATGATTTCAGATCCTTTTGTTTGCCTGACCTGCTCATTTTTAGAGCAGTCGGGCTGTACTGTGAACTGGAACTCATTCTGCAGAGGACTGATGGAGGTGATGTGTCTGAAGGACACAGAGCAGCAAATGCGGTGACCTGGGCATGAAACCTGGTGGCCCCTGTGGTTCAGCGTGCCCCAGAGAAAGGCCTCTGGCTCCAGGAAAGGAGAAGGGCTCCTCTGCGGCCTCCAGGAACATTCTGGCGCTGTGACTCCTGGACTTTTCAGCCCAGGAAAAGAAAAAAGAATGAAATTCTGGTGAAGAGTGTAAGATGCTATTTCAGGATAAGAAATAGTATTTTGAGTGACTTTAAGGAAGTCATTTGTGAAGTTTCAGACAGAAGTGGAAAAAAAATTCCAAATGGAGAGCCCAAAAGGGTTGGCAGAACCAAATAGAGCAGAGATTTGCCTTGGAATCTTCCACAGGAAGCCGAAGGAGCTGCTCCAAGTGTAGACCAGCTGGAGCACAGGCTGGGCTTATCAGAGCCTGCCCACCCAGAAGGACAGGAAAACATGTTGGGCTGCAGTCACCAAGGGCACTGGAAGGGCCAGGAGAGAGAAAGAAAGGAGAACGCAGAGACAGACTCTGAAAATAATTCTGCCCTTTATTCATTTTTACTGTGTGCTTACCATGTCCAAGACACTTTGCTATAGATCCAGGACAATCAGACATTTTAATTTTGACAGCTGAGAGTCACTTTTGATTTTAATAACAATGGCCCGCTATTATAAGCATCACCTGTGGACCAGCTACTGTGCTAAACTGGGCAGCACTCATTACCTAATTCAATACCTATCACAAAGCCATGGACCTGCTCTGACAGTGGAGCCAGAGAAGTATTCAAATCCTGCCTCAGAGACTTGCTAGCTATGTGACCTTGGACAGTTTACTTAACTTCTGTGTGTATCCATTTATAAAGTAGGAATAACTCTGGAGTTTACCTTATAACATTGTTGGAAAGACTAAATTGATATCTATATATATCTATCACCTAGAAAAGTGACTGACATGCAGTAAGCACCATATAAATGTGGCTATTATTATCACCAAGGAGACAAGAGCCCTACAGAGGCAAACCACAAAACTAAGAGCTGAGCTCAAAGCTCAGGGCTCTGTTTTAAGCATCACACTGCTATGCTTCTAAGCTGGCTTATCCCAAGACTTTTGTTGCCTGTGGGTTTCCAGTATTACCTCTTCTAGGAGGATGGGTCAGTCTTGCCTGTTGCTACTGCTTACAGCAGACAGTGTACCTGGATGGAGTTAAGCCTTATGGGCTGCAGACATATGCCACCGCTCACTATGACCCTAGATAGAAATGACTGGCCTGGCCAGCTGAGCTCAGGGAGTCTGTGTTTAGCAGCTGCAGACCACACAAAGCAGCTTGGACCTCTAGAACCGAGGGATTGGTGCCACCTTTCTGGAAATGTCTTTCCGTACTCCTGGGAAAGAGGTTTCTCTGTTGCCTGCAGGTCTCAAAAATGGTATTTGTAGACACAATTCTAAAAGTACTGACATTGCATCCCACCCCCAGAAATTCTGACTTGGCTGATGTGGGGTACAGCCTGGCTATCATGTGCAGCAAATATCAAACAGCAAATGAGAAGCACAGACTGCATGATCCTCAGCAGCTGAGACTGTGTGCCGGGATCCCTCCTTCTTAACCCCCACAGTTGGCTATCTCACAGACTAGACAAGAGATTCCCTAGGCTCCTTGCAGCAATTTTTTTCTCTGAGTGTGCTGATGCACCTCTTTTGTGTCTTGCCTTTCCTCCCCTTTCCACAGACTGGAGAGGAGACACCAAATAGGAGTCTACTTTAATCCCATGGACCAGAGCCCCTCTAGGTGATGGTGCCCGCACTCTGTGACCCTCTGAGGAATAGTCACTTGTCTGCCTCAATCTGCCCACTTACCTTTGGTGGTTCAATGACAGGGAAATGCAGTTTCATCTGCTAATGCCTCTGTGATTTTAGTGTTCTTCGTTGAAGCAGCTAAGTCTGTATTCTAGAGACTGCCCAGTGGATTGGTTTCAGGAAGGGCAAATGTCATAGTCACCTGAGAAACTTTTAAAAATAGAGATCTCCAAGACCTAACAAATGCCTAGCAGTCAAAATCTCTGGAAAATGGGACATGAGCATTTTAAAGCTCCCAGAGACATCTCAGGCCCATCCTGGTGAGGACTCACTAAGGGAAACAGCCAAGACTGTTGTCTCCACCAGACACCCGGGGCTCAGGCCCCTGCAAGAACCTGCAACTGTCTGGGAAATACAGAGCCCCTAGGTGTATTCTTGCCTTTGCAGGAGCCCTGGAGCCCAACCATCCTGTCCTATTGTTTGACACCCAGCCAGCCCTTCATGCCTGCAGGGGTGGTGACTTTTCCTCTTCTGTTTTCTCCAGCTGAGCCATCAGCAATTTGAGTGGAGCAACCAGGTCTTGCTCTGTTCTTTGTTCCCTGCAGCACCTAGAAGGGTACTGGGCCTGCCAAGGAGCCCAGTGTGCATTTGCTGGGGGATTCTGGTGAATCAGTAAGTGGAGAGTCACAAGGAAACAGAAATGGACAAGAGAGAAGTCCTCATGTCTTCACTCTTCCAGCCACAGGACATAGCTGACAAAATTTGTTCTCAAAGGCTAATAATTTGAATTTTAAAAAGGAAACAAGGAAAATGCATATTTACAAATGTCCTTCTTTTAGTGTGAAAGGTTGCCATGGAGACCTGTGAGCGTGACATCAATTCCTGGCTTAAGAGCATGTCAGGCTCCTCATATTAAGCTTGGATGGCTGCTGAGCTGGTGCTGCTACAGCTCCTGGTGCTGGGTGGCGCCAGTGGGTGCCTGGGGACAGAGAGGGGATTAGTTTCTTTAGGATGGAAACTCTCACACATGAAGGATGCTACTTTCTCTTCCAAAATGGATAATTAGGCAAGCCAAGCAGCATCTGTCTCCCTGAGATCAAATCCTCTTTGTTTCAAAGCCTTTGCATATGCATATGTGAGCCACACCAATCCCAATCTGGCTTTGGCTGGCAGGATGTGGCCTTCAGAGTCCACAGACTCAGTTCATCTTCCAGATTCCAGACAGGCAGGAGGACCTCTCAGGGCCTTTGTCCCGTGCCTGTGTCTGCTTATAAAAACAACCTAATTCTCTCTCTTTTTTTTTTTGGTATCAGGGATCAAGCTCAGGACCTTGCACTTGCAAGGCAGGTGCCAGAACCACTGAGCTAAATCCCCAGCCCAAAAACAACCTAATTAAAAGACCATTAGTATTGCTGCAGCCTTACAGGAGGTATCCATGATGTTAATAATTGTATGGAGCACATCTAATTGTATGGAGCCCTTTCATAAGCCATGATGACCCACACAAAGCTCCACCTGACCTGCATTTTCTGCAACTCAGATGCTAAAAATATAAACAACAGTAAAAAGTCAAATATTACAGAGATGTAGAAGGGACTAAGGCATACTTTAGAATCTATGAGCACATTTCCTCAGCTCTGAAAACCAGAGTATGTGCTTTGTGGGCTGATGGCATAGTTATGAATAAGCTTGTCTAAGAAGAATGTGGAAGTCACCATCATGTCGTGCTGTGTCATTTCATAGGTGTAATACAAGTTTTGTCAAGATAAAGACTGGATGCCCTCTACCCCTAGTGCTTAGCAATGAACCCAGGCATTTGGTCATGCTAGGCACATTCTAACACTGAGCTATACCCCCAGTCCAGGGACCACATCTTTTCCTTTTTTCTGCAAAGGAGTCTTTCATACTGAAAACTGGTCAGTATACTTGTGAACACATCATTTAGACCCTGGGTCAGCTTCTTCCCTCTGAGACTGTGACATGATGTTTCACTGTCTTTGAGGACAAGGCATCTCAAGCATCCCTCCTCTCTCAGAGTGCGCACAGGTTTCAGGATACTGTGGGGATACAGCAAAGACACGACTCCAGAGAACATCCCCTTGGAGTCTATGAATGCCTATGTCTGTCATTAAGTGTACTTCTGCTCTCCTTCCAAAACAAAGATTAAAGTAGATTATGAGGTGTGTGGGTTTAGAACAAGCCAGAAACACTCAATTGACCCAAAGATGTAGACTGGAAATTCCTGGAAAGAAAACTCTAGTCACTTCATCTCCCCTCCCATCACCACATACCACATCGATATTCTAATCTGGTCTGAGTGATTTGTAATACAAAACCCCAGTCTACAACTGAGGAGCCCCTAAAGTGTTTCGAATGTGCTTGTCCTTTGTGGAAGACCATTGAAGACCAGTTGAGCACCCTCTCAGTTAAGGAACACAACAGAAGAAGAGGATGCTCAGTGAGAACTTTAATATACAGGACAGCTCAACAGCTGCTGCTGAGTTCTTCACTAAATTCGGAGTAGAACAAGGCAAGTTCCAATAGCATTAGGTTAATGGCAGGAAGCAGCTCCGAGTACCAGGACTGTGATACTGAAACTAGGCCACTTGGAAGCACTTTTGAGTGGCCGTCCATGGCAGTCAATACTCAGTGGCCAGCCCCATGGTACCCAGCAAGTGCAGAGGTTTGGCACATGGCACCTAATTTCCTGTTTCCCAAAGGTAATCCTGTCTCTGAATTAACCGATTATTCATTATTCAAGATGGCACCCATTTTTGCCACTTCTAGGCAACACACTACCGAAAGATTCCTTGGCCCTCTTTGCCCATCCCAGATCTCTCCTGGAGTATGCTGTTCATAGGCTTGATGGATACAATCCCAGCTTTGGCTACTCTCTTGTAGGAAGGTGGGTGCCTGGAGGGAATGGCCTACATTATAGCTCTGGGTCTTCACAGGGATGGAATCAGATCAAAGCTCCACCACTTGCTACTCAAGTGCCTTCTCTAAATCTCAGTTTTTTATTTGTAAAATGTAAGTAGCAATGGTTCCTCTTTCATAGGATTCTTGGGAAAATTAACAAAATACTGCATAGATGGTGATTAACACAGTTCCTTGCCTATACTATTGCTATTGTTTCTCATAATAGTAATTTGAGGATTCTGTAGCAGAGTTCGAGTAATCAAAACTTATCATCCACGATACATTATCACCATTGTTCCTTTCCTGTCCCTCTCTCCTTAATCCCCTACCACAGGGCTATCATTTTATCTACCTTTTTTTTTCTTTTTTTTTTGCAGTACGAAGGATCAAACTCAGGACCTTGCACTTTGGAGGCAGGCTCAGTGCCACTGAGCTAAATCCCTGGCCCTTGTCTACCATATTTATCCATCCTCTTATTTTGTTTCCTGTGGTTGCTAACTTATTACATAAATATTCAGCTAAATTATATATTGCCTAGTGTGCTGATGGTGTAGTTCCTGGGTTGAGTCCCCAGCATCACACACACACACACACAAACACACACACACATCTTACTTTGCTTTTGAACCTTATAAATTTTATAAAAAGATTATCATTGTCTATGCAATTTAATTTTCTGATATTTGCTCTTTTCACTTGATGATACCAACCAGTGTTACACCAATATACCAACATTCATCCATGTTGATGAATAAAACTGCAACTCATCCATTTTTTAGTATTCTATAATATTCTGTCTTGTAAATATAGTGTGTGCATGCATGTGCTCACTCGTGCTTGTGTGGGTATGTGTATATTCCTTCTACTTTAGGCATTTGAGGTTTTTTGTTTTGTTTCATTCTTTATAAATAGCTTCATTGACACATAATTCACATACCATACAAATGTGCCTTTTCATACTTAAAATGTACAGTTCAGTGGTTTTCAGTGTATCAGCAGACTTGAGTAACCATCACAAAAGTTGATTTTAGAATATTTACATTACCCTAAGAAGAAATCTTATATATCCATTAACAGTTACTCCCTACTTCTCCTCAATCCCTTTAGGCCCTGGAAACCACTAATTCACTTTGTCTCTATAGATTCATCTATTCTGGACATTTCATATAAGTGGAATCATATGCAACCTTTTGTGACTGTCTTCTTTCACTCAACATAATATTTTTAAGGTCTGTCCATGTAGTAGGGTGTATCAGTACTTCACTTCATTGCTAAATCGCTTCTCACATTTTATTTATCTAGTCTTTAGTTTATGGACAGTTATGTTGTTTGTTTATAGCATTTTGCTCTTACTAACGGTTTATCATGAACATTATTTCCTGGGCACATGTGGTAGAGATTCTCTGGTGTATATTCTTGGAACATTTGAAATACAAGAAAGGCAAATGTTCAACTCTACAAGATAATGCCAAATTGTTTTCCAGACTGTTTTATAATTTACACTCATCAGCATAACAAAAGATACCATGACCCACATCCTTACTAATTTTTGGCACGATCAGAATTCCTAGTTTTTGTAAAGGTTGTTACATTTTCTTTTTTTAGTAGTCAAACCACTACTCTGCATTTGACCTATTGCCTGATAATGAGATTCTAATGGCGATCCCAACAGAAAAGATTGCTTGCCTGATGGCTCTTTCCATAATTAGCAGCTTTTCTTCATAATGGTTCTAGCTTTGCCTTCCTGACCCAGAATTCAGATGCTACTGTTTATACTCATGTTCTTAATTCCCAGATGGGCTCTGTGTTCTGGAGTCTTGCTCCACCCCTTCCCAGGCAGACAGGAAACAGTGCTGGCCTGTGTCCTTGGTACTGATAATAAACACCTTCAACACACACACACACATGCATGCACATACACACAAATACTTTCATACCCTGGGCATCTTGCCACATCCAGATGGGAGGATGATAGCATAGGAAGCTGATTTGATGTTTCCTAACTCAGTGAGAAAACTCCAGTCATCATTTGAATGGCTCATCCTATGAACACCAGGCCATTAAATTCAAGTTACAGTGAGTGTGGTTTCAATCCCCATGGGTGCAGTTCTTTCCAGAATCTCATTTTATGTATTTACCATTTTTCTCATTAATTAAATTTCAAAAGCATTTTCCCTCCAGAGGTCTCAACAAATAACTTCTACAATAAACACTTCATAAAAAGACAAACTGAAATTCAGCAGAGACAATGGAAGCAGAAGAAAAGCACAAGAAACTAGAGAAGTGGAGTGGGGGAGTTGACTCTTGGAATGATGATGGAGAGGAGGTATTTGCTATCCAGATAAGTGTCCCTGGAAAAAGGACATGCTGCTCAGCAGGGTATGGGCAGAAGACCACCCATTTGGATCCTTTGGTGCGCTCAGTTTTGGGGGATGTTATGGCTTGTGTGTAGATGTCCCCTGAAAACCTCATGTGATCATAAGTGGGGCTTTTTGGAGGTGGCCAGATCTGTGTAATGCTGGGATCAAGGATGTGATGCTGGGATTGACTGATGGTGCAATGTTAGGATTAAGGGTGTGACTGTTGCCCACCCTAAAGGTAGGTAGCCTGGATCAGAGATAAGGGACAGAAAGAAGGTCTTGTCTTGTTGCTTGTAGCTTGCTTTTCTGACTCTGCCACGTTATTCTGCCATGCCACCCTGCCTTGGGGCCAGCCAGCGACGAACTGAAACCTCTACAAACTGTGAGCCAAATGAACAATTCTTCCTTAGACTTTGGGTATTGGGTATTTTGTCTCAGCGATGAGAAAAGTAACTAAGACAGAGGGCCAGTCTTGCGAATAACCAATGACTGGATGAGGGGTAGAATTGAAAGCCTGGTCCTGAAACCCTGAGTTCCTTGAGTTGTCACGCTCTCTGTGTTTCTCCCCAACCCTGACTCTTCCTGCTCTATTTCATAGGTGTTGACTCTCACTCAACATCTAGTGCCCAATTGTTCTCATGCTTATTTCTGGAGAACTGTATCAGTTAGGGTTCCCTAGAGGAACAGAATCAATATAAAATACATTTATAATTATAAAGGGAGTTTATTAGGTAGGCTTTCAGAATCAGAAGGTGAGGAGTCCCAGTGGCGATCTATGGAATCAGAGCTGGAAGAATCCAAGATCTGCATGTCTGGAGGGCTGAAGGACCCAGAAGTAAAAGGTCTGGAAGCTCACTGCAGAGTCACTGGTATATGTCTGTGTTGGAAAACCAGAAAGTCTGAGTTGGAAGGCTGAAGGAACTGGAAACCAAAGTCCAAAAGCAAAGGTGAAGCCTGGAGCAGAAGGACAAAGTTCCTTCTTCTTTCCCTTTTGATTCCATTCAGGCTACAAGTCTGTTGTTTCATGCCATTTACATCTGAGGGGGGTCTTCTCACCTCAGTTTTTGGCCTAGATGTCAATCATCCATTAATGCACTCAGGGCTTTGCTAATCAGCTAGCTGGTTTTCCTCAGGTCAAGTTGACATATCACAATTAACAATTACGTTAACGTTTGTGTGGCTGTATTATTAACTAGCCAATCTCATATGGCTTGACATAGAGCAATCACCCTTATCTGTGAGAAATATGTTCTAAGACCCTAGTGGATGCCTGAAACTGCAGACAGTACTGAACCCTGTGCATACCATGTTTCTTCCTATACACACAGCCCTATAACAAAATGTAATTTATAAATTAAACATAGTAAGTCATTTCTAATAATAACTTACTGTAGATATCAGAACCTTAGCATATGATTTTTCCTTCTTTATTAAGTCAAAAATGTTTACCTTTTCACTGTATGGCTTCTCTTTGAAACACTCAAATTGCCAGAGTCACTACTCATGCTTTGGGGCCATAATAAAATGAACAAGCACTAAGATATCGACACAGACAATCTGATATGAAGCAGCTAGTAAGTGACAAGTGGGCAGATTGATTATACAACATGGATATGCTGGGCAGAGGAAGATTTGTATCCTGGGCAGGATGGAATGGGACAGAACAAGATTTTACTGAGTTATGCAGAATGAGGTGTAATGTAAAATTTATGAATTGTTTATTTTTGGAATTTTCCAACTAATATTTTTGGGCAGTGGTTGACCTGAGGTAACTGAAGTATGGAAAGCAAAATCATGAGTAGGAGGGCACCACTACATAGGATATTTGCATTTTCTTGGCAAATATAAACAGTACAGCAAAATCTTGGATTGTGAGTAACTTGTTCCCCCAGTGTCCCGCAAGACGAGCAAACATTTCTAATAAAATTTAACTTGATAAATGAGCCGTGTGTTGCAATATGAGCAGTCCATGATGTCAAATGTCACATGATCACAACTGAGCCAATGCCCCGCCCCTTACCGGAGAATTGTGTGTAATGTTCTCCCAACAGCAAGATGGTCTCCCAACACCTCTCTTCAGAGGAGGAGAAAAAGGTGGAGGGATCTCTCACTGTAAATGAGATCAGGCAAATGCATCAAATGTGGGAAACAGGGCAAAATTTTGTAGAAAAGCACCACCTGAATAAAGCTGTAATGGTGCAAGCATTGAATCTGTTTAACAACAACGTAACATCACATTTCTGTGAAATCCTCCAAATGAGACAAAAGCAAGTGTCATTGAGTAGGTTCCTTGTTAAAGCTGCCCCCAAAAGAAAAATATTTTATTGAGCCATAGCAGTGATTCTGTTAGTGATGGTGAAGGTTGTTGTATACAATAACCTGCCTTTCTTTTATTTCCCTCACACTAGCCACAAAGGATTTTAAAGGTAACTGCAGATTAATTTGTTTGTCTTTATATTTTGTATTTTCTTCATTTTTGTATTATATTACAGTACTGTGATCATTTTTATATGAATATTTTTGCATTGTGAAATGAATCATCTGAGTTTTCATTTTTTCTTATGGGGAAATTTACTTTGATTTACAAGTGCTTTGGAGTGCAAGTATGTGTCTGGGATGAGTTATGCCTGCAAGCCAAGATTTTACTGTATTTTAAATATAAATATAAACACTATGAGACTGTCTTTATCACATCCTAAAATAGAAGGCAATTTCTAAATAAATAAATAAGAGCTACTTCCTACAATAGACTAGGTTAAAATATTAAACCTATTTTGAGGCTTTTAATATTTATGGCAAATTGCCCTTGGAAATGTCAAAACAATTATTGCTACCAAGAAAAGTGTATGAAAGTATGAGAGAGTCTATTTCTCTGAGACTACTCTGACATTTAATTTTGTAAAGTTTTTGCATTTATATGGAGTTAGTTACATTATTTTTGTTTTAATTTTCATTTTTTTGATTAGTGAAGCTGAACATTATTTTAAGATGGAAAACTTAAGAAAGTCGTGGTAGATGAGGTGGAAGAAAGGAAGACAGGGTATAAATAGGTAAAACTTCAAGAACAGATTTTTCAACAGCTCTATTGAAGTACAATTGATCTACAATAGACGGCACACATTTTAAGTAAGGTATGAAATTGAGAATGTTTTGAAATATGGATACGTGTGTGAAATGCTGGGGGAAAGGGCAAAAAACCCTTTGTCGTCCAAAGTTTGCTGGATTGAAGTGACAATAGATAAGTATGTGAAAAAGGCTTACCAATTTACTTGTGCACGATGAGAGCCACTATAGCCAATGATTCCCCAAGAATCTGCTGAGTCAGATGCTCATATGTCCTTCCGCATAGGGGAGAAAGAAAGGAAGGAAGGAAGAGGTCTGGAGAACAGATGATGGCTTGTAAATGATTGTTCCTGGAAGTTGACTGGCTCGGAGACACAATAGCTTGTGGACTAGGTATGGGAAGGTGAGGGGCAGAAATGCTCTGGGAACAAAAAATGTCTTATTATATAGTTAATGATTCCTAGGTATTTCTAAAAAGAATAAAATGTCTGTCTAAGCGTTGGTGGTGTTTAGCATCTTCTCTTCGCCAGTAGTTCATCTTTCCTGATTATTTAATAAAGTTGTTAGGGAGGGAGTTTTAAGACAATTGCATTTTTTTTTTTTTGGAAAGGAGTTTCCTCCATCACTTAAGGTAAACTTCAGAGAAACCCCCTGCCTGTGCCCGTTGGAGATACAGAAGACCTAGAGATGGAGAGAGAGGTACAGGGGGAAGATCAGTGAGATCTCGATTCTAAGACAGTTTCTTCAGTTCAGCACTTGAAAGCATCACATATGGAATGTCCAAGAGAAATCATCACAAAAATTGAGATATTGAGCATATCCGTGGCCCTGTCCTTTGAGAATCTACTCTTGTCCTCCCTGCCCACCCCTTCCACACAACCACTGATCTGCTTTCTGTCACTATAGATTTATTTTCATTTTCAAGTATTTTATTTAAAAGGAATCATATAGTATTACTCTATTTTTATCTGGCTTCTTTCCCTCTACATAAGTGTATTAAATTTCATCCATGTTGTTGAGTGGATCATTAGTTCGCTTTTTCATTTTTGAGTTGCATTCCATTGTATGAATATACTGTAATTTGTTTCTATATTCACCTCCCAGTGGACATTTATTTCCATTTTGTAGCTATTACTAAAAAGCTAATATAAACATTCCTACTTCAGAATGTGTGCCAGCAAATGCTTTGATGTCTCTGGGGCAAATAGAGTAGCAGAGCTGGGTAACATAGTTTTGACTATCTAGGGTGGAAAAGTGAATCTAGTCCCTATTATCCCTGTCTTGAAGGGAGGTAAAATCGAAGTGTGTGTCACACTGGCTCTTATGCTAAACATTTTAAAACTGTTTACATGTGTATTCTTTTACTTTGCTTCCACCCTGAATAGACCCTTCTTTCCTTTCACACAAGGATATTCAGCTGTTACACTTACAAAGGAATAGGGTTGCACCCCTGTGGATTAGCAGCCTTTGGATTCAAGGATCTGACAGTTTAAGGGTGGGAGTAGAGATCCAGCCTGATGCTCCTGGCCCAGAGGAAGGGGCTTTTGGGCCACCAGCTGTCCCGCTACTCCCAGCCCAGAGGAAAGGTCTTCTGAGCTGCTGTCCCACCGCTCCTGGCCCAGAGGAAGGGGCTTCTGGGCCGCCATCCAGCCCTCTGCTCCCGGCCCAAAGGTAGGGTCTTCTGAGTTGCTGTCCCACTGCTCCCGGCAGAGAGGAAGGGGCTTCCAGGCCACTATCCTTCCCACTGCTCCTGGCCACTGTCCCACCTCTCCCAGTTCAGAGGAGGTCAGCCACGAGGGCAACAACAGCACCGCCCCCCCCCCACCCCGGTCGAAATGAGAAGACACATAAATAAGTCTTAAAACCAGACTTCCAGATCACCTACAGCAACCCCAAAGGGAAATGAGATAGAACACTCTGATACTCAACCACCTGGACCCACTGAATGGGCAATAAAAGGGGATCTGGAAAAAAGGAAATCAGAAATAATTTCTCAGATGACAGCAGAGATTGTGTCCATAGTGCAAGACATGATTAATAAATCTAAATAGGAGGTGAGGAACATGATGGAACCCCAACATACGAAACAAATGGAATCCATAAAACAGATGTAAATAGATTTCCAGGAGATAAAAAACTCTATTGAAAGTCTACACAGCAGAATGAATTAAAGTGAGGACAGAATTTCAGATATAGAAGATAAGATTGCAATTAATGACCAGGAAAAAAAAATTGCTTCAAAATTGTAAGGGACCACGAGAAATCAATCCAGCAACTGTTAGACGATACAAAGAAGAATAACATAAGACTGATTGGAGTCAAAGAAGAAACAGGAGAGAGTGCAGATGACATAAAAAAAAACTCTTCACAGAAGTAATGGCAGAAAACTTCTCAAGCAGGGGAAAAGAACTTGACATACAGATAAGTGAGGTATATAGGAATCCAAATAGCCTTGATCAAAAAAAACTACACATAGGTATATAATTGTTAAGATTCCAGAAACTCAACAGAAGAACAAAGTTCTACAAGCAGTGAGAGAAAAGAAACAAATCACATACAAAGGAAAGCCCATCAGAATCACAGCACACATCTCAACACAAACCCTCAAGGCAAGAAGAGCTTGGAGTGACATATTCCAAGCCCTAAAAGAAAACAGCCTCCAACCCAGAATGATGTACCCTGCAAAACTATCTTTCAAAATGGATGGAGAAATAAGATACTTTCATGACAAAGAGCACCTTAGGGACTTCATAAATACCAAACCAGCACTCCAAAAAATTTTACAAAATATCCTAGGAACAGGCATTGAGGATCACAACTACAGGAAGCAAAGCAAAATGAATCCATCTGGCACGACAAGAAATTAAATGTAAAGGGGAGAACCAACAAAAAGAAAAAGTCATGGCAATGATAAGTCAATATGTTTCAGTTATAACCATCAATGTTAATGGTCTCAATTCACCAATCAAAAGAAATAGACTGGCAGAATGGATCAAGAAACAAAATCCAACAATATGCTGCATACAAGAAACACACTTAATTCAAAAGGAAACTTATAGACTGGGTGGAAAACAATACTCCATGCAAAGGGGATCCGAAAGAAAGCAGGACTAGCTATCCTCTTTGCAGATCAGGTAGATTTCAAACCAACACTCGTTAAGAGAGACACAAAAGGACACTACATCCTTGTAAAGGGAACAATCCAACAGGAAGTGATGACAATCATAAATATCTATGCACCAAACGCTAGTGCATCCAACTATATAAAACAAATACTAACGGACATGAAAAGTCATATATGCACTAATACAATTGTAGTGGGGGACCTCAACACCCCACTGTCACAAATAGATAGATCAACTAGACTAAAAATAAGTACTGAAATACTAGAACTCAATCGAACTCTTGAACAAATGAACTTAACAGATGTTTACAGAGTCGTTCCACCCCACAAAATCAGAATACACATTCTTCTCAGCTCCACATGGGTCATTCTCCAAAATAGACCACATACTCACACATAGAACATGTTTAAGTAAGTGCAAAGGAATTGAAGTTATTGCCTGTATATTATCAGACCATAGTGTGATGAAATTGGAGATCCATAGCAAAAGAAACTGGAAAAATTTCATAAACATGTGGAAATTGAACAACACACTTCTGAATAACCAATGGGTCATACAGGAAATTAAAGAAGAAATCAGAGAGTTCCTTCAATTAAATGACAATGACAATACAACATATCGGAATCTATGGGGCACAATGAAAGCAAACTTACGGGGGAAATTCATAGTAATGAATACACATATTAGGAAAACAGAAAGAGCCCAATTAAACAGCCTGATACTGAACCTCAAGCTTCTAGAAAAAGAAGAGCAGGACAACCCCAAAGCTCATACAAGGGAGGAAATTATAAAGATCAGAGCAGAAATCAATGCAGTGGAGAATAAGAGAACGATACAAAAAAATCAATGAAGCCAAGAGTTGGTTCTTCATAAGAATCAACAAAATTGACAAATCCTTAGCCAACCTTATCAGAAAAAGGAAAGAAAAGGCCTAAATCCATGCAATTAGGAATGAAAAGGGTGAAATTACAACAGACCCAGCAGAAATCCAGAGGATCATCAATACCTGCATCCAGGACCTATACTCCAATAAGATGGAAAACACAGAAGAAATGGACAGATTCCTAGATACATATGAATTACCAAAGTTGAACGAAGAAGACCTAAAAATTCTAAACAACCCAATATCAACCAATGAAATTGAAAATGTAATTAAAAACTTACCACCTAAGGAAAGCCCAGACCCTGATGACTTCACTGCTGAATTCTACAAGACATTTAGAGAGGAACTGCTGCCGCTACTGTTTCAACTCTTCAATGAAATTGAAAGGGAAGCAATACTCCCAAATTCATTCCTGGAAGCAAGCATCACCTTGATCCTCAAAGCAGAGAAAGACCCAATCAAAAAGAAAAACTATTGGCCAATCTCACTAATGAACATAGATGAAAGATTCTTAATAAGATACTGGCAAATAGAATGCAGAAGATCATCAAGAAGATCATACACCCTGATCAAGTGGCATTAATTCCAGGGATGCAGGGATCATTCAACATACACAAGTCAATCAATGTAATACACTATATCAATAGAGCCAAGGATCAAAACCATATGATTATCTCCATAGATGCAGAAAAAGCATTTCACAAAATCCAACATGCATTTATGATAAAAACTCTACAAAAAATTAGAATAGATGGTCTCTAACTCCAACTGATAGAAGTCATCTATGAAAAACCAACAGCCAATATCATACTAAATGGTCAAAAACTGAAATCCTTCACACTAAAATCAGGAACAAGACAAGGATGTCCACTATCACCACTCTTGTTCATTATAGATCTGGAAACATTAGCCATGGCAATTAGACAAGAGAAAGAAATAAAAGGAATAAAGATAGGAAATGAAGAAGTCAAATAGTCATTATTTGCAGATGACATGATACTCTATATAGAAGACCCCAAGAACTCCACCAAAAGTCTTCTAGACTTAATAACCAAATTCAGTCAAGTAGCTGGTTACAAGGTCAACACACAAAAATCAATAGCTTTCCTCTACACAAATGACAGACTCACTGAGAGAGAAATAAGGCAAATAATTCCTTTCACAATAGCATCCAAAAAACTGAAATACCTAGGAATCATCCTAACGAAAGAAATCAAAGACCTCTTCTCTAAAATCTATGGCACTCTGAAAAGAGAGATTGAAGATGATATCAGAAAATGGACAGACATCCCCTGCTCCTGGGTAGGAAGGATTAATATAGTGAAAATGGCCATACTTCCAAAACTGCTATATAGATTCAATGCAATCCCAATTGAAATCCCAGCAGCATACTCACGGACCTTGAGAAAACAATCCAAAAATTCATTTGGAACAAGAAGAGACCCAGAATAGCAAAAGCAATTCTAGGTAACAGAGACATGACAGGGGGCATCACAATCCCCAACCTGCAACTATACTACAAAGCTCCTGTGATAAAAACAGCATGGTACTGGCAAAGAAACAGACCTGAGGACCAGTGGAACAGATTAGAAGATGCAGAAACAACCCCAGACACACTCAGCCATCTCATCTATGATAAAGCAGCCAAACACCCTCACTGGAGGGAAGATAGCCTCTTTAATAAATGGTGCTGGAAAAATTGGGCTTCAACTTGCCCAAGATTAAAACTAGACCTATATTTCTCACCATGCACTAAACTAAAATTGAAATAGATTAAAGATCTAAGTATTAAAGTAGAAACGCTGAACCACCTGGAACAGAGGATAGGCAGAACTCTTGAAGACATTGGTGTAGGAAAAGATTTTATGAACAAAGCCTCAGTTGCCCGTGAACTAGCACAAACAATCAACAAGTGGGATCTCTTCTTATTAAAGAGCTTCTGCACAGCAAGAGAAACCACTAGCAGTGTGAAGAGACAACCCACAATGTGGGAAAAAATCTTCACCTGCTCTTCCTCAGACAAAGGTCTACTATCTCGAATCTATAAAGGACTTAAAAAGATCAGACCTCTCAAATTTAAAGACCCAATCCGAAAATGGGCATCTGAAATGAACAGACATTTCTCAGACAAACAAGTACAAATAGCAAATAAACATATGAAAAAATGTTCAACATCACTGGTCATTCGAGAGATGCAAATGAAAAGAAAGCTGAGATTCCACCTCACTCCAGAAAGAATGGTTGCTATCATGAAATCAACCAATAACAAATGCTGGTGGGACTGTGGGGAAAGAGGAACCCTGCTCCACTGCTGGTGGGAGTGTAGACTGGTGCAACCACTGTGGAAATCAGTATGGAGATACCTTAAAGAGCCAGGACTGGAAGTCCCATTTGACCCTGCTATTCTCCTCCTGGGGATCTTCCCCAAAGAATTAAAAGAATCATACCACAGTGATATATGTGCACCCATGTTCATAGCAGCACAGTTTGTGATAGCTAAAACTTGGAAACAGCCCAAATGCCCATCAACTGGAGACTGGATAAAGAAAATGTGTTTTTTTTTTAAAAAAATGGAGTACTACTCAGCCATAAAAAATGAGAAATTAGAGACATTTATATCTAAGTGGATGCACATTGAGGCAATACTCTTAGGTGAAATAAATAGGGCACACATGTATAAATACCAAATAGTTTCTCTGGTGTGAGAAACTGAAAGTGTAAATAAGGACTAAATGTATAATAGGTAATGTGAAATAGGAAGAAAAGGGGCAAAGGGGAAGGAAGTGGGAGGGCTAGGGGAAAGGATAGAAGGGAATGGGATTAATATGAGAAAATGGAAAAAAAGGAACAAAATCTTTGTAAATAGGGAGGAATGGAGGGGTTGAAGGGAGGGCAGGGGAAGGGGGAAAAATAAGAACCAAGAGAGACTATGTAAAGGTGCAGATTTCCAATGATGAATGTCATTATATTGTATACCTAAAATGTACCAATGATTAGAATGAATAATCGATAATGTAAAATAGGAAGAAAAGGTCCAAAGGGGTAGGGGTAGTGGGAGGGGCAGGGGAAAGGAAAGAAGGGAAAGGAAAAATGATGAGAAATAGGAAAAATGGAAATAAAGTTTTTGTAAATAGGGAAAGATATAGGGGATGAAGGGAGGGCTAGGAATGGGGCAAAAATAAGAACAAAGATGCACCATGTAAAGGTACAAGTTCCCAATTAGAAATGTAAATGTGTTGTATAACTAAAATGCATCAATAAAAGAATTTAATTAAGAAAAAAGAGTTGGAGTAGAGGCTGACAGAGGTGGAATATTCAGGCAGGGCCCCCCAGAACATCTGGGACAGAGTATACTTTAACATTGATAGCTATGGAGTTACAGTTCTCATCAAGGCCAGTTCTGAGCCTGGGACATCATAGCCTGGCATCTGCCCTCATAAAAATTTTATTTCTGGAGACTGATAGGGATATACAAGCACACCACTGAATCTAGAAAAAGTGTCTGGTGTTACTAATGGGCTATGCACCTGGTTGGGGCAGTTCCAAGATGTCTGGATTTTGTCAGTTCTGCAGCTCACTTTGGGCTTTAGCTCCTATCACCAGTTCCTTCCAGTGAATTCCTCATCAGTCTAGGAAGGACATGAGTAGTTCCAACATACCAGGCACAGACTTGGAACAACCTATGTCATATGGGTCTGATGCTCAAGGAAAGTAAGCATGCCTGTTCATGACTGTCTTCTCTTCATTTCCACAACATTCACTGGCTACCTTCCATACCACTACTTTATATGAGGCACTATACAAATCATGACCTGTGATAGCCTCACTGAGTTCTGTAAATCAAAGGTATCATTTCCATTACATAGATTAAAAAAAAACCCATGGCCTAGTTGGGTGTGGTGACACATGCCTATAATCCCAGCACATGAGAGGTTGAGGTAGGAGGATCCCTGTGAGTTGAGGTCAGCCTGGGCTTCACAGTGGGTTTAAGGCTGGCCTGAACTGCATAGTGAGACCCTGTCTAAAACAGAAAGAAAGAAAGAAAGAAAGAAAGAAGGGAAGAATGAAAGAAAGAAAGAAAGAAAGGAAGGAGGGAGGGAGGGAGGGAGGGAGGAAGGAAAGAAAAAGAAAGAAAGAAGGAAAGGAAGGAAGGAAAGGAAGGAAGGAGAAAGGAAGGAAGGAAGGAAGGAAGAAAGAAAGAAAGAAAGAAAGAAAGAAAGAAAGAAAGAAAGAAAGAAAGAAGAAAAGAAAAGAAAAAGAAAAGAGGCCAGGGATTTAGCTCAGCGGCATCTCACCTGCCTTACAAGCACAAGGTCCTGAATTCGATCCCTGGTACAAAAAAGAAAGAAAGAAAGAAATCATGGCTCAAAAAAATCAAATAGCATCCCCAAAATAAATTCTCTAATAAGTGTAGAGTAAATTAAACTGACAAAAGAAAGATTAAAAGGAGGAAAACAAGATGTTTAATAACACAGGAAGCAGCCATCCACACAGGAGAAATTCAGTGGTGAGTAACTCAAAGGGATGGTTGGAACTTGGGCTTACAGTTGGCCCTCTGTGTTCACAGATTTCATCTGTGGATTCAACCATCCCTGGACCAAAAATGTTCACTCACAAAAGAGTGTATCTACCATGAATAAGTACAGACTTCTTTTTCTTGTAATTTTTCCCTAAGTCATATGCTTTAACAATTATTCATATAGCACTTTCATTGTATTAGGTGTTTTAAGTCATCTAGAAATAATTCAAAGTGTATGAAAAGATGTCTCTCGTTTACACATAAATACTACATCATTTTATATAAAGGATTTGAGCATCCTTAGATTTTTGTATTCGTATGGGGTCCTAAAACCAATCTGTCATGGACACTGAGGAATGACTATAGGCAGTATCTTAACAAAAGAACAATATATTTTGGAAAACTGACAAGACAAGTAAAAGGCTATAAGTTTTTAGGAGCAGCAAATTGTGGGATGGAAAAGATATAGGGGAAACCAATGGAAAATAAGGGTGTTTTAGCAGGTTTGTTATGTAAATTCCTCTCATGCTGTCTCTGGGCTAAGAGGCTACATGTTTCTCCAGTGACTAAGAATCATCTTTAAAAATTGTCCTGTTTTTCCTTGTAGAAAGGAAAGGTCAGAGTTTTTCTTATGATACCCATTTCTTCTCAATTATTTTCAGCTCAAAGTAATCCTTACACCAAACTGGTTGGGTGGTATACTCCACATCTCTTCAATGTAATATTGGCCGAATACTTGCCAAAATGAATGCCAGGCATCAATCAAAGATCCAGGAAGCTGAAAGAATGCTAAGCAGGATCAATACCAATATTAAGAGATCATTTCTTCCCAGCTTCATCTGTAAATTTGACACACTCTCAATCAGAATCCCAGCATGTTATTTTGTGGATGTCAACAAAGCAATCCCAAAGTTTCTATGAAGAGTCAAAAGACCTAGACTAGCCAATGCAATACTAAAGAACAAAGTCAGAGGACTGACACTACCTCATCTCA
This sequence comes from Heterocephalus glaber, assembly GCF_053883595.1. NCBI lineage: Eukaryota > Metazoa > Chordata > Mammalia > Rodentia > Bathyergidae > Heterocephalus > Heterocephalus glaber. The sequence continues at coordinate 1,613,592 of NW_028258433.1, read as the reverse complement.
AGATTACCATAGAGCGGTAGTAGTCAAGACAATGTTGTATTAGAGAAATAGTAAACAAATAAACATAACAGAAAACCTAGAAATAAACCCACACAAATATAGTCAACTGATCTTTGACAAAGGAGCAAAAGCAATTCAGAGGAAAAAGAAAGTCTTTTCAGCAAATGATGTTGGAACAGTTAACACCCACATAGAAAAATAAAAATTAATCTAGCAAGATCTTACACCATTTATGAATTTAATGCAAAATAGATCATATACTTTAGTGTACAATGCAAACATATGAAACTTCTTGAAGACTATACAGGAGACTATACTAGATAACCTTAGGTTTGGTGATGAACTTTAAGTGCAATGAATTTTAGCTTTTATGAACATAAAAAGAAAGAAAAATTAGATAAGTTCGACATTATTAAAATCAAACACTTCTCTGCAGAAGATACTATTAAGAGAATGAAAAGAGAAACCGCAAATAGAGAAAGGATTTGCAATCGACCTATCTAATGAAGGACCTTTACCCAAAACATAGTTTATTCTTAAAACTCAATAATAAACAAACAACCCAATTTAGAAATGAAAAAAAGAAGATCTGAAGATATACAGATGGCAAGTAAGGATTTGAAGATGTTCATTATGTGTCATGAAGGAATTGCAAATTAAATAGTGAGATACACTACACAACTATTAGAACAGCTAAAATCCAAAACATGTTTCAGCTAAACAGGAGGAATAAGTTCTGCTAACCTATTGAGCAGCATGGTAACTATACTTTATAAAATAAAGTATATGCTTTATAAATAAAAATGTAGTTTAATTTGTAAATTGCTGGAAAAGTAGATTTTTTTTCAAACAAACTAATTGGTATCAGTTAAACTCATTACTTGTTCTAAAACATACATGATTTTACACAAAAAATACTTTTCTATTACATAAAGCATAATATATGTAAATATACTTATAGTATATATATATAATATAACTTCTAGATGTGTGAGATATAAATACATATCCTCTAGATGTGCATTTATATTTTCAATCTTTGTTACTTTTTAAAATTAATTTTATTGGTACATTTTAGGTATACAATACAGTTACATTCATGATTGGAAATTTGCACCTTTACATAATCTTCCTTGGTTCTTATTTTTCCCCCTTCCCCTGCCCTTCCTTCAACCCCTCTATCCCTCCCTATTTACAAAGACTTCGTTTCCATTTTTTCATTTTCTCATATTGATTCCATTCCCTTCCTTCCTTTCCCCTACCCCTCCCACTTCCCCTTCCCCTTTCCCCCTTGGAAAAGTAGATTTTTCGTGTTCTTACCACAAAAACAAAACAATGATAAATATTTGAGGTGATGGAAATGTGAATTGGCAGGCTAATTTGATCATTCCACAATGTACACAGATATTGAAACATCACAACACTGACAACACCAAATGCTAGTGAGGATATGGAACAACAAGAACTCTCATTCACTGTTGATCAGAGTACAAAAATGGTACTCCCATTCTGAAAGCCAAGTTGGTAGTTTCTTACAAAGCTAAACATAGTTTGATCATCCAGTAGAGCAATAATTCCCTTTAGTTTTAACCTAATTGAGTTGAAGATATGTTCTTACAAAAACCTATGTATAAATGTCTGTAGAAACTTTATTTATAATTTCCCCAAACTGGAAGAAACAAAAATGTTCTTCAGTAAGTAGGTAGATAAACGCACTAGTACATCCAGATGATGGAATATTATTCAGTGATTTTAAAAAATGGGCTCTCAATCTACAAAAAGACATGGCAGAATCTAATATACCTCTGTTAATCATTATACTGTGAGATTTTAATTACATGTTTTTGAGAAAGTCAACATTATCGAGACAATATAAACTAGTGATTGCTGGGGATTAGGGGAGGAAGGGAGAGGGATAAGTAGGTGGAGCACAGGGAACTTTCAGGATGCAAAAATTTTCTGAATAATACTATAATGTTGAATATATGCCGTTATGCATCCTTCAAAACATATAGAACTGCACAACACAAAGAGAGAACTTTAACTGTGGGCTTCGGTTAATAGTAATATATCACTATCGGCTCATTAATTGTAACTGCTGTACCACACTAATGCAAGATGTTAACAACAGGGAATACTGTGTACAAGATGTATGGAAACTTTGTATTATCTTCTAAATTGCTCAATAAATCTAAAACTCCTCTAAAAACAAAATCTATTAAACTTTTTAAATATTAAAAATTCTTAAAATTCAAGAACATCAACTATACATACATTTTTTTTCAAAAGTCTGCCTGCCCAAGTTCTTATTCATCCTTCCACAAACTACCTGAATTCTACACTCTTGACTGGAGAATGACTATCCAGTCTAATTCACGGCCAGAATACTGTCATGAAGAAGATGGGCCCTCCTTCAATTTCATAGCTCAGTTGTCCTCTTGTGCTATGTAACTTTTGTTTAAGATGTAGAATCCTACACCCTAGGTCCAGGGATTCTGATATAATCAGACTGGAGAATCTGCATCCTCTTAAGATCCCCAGTGAGGTGAGTCTGAGGCACCCTGTGAGTATTTTTGCCACTGATAATGGTCTTCTATGATAACAAGATGTACTCTTACCAGAGAGTACACTCCACCCTCCTATTGATTTCAAGAATAGTGTTTTGAAGTCCATTGTTGTGTTCTCCCCACTGAAAGACCAGGTCACTAGGCCTTCCTGGAGCAAATCAGCAATAATCTCTTGCTCTTTAGAAGCTAACTTTGTGCTTCCCCCTCTGCTGCCCTTGTTATGCTTCCATCATGCTTTGCATCAGGCCTATGTAAATGACAATATTTATTTGATGATGGATTGTTCATGCTAAGTAGTGCCAGGCAGGATCTGACACTAGATCTTTATTCTTTTATTCATTCCACAAATATTTACCAAATACCTACTATGGATTTGGCCCTATAAGCAAGTTCATGGAAGATAGCAATGAAAAGGACATATTTCTTGCCCTTATGGAATTTAATCTAGTACATAAAGCAAACAATAGAACACTGAAGTGTAAGGAGTGTCTGGCAGTGAGAATGCAGAGTGCAGTGGGAATGCATGTAAATATATTAACTAATTCTGGGAGGCAGATGTTCTGGAGCAAAACTCAGTGGCAGGTGGTGGGCAGCAGCCATGCCAAAGACAAAGAAGCTGGTGACAGGTGGTGTGAGGGGGCCAGGACAGAGGGTGGCATACAGAAGGCCAGCAGAAGAAAGCAAAGGGCTGCCCTGGAAATGGAATAGAGAATGGCATTGGGGAGTCAGGCAGCTGGGTGTGAGTGTGAACAGGCATAAAGATTATTGGCACCCAAGGGCCATAGCAGCTGCTGACACAATTCCTCATGGTCCAGGAACAAGAAAGGGACTATAGTCTCCAGAAGAAATAGGGCCCTAGGGACCCAAGGTAAAGCTCTAGTGACCAGGATCCATGGCAGAAAATCATGCTAAAGCCAAGGCCGAGTCCAGTCACCAAGGGCAGAGCAAGGCTCATGGGGTCAAGGCTGACTGGATGCTCAACTGAGACCCCGATCTGGATTTCCTGACACCATCCTGGACAGACACTGCCTGGGCTGTAGAGCCTGTGCCTGGCTGAGTCTGCAGATGAACAGCATACATCATAGCTGCGTGGAGGGCAGGCTGAGGTGTTGAGGGTGCAGATCACAGCCCTGCTGGGCCTGTATCCAGTAGTATCCAGAAGAGGTTAAAAGAGAATGCCAAGGCCCAGTAGGTGCTGATGGAGCTTATCTGAGATAGGGCCTGGGCATCTGTATTTTTAGATTCATTTTTTATAATTCATTATTAAATAAGGTCAATTATAGTCTCTGCAGTTGGAAATCTTAGAGGTACTTTTTCATGACCACCAGAGTTGACAAAGGATAATAATTTCAAATTACATGATTTCTTCTTATTGGTTGGTATTCTACTATAAGGAAAAAATTCTCCTTTATCCCATCTATGTATTTACTTATTCATTTATATCAATATGAACTCATGTATTCCATTTTATACAAGGGGTGATAATCCTTTTCTACCATTATATATTTTGATGAGCATGTCCAGTGGAAGCCTCTTCAAGCTAGCTCTTAGATCCTTTTGACATATCCTCATAATTTTTCTTTCCTCTCTAGACAAAAGGTTCCAAGTTTTGTTTTTTTTAGTACTTTGCCTCTACACACCCAGGAATCAGCCGCTTCTCCAAGGAGCTCAGGTTCCTTTTAGTGGAGGATAGCTTTTAGAAACCAGAGTCCGGTGCTCAATGTACTGAGTGCCCCCAGAGAGTCATTGCTTCTAGGCCCTCTTAACATTCCAAGTTAGAAAACACACACACACACACACACACACACACACACACACAGGGGCATGTATACACACAACTACCTCTACCTACCTAATTTCTATTCTATGCCTCAAGGTTCTTGATAGCCTTTCCTATCTCCCTGTTTGTAAATTCCTTTTCCAATGGTATGGTAAGAGGACAGTAAACCTGGCTTCCATAATCATTATCAATCTATTTCCTATTTGCCCCATCCAACCTTATAACCAACTCACCACCAATATGGCCACTCCTTAGGTTTGATGCCTCCTCTGACACTTGGGTCCAGCTATGCCATTGTTTCCAATAAGAAAGAAGGAAGGGATGGGAAGATGAGCCCTTGAGAGTTTTCAAAAGCCCCCTGGGTATCTCTAATGAACAGCTACGTTAGAGAAGCACTGCAGAAAGCAGCAGGTAAGATGGCAAACGCTGATGGGAACACCTCACATTTTAGAGGGATTTAGGGCTTAAATGAAGTTCATTTGCATATTATCTTATTGAATTTTTGCACCATCTCTAAAGTTAAAAAAAAAAGTATACTTAGGAAGGAACAAAGGTCCTAAGTAGAGTATCTTTGAAACCTACCTAGGGCAGATGGGGAGAGTCAGGTCTTGAGATTAGAAGATCTAGATTTTAGCCCAGAATGTTTTCTATTTATTCTTACCTACATTTTCTTTCAAGTGGATATGTGAGGTATATATAATGATAAATGGTCTACTTTATCTGACAAAATGTAGCCATTCCTGCGCTTTTCTGATTGTATTACATATCTTTTATTTCCAGTTCAACCTGCCTGTACATATTGTTATATTTGAATTAAGTAGATAATATTTGCATCCCACCCCATTAATTTCTGTTTTTTAATTTGTGTGTTTAAAATATTCCCATTTAATATAATCATTGACCTATTGGATCCTAACTGCCACTTGTATAATCTCTTCTTATATGATGTACGGGGATAGTTTAATTAAATTATTTTATTACTAAAAAATTTGAAAATATTTTTGTAGTTTTAAGAGGGAAGTAATCCTATTTTGTATCAGTCAGGTTCCTAGGAGAGAGAGAGACAAACACACAGAACGGGGAATATGTATAATTTATGTATAATTTATTCTAGAGAACTGACTCACATACCTATGTGGGTGGGATCTCTGAAACCTGCAGGACAGGCCCCCACTGGAAACTCGAGTAGGAGTTGATGTGCAATTTTGAGGCAGACTTTCTTCTCTAGGACACCTAAATTTTTGCTACTAAGGCATTTAGCCAACTGGATAAGTTACCACTCCTAGTATTGAGAGTAAAGACAACTATTGTAGATATTAACCACATCTACAAAATACTTTCCCGGCTGCACCCAGATTTCTGTTTGATGAAATAAGTAGGTACTATAGCCTAGACAAGTTGATGTAGAAAGCTAGCAATCACATATTTCATCCCATTTTTCTCTATTTAGATAAGTGTGAAGGCTTTTAAGAGGTGAGATCGTCTCCTGGTTGGTTGTTTTCTGTTCAGCTAGAACAGTGAAAGCTATTGAGTTATAGGAGGCTTTGACACTGTCACACTTCAACCTAACATTTCATAACCTGAGGAAAGGGAAGTATTTAAAACCTAAACTATAAAGCATATCTGGTGGTGATTCGGAATCCTAACCCTGCACTGCACATTGTCACAGGTGTTTGACATTACTTATGGTCTATAGCCAAGCTGATTTTTAAAACACTTGTTTGGGAAGAAAACTGCTCCTTGATCTTAACTCTCCCAGGCAGAATTAGGTGCTGTCTGTGATGGCTTTTTTAGAGTGCTATGGTTTCTCCCCACAAAAGCTCATGTTGTGACTTGACTCTTGAGTGCAATGTAACAGTGTTGAGAAGTGGTACAACCTTATGAAGTAGTTAGGTGATGGAGGATCCATCCACATGAAGGGTTAATATATTTCCCTCAAGAGTGGGTTGTCAGGAGAATGTGTTGTTATAAAATGTGACTGGCACCTGCCTTCACTCTCTTCAGCTTTTCCTCCATGCAGGAAGCAGCACAAGGTGTTCACTGGAAGCCACACATATCCTGGCTCCATGCTTTTGGACTTCCAGAACTGCCAGCTAAATAAACTTCATTTCTTTATAAATTACACAGTCTTGGATATTCTGTTATAGTGACAGAAAATGAACTAATGCATAGAGGCAGCATAATTTTCTTATCCTAATAACTATGTCAGTTTGTTGTGAAATATCTGAGACTTATAAGTATGTGGTAAATTAATGGGAACTTAGAGCAACAACTTATCAATATTTGAAAATAATAGTGATTAATAGCCTCTTTTTAAGGAGAATTTGCCTCCAAATTTAAGCTGCAAAGTTACTGGGATAAGTGTGTTGTGTTATTTTAGCAGTTGCATTATGACTTGTGTGTATTGTTTGGAATATATTTTTGCTGATAATCCAACAACAACAAAGAGGGAAATCTCAAGTAAAAAAAAAAAAATCACTTCCTCAAAGTTAATCTTTTCATTAGGGGAAGTAAGACCATTCCACCTGAAGACATTAGAGAATTCAAGAAAAGGTGACCAAGTGCAGAACACATGCTATGGGAGTAAAGTAAGATACAGAAGGCCATGTGCATGAAAGAAGATGCAGGGTGCATGGGCCAGAGGCTGTGCTTAGGATCTCAGAGAACAGGGAGAACTCAAGTGCAGATTTGAAGAAAGTGTGAGCAGGCTTTGAATGAACAAAAAATGTGAAGACGTTCTCACAGGAAGTGTCAACAGCAAAGGAAAAGCATGGGAGGAAGAGAGTGGCCAAGTGAGGGGCTGTGAAGCAGCAGGTGACGGGCAGTCAAAAGACACACAGGCCATGGGGCTGCTGGAGATAGGGCCAGCTCCCGAAGAGAAAGGAACTGCCTTTGTGGTTGGATGTGGGGCCTGAGCTCACCCACACTGGTTCCTCCAAGGGCACTTTCTGAGCCTCAGTGTTATCGACGATGATGCATTCCTTAACAATGAAGATAATCTATTCTTCCCAGGGTTTTCGACAAGACTATAAATGGCCAGTGGAGGAGGAAAATACTAAATCTTTCAAATCTGGTGTGTTTACACCATCAGCACATCTCAGTTCTAACTAGATACACTTCAAGGGCTTAGATGCTACATGTGACTGTCCCACTGGACCAAGGAGCTGATCCTAAAGGTTGGCTGTAGGGATGAGTTCCTGAAAGGGAAAAATATACATTTTAGTTATAAAAGCCCAGAGTGGTTTGCACAAAGCTCAGGGTGGTTTTGCAATAGCTCATTATACTATGTTAAATTATTAATAAGCTTCCCTCTCCACTAGCCTAGGTCTCAGTCACACTGGGGAAATGCAGACATGAGAAGCAAGAAGCAAGAAGGTAGCAAGTGTCAGAGACACGCCTTTAAAGAGTGATGCCTGGGTCCCTAACCGTCTTGTCTCAGGTGCCCTGGGTAATACACCCAGGCAGGCTAGCCTGGGGCGGATATCTAAGCTGAGCCATGAACATTTTCTCCACTCCACTCCACTCCACTCCACTCCAAGGAATCAAGACCCTGGGGGGTTTTAGTGGCCTCGGTATCTTTCCCACACTGCTACCCATTGGACACACCTCAAGAGGTAAAAACTAAACTGATCCCCAAAATGTTGCAGAAATGTTACATTTGTTGAAGTTGATAACCATCGTGGGTTTTTCTAGAAGAAAGCTATTCTTAGGAATGACATATTGAAGTAATTAAGGGTACAAGATCATAATGTAACTAACCTTCAAATGGTTCATGAAAAAGAAATTTTTAAATATCTTGTGTGTGTCAATGTGTGTGTGCATGCGTAAAAAGATAAAAATGATAAATAGGTTAACATGTTCACAGTTGATAGAAAAGACACGTGGATATTCTTTGTATTAGTCTTATTTTTGCAATTTTTCATGAAATTATTTCCAAATTAAAGTACAAAAAAATTTAAACTTGACTTTGAGTCTTGTCCCCAGAGGTTCTGGTTTAATGGGTATGGGGTTATTAAAAGCCCCTATGTGACTCTAAACTGGAATTGGCAGCTCCAAGACTGAGAGGCACCCAGTTCCTTCTTCATGGTCTGGGGCTCAGCCGGTCTTTCGGTGAGATCAGGGTTCTCCAAGAATGGGGAACCTTGCAGAAGTGCACCTCCCCTGTGGAGATGCTCCCACAGGAGTATGCCAGGCATCTGCCACATGTTCATCTCCTCCACCTCCTTCCGGGGGAGCACACTGTGACTGCTGCCACTTTTAACTGCCCAGCTGTCTGGGCCACTTTCATCAGAGGTGGCCTGTTTGCTGGAAACCAGTACCAGAGGTCACCAAGCTGAGTGATTTCTCAACATCTGCATGCCCTTTTGTGCCAGCTGAGGGAGGGCAGTGGGAGGGGCTGAGGGACCTGCCTTTCTCCTCCTGAAGAGCAGTTGGGGGCGGGGCAAAGGGGGGCAGTGGAGGCTGAGCGCAGGTGGTGGCTTAAGCAAAAGCCCCAGAGGGACCCCTGCTCCAACTGCCTGCTTTAGCTACAAACTGACTTGTCCCTTTTCTACTTTCAATTAGCAGAATGCAGCCTGGTCTAGTCTATCCATCGCTTGCCTGGCCCTGTCCCTTGAGACCAGTGACATGCATTTGTGAGGTGATAAGGGCAGCCTGCGCTCTAATGTCCAACCTTCCCTCTGAGTATCCTTAGAAGCCCTGAATGGGGCTCACCTGGGGCTCACCTCATTGACATCTTTTAAAGTCCTAGCAGGCTGGGGCTGACACAGTCCCCTAAGAGCATCAGATCTTTGTTGGTTGTGTGTCTGTGTCGTCTTCACAGTGCTTTGTGGGATGTGGTTTTTCTCCTTAAGCAGACATTAAGGCCTTGTTTTCATAGAACAGAATCTCCCTGGTCTGGAACCTGGACTCAGGTCAGGCCGTATTTCTCTTCCATCTCTGCACATGTCTCCTCTCCACGGAGCAGGTACCCTGTAACTGATTAGACTGGAGTCAGGGCAAACACAGGAGCAGAGATCTCCAAGTGAGGGTCGGGAGATGGAGGGTGAAGGAGAGAGGAGTGGGAGAGCAGGTCAGATCCAAGGTGGGTGGAACTGCAGACGTGGAAGGGTATGAGCCACCCCCATGGGGCAAGATGTGGAATCTTCACCAGAGGAGAAGCAGCCACAGTGCAGGATGGGTGAGGAAAGCAAAGACAGCCCAACACTGGAGATTCACACAGGACTGCGAGGAATTGTGTGTGGAAAAGAGAGCAGTCAGTTGGGAAGCAGGGAAGGGGAGGCGAATTCTTGGGGGAGGGGGCACTCGATCTCAGATGTTCTCAGAGGAGGTGGCATTTGGTTGGGGTGCAGCTTGTGAGCAGGAATTTGACTGTTGTAGAACTTCGATGGACCAAGGAGAACAGGACCAGTCTCACGGCAAGCTGGGAGAATCTGCATACACATTTAGGGCTTTTCCTCTTTACTTGTGAAATGACTTTTAAGGGCGACAGACTTTGTGGGGTCTTTGCTGCTGAAATGCCTTCATTTACTGTCCTCCAGGTTCCACTAAAATCAGGCACTCTGGGGTTTGGGGACAAGAGGACAGAGGAGCTGACCAAGGTCCCTTACATGTCAGAGTACAGTACTCCCTGCAGCCCAGGGATGTGGACTTTCAGGAGGAGGCTCAGGAACCTGGCTATTTAGAGTTCAGGTCTGGCACTCACAGAAGGGCGGTTGCTGTGTTCGTTGGCCTTGTACAACCTGCAGGATGATGGAAATCTTCCCAAAGCCCAGACAGTCTGGGGTTATCCCGAAGCAGATCTTTGAAGACCTCTCTTTAGTTTTCCTTTTCTTTGACCTTGTCTTTGCTTCGAAGATGTACTCTAAAGTCCTCTTAACTCATGATATTTTGCCCACTATTCTTACCTTGGGTCCATAGTTGTACTTTCTGTTGTTGTACTTCTTTTAGTCAGACCTAATCTCACTCCTGGCCCATCACTGCAGCAATCCTCTTATGAATGAAACCACAAGCCCAGCTCCTGGCTAGGGAGCAGGGAAACTGTGAGAGGACAGCACCCCACTCTCTACAGAAGAGGGGGATACAGCAAGCTCAGAAGTCACACTGGAGAAAGGTGAGGTAAAGTCTGCCGGCTGTGTATGAACAGTCGGCCCTCTGAGTCTGTGGGCTCTACAAACAACTGTGGACTCTAAATACTATTTTCAAAACTGTCACAGTTTGATGTGGTGGCACACACCTGGAATCCCAGCAAGGACGGAGACTGAGGCAGGAGGGTCCTAAGTTCAAGTTCAGCTTGGGCAACTTAGAGACTTAGTAAGATCTTGTTTCAAAATAAAAAAATAATAATATAAAAAAGAGGTGGTGGTGTAGCTCAGGGTAAAGGCCCTGGGTTCAATCCCCAGTACTGCAACACAATAAAACAAAAACCTGTGTCTGTATTAAACACAGTCTTTTTCTTGTCATCGTTCCCTAAACAATACAATATAAAAACTATTTACACAGCACTTACACTGTATCGATACTGTAAATCATGTAGAGATAGTGAGATGATTAAAAGTAATGGGAGGATATTATATGCAAATACTGTACTAGGATATTTTATATAAGGGACCTGAGAACATCTGTGGATTTGGGTATCCTCGGGGAAGTCCTGGAATCCACCTCTGGGGACACCAGGGGAGGACAATACTGCCTGTTTCAAGCCCAGGTTTTAGGAACTGAGTTGGAACCATCCCTGCAAGTGGATGGGAACTGGGCCCAGTAATAGGCGGTGGGCAAGCACCGAGGAAGTCTTGTCAATCCTAGGAAAAGACTGGAAAAGCAGCATTTGCTCAACATCCCATGCAAGGGACACTTGATTCCTAGTTCTTGTGATACAGTCTGATAACTTCATGAAGCTGCTACAGTTAGAAATGGAGGAGCTGAGCGGGCCTCTCCCTTCCCTTCATTGAGCTGTGGGCAGGACACCACCCTGGTGATTATCCATTTTAAGCCAAGGAAGGGGTGATGCCCGAGATGGCGCATCATTAGTTCCGACACCAGTGAGAGATGGAATGGGAGGCACCTGAAGTTAGAGGCGTCTGACCTTTTAAATACTGGAAGCCTGCGAGGTGTGGGTACTAATGAAGAGTTCCTCTTCCTCCTCCTCCTGGAGCGCGCAAGCTGAGGCACCAGCCCAGAGCACGCCCAAGACACCACCACCACCTCCTTCTCGGAGGATTTCTCCACCACCAGTAGCAGCTTTTCCTACGCCCGGGCCTTACCCTTCCTCTTCCTTTTTCCCTTTGGCGTTCTGCCTGTTCCTGCTGCTACCTTCCGATGATCTTCAATAAACGTAGCTTCTTACTACTTAACTACGAAGTGTGTGCTTAGCAATTCTTTCCTTGACGTGCACAAGAACCTGGACTATTTTTGCTCATTCAATTGTAACAAGTCTTCATAACAGGAACACATAACTTCCCACCCCCACCCCCGAGGTCCAGTGTGTAGGAAGACACTGAGCCTATTACAAGCGCCCCCTCCCAAATAATAAATACTTGCTAAACTGTGTCTCCCTAAATACGATGCCCCTCTGATGATGTTTAGAGCTTTGCGCAAGAGTAGCAGAGCATGGGAGTCATGTTTCTAGTTGTTCACAGCTTGTTGGGGGTGAGGGGTATGGGGGAGGAACTACAAAATTCTTTTTCCCCCTTGTTCTGAGATTAGTATTGAATATTTGTGGTGTCATTTATTTGAGGACAGTGTATAGAAAACAGTCCCCTCTTGGTACCTTTTCTCCAAATCATTTGTGACCAATCTTTATTTCTTCTGATGTGTATCTTTTCCCTGCTGGGCAATACTGCAGAACATTCTTCTAGTCTTTGCAGTCTTGGAAACCACACTAAGTGTGGGACTTGTCCTTGGGATGGAAGTTGGAGGGGCTTTGCACTTCCACACTTCCTCAGGAAAACCTGTCTCTTGTACCCACATCTTACAGCTACCTAAATGTCTAGTTAGTGCAAGATCAGTCCAACCAATGATTGCTTCTGCTCTCCATAATGGAGTAGAATATTAAAAGCAGAGTTGCCTCAAAGACTGGGGAGAGTGGACACGGAAGAGTGTTAATAAACTTTCCTTCTCTCCGTTATTTCCCTAAGGTGCTGAGACCTGTCAAGGGTTTGATTTTGTGTCTCCTGCTATTGATTTTTTGCATAGCTGTGTATTGCTGAGAGAGAATCCCAATGGAAGGAGTTGAGGGTCCTTGTCTAATTTCCTCCTCACTAGCTGAACTGTCCCATTGGGGCAAATCTCACTGGGGTAATAGAGTTGCCGCTGTCAAACTTCCTCTGCTCTCATTCTATTCTGATGTATGGGAGTCGTTGTGTTGAAGGCACTTATTTTCCAAGAATAAAAACCTAAGGGTTTGGTCCCCAACCCAGAAGGAGAGGGAGAGTGAAATTACAACCTGCAGGCAGTTTGCATCTTTCCCCAACAGTAAGCACACACCATGTTATGAATAATAAAACCATAGCTTCGTAACTCTCTTTCTCTCAGGAGCACAGAGCAGTTTGCCAACATGATCATATCAATCCTTACAATATTTATATAAGGCAGGCAGGAGGCTTGACACCTCCCTGTGGACTCCCCCAGCCCTCATCTAGAGAACAGAATGTGGTTTTCCTTTTCCTTTGGCGATCTTGGCTCAGCAGCAACCAGCCCATAAGCCCTTGCCTGGTCCCTGCTTCATGTTGTCTTTATAAAAAATACACTATCTGGATGGGAATAATTAAGAATATTAAAATATCTTGCTTTACCAACTGAGAGAGGAAACAAAATGAGTCCCAGGGATGCATCTCAAAAGGAGTGAATATGTTACAGACACTAAATGCACCTCAGCCATCTGCTCCTGCACTTACTCTGCTCTGCACTGCAGTGACCCCAGCATCCACGTGCCAGGCAGGCTCCAGCTGGCACCATTCAATCTATCACTGCCCCCAACATCAGGGTGTGTATTCCTGGTGCAACCCAACAGCAGGGGCCCCCAGCAGATCTGCAGCAAAGAAACTCTACTTTCCATCAGGTTTGGTCTAGAGCTCAGCAAATCTGCAGAATTTTAGTTCCTCCTTGTCCACATTTCTCACTTCCTCCTCCCCTTTCTCGTTCTCAGGACTCTTTCTTCCAACCTCTTTGTATTTTATCTGATCTTCAACCTTTGCTGAATCTTCCCTTCTTTACTCTTTCTGGTTTTTCTTTTTTGTTTATCTTTTCTGTTTATCTTTTTTGCCTTTCTTGTATGCAGGAATAGGAAATCTTTTAGTAAAAGCTGGTGCAGTTTACATATAGATTTCTGATCACACAGTCTGTACTGGACATTGCCAAGCTCTCATTTGCTAATGTGTTGGAAAGCACCGATAAGTGGCTGTTATAAGGTATGATTCTCTAAACATCTAATAGACGTATTTCCATGCACCTCAATAGCTTTGGGCAAGTTGGTGTGACTGGTGTTTGACTATAATCTTTTTACATTTTAGACATAAAAATGTGGTTAAGGCTTAGATCAAATTCTCTTCTTATCGCTCAGTATTTTTGGATGTGGTGTGTGGTTTTCTTCATCTGTTTATATTGCTATCTGGATAATTTTTAAATCAAAGAAATAAATCACAAAAGTTCTCAAATAGTTTTTATCTCAATTAATTAATATTTTAGGGTTCTCATATAAGAGGAAATATGTGTTATTTAACTTTCTGAGGGCCAGGGATTTAGCTCAGTGGCTCTGCCCCCTGCCTCACAAGTGCAAGGACCTGAGTTTGATCCCCGGTACCAAAAAAAAAAAAAAAGAAATTTTCAATTTTCTGAGTCTTGCTTATTTTGCTTAATGTGATGGTGTCCAGTTCCAACTGTTATTCTGCAGATGACGTGATTTTGTTTTTATTTATGGCTGAATAATGTTCCATTGTATATATACACTACATTTTCTTTATTCATTTTAAATAATGTTTAGTTATTTTCATTTAATGTATCAATAGATCTCTAGTGGGAATTTTTAAAAGAAACATCTTTTATTCTGTTTAGCTGATATACTAGTTACTTGACTCCTCCAATCACAGACACTAAAGGGGAAGTTTCAGGAGACAGGGACCTTGCTTGTGTTTGTGTCATTGTAATACAGCCTTAGCACATGGTAGGGTTCAGTAAATATTTGTTGAAAGGACTAACAAGCAAGTCAGTTGAGTTGCCATGAAAGCCTCTCAAAGACTCTGCAGGAACCCAGAGCTGCAGGAATGTTCCTCTGTGATGCTCCCCATGGAGCAGAGGAAGGTTTTGCTGGAACAGCAGAAGACCAGAGAAAGTAGAAGTCACTGTGGTCTTGTCCAGATGTCTCCACCTATGTGCTGTTTGAAAGGGCACATTTCTGTTTAGTGTATTGTGTACTGAAACTTCTGCTATGTGTCAAACACTGCTAAATCCCAGGGACACCAAGATAAACATGGCATTGTCTGCTCTGAAATAACTCAGCATGTAACAAGGGAAAGAGTACTTTCTTAAACTAAAATGTTATACAACCTATGTTAAATTTTCAGTTAAATTTTGAGTGAACCAGTGTTTTATTTAAAAAATATGTCTGATGAGCCCATCTGTGTGGATGATCCTTCTGGGTGTATCTGCATTTCCTGAATCTTTTGTCCTAGAAAAGCACATGAACAGTTACCACTCTTTCAGGTGGTGCCTGGAGGGCATGTTAGTTGGGCCAAATCCATTTTTCCTTCTCCTCTTTGAATCTTTGCCCTTTTCATGTCCCAGCATCAGGTCTTCAGAGCTATGCCTGGGATCTTTGATAAGCATGATCACTAGGCACAAGTGATCTTTCTTTTTCAATTTGTCACAAGAGCTGGAGTCTTATGAAGACTGGTTGGTTTTACTCCATGACCCCATTGTTGCTTTAGGGGAAGGGCTCCTTTCTAGTAGAGTCCTGAGAAGCATGTGGTTGAGATTATGCATCCAGAAGGGCCCTTCTGTTTAAAAACACTCAGACCAATGAGCCCAGGCACTTCCTGCCTCCTACCGTCGGGTCTCAGCAGGACAAGACCTTGCCCAACATGGAAACTCAGACTCTTGGATGAAAATAAGACCAAAGGCAGTTAACATCTTGCCTAATGCTGGTACTCTCCCCTCAAGATTCCTGATAAATGGTCATAGAGTTTATGTTCTAATAGATGACAAAGAGCTCTCTATCTCTGGAGAATGTCATTTCCAATTCTGAGCACTTTGGTATGTTAGAGAGTTTCTAATAGAAAGTTGTATTAGTCACTTTCTCACCACTGGGACAAAACACTCAACATCTGCAACTTAAAGGGAGAGAGGTTTATTTTGGCTCACAGTTTCAGAGGATAACATGATTGTCTATGATTTGGGTGCAAGGCAGAAACAGCATGGTAGAAAGGCCTGGTGGAAGAAAGCTGCTCAACCCATGGCAGCCAAGAAGCAGAACAAGAAGGGAAAAGCTGAGGGCAAATGTGTACCTTTCCAGGTCACACCTCTAGTGACCGGTCCCCACTTCCTGATAACTGCACACTGAGCTATGAACTCACCAGTGGATCAGCCCACTGATGAGCATAGCACAGCTGTGGTCTAATCACTTTCCAAACGCCCCATCTATGAAAACATGGCACTTTTGGGAACATTTCAGATCCAAAAACATATCAAAAGTTGGTTTTTGTTTATTGAGCTAAAAAATGCCCTCCTTGCCATTTCTTGAATACCTCCTTTGCCTGTCCTTCTACATCTACTCAGTCTTTCCTCCTCTTCTGTCTTTTTACTAAAGCAAAACCCACTTTATTCCTCCTTCCTCACAATGCCTTAAGTTATTTCAGGCCAAGAAGACAGTTCCTATCTCTTCATTTTCTCCCTTCCAAACTGAGCATTGGCAGAGCCTCCACCATGTACACATGTTGATGAGAATGCTTTGAAGTGAATGTTACTTTTCGGTTGTCGTAGACCAGCACATAATGTTATGCCTCGAGTGGGAATACGGTTGGTTCCCTCCACAACTCAGGTCAAACTGTGACTGCTATTGTGGCGGTGCTGGGAGGCAAGGCCTGAGAGGTGGTTGTGTGAAGAGGGACTCATGCATTTTTTTCTTGTGAGTGAGCTTTTCTTCCCCCTCAGTACTGGGGATTGAACCCAGGACCTTCACACTAAGCCACATCCCCAGCCTTTTACTTAAAACAGAATCTCACTGAGTTGCCTAGGCAGGACTTGAACTTTCTATCTTCATGCCTTAGCAAAGTTCTGGGATTAGTGAGTAAGTTCTTGCTCTTTTGAAGCTAGATAAATTACTAAGAGAGTGAATTGTTATAAAACAAGTCCACCCCCCACATTTTGTCGTTTTTTGTGCCTTCTTCCCTCCATGAGGTGAAACAGCAAGAGGCCCTCATCTGAAAACAAACTAAGGCCGTTGCTGTTATTTATTTTACAGGTTCTATCTTTTTACTTAATGGAGCCTACAATTACATGAGCTTTTCAAAGCAACCATATCACTGTGTTGGATCACATAAGCCTTTTGCAAAACAGAAACAAAAAGCTCCAGATATTTTGGAAATAGAAATTGCAATTAAACCAAGTCTCCCTTGTTATGCTACTGTGCAATCAATTTATGGACATAAATATGTTGGCACAATATCAGCTGTATTGGCATAGGATATTTTATTTTCTTCAGATTAGTCCCAAGCTAGTTTGTGGTTTGTCCCACTAATCAAAGCCCTGCCTTTCTAACCCTGCTCGCCAACTGGAACACGAAGCTTCCAGCTTCAGTGACCCTACCTGAACTGAGACAACATCTCTGCTTCCTTTTGATCCTACCTAGTACCAAGCAAAGAATGTGGGAAAAGGCTATTCCCAACTAATATTTGTTGCATGACTGAATGAAATAATGCACTGTACAAGGCTTTACCAGCAATGACTGTCAAAACAATTCAAGGTTGCCATTTAACAAATACACTCTTTGCATCTTTTATGTTCTAGCCACTGAGATTTTTGTCATACAAAGACCATAAGTTCATTTTAATCATGAAAAATTCCCATACATTCTGGAGAACATTAAACAATATTCTCTGTTTAAAGAAAGGGGTTAGGTGATGGTATTTGTCATAATAATTTAACTGCTAGAACTACTCTCAAAACACACCAGGATGAGAGTATTATCTTTCCAATATGCTGGCATAAAAAAAAAATTGAGAAAAACAGATTGAGCATAATCATAGCCCATGACACCAGCAGTTTATATGTAATCAGTACAGTCAGAAATGTGGCTTTGAGTACTTTGTCCTTCCAGCGTATGAGGACCAGGCAAGAGACAGGAAAATGCTTGTGAATTACTGAAACCAGCAAAAACATGCAAGAGAAGAGGAGGGCTGCTTTCACCATCCATTTCTGTGTCTGTAATTATCAAGCACTTCTTTTCCTTTTACATCTTGCCGCTTCTAGGACCACCACCAGACCTCAGGAACCCTGGATGCACTGGTTTACTGATATTTCACTGAGACCCATAGTTGGCCCCAGCCTTGGGTGACTGAATTAAAAAAAAAACTTGAAGGAAAGACTGGTAATTGTTGGGTGGAGTGATGTTTGCACTCCTCGGATCCCTTGCCTAGGTTAGAACAGGTGCCACCTCAGGTCCACAGTCCCCACGGCCCACATGATCCACACAGTGGCCTGCTTGTCTTCAGGAGTCTTCCAGGCTCTGCTTCATCAAGGACTGAAAGGCATGCAGGTGTTCTACAAGGTGAACAGATAAGAGGAAACACTCACAGAGCAGGAAAATGCATGGGCTTAGCTCCCAGAAGTTAAAATGGCAAATCATTTCACTTTCTTAGCTTCCCAGCTACTCCAAGCCCTGGAATGAGAATGCTCAACATCTTGGCTAATAGGGACAGTCAGGTGGGGTTTCATTTCCTCTTTTATGAAATTTTCCTATATCTTAGAGTCAGAAAGGCATTTGGAAAAAGATATATTGAATCACTTAATTAAAGTAAGGCTTATACTGGGTGGGATTTCAATAACGCATATTAAAAAAGAAAGCCATAAATTGTATAATAGTGTAATTCACACAAGGCATGGTGATAGATACCTGTAATCCTAGCTACTCAGGAGACTGAGGCAGGAGGATCACAAATTTGAGGCTAGCCTGGGCAATTTAGCAAGACTGTCTCAACATAAAATAAAAAAAGACCTGGGAGGTAACTCAGTGATAAAGCACTCCCTAGCATAGTTAAGATCCTAGGTTCCAGTTTCACGAGAGAGAGAGAGAGAGAGAGAGAGAGAGAGAGAGAGAGAGGAGGTAGGGGGTAGGGGAGAGTGGAACAGAGGGAAGGAGAGGAGAGGAGAGGAGAGGCAAGGCGAGGAGAGCACAGAATGGGTCAACGTGGTGACACTAACCGTAGTGGTGGTTCGTGCTCATGTCCCAGCTACTTGGGAGGCTGAGGCAAGAGGATCATTTGAGTCTACAAGTTCAAGATCAGCTTGGGCAACAGAGCAAGACTGTCTCAGAAAACAAACAAACAAACAAAAGCAACAAATGTAACTCCTGCTCCCCAGTGCTTCCTTGCACGCTATGGAGGTAATGATGGGCATGCTGAGTTAAGTTGCTAGGTGTGGCAGACCACCATGGCCACAGTCAGAGCAGGCTGTAATATGGAGCAGGCATTTTCTACTCATAATTGGCTATAATGTACTCAGAGCTGGACCAAAGCCTACATGGCTAACAGGAGCAGGTGGGAAAGCACCAAAGACTAGTACGGCTTCCTCGACAAAGGCTGCCGCAGAGTCTAAGTCTTGATCTGTGAAGCTGCAGGGTTCCTAGTGATGTAACACTGCCATAAGAATCTAATCGCTCCAATCCACATTCCTTTTCCAGAGCTTCCCATCCCTTAATTATTTTCAGTAACTGACTAGTTAACCATAAATGACCTTTGGTCAGTTCTGCAAGGATGTCTGATCCTATCTACAAACCTTGCCTGTGTCAGCTGATATCACCGGATGCCACACGAGTCCCTCTACCCTATTTTTATCCACACCTGTATAATCAATAAATACTGACAGACCTGGTTGCTTGTGGTCCTTGCCATATGCTTGGTCTCAGTGCCACACACTTGGCTTGGCCCATCCCAGTTCCCTGATATCTGTTTAAGTTTTGTTTTTGTGTCTTTCTTTTGCCTTGTATCATATTGCTTTCCAGGAGATCAGGGCTTGAGGCTGGGGATCCAATAGCTAGGGACAGAAGCTGATGAACACTCAGCCTGGACACTGTGTGTCTCTGAACAACCAGCCACCCTGTGCACTTTGTCCCATCCTGTTGACTCCTGGAGTTCTGTACTCTGGCAAAACAAGGTTTATACAGCAAAAAGTGCACATTTTGGGGTCCGCTACATATGGATTAAAATCCCACTGACTACTTAGTAGGTAGGAAATCATTAGCAAGACACTTGACACCGGCTTTTCCTATTGCAAAATGGCAGTCGTGCCATCTCCTAACTTTGGGAGAAGTACATCAGTGAACCTGTAAGTGCTCCTCTGGGCCTGGCACACAGTAGAGTAAGACTATCCCTCTTTATTTGTGGAGATATGTTCCAGGGCCCCCCAGGGATGCCTGAAACTGTAGATCTTACCAAACTCTGTATTTACATGATACCTCTGATAATCTTTAATTTGAAAATTAGGTACCCTAAAGGATTAACAGCAGTAATGATAAGACAGAACAATATAATAATTTAAATTGCAGTAAAATCGCCAACCTCACTGCTCTTGTGGTTATGGGATATTGTTAAGTAAAATAAGAGTTACCTGAATACAAGCACTGAGCTACTGTGACAGTCACCCTAATAACCATAATGGTGAGTGAGGAACTAAGAGGCAGGTAGCACATACTTCCTTGTCCAGTGGAAACACTGGACAAAGGGATGATTCACAGCCCAAGCAAGACTGAGCAGGTTGTTCATCTGGCAGAGAATTCATTATGCCAGTCAGAATGGTGAGCAATTTAAAACTTACGAATCGTTTATCTCTGGTATGTTCCATTTAATAAGTTCAGACTGTGGGTAACAGAAACTGCGGAAAGACTCTGAATAAGGTGGAGGGCCAGTTGTATGAAAATACTTTATAAAAAGAATTAACTACCGTATTATTATTATTAGAGTAGAAACTGAGATTAAATATATTTTTATAACAGAAAGGTATTCCCAAAAGACTTGGGTGTATTCAGTGAGATACCACTGTGTTTAACCCAGCACCGTGTCTCATGGACCATATAAAGGAAAGGTACATTTCAGCATCAGTTACTCTCCTCTGGGTTTTCTTTCTTTGTAGCATTCCAATCATTAGGGAACTGAGCTATCAACAGACTCATTTTTCTAGACTACAAGGAAATATTCTCAGAATTGGTTGTTAGAATCTACAAATGAGCCCACAACATTGTATTTGTGTTACTACTCTCAAAGTCCTCTGGTACCAATAATTTTTATAAGCATCATGTTAAGGAGGACCTGTCTTGAGTGCCTGTCTCTCCCTGACTTGGCTGCTTTTTTAGGGAGATACTAAGCTGCCTGGTGAACTGAGCAACCAGGACTGCAGTGAGAGAAAGGAAGAGGAGAAACCTAAATGGATTGCAAGACTGCTGACTGCTCTTGTGTGTGTTCCAGGGCTAAAGAGGTCCGGGAGCAAAATGTGGAGATTATTGTCAGTTACTGAGTAAATTATTAAAAGGAAATGAAAAGAGAACTATACATGAGACTGGATTGTGGGAGGTGTGCACCACTGGAGAATATGCAGAGAGAAGGGTAGAAATACAAGGAGAGAAAGAGAGAAAGAAAAAGAAAAAGAAAGAGAGAAAGGAGGGGTAACAGAGAGAAACAGAGATAAAGAGACAGAGAAAGACAGAGATCAAATTAGACAGAAAGACTAAAGAGATAAATGAGAGAAAATGAGAGACAGAAAGACAAAGAGAGAGAGATAGAAAGAGAGACAAAAAGAGATAAAGAAAGGCAAAGACAGTAGGGGAGGGGGCACACAGGAACTTAGACATGGTCTCTTTAGAACATACCCTAAAAAGGCTGAAGTTGGGAAGGTATGGAGCAGGAGCCTTTCTCCCTAGGTCCTGGATGTGCTGAAATAGGTTCACACTGAGTTGCAAACACCCCTGTTTTCTGCAGCCACAAAACACAAATCCCGAGACCTGCCCAACAAGGTTGGGGGATGCACGTCGTGTGCCAGCCCAGCTACTCAGAGCCAAGAGAACCCAGCTGCTCATCTCAGCAAAGGAGTGGGTGGGGCGTCCAGAGGCCCAGACTCCCCATAGCATCAGGAATACAGCGGTCAGGCAGGGACACAGACCAAGTCTATGACTTCAGTGCCCACGATAACAACCAACCAAAG
The DNA here is from genome assembly GCF_053883595.1 of Heterocephalus glaber. Classification (NCBI taxonomy): domain Eukaryota; kingdom Metazoa; phylum Chordata; class Mammalia; order Rodentia; family Bathyergidae; genus Heterocephalus; species Heterocephalus glaber. The sequence goes on along the minus strand of NW_028258433.1, from coordinate 1,591,842 downwards.
AACACCACTCATTTACCTGGCTGCTGAAAATAACACCCATAATTACCCCTCACTTCTAGACTTCCCTGCTCCAAACAGTCCCCAGGCCCTCAGGCACTCTGGATGCCAATCTGTGTGTTGACCCCTCCCTGCCTGTATGCCCTTGGACTCTCCACCTGACAGGCAGGAGAGGTGTGCCCACAAAAGACTGCTTCCCTGGAACAGCTGCCCAGGGCATTAGCTCTTCCACAGCTGGGGCTGGGGAGAGAATGGGCAATATCCCCAGTGTAAAGGGAGGACTCTGAGAGAACACTGTGATCCCCCTACAGATGTCCTCATCTTCTCACTAGAATGACTATCCAGAGCCCTCCTTTAGTTTCCACCATTTGGAAATAAGGTGAATCATTTAATATGGAAACAATTCTATGTCTGGCCTCTGAGACCTGACACCACCTGCACTGACCTCCCAGGATCAGGAGGCAGAAGCCCCTGGCCTGAGTATAGACCTCCACTCCATCAACCAATGGGTGAGATTGTAAAACAAAGCCAGCCAACTTTGGAGGCACCTTATTACAAGGTCCTTCAACATGACGTCTCTGCCTATGCACGAATGTGGTTATCATATGGCAAATGATCAGCCTGTGGAACAGTGCTTCTGAAAACAGCCCACCTCTGCTGGGCACTAAAGATGGTGGAGCCCAGCTTCCTTTGCTTTGGACAATGACCAGGAGGCAGTGGTGGAAAGGCACCAGCCTGGGCCCAGAAGGAGAGGTGGACAAGGACATCTCCTTCATAGACTTTAACTTCTCAGGTGATAGCCAGGAGACTGGGAGAGTGGGTGTTTTGGCTGCAGGAGCTGGGAGGTGAGAGGTTCTGACACAGTCAGTCCTCCACAATGCACCTTGTACACACACCTCATGGAGCACGTGTGATTGTGGAGTGTAGAGAGCTGAGTGGTTTTCATACACCTCAGCCTCAAAGCACTACTATGCCTGGGGCAGTTTAATGATTTTGCAAAAGTGGTTCTGCCCATATGATCCTCTACGTTACTTCCCCACAGATGTTGGCAACTGGTGGAGAGGGGAGAAGCCATTCACTTTTCCTCACTCATGGCTAGGTCCATGGCTGAGCCTTCTCTAGCAAAAGGCAGATTAACAAGAAGAAAACATTTATTTAAAGTTTTACACAACATAGGATCCTTCAGAAATGAAAACCCTGAGAAAAAGAGAAACCTGCATGTTTTTATGATCAAGTTTGATGAAGAATTAGATAGTAGTGCAGAAGTCTGATCGTATGAAAGAGGATGTGATCTAATGGTACTAAGCTGGGGGACTTAGCAAGGCCTGTTTAGATTCCTCTCTGTGTCCCTATGTCTTTGGAAATAAGAATATTTCTTTCTTCCAGGTGTGTCTCACATGAAGGCGTTATGACTTCATTGGAAGAAGGGCAGAGAAGTCTTTTATGGCCTGCTTCAGGGAAAGGACATGAGAAAACCAGAAAATCCGTTCTGGCTCTGCTGTTTTCTCAAATGCCAAGGTGCTACATTTGAGGGTAGTGTGTCCTGAGTCCCATTCACTAGCCATCATGATGGAGGTAATTCTATTGCAGCCAAAATTTGTATAAAAAAATACTCTAGGATCCTAAGACAGACGTGTCTTCTCAAACACAAATATGTAGCAAATAATGAGGGCTAGAAAGGCCTGGAAAGGCAATAGTATTTGAGCTGGGCTTTGAAGCAAAATGGGAATTTTCCAGTAAAAAAGAAGATAGAAACATCAAATTCTGAAGCAGAGACCGCAAAAGATGGCTGTCAGGCAGGGATGAAGTAGCCTCTTTGTTACCTCACAATGGTCTTGCTTGTGTATGCAGTTGTCAGCTCAGGAGTACAGAGCAGGAAGGGATTCGGGAACACACCCACTTCAGGCATCTTTTTATGGATAAGCAAGCTGAGGCCAAAGAAGGTTGAATGAGTTTTTCAAGTAAGGTAGCTTGTTGTTAGAGAGAAGCATGATTTTAACAAAACCCTATTATGAGAACACAACCTAACATGTTTTGTGTTAACACTTGCAAGATTTTGCCTGCCTGTAACACCTCACCTGATACTGTATTTATATGAAAATAAGAGTTGTTGGGTTAATCAGCTTTCCATTATTATAACAAACACCTGAAATAATAAACTTAGAAGAGAGAAGGTTTATTTTAGCTGCACTTTGGGAGGTTCCAGTTCACAATCAGTTGGCCTGGTGGCTTTGGGCCTGTGTCTAGATAATATACCATCATGGCAGTGTCTGATGGAGCAAAACCACTTGTCTCATGGTCAGGAAACAAAAGAAAGAAAGAGGAAGAGACTGAAGTCTCACTGTCCTCTTTGATGGCACGCCCCCAGTGGCCCAAGGACTTTCCACTGGCCACATCTCCTAAAAGTTGCATCACCTACCAGTAATACTGCCCTGGGGGCCAAGATGTTAACATGTGAGCCTTTGGGGGATGTTCAAGACCTAAACTATAGTAAGGACTCTTAGGGCTTTGGAGATGGTCACTTTTAAGGGACTTCACATTGAATCAATAATATGGAGGTAGGAAAGACACTTTTAGTGGCTGAGGAAATCTGTCTCCTGAATTTTTCTGCTAAGCATCTTTGATTAGAGAAGTAAGTTTACATCAGAAAAAAATGGGAAAACATCTGTGTCTATAACTAATTAAAAAGATGTGTGATCAACAAACGCCCTCCTCTCCTACACTCGGGGAAGAGCTCATTACTGTCGCTAAAAGGCATCCTGGAAACTTCTCCCCTGGGAGATTCACTGTACATTGATTATCTGCACTCCCAATAGCAGCAGGCCACATTATTTGTGTTTGTCAGGACATTTTACTTTGCTGGTTTTAGACCTAGTTTCCTGAGCTAAAAGCAGGATCCCAGTTTCCACCCATCAAATGGGACTTCAGAGCTCTCCCTACCTTTCCATTGGTATAAAGTAAACAGCATCAACTTGAATGTACTTTACCTCAGACCAAATGGGACCAGGACCTCAGAAACAGGAAACCAGCAGAGTAGGCCTTGGACATGGCTTCCCTGGGTTCAGCTTATCATGGTATTCCCAAATGGATGGCTGCTTTCATCACTCACTGACTGCAACCTTTGACCTCTCTACTCTGCTGACGATAATGATGTGTGACTTCCTGGTGAAGGTACAGGAAGAAAATTAGGTAAGGAAATCCTTAAGATCTTTTGAGAATTCATTATGGTTTCAAGAGTGTCAGAGAAAAAGATAGAGTGACAAGCAAAGGAAAATAGTCACTTTTAATGAGAAACTCAGAACTCCCCATTGAGGACATCACCTGTGGAAAGATTGGATGGAGGTGTGGAGCAAGACAAGTCTCAAGCAGCCCCAAACAGAAGGACCACAGCTGGAGGCCCCCTTTAATCATCTCCACCTCATTTCTCTCCTTGAGGTTTCCCAAGCCAGGCCCTAGCCCTTTCTCCAGCCCTTCACAGAGCACCCAATCATCACTTAGAAACTGTCCTCTCCTTCTCCCTCCCTGAGTATTCTGTCAAGAGCCTCCCCTCCGCAGCAGGGTGCGAGGGCCTCAGGGTGCCAAGCTCACCGGGCAGTCTTGCCACCAGAGAGCCTTCTGTGACTTAGCGATCTCCTTGTCTTTATCTTCTCGGTCCCAGAGGCTAGCAGAGGGTATTGTACAAAGAATGTAATTCGTACATTTGCACAATGTATTTCACTCAAGAAGCCAATGAATAAATGGTGTTTACAGTTTCTGGGTCTTGCTTTCCTTTGACCTCTCTCTTTCACCAGGTTCTGACGAGGTTACTTATGTTTTCTCCGGGTCCCAGCCGCCCTGAGACCCAGGTTAGCGCTACTGGTCTCTCAACCACACAAAAGCTGACTCAGCAACTTCCCTGGACGGCGGCCAAGGAGCCCCCTGGACCTGTCTTGGGCAGCAGCCTGCTCTGCTCCCCTGAGCTCCTCCCCAAGACGCTCCTGCAAGGCCAACTGGTCTCCTACCTTTCATCTGCTTCTGCTCTTAAAGTTTCTCGTGCATTTTTCTGGGTGCAGGTTATATGATTTTTCTTCTTCTCAGAATAGTGACACAGTCGTGGTTTAAAAAATTGCACAATCAAAGAAAGTATAAAGAAGCAAACAGAAACAGTTTGTAAAGGACCTTGCTTGGCCTCTGCACTTCTTGCCCCTTTCTGCTCTTTCCTTCCTTCCCCTCCCCCAACCTCCCAGCTCCTAATCTACCTGGAAGGACTCTCACTTTAGCATTTTCAGGTCTCTTTATCTTCAGGGACAAAGATTAGCATAAGGATTAACAAATAATAACCTAATTATTTTTCATTCACCACAAACCCAGCTGGATTAAGGTTATTCTTAAATTGCATACTTTTGGCAAGAGGGTAAAAGACACATGAGAAACTGCTGAAGTGTCTTAAACCCAACAACACATAAAGAGGCAAAGGGAGCACATGGAGATGTAAGAGAGACAGAGAAAGGTCCTGCTTTCCACGGTGGGTGAGTTTGTTCTGCCTGGACAGAAAAGCGTGGTCTGAATGATTTCTCATGATCCCTTTGGGCCTCATATAATGTAATGTAGTTTCAGGACAATAATGCATTCACTGTGAGAGTTTTGCACAGCAGAGAGGGCCGTGGCCAGTTTTGTCTTCCCAGGAGGCCTTTGTGAAGGTCGCACAGGCAGGCCACCTAGGTCAAGCGGAGCTGATGATGAGCTTCAGCAGACACTCTGTGCTCATCCTCCCTGGATTCAGGGTGACTACCAAGATCCTCCCAATGTTAGTATCAGTGGAAATGAGACCAAGAGGTCTCCTACTGAGGAATTTGAATCTAGATATTAAACAGCAGGATCACTAAGTTTTCTCAAAGAAGGAAAATTGGATTTTCCAGTGATACTTGGTGTTAGAGATCTATAAGTCTTCACTACATACTCGTCTTGAAGCAGGATTATGGACTGATTTATACTTCTTTTATGGTTTGAATGTGTTCCCCAAAGTTCATGTGTTGGAAATTCATTCACCTGATGAGGGCCTTCTTGCTGTGTCGTCCCATGACAAAGGGCATCACACTGCCAGACACAGCACACATGCTAGCTCAGGCTCCTCTTCCTTTTCCTGAAAGCCGTGCTTGCTTATAGCTCAATCTTTGACTTCCCAGCTTCCAAGACTCAAAGAAATAGATCTCTGTTCTTTATAAATTACCCCATCGGTGGCATTCTGTTGTAGAAACACAAAATGGGGTAAGACAATTTCCAAAGAGAAAACCTAATTCCCAAAGTCTAGGTGGGATCTGCAACTTTTACAAAAGACAGTGATAGAGGTTGAAGAGGCAGTTGTAGAGCAAAACACACAGCATTTTACTCCAAGTTTCCTTATTAGATGTCTGCTTTCTAATCTCTGTTCTTGGCACTCAATATTTGCTTTTTCAATTGTTGATTTAATAACTTTTTGTAGGGACTAACCTCTGGTTCAGTACTGATCTGAGAGCTTCTGATGTGTGAAAGCTTGAAACCTTGAGTGTGAGCCACCCAGAGGTGCCTCAAAGAGGTTAGCCAGACAGGTCAAGATGTGGAAATGCCATCCAGATAGAAGATCCTTGGCTTGAGTGGGTAGACTGTCGGTTTGTGGCATCCTACAGACTGGCAAAAGCTAAGACCTTCCCTGCAATGGAAAGGAGGTTTGCTTGACCTGTAGAAAATAGAGAACCAACAGAGAATTTATGTATTGGTCTGGTTTCTATCTATATTTTTCATTTTTGTCCTGGCCTCCTGCTCAGGAAACATATGATCAGCATTCTCCTGCTAAAAACCTATCTTGTATTTGAAAACAATCATATCTAACCACTTGAGTTTTTCCTCTTGAGCCTCAATCCTCCTAATGCTTAAATCTTTCCACATGGGGCCTCTTTTTCATCACACATTCTGTCTTTTTATTCATGTCACTCGTCTTTGGATCATCTCAACTCTTTCCATATCTTTGAAAAGTATGAGAGGGTAGTCTTATAGCTTCCTAAGAAAGTGCAGCATAAGAGAATGACTGCTTCTCAAATGCAATTTTCTTTCTCTTTTTTTTGCTTAAATTCTTTTATTGGTACATTTTAGGTGTACAATATGTTTACTTTTATCATTGAGTGCTTGTACCTGTACATGATGTATCTTGGTTCTTATTTTTTTCCCCATTCCCAGTGCTCCCTTCACCCCCTCCACCCGTCCTTATTTACAGAGACTTTGTTTCCATTTTTTCCTTTTCCCATATTTTTTCCTTTCCCTTCTTTCCTTTCCCCTTCCCCTCCCACTTCCCCTCCCCTTTGGATGTTTTCTTCCTATTTCAAATTATCAATTATTCATTTTAATCATTTTAATCTTCATTTACACTTTCAGTTTCTCACACTAGAGAAACTATTCGGTATTTACACATGTGTGTCCTATTTATTTCACTTAAGAGTATGGCCTCAATATGCATCCATTTAGCTACAAATGTCTCTAGTTCCTCATTCTTTATGGCTGAGTAGTACTCCATTTTATTTAAAAAACACATCTTCTTTATCCAATTTCCAATTGATGGGCACTTGGGCTGTTTCCAAGCTTTAGCTATTACAAACTGTGCCGCTATGAACGTGGGTGCTCATATATCGCTGTGGTATGATTCCTTCAATTCTTTTGGGGAGATACCCACCAGGGGAATACCTGGGTCAAATAGGACCTCTAGTCCTAGTTCTTTGAGGTATGTCCATACTGATTTCCACAGTGGTTGCACCAGTGTGCACTCCCACCAACAATGGAGAAGGGTTCCTTTCTCCCCACACCCCTGCCAGCATTTGTTATTGGTTGATTTCTTGATAGCAGCCATTCTTTCTGGGGTGAGGTAGAATCTAGTGTTGTTTTTATTTGCATATCTCCAATGAACAGTGATGTTGTACATTTTTTCATATATTTATTTACTGCTTTTACTTCTTTGTCTGAGAAATGTCTGTTCATTTCAGATGCCCATTTTTGAATTGGGTCTTTGAACTTGGGAGGTCTGATTTCTTTCAGTTCTTTATATATTCTAGATAGTGGTCCTTTGTTTGAGGTACAGCTGCTAAAAACTTTTTCCCACATTGTAGGTTGTCTCTTAGCTCTGTTGGTGGTTTCTCTTGCAGTACAGAAGCTTTTTAATAAGATGAGATCCCAGTTGTTGATTCTTTGTGCTAGTTCCCATGCTACTGAAGTTTTGTTCATAGTCTTTTCTTATGCCAATGTCTTCAAGAGTTCTACTTATCTTACAGCAAGTTTAGTGTCTGCTTCAATATTTAGATCTTTAATCCACTTCAATCTTACTTTAATGCATGGTTATAAGTATGGGTCTAGTTTTAATCTTTGGCAGGTTGAAATCCAGTTTTGCCAACACCGTTTATTGAAGAGGCTATCTTTCTTCCAATGATGGTGGTTGGCTCTTTTGTCAAAGATGAGGTGGCTGAGTATGTCTGGAGTTGTTTCTGCATCTTCTAAGCTATTCCACTGATCCTCAGGTCTGTTTCTTTGCCAGTACAATGCTGTTTTTATCACAGTAGCTTTGTAGTATAGTTTCAAGTTGGGGATTGTGATACCCCCTGCCATATCTCTGTTGCCTAGAATTGCTTTTGCCATTCTAGGTCTCTTCTGGTTCCAAATGAATTTTTGGATTGTTTTCTCTAGTTCTTTGAAATATATTTTTGGAATTTCAATCAGCATTGCATTAAATCTATATAGCAGTTTTGGAAGTATGGCCATTTTCACTATATTGGGTCTTCCTACCCAGGAACAAGGGATGTCTTTCCATTTTCTTATATCCTCTTTGATCTCTTTTTTCAGAGTGCTGTAATTTTCAGTGTCAAATGCAATTTTCTTTTGAATATATTCTAGAATTTAGAGTATTCTGTTATATCTAGAATATTTAGAAACATCTAGAATATTCTTGTATCCCTTCTCAAGAACAATGCTCTTGAATATTTTCCAATCTGGGGTTGATAATGAATTCTATCCTCATTCCCCCATATTTTTACCCAGTAATCTCTCTACAGCCTTCACATGAGTCCACACATATTGTTCCCAGAATGCCAGATTGCATTTACCCCTAATCATGACTGGAAAGACTCCATTTTGCTTTAATTATCTTAGTTTATACTTTGCTATCAGTTTCCTGTAAGTCCTGGATCTCTCCTCTTCTAACTCCAAAATACCTAGTTCTGGAGAAAAAAAAAAAGGTGCTGAGTACCTTCTGATCATGATTTTTTTAAAAAAATAACTAAAAAGCTTTGCAGTAGTTGAAAAACAGGTTCTGGGGATTGCTCACATGTGAGTTACCCGTGTCAAACCTAATTTCTCCTTCTAATGTAATTCTCTCTCCTCAGGCTCCCATTGCTTTTCATTGTTTAAAGACTATGTTAGCTCTAGGGCCTCTGCTAAATTGTTGCTGCCTGGATTTGGGGAATTACTTTGAAACCTACCAGATATGTGGCCTCCTAGCCTCTTGATTCAGGATTCTTTATGATTTGTTAAATTTGGACTTTTGTAGGGCCTCATTTTTTTCACTTGTATATAATTAATTTCTTTCTATCCTAATGTAAATTCAGATTATTTTATCTACCCTTGTTGGGAAACAGTAATGTTGTTAATTAAATTAAGATTTTCACACTACTTTAGAATAGCTTAATGTGAGGAGAAGTTGTTTAGAGATTTTATCAGAGACCGATGAGTAAACAGCCATTAAGTTAAAGAAATTTATTTACAGGTGAATTTTAACATCAAACTGAGAATTTTCTACAGTGTAAAATTCTGTTACTGAGAAACTCAAAAAATGATTCTGCCTTTATTCTTCCTTTTAAGCTCTAACTAGAGAAAGATAGAGGTGAAAATATCACACAGATTTTTTTTCTTCTATTAAAAAAAGTATAAAAAGTCATGAAAGAGTTATGGGAAAAGCTAAAAGCTAATTGTCCCCAGGAAGATTTCATTCACTAGAGAGCATATTAAAATAGAACATTAAACTTTTCAAAGAGGTTTTCGGCTATAGTTTGGATATGAAATGTCCAAAGGCCCGTATGTTAAAGCCTTAGTCACAGCCTGTAGTTCTGTTGGGAGGTGGTGGAACCTTTATGAGGTGGCCGCCTAGTGGGAGGAAATTAGGTCATTGGGGGTGTGTCCTTGAAAAAGGACTGCAGGACTTTGGCCCTTCCTGTTTCTCATTTCTCTCTGCTTCCTTGCTGCCATGAGGTGAACAAGGCTCCACCACCCAGTCCCACCAGAATGTATTGTGCTGCCACAGGCTGAAAGCAACAGGGTGACTCTCTAAAGCCTGAAATCTCTAAATTGTTAACCAAAATAAACCTTCCCTTCTTATAAGTTGATTCTCTTGAGTATTAGGTCACAGTGAAGAAAAGCTAACTAACACATTTTCTGTTTCTCTTATGAGAATCTCATCAGGTGTCCAGGGCATGTCCAGCCACCCTGTCCTATGGCAGAGATATGGAGACAGGAGAACTTAGGCAGCTTGTCTAAGGTCCCAGAGTGAGGTAGTAAACACAACTACAAATGAACCTGTGCCCATCTGTTTTATAGAAACATTTTCACTCAGTGCTATTACCCAACCTATCACCACTGTCCTACAACCACCCACCAGAAAGTATACTATAGGATCCAAGATGGAGACCAGAAGATCCAAGAGGATGTGATAAAGATAGGATATAATGCTCATTAGTGCAGGGGGGCTTCCACTTTCTGGAAGCCATTCATCCCCTAGGGCCAGGATAGCTGATGGCACTCTGAATAATACACTGAGCACAGCCTGACATATCCCACTATGAACGACATCATGAATGAGGGCCATGGTGGGAGTTTAAGCCATGCACTCAAAGAAGAAAGAGACATTGGTAAGACACAGGAGATGTGTGAGTGGCTCTTCAAGTATCATATTGCTGAGTGACTTAATGGGAAAACTCAGTTGCCACACTGATTCATTTATTCATTGGATTTTTAAAACAAAATATAATCAAGCACCATCTATGTGCCAAGTATGATAGCTACAGGCTAGGGACACCAGGAGGCTGGACATTGTTGTTGCCTGGACCACTGTGGAAGGAGAACAGAGGCAACAGCTCTGTGGGTTTGAGCTGTGTCTTGTGACATCCTAGGTGACCCAAAGCTGCCACATTTATCTTTCATCTTTCATCCCTTTCTGATTTACATGACACTTCACAAATCTTCATGGTACTATGTCCTGCATCACATGCTTTTTTGCAATTTAGTTTTTAATGGATTTCCCCTGTGCTAAAACATTCTCCAAGATATCAGGAGGGCAAAAATGAAACTTTTTCTACATGTAGTGCCTCCTCCATTATAGAGAATTTTGTTTTATTTTGGGGGTTGCTGGAGATTGAACCCAGGCCCCTGTACATACTAGGCACAAATTCTACCACTGAGCTACACCCTAAACCTCTAAGTTTATCACAGACTTATCTCCCTCTTTAATTTTCCCTTACAATTTTAGTTGATCTTCAGACCCCTAAAGGTGGTATGTTAGTCAGCTTCTGTTGTAAAATACCGAAGACAATCAACTTAAAGTGAGGAAAGATTCATTTAGGCTCATGGTCAGGTTTCAATCCATGGTTGGTTAGTCCTGTTGCATTTGAGCCCCTGGCAGCATATAAAATCAGAGTGTGTGTGGGAAAGCAAAAGCAAAACTGTTCACCTCATTGCCTCTGGAAAGGCATAAGGAGAGACAGGAAAGAGCTTGCATCCCACAATCCCCTTTTGAGGGCATGCCTCTGATGACATAACTTCCTTGCATCAGGCCTCACCTCTTAAAGGTTCCACTACCTCCCAGTAGCACCCTAGACTGGCAACTAAGCCTTCAACTCATGAGCCTTTGGGAGACAATTGTCCAAACCTTGGCAGATAGAACCTATCTTTTGGGAGGTTTGGTTATTGTACTTGCCTAATAACTATAAAAACACTGGATGCTTCTAGCAGTTTTGTTCTTCTGCTTCCAAGACTTAAGCAAGATCATAAAGCAGGCTTAGGGGTGCCTGCCTCCCTGATGGACAGAGGACATAGTAAAGCAGGCTACAAATTCTCCACTGTCTCTTATATATCTGAAGCTCTATGGTCAGGTTTACTCTTGACATAGTCACTGCACCACAATCTTGTAATCAAAATGAAAAAAAATTAAAAAGAAAACAGCAGAATGTCATAACCTGATCCAAGAACCTTGTTAAATTTTTTCCATATGACAAGTAATTTTACATACTTTCAGGGTTCCTTTTAAAAGCTTTTGGGTTATTGAGTCAGACTTACATCCCAGATGTGCAAGCCACCTCTGCTAATTTCCAGCTTTGTGATTGTGGGCCTATAGTATCAGAACCTTTCTGTGTCTCAGTTCCCTCATCTGTAAACTGAGGATAATAACCAGGCATCGTGGCACATACTTGTTGCCCCAGCTACTTGTGAATTTGGGGCAGGAGAATCACTTGAGCCTAGAAGTTAGAAATCAACCTGGGCAACATACTGAGATTCCATTTCTAGATAGTTAAATAGATAGATAGATAGATAGATAGATAGATAGATAGATAGATAGACAGATAGCAGTACCTACTTTCCAGGACTATGGAGATTAAATGATTTTATAGGAGTAAAGTGCCTGGCACATGGTGAGCATTCACAAAATTCCAGCCATGATAAGGAAAGGGAGCTGCTTGAGCAAGACTGACAAATGAGCCTGGCAGGTCAAACCCTGAGGTTGTCATGTATTTACATAGCCACCCTGTTTCCAAATAACTCTGACCAAGCATTGCCCCGAGTTCGTGGAGCACCAACTCTGGAAGCTCAGGTGAAGAAGTGGAGCAGAGAGGGTGGTCTGGGCCCAGCGGGGTGTCCATAGGACCAGCAAGGAGCAACATGTGGGAGAGGGCGACCCAGGGCAGAGTAGCTAAAAACATGTGGGGGATCATAAAAGAGAGAACCAGGGGAGCCTGCTGAGCACTTGTCACCTGTGCTTGGCACCTATGATTATTCACATTTGGGGGTCGTGAGGGAAGAGAAAGAAACATGGGCACAGCCAAGATGATCGCTGAAACTACTCACTGGCTAATTCTGGATGGATAATTAAAAGCCCAATGTGCAGTGCTCAGAAGAAAAGAGTAACTGTATGCTGGAATCCAGCAGATCACGGAGCTGGGTATGCAAAGAGAATTGATAGCTTATGGGTGGACAGCACACTGTGGGTGAAGCAGTCACCTGAGAAGATAGAACTCAAACTTGCTGCCACCACCCCCCATCGCCTCTGGACCTGGCCAGCTGTAGGGGAGGGAGTGACACACGTGGAATTCATCACTTGCCATACAACACACGTGGATGGCATGGTGAAGAAGGGATCCATGTGTGTTTCTAGCCAAGAAAAATCCAGAGCTGCCCTTTGCACAATGTTAGAAATGAGGAAAAAATGTGCTTTAAAATTTAAATTTCTGGCACAAGAAATCATTGTCAGTGTTCTATATACAACAGACTCCCCTTATCCACAGTTTCAGTCACCTGTGGTCAGCCGAGGTCAGTACAGCACAGTAAATATTTTGAGAGAGAGAACACATTTATATAACTTTTATTACACTGTATTGCTATCATTGTTCTATTTTCTTATGAGCTATTATTGTTAATCTCTTACTATGACTAATTTATAATTTAAATTTCATCATAGATATGTATGCGCAGGACAAACCATCATATGTACGAGTTATCTACTGAGGTCTTGAACTACATTTCACATGGATGGGGGGACAACTGTATACAGTAGTCCCAGTCAGCAGACATAGTAGAGGCTCACAGGAATGTTCTCCCACTCTACATAATGTCCCTCCGTGTAGCTCTGTCTCTAGGTAGGAAGGGGCAGAACTTTGCTAAAGAAGCTTACTAGACCTGTCTCTGTGAATAGGAAGGTCTTTGTAAAGAAGTATCCAGACCTTGGCTATTTCACTATTGCTGTCAATTGTCAGACCACCTCCTGGACCAGTGACACCATGACAGATAATAAAGAGTTGCTGGTGAAATGCCTCACAGTACGGTTAGAGAACAAGGAAGCAAGAAAAATAAATGGCACTGTATGTATTGGGAAGGGTATGAGTTGACTTTTCAACCCAAGAAGGCAAAAGGAAGAGGAGAAAAAATATACTCTCTAGCTCATTTTAAGTGAGCAAAATTGGACTCTAAATAACAGCACTTAATAAAAAAAAATTTTGTGGTCTAATTCAAACAGCTCCCAACACAGAGGTAGAGAGGCAGGCCTCTGACACAGGGCCTGACGGAGCTAGATGCCACTGCTGTCCTGGAGAGGCTGACAAGGTCAGGGGGTGATGAAAGCACAAGAGGGGGGCTTTAATCCCACCCTGAGAGGTAGAGGAGTGCACCAGGGACAGGGAAAAGGCCGGAGGAGAGCGGCAATGACACTGGCAAAATGCTGATCAGCACTGAGCCCGGGTGACGAGTATGTAGACGTTTCCTAGTCTTTTTACGTTCTTGTGTGTTCAGAAATTTCCCTGATAAGTTGGGGAGGTGGGGAGGGCAGAGGAAGGATAGGAAAAGCTATATCTCTATTTTATTGGAGCATATTTTGACCTTGTTAGTGGGGTTATCTTGACTGTGCTGGGGAAGGGGTGGACGGAAACCAAGAAGTAATTAGAAATGGGAAAGAAAGGGCTTGGGTGTAGCTCAGCAGTACAGCCTTTGCCTAGGATGTGTCGGGGCCCTGAGTTCAATCCCGGGCACCACAGAAAGAGGGGCTGTTTGAGAGAGAGAGAGGAGAGAGGATTGCAGAGAGCAGGGCAGACTCCGGAGAGACAAGGCAGGGCCCTGAGGACCTATGAGCAAGAGCCAGAAAAGCCACTTGAACAAGATTAGATGCACTCATTCCTTCCACAAGTGCTTACCAAGTACCTTGCTCTGAGCCCTGGAGGCAAAGCATGAAGCAAATAGAAGGCGTCTCGGCCCACATGGCACTGATGTCCTAGGAAGGGGAAGGTGAGCAGCTGAGCAGGACTTGAAAGACTCCCTGGGTGGGGGCTCCCCTTCCCTCAGTCAGCCCTGTCACTGCTTCTGGTAATGTTTGATTCTTCTTTCCAAGAGCTCATGAGGGGGCCATGGAGTTAAGACAACCTAAGAGAGGAGGAGCAGAGTGCCAGTCACCAAGGTCATCCTTCCTTTGCTGAAAATGTGAGTGTCTCCTCTCCCATCCCTTTTGAGAGAGGTCTGTTAATGCCAACACACTCAGCCTGGCCTAAAAGAATTGGCTGAATCCTGACGGGTTTGCTCTGTGGCCCAGAATGGCAGCTGGTGACATCACCAGTACAGTACGGGAGAAGGCTGAGTGAGTATGCAATTTTAAATTAGAGTATCAGGCTTTCTGGTGGGAATGTGTTGCGGAGCCAGAAAGCTGCTCCAGGAAGTTCCAAGCCCTCTCTTCCTCACCTTGACCTCCACTGAGCGAGTGCTCCCAGACCTGTTTGGAGGCTGCCCACACCCACCAGGGTGCACCCTGCCACCCTCCATGCCCTGTGCCCTCCTGGGCTTTGCTCTCTACCAGGAGGGTCTCCACACTGTGCTCTGCTTTTGTCACCCTGCTGGGACTTTCCTACTCAGGGATGCTGTGATTGAGTGGAAACATGATCAGCTCCCTAAAAAGGCAGCCCTGGAAAGTGACTACATAGAGGTGCAGCCCAAGTATCAGAGTAGAGTTTGTTAGCTGGTTGTTGAAAAACTGCAGTGAAACTCATTGGTAAGCACCTAATGAGACATCCCAGGGTCAAAAGCCTCGTGTTATTTTTAGCACTTGGAGCTGACATCTACAAACATCTGTACAGATAGCTGCTGGGAATGAGAGGGACAAGCAGAGCTCACATTAAGCAGAAGGACATGATGACATGATGCTCGGGGACAGTGGCCTGGGGACCAGCAGAGGGCAAGGCAGAGAGAATGTCAGTTCCCAGTTCTGCTCTGTCTGGGACGTGGCATGAGTGTGTTGGGGCTCCATGGCCCATTGTGCTTGTGTGCAAGAACCCTGAGGGAGACTCTTGCCCTCTCTCTGGTGGCCCCTCTGAAGGCTGGGCCCCAGCATGCTGCTCTGCCACCGTGCTGGGCAGACGCTACACGCTCTGCAAGCTGTGATCTCTGTGCCCGTTCCTGGTGGAGGTAGCTGCTATCTGGGGCCAGTCAGCTTCACAGCTGCAGGGCTCAGGCCCACACTCTTGTCCAGGGCTCCTCTACCAGGAAAACACGTAGGCCCTTTCTCTCCCTCTCTTTGCTCATACCTGCTCTCAGGCAGGCTGCAGCTGCACACCAGCTCTTGTCTGCTGAGTCCTCTGTGGCCACTGGACCTCTTGTTCTTCCCAGGCAAATGCTGGAGAGACATTCTGCTGCACTCCTATATTTAGCCCCATTGGGTAATAGAGTGACAATAACACTCTGTACTCAGGGAGCACCTTTGGTAAGATGAATGTGATGCACTCTGAATATTAACAGCACAGCACCCTTGGGGAGGAAGGACGTGCTCAGCCTTAGGATCCCAGGCTCACAGCCAGAGACCCTGAGCCTGCAGAAGTGGGGGATGCCCCAGGGCTGGAAAAAAACTAGGAGCTGCTCCAGGGAGGTTTTCACCAACCTGTCTCTTTGTGTACCTGTTGTAGCTGCTTCTTTTCTTGACCCAGAAAGTTTCCTTCATTCACACTGGTGTCCCTGTGCCCAGGCATGCTTGGAACATGGCTTTACACCTCACACAACAGTATTGAGAGAAACACAGAAATGCTGACTGTGCTGTGGCCTGCATTTGCTTCCCCTGAAGTAGCCAAGCAGATGCTCCACTTCATGGAAGTGGCTGGACACAGCCAGTCCTGGGGTGAGAGGGACAAGGCTGAGAGATTCCTAGGTAAGAGTCCTCAAGGGTTCCTTGGAATCTGTCTTCCCAGAAAGATCAAACTACAGCATATGTTGGGAGCTCCAAGCCAACGGCTCTCTTCATTTCGTCATCACTGATACTTAACACTCCCTGGTAGAAGGGGCTTCAGCAAAGGCAGAAGTGGAAGAGGCTATGCTCACTAGTCAGGAGCATGGCCCTTGGGGTAGGACAGTGCTATAACTAAGGATCCAGGCTTTGTGTTTCCCAAACCCCAATATCTACCCCAATACGTACCCCATCCCACAACTGATAGTTGACACTATTTCATGGAGAGGTGATTTCCATTTCCTTCCCTCTTAAACCCAGCATGTGTGTGTGTGTGTGTGGGGGGGTTACCTGGAATTTCCTCTATCACTAGGATATAGTAGGCATAATAGGGCCTGACTTCCAAGACATGGGCGTGAAAGGCAGTACCATTTCTTTCTTGGTGTTTGAAATTCCTACTCCCTCTGGGAGAAGCCACCCATCCTGCTCCGTATTCAGCAGCCCTGTGGAGAAGCCTGGGTGGAGGGAATCTGTGGCCTCCTTTGTCCAGTTTCCTGGGCTTGTGAGTGGGCCATTCCAGGAGCATCTGTCCCACCTGAGCAGGTCATTGGGTGACTGCAGCCCCAGCAACTGCAGGAGAGTTCTCCCAGCAAGAACTACCAGGCCACCATTCTCCTGAATCCCTTGCCAGCAGAGACAGAGATCATTATCGTTCTTTAACTACTATGGGGATGATAGCATTACATAACTAAAACACCATTCTAGGCAGAAGGGTGTTGTAGAAAAATCAATCAGCACACTATGTACAGAATGGATTGTAGAGGAGCAAGACTGGAACAGGACTACCCCTATGGAAATGGCCACTGTGGTAATAACGCTTATTTCAGAGAAGCATATTCTGTGAGATTCCAGGTTTAAAGTGCCTAACAATGTGTGATTCAGAGAAGAGGGTCAATCAGAACCACTAGTAAACAGTTTGGGGATTTTTTGGTGACTGATGACAGAAACCCACATTCCTTGTGATTTCTGCTTTGCCACATGTAGCTTCCATTCGCAAAGTCATCTCACAGTGCAAAATGGCTACTAGAGTACCAACCCTTACATCTGAGTTCCAGCCACTTGGAAGAAGAAAGGGAAAAATGAGATCATGTTCTGTCTGTTCAAGGACACAAGAAGTTGCACATACCAGTTCTACTTGGATCCTATTGATCAAAATTAAGTCACATGGTCACGCCAATCTGTCAGGGAGGCTAGGAAATGTAGTCTTTATCCTGTGTAGTCAAGGGCACAGTTAAAAGCTGGATATTCTGTTACTAAGAAGAGGAAAATGGGTATTGGGGAAATAACAAGCATTCTGCTGCAGATGCCAAGTCTCCTCAGTGACTGAAAGGCCATGTTTCTGATGGAAACTGTGGTAGAGATCTGAATCAGACTCTACTCCTCAGATTTTCTCTGTCTCACATCTCTAAGATTTTTGGCTACTGTCGTGCTGACCAACTCTCAAGAGCTTGAGAATGTCTGCTCTCCCATCCAGCCACAGGTGCGCATCAGCTTAGTGCCTCCCCCCTAGCTGGAATGTCTCTGTTGAGCTCTGCCACAAGACATTGTGGACCCACACAATGTCTATGTTATGGTTTACATACGAAGCTTCCCCCAAGATTCATGTATTGAGGCCCTGACCCCACAAAGCAGCAGTGTTCAGAGGTGGAGCCTAGAGAGCTGAGTGGGTCATGGAGGTGCCTCTCATCAGTGAATTAATCCATTAACCCAATGATGAATTCATGACCAAATGAAGTGTTAGGAGGTAAGGCCCAGTTGGAAGCAGTAGGTCACTGTGGGGCGGGGGTGTTTGCAGTGTGTATCTTGTCTCCAACCCCTTCCTCTTGGGCACTTCCCCCTCCCCCTCTCTGCTTCTTGGCTGTTATGAGTTTGACAGTTTCCCTCTGCCTCACCCTTTCACCAAGATGCTTTGCCTTACCATACCAGAGAAAAATGCAGTCAGTTGACCATGGGCAGAAATCTCTGAAACCTTAGCCCAAATAAACTTTCTTCTGCTAAGTTGTTTATGTCAGGTATTTTGTCACAGTGATAGAAAGCTGACTAACGCAGTCCACAAGTGTACAACCAGAAGTGAAGGGAAGTGCTTGCCTGCAGTGCAAACCTTTGACCAAGGGAAGATGGAAGTAGACGGAAAAATGTTCCCCATCTCCTCCCTACCAAAAGCTCTCCTAAGGTGTAGTTATTCATACGGCATCAAAAAAGATACTTCTGCAAGGTGGAAGAGTCAGTTGAGCTTAACAACGATAATGGCCAGCTCAGTTAGGTGCTCTCTTAATGATTTTTCTTCTTTTCTTACTCTTTCCTCACTTCCCTTGGCTGTGTCCTTGGAATGGTACCCTCCAGTACAGCAGAATTCCATATGCTTTGGCCTCTGGCTCTGCTTTCCAGGGAAACCAGACTGAGACAAGGCCAGTCCCAGCATGTCCACACTCCCTGGCCCCTCTTCCCCATTCCCTGGAAGCCAGTGAGGCCTCAGTGCTTCTGGCTTAGGAACATGTAAGAAACTGGCAGGTTAAATGGAGCCCTACTTGGTCTAAGGCATGCCCATCTTTTTATCCCAGTCAAAATCAGCCTCCTATATTTTACAAGGATTTAACAAAATTTCTGATAATTTCAGGTAAAAAAAAAAAATGAAAAATTTTTAAATGACAATTTCCAATCAGTGTCTTTCTAAAAAAAAAAAAAAAAAAAAATCATTCCAAGAGTTTCTTTTTAATAGACCGAATGGGAATACGTAAGGAAACATAAGGGTAAAATCCAGACCATTTTCCAAGAAATTTCATTGCAATTACCTTGCTTTTACCCCATGCATTGGAGAGTCTGCATTTTGCTGGTCTAATTTTGGGCCCTCTGGTCATGTTTACATCACCTGTAAAACAGGGGTTTGGAGTAGTGCTGACACTCTTCACTATGAGCTAATTTTCAGTGCAGCTCCTGTTCACAAAGAGGTAGGCCCTTCTTGAAAGAGAAAGGACCATAAAAATTGAGAAATATTATGCTCTGGTTCCTTCCCTACACTCTCATTCATCAACCTACTTATGATTTTAAAGTATTTGGAGGACATTTGGTGAAAGAAAAATGTGTTTAATAACCAAATGGGGTCATTTTATCAGGATTATACTAAATTAGATCATTTACTTCTCTTTTTTTTTTTTGGTACCAAGGATCAAACTCAGTACCTTCCATTTAGGAGGCAGGTGGTGACACCACTGAGCTAAATCCCCTGCCCTAGATCATTTACTTCTGAAAAAAGTGTAGCCCGATTCAGTGGGACATGAGGGACAAAATATCTATAATCTCTATGACACCTTGAGATGAGACCCCAATGTTTGGAGCAAAGTTTGGATCTGAAATGTTACTCAAGGCCCCACATGTTAAAGACTTGGTCCCCGGGTTGTCACTGTTAGTGGTGGAGACTAAGAGATGGGGCCTAGGCGGAGGAAGTCAAGTTCTTTACATGGCCTTGAAGGGAATTGCAGGACTCTGGTCCCTCTCTCTCTCTCTCTCTCTCTCTAGTTCCTCAGGTGAATGGCTTGCACTACCACCTACTTCACTGTGATGTGCTGTATTGCCACAGGCTTAGAGCAACAGGTCCATTTGCTTATGGACTGAAACTCCCAAAACTGTGAGCCAAAATAAACTTTTCCTCTTCATAAGTTAGTTATCTCTGGTATTTTGTTACAGTAATGGAAAGCTGACCAATATAAAGGGGTAAAACAAATCCAGACCTGTTCAGAGCTGGAATTTAAAAATCCAATTCAACAATGACTATACTTCCAGGCCTTGAAATGTTCCATAATTGGTTAGATATTATAATATTCTTTTCTCTCTTTTCTACAAAGTCACTGTGGCATTTAAATTATTTAATGTTATCATCTTTCCCTCAACCTTTCATTATCTATCTGATATATAAAATAAATTTTGCAATAAAACTGAATTCTTTGTTTCTCAAAATTGGCTTCCTTAATTTAAAATAATCACATCTAATTTCCATGTATATTTCTGTAGCTTATGGATTCATTCTAGGTCATTATATTTAAATTGGTCAACATAGCATTAACAGGTCATTTCCCATAAAAACGATATATTTGATTACACTTTTGGATTTAAGCTGCACTAAAATCTGAGGAAATGGTGAAACCATTGAAGAAAGCATTAACTTTACTTCTTCCTTCTTCCAGATCCAAGGATCTCTGCTTACCCTCGAATTACTTCCACCTCAACTGATTACATATCATTTGAAGGGAACATAATTATTCTCAGTAGTGATGAACCACCCCTAATTTATGAAGCTTGTAAACATTTGGATACTATGACTTTCAGGTTGCAGATATTACTGTCTACCCCACAGTGGGCAGCCACCGAGTATTCAGAGCATATGTTGTCAACAAAAAGTTACATCACAGCTGCCAGGTAAGGGTGTGCCTCACAGGCTGGCCTGGGTTCATTTGAAGCTCTGTGGGTTGAGAAACAGCCACAGAATAAAGCAACATCATCAAGGTTAATAGGTGAAATTCTGGTCCAAATTTAGAAGTTATTCTTGAGGAAAAAAACCTTTTCTCTCTCCCACCCTTGACTCCTATTTGCTGATGTTTTCCTGAATCTTAGAAATTTATTTGCTTTTTACAGCACCCACCATCAAAACAGAGTCTTGCAACTCAGCCAAATATTCTGCTGAGCCAGCCACTGGGAACAAACACTAGGGTGTATGGTGACCACAGGCGTATGTGTATGTTTGTGTGTCGCATTGTGTATGTGTGTGTCTGTGTGTGTTTGTATGAGTGTGTACATGTCTCTCTGTGTGGTATGTGTGAGTTTGTGTGTGATATGCATGTATATGTGTCTCTGTGTGCTTGTGTGTAAATGTGTATATATGTGGTGTTTGGGTGCGGCATGTATGTATATGTGTCTATATGTGTGCATTTACATGTGAGTGTGTGGTGTATGTGTGTGGCACATGTGTGTATGTGTGCATGTATATTTCTTTCCCTCTAACCTCCTCCAGAGCCATCAGGCAATGCTGTCCACATTTCCTAAAATAAATCCGCATCTCCACCCCAGTGAAAGAAACTAGAACAAAACAACAATCAAGGTCGCTCCCTCTCCAAGGTCAGAGTCCAAGGGAAGGAATTAGATCTAATTTGAAACCCACCCTCACCCTCCCAGATTTTCATTCTTTAAGTGTGAGGGAAGGTAACCTTTATTAAATATCATGCCACAGTCTTCAGTGGATGACTCATCTATAATATTATTCTCCTTTGTTAGGGGGAGAAAATGCTTTTCTATGTTTAATTAATGCCAGCGATTCAGCAGTTCCAAAGAGGTGGGTCCTCATTAGTCAAGCAGGGTTTCCATTACACAGAAAGCTTGAGAGGGTTTTACCTCTTCCTGTTGCAGAACCAAAGCCTGTGCTAGACCAGAACAGGGTGGTGCAGTGCTGTTAGTCACCCAGAGAATCAGAGAAAAGGTTGCAAAACCAGGGCTAAATCCCTGTGCCCTGGCTTCCTTATCTGTGCAACAAGGGTGTTGCACTGGAGTTCTGGATCTCTGCCAGCTCACAGATTAGATGACTCTATGAAGTTCATCAGTGTTTGGTCAACATTAGGATGTCCTGGCTGGAAAGCTGGGTTAATAGACAACTTGCAGGCTTAGTTTGGTAACATAGCTAAGAAAGATGATAGAGAATCCAGAGAGGAGAGAGGTCAATCTACCCACTTCAGTGACATAAATATGTCTTTTTTTTTTTTTTAATGAAACAGGGATAAGTCCCAGGCAAAATTTGGTAGTATCAGAATTTTTCCAGCTCCTACGTAATCCTTTTCTTTTATCAATTCTAGCAAGGGATTTAAAAATCAATGACATTGGTTTAGATGCTTTGAAGGTCACTGTTCAAAAGATATAGGAGTTTAAGTGTTATTTTAGTTTATGAATGAAAGATTCCCCCCACCAGAGTTGCTTGCAGGAGCTGATGGCAGGCAGAGGTGCATGTGTCCAGCAGGAGCTTCAGATCTCAACCTGATTGCCTCCCTTCTGGTGCTAGGAAGCTCCCCCTTTCTGGGTCATTCCTTGCTTAACAGAACTGGCACCCCAGATGACACCAACACCCCAGCTGGAAAGCCCTTCTCCAGGGAGAGCCACACCAGGGAGCTGTGCTTGGTAGACTGGTAGACAACTGCCCTCCTTTACCCTGAGCTGCTGTGGACACATGAGCGCTTGCTGAGCTCCTCTCTCAGTATGTTTACATTCTAATTGCTGAGGCATTGGGCAAATCCTCCCAGCCCTCTCAACTGCACGGTCAGCAGCCTGGGGCTCCAGGTGCCCACAAACTCAGAGGGGATGGGATGGAGCATCACTTGCCTTCAGCCAGGAATTCCACCTATCCTATTGGTACCCACAATATGAGGGAAGCATGTCCTGATCCAGCCCCAGCCATTCCCAAATGGATCTCCTTCTCCCTCTGAGATGAAAGAGGAGTGGGTCAGGAAAGACTTGGCATCACCAGGCATTGGGCACTTTAAGGAGAGGGTGCTGCTTGTCAAAGAGGGACCAGGTGTCTACCTATTGGGTAACCAGTGTGGGCTGGTAAATCCAGATGGAGAGAAGCAAGAGATAGTTCCCAGCAGGAGGTGCCAGACTTCCCTTTGCTCATTGGAGTGTCAGGTTCTTAGCCCCAGGCAGGACTCACTATTCTGACTCAGGTGCTGTTGTTGTTGGGAAGTGTTGTTTAGAGGAGTGGCTAGGATGTGAAAAATGCTGAATCACTGCTAGGCACTTAGCTGGACACGTTGCACCAGTGGCACCCATAATCACGCACTTAGTGAGCTAGTGTCAGTGCCCTGAGCCACTTCCTGATACAAAACAAATATTTGCATTTGAAAAGCAGAGTGAAGCTGCACAGTGTTTGCTTGATTTTTCACATTTTTTCTGCTGCTGCCTTTGGGAAAACTAATTTGTGGCAGTCAACCTAAAAACCTTGTTCTGCAGGTAGTTGGCCCTAAAATCAATGACTTCATACATTAAGAATGTCCTCCCTGACTGGGTGGCTTGGTCTTACTTGCTCTTCTGTGTTGTTTGTATGACTGGTACTTACATAGAGTTTTCAAAAGATCCCCTTAAGCATAGCCATTGAAGTGTCAAGGAGCAATTCCTTTCTCCAGCTTTTGGGTCATCCTGAAACCACCCTGGTATCCTTCAGCTCAGAGCTGGAATCCAGCAGACACAAGTCTGTTGGAAGACACAGTTGCTGGTCCGCCTCTGGCACAAACCTGATACATCAGGGTAAATTGCTTAAACTCTTTAAGGATCAGTTTCCTAATTTGTAAAACTGATGTCCACAGTCCTGTCCCACAAAACTTTTAAGTTTGACTATGGAGTAAGCTGAAGGCATTTAGGAGCTTGTGGAAATAGCTCTAGATCTAGTCTGGGGTTTGAATCTTCTTGGCTCAAGGAGGGAGTTGGAAATAGATACCTTATCCTTTACCTGAGCCAGAGCCTAGGCTCTGGAATGCGTGGAGCCAGTCTGCAGAATCACCTTAACATTTCATAGACCCTTCATGTGCATCTTAAAGTCACATTCCCTGGCCTATTAGAAAAACAGGAGCAACCACCAGAGACCATCCTGTATAATGGAATCTAAGGGAACAGAGGAAGAGGAAGTTTTAAGAGGAACAGGAATAGGGGAAAGGGCGAATTCCTGGGATTGCCATTGTCCAACACACATAGCACCAAAAACTCACCCCCAACCCCATTCATAAGAGATGACATTTCCCCTGTCTTTTGGCATTATCTACCAGTCTCCAATTTAATCTTCCTTTTCCCCTCCATCTTGGCAATAGAAGCCCCAGGCTCAACTCTACTGAAGTTGTGTGAGTCCTGCAGTTCAGAGAGAGAATTGAGTCAGCAGAAGGGCACTGACTCAGCACTCCCAGGTTGGCCACAGTGGGATCCATTCTTCAGTCCTGGCTTTGACCTCATCCCTATTGAAATGCAACACCCAGTAAGAAGCTTCATGCATATAATTATGAACAAAAGTTTTTAAAAGGCTAGAGAACAAGAAATGGGAATCTATATCTCTCTTATCAGCAATCACTCTATGATTATTATTATAGCCTAACTGTCCATGATCTGCTCACAGAAGTGTAGGGGCAGACAACTCCCAGGTGCACCCCCTCTTAGGCATGGCCCTGCAGGGCAGATGGGATCAAGCCCTGGGCTCATGATGGGATCCATAGGAGAAATTAGAAATGGAGAGCTGGAAAGATTTCTTGTATTCATCAAGCCCCACTACTCACCATTACCTTGTTTTTATTACTTAACAGTCTATGCAGCAAGTCACCTGAACAAATGCTTTATGATTATGAGACTAAAAGGGGAAACAAAGAAGTCTTTAAAATGCTGAGAGTCATGATGGAAAGTTGGAAAGTGTGACTGGTGGTGGATTTAAGAGAACAGGGTGAAGCGTTCAACTCCGGGTGTTAACATTTGGGTATGCTGGAGCTTGGTGCTCCTCAAATTATAACTTTACTTTGGAAAAAAAAGAATTGAAAGGGTATGTGGTAGAAATGGTAAATTAATGATTTACAGGGGTTCCCCACCCTGATTGTACATGAGGAACACTTGAGGAATAAAAATTAGTCATGACTGGGACCCACCCATTGAAGGAAGGTTTCTGGAGGGGGGGCGGGGCTCAGGCATTAATAGTTTTAAAGGCTCCCCAGATGATTTTGATGCACAGGAAAAGCTAAGATAATGCCCAATATAAAGAAAACACTCCTTTCCTCACAAAGAAGGAAGTCAGGAGATATTCCTGAACTGATAATAATCCCTATGAAAGACATGCTATTATTAGCCTCATTTTACAAGTAAGGGCATCAATGCTTAGGGAAATGCAGTAACTTGCCCCAGGTCAACAAACTGAGATCTAACCCATGGCACACACCTACACCAAGGTAGCAATGGAAATACTGAAATAAAT
This sequence comes from Heterocephalus glaber, assembly GCF_053883595.1. Classification (NCBI taxonomy): domain Eukaryota; kingdom Metazoa; phylum Chordata; class Mammalia; order Rodentia; family Bathyergidae; genus Heterocephalus; species Heterocephalus glaber. Next base: position 1,566,865 of record NW_028258433.1, on the reverse strand, counting down.
AAAATACAGACTGACTCTCAAGTTGTTCCCTCCAAGTAGAGGAGCCAATGACTAAATGTCTAAAGCACAACGAGACAACTGCCATAGAGCTGCAAAGTGCAACAGAGCTATGGGAGAGAGAGAATGAAGAAAGACTTTGCACAGTGAAGATAAACTGGGTCTTGGAGAACGAGCTCTGGATTCTTCCAGGCAGTGACAGCCACAGGGGTATGGCTGAAGGAGGAGGTCCTGGGAAAGAAGCACAATGTGCAGAAATCCAAGAAAGAGAACTTGCAAAGAGCACGGTCAATTGAAGGTTAAACACACATGCTCACAGATGCACATACACACGCGCGCGTGCACACACACACACACACACTTAAAGGGAGTTGCCCTAAATCATCAGGGTTTTAATAGGATCTAGGAGGCAACAAGGCACCCCTTCAGATATCTGAAGCAGGTGTGTCACCAGTGTCATAGTGTTTCTGGAGGAGCCACACCAGCCTGGGTACTCGCAGGGGTTCTCTAGAGAGCAGTAAAGCAGGCCCAGACCACTGGGCTCTCAGTGGGTCCAAGAAGAAGACAAGAAGGCCCAACACATCTGAGAAGATATCTTACATCCAGCCCTTATGTTTCCTCTTGCACTGAGCTGCTCTACAGCCTCCCACAAATCCTGCCTTTGATCCCAGAGCCTTATGCATGTTAAGCACAGGAACTGAACCATGTCCTAACTCTGGTTTCTCATTATGATGAAGTTAAGAGAGCCTATCTTCCCACCCCATCTGTTGCTTTTCACATTTGTCCAGAGATTCTGGCTCTTTAATGGAGTATTAATGTCAATGTTAATGTCTTCAAATCCTGCCTTTCTTTTCTCACTTGGACTGAACGAGAGCCATTTTCCTCCCCAGGTGTTAGCAGCTGGCTTGCCTCTCCAGGGCAGTTGTTTTTGCAGGACTTTCCCTTTGTTGGGAGTCACTGGGGCTCCTTACCACCACCACCCTCCTGCCCTGTCCTAGTCCAGCCCTCCCAATGACTAGGTACCATGGTTGTTCATGATGTAGAGTTCATTCTGAATGTTTCAATTGTTAACTTATCTATTTTCTTTCCTGGTCAAGCTAAGCAACAGTAGATTAAATATATTAGTCACTCATTAAGTATTTTTTGGTTTGATATGCCTGTATCAGAGATCTGTAATCACAGAAACACTCAAACATGAGCCACGAAGACAAAATTGTGTGGCAACTGCTCTGCGGGTCGTATCCTACCCTCTACTTCCTGTTTACTGCTTAAAACTTGATCAACCTGTATCTGCTCCTTCCTAGGGCAATTAGAGTCATCCAGATCCCTACTAGATGATTATTTTTATAGGCAAGGGAAAGAGTTGCTCCTCTCAGCCCTTGGGGACAAATTTAGAGCCACTGCTTTCCAAGGTTATGTGCTATTCTAAGGAGTAGGGAAGGAATCAGAAGGAGGCAAAAGGGAAAGACCTCCTGGATTAGAAATCCAGGGCTTTCAATGCTAGACGGCTGATAGCGAGGGAAGCGTCACTGGAGAAAACTTTTATTGCTTGAAGTCACCTGAATCTAATACAATGTCATGAAAGGAGCAATTTCAGGGGCCACTTTGAAGCCCACGGTTGGATCTATTACCTGAAGGGTTGAATGTGGGAAAATGAAAATATGGGAATGAGCAGAGGGCCTGGAAGCAGGAGGGAAAACATAGGTCTCTAAGGAGAAAGGTTCAGGGTGAGGGGACAAGAGAAGGAGAAAAAACCTGCAGGGTCAGCTCAAAGGAGAGCACCTCTAAAGGCCCACGTTGGATGGGCTGAGGTCCAGCCACACACTCTGGTAAAGCCTATACTTCCTCACAAGAGAGATAGCAGTCACTCCAGGGGCAGGGCCTCTGCAGCCCCTGAGGCTTCTAGGTCAACAATGGCAGGGAAGTTGCAGAGGACCCTGGTGGAGTGCAGATCCAAGTCTTTCTCTCTCTCTTTCCCCTCCATGCCCACTAGCTCCCAGAGGCTCTTTCAGGATAGTTGAAAATAATTACGACAAGGGAGGCTGTGCTATTCATATTCTTACTGCTGATCATTAGCCTCTTTAAAAAGCAACTTCAGTGTTCTCGACCCAACAATGAGAAATTATGAATGGCCATTTCTTTAAATAAATGAACATAATTTCATGAGCAATATATCCAACGAGGTTTTGTTTCTGGGTTCCATGCATTTTCTAGAAGGGTTAATCAAATGCATCAGATAGGGAGAACCATTTAGAACAGATCCTGTTGGACCTTCCTCATGAAAAGGGACCGAGAGTTGCACTGTACAGAGATTTTTCTTGAGAAGCCAGGCCTTCACTGATGCTTGTCTGAATGACTCACTATTCTCTACATGTGAATGAGATTTCTTGTTGTCATGGTTACAGTTAACAGTAATTCAATTCAACATAATGACATCTATATACATCAATGGTGACATCAGATTTGACCCCTCTGTGTCTGCAAGGAAGTGCTGATGCCTGTCTTTGGGGGTTCTTCTAGGGCACTATGAAGCCCTATGCAGCTCTGAGGTCCCTACGTTCATTTTATTCATAGTTATTGAAATCTACTATGTGGCAGGCACTATACTGGATCCAGAGATGCAGCAGTAAATCAAAGCAGTGTCTGCTTTTAGGAGGTTAGAATCAGGAAGGAAAACAAGATCAACCAAGCTACCACCATTGTGTAATGGCATCATGAACAAGAAGACACTGCCAAGGCCAACTCCAAAAAGATACACTGTTCAAACCAGCAGGTCTGACTTGTTTGAGTCATAGAAAATGGAACGCATTCCTTTCCTATCGGTGTTATAACAAATTACTACATTAAGTGACTTAGCATAAATTTGTAAATTAGAATTCCTACAAGAGTCTCCATGGGCTAACATCAATGTGTTGGCAGGCCTTTTTGGAAGCTCCAAGGAAAAATCCGTTGCTTTGCCCTTTCCAGCTTCTAGAGGTTGCCCACACGCCTTAGCTCATAGTACCTTCCTTGATCTTCACACTTAGCAACACTCCATCTCTCTGACCATTTTTCTATAGTCACATCTCACACGGACTATGGCTGCTAAGGGTTCTTCCTTATAAGAGCCCATATGATTAGATTGAGCCTAACCAGGCTAATGTTGTGAACTCAGGGCCCCAAACTTATTTACATCTTCAGGGTAAAGTTATGTATTCAATGGCTCTAGGAATTCAACATGGACATCTTTAGGCCACTATTCTCCTTACCACACTGAGGAAAGACTTGTCATCATAGATACCCTACATGTCTTTTTGCCATTGTTTTTGCTTATTTTGTATATTGCTTTTTTGTTTTTATTTTTCTATTTACTATCTTGGAGATGCTGCTTGATACCAAAACACTATTTTAATATGGTGGTAGAGATAACTGGGCAAAGCTGAGGTGGGCAGGGTTGTTTTAATATCTCCTGGTGGAATATGGAGTTTGGGAGAGACAACTCAGTTTTGCATTTGTATTTCAAAGAAACAAAAATATCATGTTCCCATAATACCAACTACAAAAGCTGAAGCTCAGACAGACATTGTTGGTCAGCAGAGCTAAGCTGGGCCTGTGTTATCTATGACTCTGAGCAGGGCCAGTGTAGGGGGTGGATTAAGGAGGACATTTCTCTGGGAGGTTTATTAGACACTTTCAAAGGCAAATTAAAAAGCCCCAATTTAGGTCAGAATAAAAAGCTTTTAATGACTCTTGATAGGCCCGTTCTTTCCACAACTTGTTTTCCATTTTTCTCCACCCAGTGGCTGGTTCCTTTAAAGACCCCTGTGCTCAAGTGTCTAATTTATAGCTGTAGCTGCTGGCAGGTATTGGCAACATCGGGCATAGAACAGATGTTTAATAAATGCTTGCAAAATGAATCAAGTAAAGTGAATGACTGCTGTTTGTGTGACCTGCTCCGATACCTGCCATGGCTCCCCATTATCCCCTGAATAAAATGTTATTGTCCCAAATGTATTCCTCATTCTCTTTAATCAGTCCATATCCTTCATGTCCAAATCCTCTCTTTTTCAAAGCTAAATTAGTTTGCTAGGACTCCTATAACAAAGGACCACCAACTGAGTAGCATAAACAACAGAAATTTATTTTCTGAAGATTCAAGTTGGAAATCAAGATTCTAGCAGGACTATGTTTTTCTGAGGCCCTTCCCATGGTTTATAGATGGCCGTCTACTCTCTGTCTTCACATGGTCATTGCTCCATTTGTCTGTGTCCAGATTTCCTTTTCCTGGAAGGACATTGGTCATGCTGGATTAGGGCTCACCCGGATGACCTCATTGTAACTTTAAGGCTTTATATACAGCCACACTTCAAGGTATGGGGGGGTAGTGCTTCAACTTATGAATTTGGGGGTAACAAAATTCAGCCTAAAACAAAAGCCTGTTTCTCTACTTTCTTTTTTTTGGTACCAGGGATCAAACTCCGGACCTTACACTTGCGAGGCGGGTGCCGGAACCACTGAGCTAAATCCCCAGCCCTCTACTTTCTTGATAAAATCTTCTCTGATTCATCTTCTATCCTTATCTCTCTTTTTCTTATCTTTTCTCTTCTCTCTCTCTTTCTCTCTCTCTCTTTCACACATACACACACTTACACACACACACCCTAAAAGTCATTTCTTTCTTCTGAATAGCTATAGCACTATTTCTCTTGTGGTACTTACCGCTTTTTATCTTGCATTATACATGTTGAGCATCCTTACAAAATGTTCAGCCAATAAATTTTATGCAAATATTCAAAAATCTGAAAAATTCTAAAATCTTAAACACTTCTGGTCCAAGAAATCTAGGATAAAGGATACTCAACCTATATTATCTTGTATTAATTTTACCTTGTTTTGCGTGATCTTGTACTGTACTATTATAGGTATTATATGTGTTATTTTCCCAACTAAAATGGTAGCTCCTCCTGGAAAGACTATAACTAATCTTTGCCTTTCTCTCTTTCTTTCACACACACACAGCTTGATACGGTGCCTTGAACATAGTACACTCAATAAATATCTGATGAATGAATGAAGATGATATAGATAACTATTAAATTGTCACTAGAGCACTATCTGGTGTTAGCCTGCCTGGGGTTGACCTTGACCGTGTGATCTTGAAAAACTTATATAACCTCTCTGTACCTCAATTTCCTCATCTATTAATTGAGGACAATAATACATACATCTCGTAGACTCTGTGTCATTTAGAATAATGCCAAGCACGTAGTAAGCACACAGTGAATGTTGGCTATTATTAACACCAGTGGTTTCAGATGTTTTGAAAGTATCATCTCCTTATGCCACTCACTTCTACCCCTTAAATGGGGTCATTATATTTCCCTGAAAAAATATGAAAAGTTCTTAAAAAACATGACACTTCCACCCAAGGTTCTGGAATTAGCACTGGGTATAATTCTCCTTTATGTGTTTCTGGACATTGCGCAGTGCGGGGAAAGCAAGGAAAACTTGTTCACATAGCGGTTGGGCCTTTGTGAAATGTGACAGCAGGTCCCTAATTATTCTAAGAAATGTCAGAACTCACTGGACGCAATTAGGCTTGACAGTTCAAGGGCTAATTAACTCCAAACCCTGATTCTTGGGCTACCTCATTTGCAATTCATGGTCATTTATTTTCTTACGTCTTTTTAAAAATTTCTTTTTCAATTTGATAGCAGGTGAGAAGGCTGTGTGCAACAGATCTATGCAAGGAAGAGAGCCCTACAGGGGTGCAGCTGGGGAGCAAGTGGCCAGGGCTGTCCCCATCCAGGGCCTGGTCTTGAGATCCAGAAGCGGCAGCCAAAGCATGTGCAGAACAGCTGGAGAATGTGACCCCAGCCCATAATGAGTCTCATGCTTTCACTTCAGAGAAATCTACCTCCCCCCTTCCCTCGACTGTCTCCAAAGAGAATTTTTTCTGGGCTCACTAACCTCATTAAGTGCAAAACAAAAACATTCTAAGTGAAAGAAGCCAGATGCAAAAGGATATATATTTAGGATTCAACTTATGTGAAATCTCAAAAATGGACACAGAGAGTAGATTAGTGGTTGGTTACCAGGGGTTGAGGGCAGGGAGGAGTGAGAAGTCACTGTTTGAAGTGAAATGATGAAAGGGTTTTAGAGATAGTGGTGATGGAAGCACAACACTGTGAGTGAAACTAATACCTCTGGGTTGTACATTTAAAGGAGTCAGTGGCACATTTCATGTTACACATATTTTAGCATGATTTTGTAAGTGTTGAAGGGTACTAGGATTTTAGTGGGTCCCCTCCAAAATTCAGATGTTGCTATGGGACAGAATGAAGAGATGGATCTTTAAGAGGTGATTAGGCTACAAGGGCCTTCCTTTGTGAGTGGGATTAAAGCTCTGGTAAAGAGACATCACACAGAATTCAGCTTGCTGGCTGCCTTTTGCGTTGAGGACACAGCATTTCTGTGCTCTGAAGGACAAAGCTTCGGGCTGCCATCTTGGATGGAAAGAGTAGCCTTCATTACACAATTAAACTTGCTGGCACCTTGATCTCTCCAGAACTGTCAGAAATAAATTTCTATTCTTTGTAAATTACTCAGTTTCATATATTCTGTTATAGCAGCACAAATAAACTATAAAAAAGAAAATATCATTGACTTCACTCCTTAGCATCACGTTTAGGACTGTCCACGGTCAGACTCCTGTGACTGCACCAGCTGTAGCAAGTGAAGGGCAGTTGACTGAATACAGACTTTTAGAACTGTGTACCTTTGTGTATGCCGGTCTCTCGGCTTGGAATGTCCTCTCCTTCCTGTCATCTGCAGAACCACAAGCCCAGTGTTCCCTTCTCCTGATCCCCTTCTCCTACTCTTAAGAAGACCCAGCTGCTTCTTCCTTTGTGTATTTTTGTGCATCACACCATTACAACACCTAACATGTTCTATTGTGATTTATTTTCCGTTATAAATATTGAGTTGTAATACATTCAGTAAAATTCACTCTTTTTAGCGTACATTTCATTATCTCCCAAAGCCTTCACAATCCCTGCCCCCAATTCCTGCCAATCACCCCATTTTTCATCTCTAGTTTGTCTTTTCCCAAAATGGCATATAAATGAAATTATGCAGTAATGTCTCATTGTCTACTGTGATTAATTTTCTCTTATATAACTGCCTCTTTTTCTATACTTCAGATCCTAAGATCAGATATTTATCTTCCTCATCTTCCCCAACACTTAGCATAATATGTAGTCCATAGTAGTTCACTGCACCTGCTGGAAAAATGGAAGAATAAAAGCATGATGTTAGAACATGTTTCTAACAGGAACAACCCCACCGATGTGCCCTGAGCTTGGAATAAAGTGAGAGGTTCCCCGAAAGAACAGGATAAGCTTGTAGCAAGATACTCCTGACCAGACATGGCAGAGAGAGGTGACATTCCCCCAACCCTTCCTCCCAGGTGAATGACAGGGAGCAGAACACAGTGAGCCATTTAGTATGTGGCTGCCTGGAGCCAGAATCCTTCTTCCTGCAGCAATGGTCACCCCTGGAATGGCCCCAGGAGGACACATCCCTAGGCAGTCCCTCTAAACTGGGCAGTCTGGTCCTGACCCAGCACACTTCCTGTTGCTGGGCACCTCTGGGACTCCAAGTGAGCCATGTAGGAGCACCCCAGCAGCCCTCACCATCTTCACCATGGATGTTAGTCTGGGATGGGGTAGGGGAGCAGTGAGAAACAGGGTGATGGCAAAAGGGAGTCCCCAAACCACCTAATCTGTGATAGTCCTGAAACTTCTCCCATTTCTACCTCTCCCTGCCTCCACACCATACACACTGTCACACACAGAGGAGCCTTCAGTTTCTCTACTACCAACCGGAATTCAAGGAAACATGACATGCCATGCAGCCAGTTGTGTTACTATTCTGTGCTATGAGTTTCTGTTTTAACCTTCCTGGAGGACCCCGGGGAAGTCCTCACCCCAAAATGCAGTCCCATAGTCATGGTCTCAGTAGGAGCAAAAATCCCACATGTTTATTATTGCTCTTTCTTTCCATGTTTTAAAACTTTAATGAGTCCCTCAATGGGAGCTCCTTGAAGGCCAGGGGCATAACCAGGCCCTCAAATTGTGTGTGAGCCCTACTATTATTAAAAAACAAATCATAACAGAGTAAGGGCCATGCAGTAAATACTACATAAATATCTCTTAAATAAACACATTCAATAATTCATGATCAGCAAGAACAAACTACCTATGTCTTTCTCAGTCTTTGGTTTAGAGTGATCACTGCCTCTCCATCATATTCTGGGCATAGCCAAGAAGAAAGCACCGCTCCTAAGGACACCAATAACTGGCTCAGCCATCCATGGTCAAGGAGGACTGAAACCTGTGCTTAGAACATTTAGAGAGTATGGCGTGGATGCTAACTTGTTTCTTATTACTGAAACATTCAGAATTGGCTTTAAAATAACTTGGTTAATTTGTTTTTCAATGGAAGTGAAAATTAAGACAATGATCACAATAACAGAAACAATTTCTATCATGGGTTAGATGACCAAACATATGTTTCAGGCTTTTTATGTTTAAAGTGACAGTTCTTTTAAAACTTTTATCCCTTGTATCACCAACCCAACAGATGTGCCTTTACTTTCTCTTAACTCCCAGCACTGTTTAGTCTACAGAAATAAAGGAGGTGAATAGCTCTGGAATTCTGCTGCTGATGCTCTAGCCCTGCTATTCACAGGGGGCTCTTCACATATGGCCAGTGGAATGCAGTTCTTTTCTCCTGTCCCTGTCCCTGTCCCTGTCCCTGAACCACATCATTTGTAGATGCAATTCACAGTGATGTAGTATACCCATTGGATTTAATGTATTGATTGCCACAAGCTTCTGTCAGGCACTAGGGACACAACACTGAAAGTACATAGAGGAAGAAGAGAACGAAACAGGCAACAGGTGCCCTCTGAGGCTCCCTCACACAGAGCCTCTCCAGAGGCACCCCACGGTGTGGCACAGTTTACCACAAAAGAGCCTTCAGACCAACCACCACTGACCTGAGGTTGATCTTTCCTCTTGCTCTTTTCTGAGAACTCCATCTTCATATGCTCCCAGCCAGACACCCTAGGGCTCACTGAGAGCACTTTGTGGTAGGTAGGAAAAAAGGGGCTACTGAGACACATGAATGGAGATCTGTGGCAGTGGTCACTCGCCAGGCCTTGGGGCTGAACTTGAGAAGCCATCTGGAGCAGCCTCCATCCGGATGTGCACTGCAGCGGCGAATTGCTTTCCCAGGCACCTCCTCCGCACTGGATGAGAGAACCAGCCATCTGGTTATGAAGCAGCAGGAAGTAGCATGTGGGGAAGGTGAGACTTCAAGGGACACTGTGGGAAGGGGGATGACTTTGAGTTCAGGATCACAAGAGCCCCTACTCTCCTCACAGGACCTTCTTTCCCAATGCTGGGCCCAGTGAACATTTGTACTCTGCTCCTGCTCAGTCTTTGCTTTGTGCTTTTGGCTGTCTAACTTTTGCATGCCAGGCCAACTGTTTAAATGTATACACACTTCCAGCCATGCTCTATAGGAATGTTTATTGCATTGAACGTAAATAGGAGACCCTGCCTCGTGATAGGATTCCAAAAACTGTGACTCTCTCCTCTCAATCATGGACCTCTGGGCAGTGTGTTGTCATGATGTCACTTTGATTAACCCAAACACCAGGCTCTGTCAGAAAACACAGAGTATATTTCTGCATGCAAAGTATATATGTAAATAAAGCACTTTAAGCCTAAAAAGAAATTTGATCATGATAAACCAAATAAATAAACGATTGATTGTCCCTCTACATAATTCAATCATGCACATCTGGTTGCAGGGCAGGATTTGGACCCCATGGCAAGTTTTTCCTCATTTAACAATTCTGATAGGCTCAGAGGTAGTACCAATAAGATCTTAATTTCCCCTGGGAAATTTTCTTCTGATCATGCATATTGAGCTTGGAGCCTTTAGGAATATGCAGATTCTGAGAATTTATGTTTTTCACCTGAAGCCATTTTTTTTGTTTTACTCTGACAGTTCACAGTGTTTATTGCATTAGCTTGAGAAAATTGCCCTCCACTGTCTACACACTGTGTCCTCAGTCATTTTGGCATTACACAGGATGCGACATTCCAGCTGCCTGTGACCACGCCTCTGGAAGGGAGAAATGGCAGCTCCCAGGGCTCTTGCTGCCCACAGCCCAGATGTGAGAATGTGAGAAGCTGACTTCATGGGTTAATAGGAAATCTGGGCGATTCAGTCTCATCCAGCACTGCCCACAAAAAAGCTTTTCTTTTTAGGGTCATGTTGAAAGGATAACAACTGGTATTCTCTAGATAAAGCACAGTCCGAAGCTAATTACTAAGTATCTACCATCACCTCTAAGGCATGCTTATGTTAGACAGATAACATGAGCTAGTTAAAGAGGAGTCAGAGATTTAGTCTTCCTTTTACACATCCAGCAGAAATCAGTGAAGCATATTTAAATGTTCGAGAAATGGAGAACTTCAGATGTAAAAGTAGACTAGGTCAATGTACGCCTCTAGAGTCCTGTGGTTATCAGCCTAGTACAAGGTCAAATGGTAGGATTAATATAAATCTATTTCACTTGGACTGCCATGGGAATTCACCTCATATTTCTCGCATGATTTGATTTGGGTTGTGCCACTGCCCAGGAAAGCTAGAATATGTGTGAAGTTTGTTGGAGGCAGTAGTCAGTCCAAGGAGGGATCAAGGAAGCATTTCAAATCCAAACCAAAACAGACACAGACAGAATGCCATGTGACAAGAGAGGTGGAGAAGTTAAACATTAGAATGATGTGTCTGCAAGCCACGGAGCACTAAGGATTGCTAAGCAATTGTCAGAAGCTAAGACAGGGATCTGGGATAGATTTTCCCTAGGGGGCTCTAAAAAATCCAAATATATCAGCCCTATCAAAGGGAATCCTTGTCTCAAAAAGAATCATACTTATATCTTGGACATCTAGATTCCATAACTGTGAGATAATAAATTTCTGTAGTTTAAAGTCACCCAGTTTGAAGTACTTTGTTATCACAGACCTGGCAAACTAATACAATCATCATGGCACTAGATTCATTAGACCTTTTGTATGTCAGGTGAACATTCTTTGGTCTCCATGGCAACTCTATTTTGATAGGACTGTTGTTCTTGTGGTTCTTTAATGTGACTTTTTGGGATGTATATTCATTTTACGTTTTCAAAAAGATGAAGTATACATGTGTACCAGCACGTACATGTTTGCATTCACTAAGTTGTATTTCATTTTTTTAAGGAAAGATATGTCGTGCTTTAGTATGAGGAAATAAATACTTTGTTTCCCATAAGAAGGTGACCCATGTTTACATTTTTAACATCGTGCTTCGTGTTGATGCTACAATAGTACCACATCCTATAAAGGTGCTAGCCACTCCCAGCTCATGCCTGTGCCATCAGAAATGCCTGCTTGCCTTCTGACAGTGCTGTGAGGCACCACTGTATGTACAGTCAATTTGAGGAAACTTAATCATCTATGTGGAGAAGGCCACATTAAGACACGTTCAGATCCCATGGAAATTATACAGCTGTCCATGAAGTAGAGGACACTCCACCTTGGGGTATCATGCCCCAAAAGAAGCAGACAGCCAATAATGATTTGGTGATTGCATAAGTGAAGACTCACCAAACTTGATAACTTGGGCCTCAGAATTTATTTTAGTTTTGGACTAAATTTTCTGACTTTGGAATTTTTTTTTAACTGGCCTAATTTTCAGTTATATTGCCATCAGCTCACTGGGACTGCCTTGGAGCTGTGCATAATTCAACATTGCCCTTCCTTCCAAACTTTCTGTCCTGCCACCATACAGTTTTGTTTTTGTGCTCCAGGCTGCAACTGATCTAAGTAAGAAGAATCAAAAGGAACTTTTAAAAATGACACTAAAAGAGTTTGTTTTGTTACTGTGAATTTATATAATATTCCTTTAAATGAAAAGAATATAAAATCTGCTTACATTACTTTTAAAATCAGCTTTTTAAAATGAAAAAATTTCAAATCTATTTATAAAATCATTTTTTGAGTTAAAAAGAAAGAATTTCTGGCACTTTCACAGCTGAGAACTTTCTGTGCCCAAAAATTAACAAAAAAGACTAAATTGTTCATTATAGGTCAATTGGCCAGGAAGAATGAAAAAGGTTTTTTTTCTTTCTTTTTATTTTTGGTACTGGGGATTGAACTCGGGTCTTCACGCTTTCGAGGCAGGCAGCAGAACCACTGAGCTAAATTCCCAGCCCCAAGAAAGAGTTTTTAAGCTGAAAAGCCACCATCTTTACCTGTAGAAATGTTAATCCTGAGCATAGAATCTGAACCGAAAGACAAATAGACCAAATGTCAATGTCAACAAGGTTATTATTACTAGCAGCAAATACCCAATAGCAGTATTTGCCATACTGGGGATGAAACCCAGGGCATCGTGCTTGCTAGGCATATGCTCTATCACTGAATTATACCTCCAGCCTTAACAGCGTTATTTTTAGAGTGACGAGAATATAAATGATTTCTCTCTTTTTTCTACTCTTCTGTACTCTGTATAGCAATATGTAGTTCTATTGTAATGGTAAAATATAATTAATTATTAAAATGATCCAAGAGCAAATCTGATGCTACGAAACATGTCTACACACAGTTGGGAAACAACCACAGTCGACAGAACCTGCTGTTACTCTGTCATCAAGGATGAGGAGTGGACCAATTTGGGTAAAGCATGCTTACACCAATGCCAAAAGACAAGCCAGAAGCAGCAGGCTTTCTAGGTGAAGTCCCAACTGGCTGGTGGCCTAAGACCAGCCTTCTCAAGGCTGAAATGTCATGAAGTCCAAGCTGGCACCATTTTTGTAGTGTCAAGCTCATTTTGTCTTTAATCCCAGGCTGCTTTGATGTGTTCAAATGAAATGCTGAGAGTTTTTAGAGCAGAGAGAGCAATGAAGAGTCTGGCTCCTCAATCTGTCCATCTGGATAGACACACTTTGAATCCAGAGAACTTCTGGCACCTTCACAGTTGAGAACTTCGTGTGCCCTGGAATCAGCAAGAGAGAGTAAACTATTTATCATAAGATATTTGGCCTGGCAGGATGAAAAAGATTGACTTCGAATGGAAAAAAAAAAAAGATATTCTGTCTTAGTTACTTTTCTCATTCCTGAGACAAAATACCTGACATCCAAAGTTAAAGGAGGAAAGGTTTATTTAGCTCACAGTCTGTAGAGGTTTCAGTCCATAATCAATTGGCTCCAAGGCAGGATGACATGCCAGACAGGCATTGCGGAGGAGAAACAGCTCATGACAGAAGGTAGCAAAGCAACAAGGGATGACCACAGCTCTTTCTATTGCTTATATCTCATCCAAGCTACTTAGGGCAGGTAGTACTCACATTCTTAATCCTAGTGCCTCTGAGCCTAGCACTGCACCATGAATCAATCCCAGCTTCACACACTCTAAATCCAGCCACCTCTGAAATAGCCCCACCTATGACTGCATGAGGCTTTGAGGGGACATCTAGACACAGCCCTAACACTTTATTTACTGTAAGAACTGAGTTGCCATGTATAAACTTATAGGACAAAGACAATAACCCTGATGATATTAAAAAGAGTGCTAAGGAGGATTGTCATCCATCCATTCATTCTTCCATTTGCCACTCACTCACTTACTCACTCATTCATGGAACTACTTGATAGCTGCAGTTGGGTGCCAGTATGTTCACAAGTCCTCAGTAAAGCAGTGATTCTCAAAGTTTGGACCAAGGACAGCAGCAAGGTCACCTTGTAAAAATCTGCTGGAAATGCAGATTTTCAGGTGCAACCCCAGAACTGCTCAACTGACCTCCCCCAAACTGTGTTTTAACAAGCCCTCTGGTTGACTCCCATGGATGCTGAAGTTTGAGAACCATTGCTCTGATGCATAGATGTGTTGTGTGAAGTGAGGTGGGAATATTGACAAGTACTTCAACTAAAAAGGACAATGGCATGTGGAAGGAGCCCATTGTTCTAAGGAAGCAGAGTACAAAGCAACCCCTGACCCCTGGATGGGGCTTTCCAGAGGCTGTTTCTTCTCACTGAGTGCCTGATTCTGTAGCAATTGCCCTGTCTACTCTTGTGAGATCCAGTAATATTACTCTTTTAGGATGCCAGACAATATGCTGTCGTCTCTATCCAGTATTGTATTGATTTGAAGTATTTTTTAAATTGGCTTCCAGAATGAAGTATAGAATGACTCAAGTAAAAAATACCTCTACCTTTTCTTGCTGATGTTCTGTGATCAGAATGTCTCCATTTGTGCTTTTATGGAATGGCTACAGTCCAGTCCTCAAGGCCTGATGAAAGTTTGCCAAATTCTAGCAATCCTTAATGGTTATCAAAGTTATCTGATAGGTAGCTAAACCCACGTGATATGCTTAGAAGAAACACTTCCTACTCACAATGACAACCTCTTATTTTCATTGTCCTCTTCCCTTCTTTCTTCCTCACTGAACCATCCTTAGCAAAGAAAGCAGTAATGCTGCAAACCAATCCTACAATCACATTGAATAGGCCTGGACACAGCTGTTTGGGAAGCCAGGCTGCTTGTGATGTGAGCTGCCTCCAGGAGCTCCAGGGTCAAAAGGACTTGTTCTGCAGTAGAATGTGTTGTGTCTCCCGTGTTTTTCTACTGCTTTGGAGTGGAATGTCCAAAGGGGCATGGCTAAGAGGTTAGCCACAGCTATGCAGACAACAGCTGGTTGCTTACTTCATTGCCTCCTAAGGTCCTAATTTTGGATCCTGTCCATAGAGTCATTTTCTGGATAGAAGACATCAACAGTCCAAATGAGTTTTTTGTTTTTGTTTTTGTTTTTGTTTTGTAGTACCGGAGGTCGAACTCAGGACCTTGCACTTTCGAGGCAGGCACAGTGCCACTGACCTAAATCCCTGGCCCCAAATGAGTTTGTTTTATGTTGCCTATATAGTAAACGTCCTCAGAGGTTTTACCGAAAAGATTGAGGTTATGTTTCCAATTACTGATGAACATCTTTATTCAAATTCCATCCCTGGAGGACTTAATACTGATATATCAATTGAAAATAATACAACTACTACCATTTGTTGAGAGTTTGCAGAATGTCAAGCATTATGTTAATATGGACTTTAATGCCCATTTCACAGCTGTGGAAACTGAAGCTCAGAGAGGTTAAGTAATTTGTTCAGGATTATAGAGCAAGTAATTCAAAAGACTGGGATTTGACATGACCATGTTGTGATGTCTCTGATATACCTACTGTGAAAGGATGAAATGATGATGATCTATTTAGCTACAGGAGACATGATTCTGTCTTCTATAAATGTGCTTAGACCAGTGCTCAGACAAAGCATGTAGAACAAGGATGGCATCACAGATTGCTTATCAGCCAAAAGTTGGCAAAACTGGCTGAAGGGAAATTTACCTCTAAATGTTAGATTCCAGAGCTGGCAAATAGGTTTTATCTCACTAACTCAAACAGTGCCTGACATGCTGTGTTGATGAAGATTCTGAGGTCATGTGTGAGCCAGCACTAAGAGCTACAGTCAGATTTCCATATCTGCAAGTTCTACATCTGCATATTCAACAAACTATAGATCAAAAATATTCAGGGAAAAAAATTCATCTTCATTAAACACATATAGGCTATTTTTATTGTTATCCTCTGATAATTCTGTATAATAACTATTTACATAGCATTTATGTTTTATTAGGTAGTACTAGTAATCTAGAGATGATTTAAAGTATATGATTTAAAGTACATGTGTGTAGGTTACATACAAATGATACATTATTTTGTATAAGGGATTTGTACCTCCACCGATCTTGGTATTGAGGTGGGGCTTAATACCAAGAGATGACTGTACCCTGATGGCTGAGGGACATCTGGCCTGGACTCAAGGGGCAACTACAACAACTATCCTACATGTTTCCTATCTTTGATGACCCTGTTGGATACCAGGAGTGTCAAAATTTAGGCTCAGACCTTGAATTTAGATCATATCATAATGACCACAGGAAATTAAGTTTGTGAAGATGGGCTCAGTAAAATGTGGTGCTGCCTCATCAGTTCTGGTAAAAGGAGGATTGAAGCAACAGTACAGCAGATCCAATTAGAATTGGTTACAGGCATGCCTCATTTTAAGGAAACCTACTCATGAAAAAACCTGGATTCATAGAAGCATACATTATAAGATTCTCAACCTTACAAAAGGATTGTTGGAATGCTTGTAAATAGGACTATCACTTGGTACCACCCCATTTATATCCATTGCATGCAAGAGATCTTTCGCCATCCCCTCTATGATGGGAGATAAGGCAGATAAGAAGCTAATGAAAATGGTATGTGAATATTTAAATTTAAATTTTAAATTTATTACTGTAAAAGACACATTGCATCAACCCCTCTCAAAATATTCCTTCTCACTTAAAACATACTTATCCCATTGTTCTTTCCACTTTCTAAAGCAGTTCTCGAAGTCCTCTTTCACAAGTGTCCTCTTGTGGCTGCCTCAATGCCCTAAACTGATTCAATACATTTATAGCAATTTCTGTTAAATAAAAACATTACTGTGTGTCTTCACTTACCTTATTCACTGGATCTGGCACCACGAGACTTCTGGCTCTTCCTCCAAATCAAAATGACAGTTAAAGGTAAACATTTTTAATCGATTCAGGACATCAAGCCAGCCATGATAGTACAACTAAAGACACACACGAAGGTACTTCCAGAAGTACTGCAAAAATGGCAAAAATGATAGGATAGGTGTATTTGAAGTGATCAGGAACATTTAAAGAGGTATTAATGACAATGTGCCTTTTTAATTTACTTTTTTATTGGTGCATGTTTGCTGTACATAATGATCATATTTATCATAGGAAATCTGTACCTGTACATAATATTTCTTAATTCTTTTCTTTTCCCAATTCCCTCCCCTTCCTTCAACTCTTCTTCCTGTCCTCATTTACAAACGATGGGAAATATCTAAGATAGTTGATTCCATCTTTTTCCTTTCATTTTCCTTTTTTATGTGTCTTTTACTGCAAAATTTCTTAAAATTTAATCATTCATCATATTTTGTGATCACATTTTATATTGTTAAAATATCCACACTGTCCAAAGCAATTTACAGACTCAATAAAATATTCATCAATATTCCAATGATGTTTTTTACTGAAATAGAAAAAATAATCCTGAAATTCACATAGAATCACAGACCTCAAATAGCCAAAGCAATATTGAGGAAAAAAAAATTAAAAGCTAGAAACATCACACTAGCATACTTCAAAATGTATTACATAGCTGTTGTAGTCGAAATACCACGGTGCTGGCATAAAAGCAGAAGTGCAGGCCTATGAAATGGAATAGAAAGACCAGAAGTAAATGCACTCATTTATATGCAATTGATTTTTGACAAAGGTACCAAGAACACAATGGAGGAAAGGACGGTCTCCTCAAGAAATTATCCTGGGATAACTGGATATCAACATGCAGAAGAATGAAATTGGGTCCTTATTCTCACACCATACACAAAAATAAACTCAGAATGGATTAAAGACTTAAGTATGAGACTTGAAACTCTTACACTACCAGGAGGAAATGTAGTGGAAAGGAAGGCTCTATGACATGAGTCTGGGCAAAGACGTTTTGGGTGTGAGCCCTAAAGCTCAGGCAACAACAACAAACAGAATGAAGGGACAACCTAGGAAATAGAAGAAGATGCTTGTAAAACATACAGCTGATAAGAGGTCAATATCTAAAGTATATAAGAAACTCAATTCAATAGTCAGAAGACAAATAATCAGATTTTAAAATGACCAAAGGATCTGAATAGAAAATGTACAGATGCCCAGTAGGTTTACGAAAAATGCTCGAATCACTAATCATCGGAGAAATGCATATTAAAATCACAATG
Source organism: Heterocephalus glaber (assembly GCF_053883595.1). Classification (NCBI taxonomy): domain Eukaryota; kingdom Metazoa; phylum Chordata; class Mammalia; order Rodentia; family Bathyergidae; genus Heterocephalus; species Heterocephalus glaber. The sequence goes on along the minus strand of NW_028258433.1, from coordinate 1,548,887 downwards.
AGATATTACCTGAAACCTGTCAGGATGACCGTTATAAGAAACAAAAACTAGCAAGTTCTGTTGAGGATGTGGAGACAGGAAATCCTTGCTCACTGTTGGTGGGAATGTACACTAGTACAGCCATCATAGAAAACCGTATGGAGGTTCCTCAAAAAGTTATAGATACAACTACAATATGATCTACCAAACTCACTCCTGGGTATATATCCAAAGGGTATGAAATCAATGTGCAAAGAGATATTTGCATCCCCACATTCATTGCAGCAATAACCATGATATGGACTCAATCTAAGTGTCTATTAACAGACAAGCAGGTGAAGGAAACTTGTACAAGTACGGAATGTAGTACTAGTCAGCCACTATAACAGGAAATCCTGTTTGCATCAACATGGATGGACATTAGGTTAAGAGAAATAAACCAGGCACAGAGCACAAATGCTCCACTATCTCACCAATATGTGGAATGTTAAAAAGTTGAATTCATAGAAGCAAATAGTAGAATGCTGGTTATCAGGGTCTCAGGAGTGAGGGTGGGATCAAAGGACACAAAATCTCAATTAGGAGGAAGCAGTTCAAGAGATCTATGCTGCAACATGGTGAGTACACAATTCAATCATGTATTAGGTTCTTAAATATTATCAAAAGTAGATTTTGTGTTTTCACTTTATAAAAAGATAAGTATGTGAGGTAATGTGCATGTTAATTAGCTTGAGTTAGCCATTGTTTTTGCACAATGTATATGTATTTCAAAGAAATATATTGCACACAATAAATATAAGCAATTTTTTTTGTCAGTTATAGACAAATAGACAAAAAGAAGCTTAACTTTAAGGAAACATATTTATTGAAGAACAATCAGCAACAAGCATTTATAAAACTGATGCTGAAGCATATCTGCCCTTGTTCCCCACCTTAAGGAGAAAGCATTGTATCTTCTCCATTTATATAAGGCATTCTTGCTGGAAGTATGGAGTACATGTCTTTAATCTGTTGAGAAGTTTCTGTTCTACTTCTAGTCTCCTGATAGCTTTTACCACGTACAGCTGTAGAATTTAGTCCAATACTTTTCTTCCAACTAGTGACAGGATCATATGGCTTTTTCCTTTCCTCTGTTAAAATGATGACTTTTGGGGGTGGACCTTCCAATGCTGAACCAACACTGCCATCCCTATAACAAAACCACTTTCTACATCCTGCCAGATCTGACTTCCAATAGTTTGTTTTGTTAAACAAATTTCTATCTATGTTCATACGTTTTTCTTCTATTATCTTTATCCAGTTTTAGGATTAGCACAATGTTGAGTTCCTAAAATGAGGGGAGAAGTGTTCCTTCTTTTTTCTGCTTTAATTGTTTGATATAATTTATCAGTTAAAATGTTTATGAGCCTGCTGTTGTCATATAGGTAAGTTTTCAAGCTAGGAATATATTTTCTTTAATAGGTGCTATTCAAATTTTATATTTCCTCCAGAGTTAGTTTCATTAATTTGTCTTCCAAGGTACTTCTTAGAAGTTGTCAAATTTATTTCAAAACAGATTTTTGTAATATGCTTTCTATATCCTTTTAAATTCTGTAAAATCTGTGGTAATGTCTCCTAGATCTTGATATTGTAATTTTAAAAATGTATTGTGTAACAGAAAGAAAAGGTCTAAAAGAGCAGGGGAATTGGGAGGGGTAGGGGAAGGGAAAAAAGAGAAAGGAAAAAATATGAGAAGAGGGAAAAAAATGGAAGCAAGGTCTTTGCAAATAGGGAAGGGTGGAGGGGGTGAAGGGAGGGTAAGGGAAGGGGAAAAAAAATAAGAACTAAGAGACACATGTAGTGGTACAAGATCCCAATGATGAATATAACTGTATTGTATACCTAAAATGTACCAATAAACTTAATGGGGGGACAAATAAGTAAAAAATAAAAAATAAAACTGATGCTGGAGTACTAGACTGGGGAAGTATGATTTAATGTATCAACGTTTGATATACATGACTTTTCAAGAACATATCTGTCAAAGAAAGGCCCTGCTGTTGATATTCTAGAGGAAAAAGAAAAGTCAGTAAGAAAAGAGCTTTATATCAAATCTTCACAGTCCATTCAGTAGGGCTGATTTCACCACATTCCTTTCGACTGAAATAATACTGCATGCTCAGTGTGATGTGATCTTCAGAGAGGTTTGGCACATTGTGGTACAAACCTACCACTGATTCAAATCATCATCCTGGAGGCTTTCAGGCTAAGGATGATCCAGGGTTAAAGTCTTTCTCGTGAATGCTAGGAGCTCTCTGGCTCACATGTGATTTTAGCCTCAGGTTTGCTCTAGACATCTGGAACTTGAAGCCATCTTATATAAGCATGCTGAAATTAATAAGAGTTTTGTGTAGCTTTGCTCAAGATGTTATGAAAAACTGCTCAATTTTCTGTTTCTAGGTATTACTATGTAAGAATCACTGTTCGCTGTTTAAAGCAGTAATTTTATATTGAGAACATCGTGTATATTCAGAATAATTTGAGGTACAGTTTATATTAAATAAGCTTTCCAAGTACTTTATCACCAGAAGAAGAGGTGACCGAATGGCACAGGATCTGAGTTTCAAAGCAGGCAGAGTTAATTAGACATTTCATTGACTGATATTGACTTTCAGAGGCATTTCTCCTTGAGGTAATTGTGGTGCTTTGTAATGTCCTGGATGTACCCAGCAGCTCATCAAAGTAATCCTTGGAACTAGCGCTGTTATGGTTTAGATATGGCACGTTCCCCCCACCCCCCACCAAGGCTCATGTGTTGTGGGCTTGTTCCCCACTGCAGCAATGATCAGAGGTGATGCACTTTTGAGAAGTGATTGGATCATGAGGACTCTAATTTCATCAATGGACTAATCCATTGATGAGTTCATATGTCAATGGGCTTATTAGGAAGTAGGGGCCTAATTGGATGAAGCAGGTCACTGGGGCTGTGGCTTTGTAGAGTATATTCTTTTCCCCAGCCCCTTCCTTTCTGGCTCTTTCCCTCTCTGCTTTCTGGCCACTGTGAGGTGAGCAGCTCTCCTCCACCATGCCATTCCACCATGATGTATCTGCCTCACCACAGGCTTAAAGCAATGGAGTCAGCTGACCATGGACTAAAATCTCTGAAGCTGTGAGCCAAAATAGATCTTCCTCTTTCAAGTTGTTTCTCCCAGGTATTTTGTCACAGCTATGGAAAGCTGACTAACAGAAGCCCCACATGTGGCCAGTAAACACTCATAGAGGGAGCAGATGGAATTCACTGGGATGGGTATAGAAAGCTGAGAACAACATCTATAACTACACAGCACTTCTCTTCCGTGCTCATATGAAACAATAAAATTACTAGGGGCTACATATACTTATTGAAATTAACTCAAACTCTATCCTGTTGCACAAGATATTAAGAAGCATTAGGTTTACAAAATTCTCATTTGATCCACCCAAGTTCTTATTTCTCCTCCTCTTCTCCCTAACCAATCCTCTCATATCTCTACCCAAAGATAAAAAGAGCCTCTCCCTGTGACTTTCCCATGACACACAGTGAGAAATACATTTCACACTACAGCCCATTGCACACATCCACATACATGTTATTAAAACAAAACACCTGTAAAACAATAGCAATCCTTCTTCTACATAATGCACTCAGATATCTTCTATTGTATTTTATTTGGGGGGATATCAGAATTCAGTTTGGAATATCAGCACTCACTGGAATATTCTGTGATAGGGCCAGGGATTTAGCTCAGTGGCACAGCGCCTGCCTTGCAAGCACAAGGTCCTGAGCTCAATCCCCGGTACCAAAAAAAAAAAAAAAAGAGAGAGAGAGAATATTCTGTGATAATGGAAACATTCCATAGCTGCACTGTCCACTATGAGAGCCACTGGCCCCATGTGGCTATTAAGCACTTGAAATGTGATGGCATGATTAAAGAACTGAAATTTAAACTTTATTCTAAATTAAGCTTAACTAACAAGCCACATTTACATTAAGTCATGAGCATAGGCTAGTGACTATCACACTGAATTGGTCAGCTTTGGAAAACTGTTTGGGAATAATTAGCAAAGCTAGAGCTGAGAGTATAGCTCAGTGGTAGAGTGCTTGCCTAGCTGGCACAAGGTCCAAGGTTTGATCCCCAGCACTGGAACCCCCCCCCCAAGAATTTAAACCCACAGAAAGCTAATCTATCTCTACCATAGGACTCAGTCATTCCATTCTTAAAAATAAACCCAAAGAAAATGAGTGAATACATCCACCAAAGGGCATATAAAATAATAGCATAAAACTATAAATATGGCAACAACAGTGGCACGCAGTAGAATTCCCAGCTACTTGGAAGATTGAGGCATGAGAATTACTTGGGTCTAGGAATTTGAAACCAGAAACTAGCCTGGGCAACATAGTGAGATCCTGTCAGAGAGAGATAGAGAGAGAGAGAGAGAGAGAGAGAGAGAGAGAGAGAGAGAGAGAGAACCACATAGACAATATTTGGGTGGTAGAATCCAGACCAAAAAAAGTATATATGATATGATTCCACTTATACTGGTCAAGAATAGGCAAGATTAATCTATGGTGATAGAAATCAAAACTGTAGTATGTCTAGGGGTGGATGAATAGACTGGTCAGTCACATGAAGAAATCTTCTGGATGCTGAAAATGTTCTACATCTTTATTTGGGTGTTGACTACATAGGTATATATGTAAATATATAAAAATATCACCGAGCTATGTATTTATAATTTATTTACCTTACTGTGTACAACATATAATGGGAAGAAAACTTGTTTTCTAGTCTAGTCTGAACATAACACAGAGCACTTCACTTCTTACACCAGACTGGGATGAAGGGAAATTCCCCACACACCAATCTATTTTCCAGCAAAAACACCAAATGGTGTCCATAATTCAGTTCAATTCTCACACCATCTCCCAGGAGTTAGAATCACTTCCCTCAGTTTGACTGCTCAGTCCCACAAGAATACTCCTACTGTAGATGCCAATCAATAGGTCCAGGTTGGGGCCTGTGCTTCTGAGCAACTGGCTATCAATCTAGGTTGACTCATTAGACTCAGGATAACCCTTCACATACACTTACCCATTTATCAAAGGACTATTAAAAGGGTTATAGGAGAAAGGGTGGAACATGTGGCAGGCAAAGTATGTGGGACTGGCCTGAGCCTCCATGCCTGTTTCTGGCACTCCACTGTCCATGTGTTTAGCTATCCTGAAGTTTTCCAAACCCTACCACTTTGGGTTTTTGTGGAGTCTTTATTATCTAGATGAACCCCCACTCTGAGGCTATCCAGGAGCCCCCAGCTTCCTATCACCTGACTAGTGTACAAAAGATACTTATCACTTCAGAATTTACAAGTGCTTTAGTAGCTATGTACCCGGAAACAGGACAAAAACCAAGCATATTTCTTATTATAAATTGCAATATCACAATGTTACTTCAATATAGAGACAATTTTGGGCGGGGGATTTAGTTCAGTGTTGCCACTGCCTGCCTTGCAAACACAAGGTCCTGAGTTTGATGCCTAGTACCAAAAAAAAAAAAAAAAAAAAAAAACGCAAAACAAAACAAAAAACAAAATAAAAAAAAACCCAATTTTTTTCTATTTTTAAATTTAAAAATTTTTTTTTCTTTGCATTGGGTGCTTATACCTATATATGATGTATCTTGGTCCTTATTTTTCCCCCATTACCTGTGTGGCCTTCACCTTCTCCACCCTTCCCCATTTACATAGACTTCATTTTCATTTTTTTTTCTCCTAATTTTTCCTTTCCCTTCTTTCTTTACCCCTTCCCCTCCCGCCACCCCTACCCCTCCTGCCACCCCTACCCCTTTGGACCTTTTCTTCCTATTTCAAATTATCAATTATTTGTTTTAATCCTTTTAATCCTTATTTACACTTTCAGTTTCTCACACTAGAGAAACTATTCGGTATTTACACATGTGTGTCCTATTTATTTCACTTAAGAGTATGGCCTCGATATGCATCCATTTAGCTATAAATGTCTCTAGTTTCTCATTCTTTATGGCTGAGTAGTACCCCATTTTATAAAAAAACACATCTTCTTTATCCTGTTTCCAGTCGATGGGCACTTGGGCTGTTTCCAAGCTTTAGCTATTACAAACTGTGCTGCTATAAACATGGGTGCACATAAATCTCTGTGGTATGATTCTTTTAATTCTTTTGGGAAGATACCCAGCAGGGGAATAGCTGGGTCAAATGGGACCTCTAGCCCTAGTTCTTTGAGGTATCTCCATACTGATTTCCACAGTGGTTGCACCAGTCTACACTCCCACCAACAATGGAGAAGGGTTCCTTTCTCCCCACAACCCCTACAGCATTTGTTATTTGTTGATTTCTTGATAGCAGCCATTCTTTCTGGGGTGAGGTGGAATCTCAGTGTTAAAACCACCAATTTTTAAAGCAGATTTTCCATCTCTAAGATGGATAGGGACCCAGTTTGAGGAACAGTACTGAAACACATACACCCAAGATCCCTCCTAAGCACAAGATTCACCAATGGAAAGGAAAGGTAGAGAGTATTAAAAGATGTTTTCTTATTCTCTTCTGGATTTTAAATTTGCTACATGACTCTCATTGCTCCTGAATTCTAATTTTTTTTCTGTCTTTGGGTAGAAGAGCTAACATAAATGTATATGAAATCGTGTCAATTCAGCCATCACCCTCAGGCCTTTTCCTCATTATTTGATGTGGTTCTTTCTGTTCTACTTCCCCCGCCTTTGCCTGCTTTGCATGGTCACAGTATGACATGATGAAAATCAAGGCAGTCAGTGCAGCAGTAAGAAAGGCTCTCTATAGTCACAACTGGCCCTTTATTTCACCCTCTCCTGCCCTGCTTTCAGGGAGGGACTGCTTACATCCAGGTGGCCATTTAACCCATCCAGACTTCCTACAGGCACAGAGCAGCCTAGAAGCAGAACATGCTGTGCTGACCTCTCCAGGTGGCCAGAGGGCAGTGGGTTTGCATCACCACATTTGCCTAACAATTGACATTCTACTTGGCACTGTTCGCTTGCTGACTGAGAACCAACAAAGCCAGATATCCTAGCACTGCAAGCAGCACACCAGCCTCCTGAAGGAAGCCAGGGCAGTAAGGCTACAAATAGCTGCCCATGAAAACACTGGGGTGAAACTGCCAGGGAGAAGAAAACAACTACCCAGAAGCACCCCAAGGACCACTGGGGACGGAAACAGGGAGGTAGGAACTAGATAGACCCATGCTAAGCATTTTGGGCAAGGAATATTTGACCTATATTTAAAATCAAGGTTTGTTAGTAATAATTCATTTGAAAAGAGATAATTCAGTAAAATTTTAAAAATGCTATCAGGGCAATGCTACTGTCATCCCATTGGAAAAAGATAGATACTAAAATGATTTATTTGAAAAGTTTATTACAAAAGCTTTATTCATGTCTGAGAGAAATTTAAGCTTTAATATAGAAACATCATAAAGACCTACAAGTTGAAAGATTTATTGTAAATAGTAATGTTAATGAACTTTCAAAATAAAAAAATAATTAGGGGGGAAGGCAAGCGATATGGACCTGGGGCCTGAAGAAAACAAAGTGACCATCAAATGGTCAAGGGGCATGGCTGCAGGCACACAAGCTGGGGCACCTGGCTCCAGGTGCAGGGAAAAGTGAGCTTCAACACCTGCCTATCATGTATCTATTCTTTAACACACTGGATCTCATTTAATCTTCACAATAACTCTGGGAGACAGGTAGCATTCTAGCCAATTTACAGATAAAGAAATTGAGGCATATTCATTGCAATAGACTGAATTGCCCCCACCCCCACCCCGATCGGATTCATTTGTTGAAATCCTAACTCCCAAGGTGGTGGTATTAGGAAATGGAGCCTTTGGGAGGTTGTGAGGGTGGAGTTTTTATGAATGGGGTTAGTACCCTTATTAAAGAGTCTCCAGCTGGGGATTTAGCTCAGTGGTTCCACCGCCTGCCTCGCAAGCTCAAGGACCCGAGAGTTCGATCCCTGGTACCAAAAAAAAAGAGTCTCCAAAGAGAGCCCTTCCTCCCTGCAACCTTGTGAGGACACACCAAAAAACAGTTGCCTATGAATCAGAAAAAAGTCCTCACCACACACAGAATTTGACATCTTAGTCTTGGACTTTGCAGTCTCCAGAAAGGTAAGAAATAAATTTCTGTTGTAGAGCAAGCTGAGTGGCCAAGACATTCATATGAAGACTGTGACCTATGGCCCAGCTAATAAGAGGACCTCTACCCGCCTCATTGTGATGTCCATGACCCTTCTATTCTAAGAGGTGAGTGATCCTCCCTCCAACACAGTGACAGTCTCCATCCTGGATCCCCTACCTCCAACCCTACTTCTCAGTTTCCCAGGGGACTGGTGGAATGAAGCAAGTTCTCTGATATTTGGAAAACTGCAGCTCACCTTGTTTTGATCAGGATAATCAAAAGAATGTTAAGTCAACAATTTCAGGCCAAAGAGGATTTCTTGTTCCCTGGAAGTTTTTTTAGTCCCACAACATCCCAAGGGATTCTGGTTCACTACAAAGAGGACTGAGAGTCCTGATCCATCCAAATGTTTTCTGAAAAGTGGTATAAGGAGTCCCCTGTCCTCCTGAAGAGTCTCCTAGAAGGCAGAGTGAGTTCCTTTTCCATGGTTTCTCTGAGACTGAAACCAAAACAGGAATCATTCCCTGAATTCTCCAGGATTCCCTAGACATACTCCTTTGGTCCAGCATTGGCAATAGTGGCATTGGTCCAGCATTTGGTGATTTGGAGTCCAGGTTTGGATTCAGCTAACTCTGAAGCCTACTAGTTGCTGAATGTAATCACATATATTATCTTATTTTATGTCTCTAGTAAACCTGGAAAGAACTTAATTATCATTTTGCAGATGAGAAATAAGAAAGGTCAAGGGATCTCTCCAATATCAAACCTCTTATATGTGGCAGAACTGGTATTTAAATCTAGAACTTCTACCCATATCTACCCAGCCCATTCCATATTGGTCAGCTTCCCATAAAAGGGGACCACCTGAGGGTTCCTCACTATTCATAATCATCCTAACCTTACCATGCACTAAAAACCCATGAAGGCATGACAGAAGAAAGATAGGATGCACTCACCTTGCTAAGAGTTCAGGTATTAATATAGCTTGTAATTGCCACCAATGTGTAATCACTGAGTGTTCATTTTGTGCATGGTCCTTAGCCTGAATAATATCTGGTATATTTAGCTTCATGATGCACATACAATGGTTATATGCATAAAGTTCACCCAGGTTACCCCTCAACTTTTTGATATGTATGATACCTTTGAGATCAGCTCAACAGAACCTGTAATATTAAATAATTATGCTCAGAATCATTTTATTTTCGCTGATTGTCACAGGCTCCAAGACACAGCATCCTGAATAGGAGTCCAGTCCTTTAAATTGTAAGATGCATTTTAATAATTTCTGAACAGGCAGTCAGAAAAAAAAATATAGATATAGATATACTTGATTCCTACCTGAGAAACTCTGTAAAATAATAAAAGCCAAATTATTAAAGTATTAACTCAACTCCAAGGTTTTGATCTCAATTTTCTCTAGACCATCTGGCAACCAAATAACATGATTTTTCAGTTTTGTTTAAGGAGGTCTGAGGTAGATGATTAATTAGTTAACCAATTCCATCTGCCCCAGCAGCACTGTTGTCCAAGTTGTGTGGTCAAGCTTAACTATTCATGAAACAACCTGAATGATTGTGAATGCCTGTTTTGTAAAATCTCACTGACTCCAGCAGCCCTAAGTTTATCACATCCAGCTCAGGAGACAGAATAATTAATGAAGTTTGGAGTAAATGCAAACATTATTCCCCCTTAAGCAACAAATAATTGTTTCATAAGATTCAATGATAAACATTACATTCACTACACCAGAGGGGAAGCCTTTGGTGATATATATCTACTTATATATGTAGTAATTAATTGTTAACCAAATTTATATTTAATTTATAAGTACTGTACAGTATAAGTAAATATTTTACTTTATAAATTAGTTTTATTATATATAAAATATATATATCTCAAAAAAAATATATATATATATATATATCTCCAGCCCCTAAATGTGCACAGTGAGTTATTATGGGAACTTCTGATAAATTCCTGAAGACAAAGCTGATGGTCTATATATGGTAAAGGCTGTTAATCTATGCAGAACAAAACAAAGTTGAATTAAGGAAAAACAAGCTTAGTATTTTCTCTTTAAAAAGTAAGTTAAATGGATGCACCTTGAGGCCATACTCTTAAGTAAAATAAATAGGACACACTTGTGTAAACACCAAAGAGTTTCTCCGGTGTGAGAAACTGAAAGAGTAAATAAGGACCAAAATGTATAATAGATACTGTGAAACAGGAAGAAAAGGTCCAAAGGGGAAAGTAGGGAGGGGTAGGGAAAAGGAAAGAAAGGAAAGGAAAAAATATGAGAAAAGAAGGAAAAGACAAAAACAAAGTTTTTGTAAATAGGGAGGGGTGGAGGGGTGGAATGGAGGGCAGGGGAAGGGGGAAAAAAACAAGAACCAAGACACATCATGAACATGTACAAATTCCCAATGATGAATGTGATCGTAATGTAAACCTAAAATGTACCAATAAACTTAATGAATAAAAAAATGACTAAAAAGTAAGCAATGAAACTAACATACAAAAAGTTACCAATAGATTTTCATGGTGTGTGCCATTAATATAATAAGGCTAATCTGGTTATAATCCTTTACAAAAGTCTTTATAAAAGGCTGTCACCTTAGTGTAAAAGTTCTTGTTTTACGTCACTGGGACACATATTCTCAGTTGTGTTGTTGTTGTTGCCCATTCCTAGTGATATTTGTGGTGTAAGTGGGATGTGAGAAAAGAAGAATGAGGATAATGAATTTAAACAAACTAGACATCAGTGATAACTGTAGGCCTTAGGACAATGTTTTCTTTGCCAAGAGAAGGAAAACTCTTAAACTGTGAATAGCTCTCATGTAGAGTGTTGAAAATGAACATGAACTGGGGCAAGATTGCTACAATCAATTGGGAAACCCAGGGAGTTGGGGGGGCCTCCTGCTTCTGCTAATGAGAACAGTGTGGCTCAGAGTCAGTGTGAGCAGTATGCCATCAGCCAGGGCCAAAGCCACCGTCTCAGGCAGCATTAGGCCCTTTAAGCAGACAAGGAACAATGGTGCCTATCAAGGTTTTATATGAACCACATTCAGCAGAAGGTCATGGATTGATTTTGAAGAATTGCTTCCATATGTATGGGGCTTAGCAAAATCAAGGACATCCAGGTCTGATCTAAACTCCTTTCTCTTCAGTTCAGGAGGGAGATGAACACCTCACAATCTCCAGTATTATTAAAGTGACACTGGCACAAGGCTTGTTTGTAATTAATATTATATCCCTTTCCATCGGTGCTTTCAAAGGTTCAGGGAAGCTTTTGTCTTTAAGGGTGGAAAAAGAGCTTCTCAAAAATTAAAGATTTTAAAAATTTATGTGAAGTGAAGATGTAAGGTAAGGAAGATGAGGAAGTTTTTCTCATCTTGGCAAATGTCTTAGACTATGTCAATAACAAGATCAACCATAAGGTGGAAGAGAAAAATTAAGTCTTCCAGATGTTTTATCTGCATAACATGAAAAACTTCTTTGATTGAATTTTTCACTTTTCATTCACGTTTGATGTTATAGACAGTCACAGATAGGAGAATATAAGAAAAAATGAAAGGTATGCAGAAATATATCATCAAAAATGCTTTTTGATGATAATAAAGTTCCCCTTTAATATTTTAGAGTTTTCTCCCAAGCAAGATTTGAGAGGTTTCAGATTTATATAAGTCATAGATTAGCACGTCTGGGGCCTTTCTATGCTGCTAATCTTGGTGTTTAAAAGTCAATGAAGCTAGAGCTACAGACCGAAGTTTGGAGTGCCTTCATCATATAAAGTTTATCTTTGGAGGTTGTGTTAGAACATAAATAGTTAAACCAAAGCAGAAGTTAATAAAGAAAAACTAAGGGTAATGGAGAAAAATGATTTAGGAAAAAAATGCACATACCAGAGACAACAAAAGTAGATAAAAGAAAGGCAAATATGGAAGCCTTGTTTCAAAGTTGGGATTTGAGACCTTCTTATGGAAAAATATAAATGCCAGGCTAGAGAGTAAGTATTTATTTCACAAGACACTGAGACATCATTTAATATTTATTTTTAAAATTTTTTGTTTATTAGTTGTTAACAATAGGTAATATCACTTTCCATGGTTTGGGCGGAGAGAAAAGTTAACAAACACTAGTTAGTTTATAGAATCTTCAGCTAAATAGCCAAGTTCCAAAGCTAAGTGACAAAAGCTGCTGTCTTGAAAATACACACTGCTAATACTCCTGAGGATCCAGGAACCTGCCACACTGCATTTGACAAAAGAATTGGTTCCTGTACACTGCCACCTTCTCAAGTTATTCGCTGTTGGAGCCATATCCCTTATGGGAATAAGAGTTACCTGTGATTCACAGAGCTGGAATCATACGACTGAGCCTTAACTGCAAGGGAATCTTCCAAATGAATATTCCTCTTTAGGAAAGGCTGACTCAAATTAAGGGAAAATGTTCACTGATATTGGATAGTCATAAAGAACAAATGTGCACTATAAAAATGATCCAACTGTAACTAAACTTTTGGAAAAGTAGCTTGGCATGATTTGTGTGGAAAGGACTAGGATGGAAAAGTGCTCAATGTGAGAAGATAAGTTGGGGTCTATTGTAGTTGTGAAAGGAATCAGTAATAAGGTCTTGCTTTGCAGGAGAGGACCTCTTGAGAGAGAAGATTCTGGAATAACTACAGATAGAATGGCAACATTTAACGAGGATTGTTGATGCCAATCAGCAAAAATCAGGAAGTTGGGAGGAGGAGGAGGGTAAAGGAGAAGGTTGAGTCCAATCTGGCTCACAGGTAGACAAACTTAGCACACCACTGGAAAGGTAAAACGGAAGCTCCAGAGAAAGATATCTGGAGACACGGCCATTAGAGTCACCTACAGAGAAATGACAGCTACAACAACAGGACTGAGAAGGTGAAATTTAAAATTTATAGTTTTATTTCTTTTGAAAATTGATTTCTTTGCATCATTGTCCCTGGTTATCGGCTACAATGATTTAAGTAGAACTTGGCCCAGGGCCTTTTTCCTCCTAGCAGAAAATGAAACCCTTGAAATTTTGTTCTTATCCAACTTATACATCTTTTCTGTTTTGAGGAATTTATCACCTGTCTTAAAATGATTCCCCTATTCTTTAGATAACTGTGTCCTGGGGGTTTGAAGATTTAATTGTTTGTGTCCAGGTAACAGGGACTATCATAAATAAGGAAAACCAAAACTTGCTTTTAGTGCAGTCATTTTTCACCTGGCCTAAAACAACCCTAACAACACAGTTGGTGGATCAAAAGAGATCATCTCACAAGGGAGAAAGGTCCTCCATCTCTGATCTGAGCAAGTCTCTAACTGAAAGGAGAGCAAGGGGCTTGTTCACAAGTATTTAAGTGCCATGAAGCTTGTGGCATGGCCCTCCCCATCCTGCATTGCCATTCTCCACTGGTCTAACAATAAGGCCCCAAGGAAGGAAACCAATTGAAAAGTGAATGGGAGGCTTGTTACCCACAACATTAAACAACATTAGGAGCAGTATTTTCTTTTAAACCAGGGACGCTTTTGTTCTGAAGGGCAAAACCATGTCAGAACAGCCTGAGCTGTTCCAAGGGAAGAAGTCTGAGCCACCTCTTCCCCTCTGATCAGATGGGCAGGATTCACAGGGGCTGACCAAGGCCAAGGTAAACATTCCAGAAAGATCCCAGGGCCAGCACCGTGCAGGATAATGGAGCAATGATCTAATCCAGGCCATCAATGTGAACGCAATACCACTGTGCTCTCCTTCCTTGGAGAGCTTATCTGGTATGTAACCCTTGTAGAAGATGCCAGAGAGAGAGTGGTGCCCACACACAGACAGCTATTCTATCACAGAAGCACCCTTCTCAAGGCACCATCTTTGTTTTTTGAAAAAAATAAGAGGCTCTGCAGTTACCCAGCAGGGAAGAACCAATAACACATATTTGAGGCCAGTATGGCCCTACTTCTCTGCAGGAACAACCTGCCTTCTCCATGCAAAGTAGTACAGAGTTGAATCATCTTTAGAACTCACAGAGAGCATCAGGAAAAGCAGGGCATTATCAGTTAATGTCTGGGAGCATCACGATGTCCATTATTCTGAACAGTGACTAACATTTTTGTTCCTGAAACGGAAAGATCCTTTCACCCAACCCTTAAGACAACAGAACAGCTTGAGCAGGGCAGGGCAGGAATTAGGGTCTCCTGTGGGAGATCAGATGACTCCCATCAGGGCTGAAGGTCAGGGCTGGTATCCTGAAATTCGCTGAGGTCTGGACACACCTAGACATATAATCCTTAAATAATAAACTGTGCTAAAACTATTTCTCCAGAAGCCACTCATGGATGGTTTGAAACTGGCTTTTCAAGAACGGACAAACATGCTCAGAAGAAGCCAGTTTGTTTAGTCAATGACCTTTTGCTGTCATAAGCTCAAAAATCCCCTGTGGATGACAAGATGACTCCCCTGAAAAGAAACACTCAACCTGTGAAGACGCGTGATGACCATCTATCTACGCCTGCACAAAAGAATACTAATAGGCCTCCTTCTCACCATCCAGTCAACAAGCAGCTTCTCTCTCCCTTCATATGAAGTCACCTGCTATCAGCTAACCAGAGTAGTGGGCAGACCTGAGCTTTTTTTGTTTTTTCAGCTTCTGACCTTTTTCAGGCCATCAGACTGGTAGTAAAGCAGTTTCTTTTGCAAAAACCAGTGCCACAGCATTGGCTTTTACGTGTGTGGGGCTGCAAGCCCTTCATACCAATCTCTGCTCTGCTCAAATTCAAAATGTATACTTGTTTCTAGGAGGGGGATATTCCGCAAGGGTTTTTATAGATGGTTCCGGATGTGGCAACAAATTATTAAAGGGAAAAGCAAATGTTTGCTTGGCCGACTTTAAATTCTCAAGGGTTGTTCTGAGTTTCAGATTTTGCAAATCTAACTTTCAAAAATGGGGAACATACACAGGGACTGTTTTGGAGGCACAGGAAGACAAAGAGTTGCTGTGGATTTGGTCTTCAAGGGTGAAGGCATGTGGGCTCAAAGCACCAAAAACATGGAGCAGAGCACAGAGGAAAAATCAGTCAATGGTATTGGGATCAGCATGGGTCATTTTCCTTCCATACTGGGGCATCTCAGGCAGGCCTTTCTGGATGTCGCATGGATTCACCACCAAGACCACATTTTGGGCCTGCCAGGGCACTTGGGACTGAGATTCACAGAGCTTCCATCTCGAAAGCTATGGTAGAGAAACCATGTGACAACTGCTACAGAAACCTGCATAGTCTCCCCAGCAGCAGCAGGTAGCTTAGGGTCAGTTTTTCTTAGGCACTGAGCAAGCCACAGCAAGGGAAAAATCTCTGGTCCTGCAAATCATGAAATGCATCCCAAATATACCTGGCTGCCTCCTCGGGTGAAAATCAAGAGTACAAAGGGGCCAAAGAGTGTCAAAAGAAAAGAGATATCTACGAGTTAGTAGCTTGCTTTTGGGTTTTCTAAAACAAAAACCTAGAGGAAAGTTTGAGACTCTAGGACGAGCTCCAGCATGGCAGACCCCTGCTGTGCCTTGCTTCCATGCTAGTCAGAATTATGCAAAGTTGCCATTTACCAGCAGCTGCTAAGCAAACATTCCTTCTTGGGTGGTCTAATCGAGTCCCTAGGTAGAGGTGGAAAGAATAAGACAAAGGACAGGGTGACACGAACCTCTGACCTTTCACCTTATTACACATTTCAGGGTGGTCTGATTCTCACTGGGCTTCAGAAAAACCCCGGTGGTCCAAACATCTCAACACTGCCCCTCCCATCATTCCTTTTTGCTGTGCTGGCTACAAACCTGTCCCTCTGACCTGTCTTGCTTTGACAGGCTCTTGATAACAGCATCCTCACATCTGGAAAGGCTTGATAGACCATACAACATATACCTGTTAAACTTCACCCACCCCAGGGTCTAGTTGTCATTGTTCTTGCTGTGGAGCCAGAGGTCTACAGAAGTTAAGAGATTTGCCCACACACCTTGACCTCTAGCACTAAGGGAGACTGGGCCTGGAAGTTCGAAAGTTTGAGTCTTGCCTGGGCAACTTAGTGATACCCTGTCTCTAAATAAATAAATAATAAATAGCCTGGGGATGTAGCTTAATGATAGAGCATCCTTGGGTTTAATCTTCACCCAGTATTGAGAGAGAGAGAGACTTATCCAAACATTATACCATCTACAGAAAAAATTACCTGCACTTAGCATAAATTGAGAAATTAAGCCCTGACTAGCTTCCAATAAAGAGCCTTATTTGGATTTCTTATTTCATCCTCTTAACATCCCAGTGTTGCCAATGTATTATTGCCCCCAGAGTACAGATGTGGAAACTGAGGGTATGCATGAATCTTGCCCACAGACTTGGCATTCCTGGGACTTGGGTTACATGTGAACCGGGTAGTCTGACTTCACAACCCTTTCCTGCTGGTCCTAAGGATGTGTTTCCTCCACAGCTGGCAACTGATAAAGGCAGAATTTGAACCAAGGGCCAAGAACACCTTTCTCACTAGACCAGTGCTTCTTAAACTTGAATGCACATAGGAATCACTGGAGAGTCTTATTGAGATGCAGATTATCATCCCATATGACATGTCCAAAGGTTCTGTTTTTTGGGTGAGTATGTGTGTGTTGTGTTGGTGTTAGAACCCAGGGCCTTGCATGTGTCATGTATCAGGTCCTACCACTCAGATACACCCTCAGCCCAGCTTCTGCATTTTTTAACAAGCTCCTAGATGATGCTGATGCAGCTTATCTGCAGACCCCACTGTGAGTGATGACATTCCACACTTCAGCATTTAATTGGTTCCTCCAAACACAAATCTTCCCTGCTCTCACCCTTCAAGTCCATACATATTGCTCTCTACCTACTCCAGTGGTACTTTTCACTTCAAAACTTGGTTCTATCTAATAAGGCAGTGGCCTTTTATTAGCAATGAATACAGTAATCTGTTGGGGAGCTCTTTCAATAGAAAAACAGCCTCACCTCAATTGCAAAATCTGACAACATTTTGACAATCCATCCTGAGAGTTCACAAAGAGTGAGTCTCTACCCTTTCCAGCATGAATCAATCTATTGTTTCTCTTTTCCTTTTAATTTACTCATTACCCAAATGATCCATATAACAAGACCCTTGGATCTACAAAGTTATAGCTTTCCTGGGGGTGAATCCTTACCCTGAATTTTTTTCCTGTGGTACATGGATAGGTTGACTTTGCCAGTCACAGTGTGCCTGCGCAGGATTGGCTCTCTTGCTTCCAACTTACCCCGGTGACACAACTTCTAGTCTTCCTTCTCCTGCCATGTGTAGATGTGGCCAATGGGCATAAATCTGAGCCTCTCTGACAAAGATCAAAATCGCTGCTGATCTAAAAAGGGTAAGAGTGAAATGACATAAACATTTTTCTCTTTCCAAGACCTGAACCCCAAGTTAAATTAGCTGTTCTGAGTCTTGGTTGAGAAATGATGTTTCTTCAAGAGGCCTCCTTTCTCTTTAAGGATTTTGAAAGACCAGCTTCCAATGTGGTTATGTTTTCCCTTGACTTTTTTCCCCCTGCAATTCCAAAGAAAGCCTCACATTGAGGAAAACTAGAAAGGCATGATTCAGTGATGTCAAATGCTCTCTGGATCCCTTCTTCCAAAGTCTTTGTTAATTGTACCCAGTATCTATAGTGATAAATTTAAAGACACATGAAGCAGCAGGATCCCAAAGACACTAGACTATTATGCTGTCCCATTAAGATGGAACAATGAGCAGAGTCTTGAGTCTGTCTCCAGGGCAACCAAAAATGCCAGCCACAATCAGGTGGGACTTTGTGATGAATTTTTTAAAATGCTTTAAAAACCACATGCTCTTTTATCTTAAAGTATTTAGATAAAATTATAAATTCCTTGAACTGGAAATATATGTTTGATTTAATTACAAAAGATTTTTTTGGTGTATTTTGTTGATTTATGGAAAAAAAACCTCTTTCCAGGAGAAAAAAGACCCTATAAAAAAACAAAAACTGCATATAAAAATTATGGACTCATTTTTCAAGTCAATATTCCCTAACAATATGATATAACAACTATTTATTGTATTAGACATTATACATCATTTAGACTTACAGGTCTAGGTCTAAAGCCTATAGGAGGATGTGTGTAGTTGGTTCTATACAAATACTGTGCCATTTTTATTAGGGGCTTGAGCTTCCTCCAATTTTGATGTCTTGGCATTGGGGGAAGAGAGAATCCTGGAAGCAATCTCCTGTGGATAGCAAGGGACAACTGTATAGGGAAGTTAAATATTTTAGTATTTAAATATCAACAGATCAACTGGCAACATAGGATAACCTGCTGGGCATTCTGCATTCTGGTACATGGTCTTGAAATTTCTACTGTCAAACTATCCCTTTAGGCCCCGGTCTTTAGATGTGGACCTTCTAGAAGGCCCAAGGCAATCAAATACAAAAGTTAGGAGCTCTTAAAGACACAGCTAGAAGCAAAAAGCTCCCAGCCCAGGCAAGGGAAACTGCTGGCCCATCCAAGGGAACTCTGCCCAGGGCGGTTCGGTGTGGTCTGGTCTCTTTCGATCCCAGTTGCTCCTCTGCACTCAGCTTTGATTAGCTGTTGTCACCGCTCCTGCACGACCACCGACTTTGGCAGCATTTTCCCTGGCTGACCTCAGTGTCCTTTTAAAATTATTTGAAGTGTTTGCTTGTCAGGCACATTTATGATGACTAGAAATAAAAATGTATATTGGATAGCCAAATAGGACAATTTCTACTATTTAACATTCAATAAAACGTAAAGATCTAGTTCCTGGGTCACAGTGGCCACATGTAAGTACTCAGCAGCCACACAGAATGGAGAACACAGACAGTTCATCCCTTTATCTCAGAACGTTCTACTGAACAGTGCAGATCTAAAGAACTCACTGCTATCCCAGCCCCAAGGAGCTGGCCCTCTTGACTGTAGATAATCTTTAGCAAATTCCTCCAGCTCAAGTAGTGTGAAACTGAGATCCATAACAGTGGAAATAATTCTGCTAGCGTTCTTTTGATAGTTCCAGGCATAGTTCACCATTTAGATGGTCACCCTGCCTCTTCGCTGGTCACAGTGTTTCTTTTTGGGACAAGTTACCATTGTGCAAGGAGAAATTCTGAGCTTGTGATATTGAAAGGTCATTGACCAGACAAACTGGCTTCTTCTGCATATGTCCATTCTTGAAAAGCCAGTTTCAAAGTGTCCATAAGTAGATTCTGGAAAAACAACTGAAGTACTTTGTTATGTAAAGCATTTATGCTAGGGTGTGCCCAGGTCTTAACTGATTTCGCTAGAAAGAGTTAAATATCACCTTTATTGCATCACATTTGGGCAGGGCCAGGCTATATTAGTTGCCTATATATATGTGCCTCTTTGTCAAGGTGCCTAATCTTCCACCATTACAGATTCATTTCTTTGGTTTTGGGTTTTACAGGTATCTTCATCTTCTTTTTTGTTGTTGTTTTTGGTACTAGGAATTGAACTCAGGACCTTGCACTTGCTAGGTAGGCGGCGGCACCACTGAGCTAAGTCCCCAGCCCTACAGGTATCTTCTTTATTCTCCGTATTAGGAGAGAGTACATGGACTATACTGGTTTGGGCAGAGAGAGAGAGAGAGAGAGAGAGAGAGAGAGAGAGAGAGAACTGTAGGGTATGCAGATGCACATTGTGGATGCTGCTACTTGATTTACTAATGCCCCCCCCAAACAACCCCATGGGCAAGAGAGAGTGAGAATTAAGCTCAACAGCTCACTACCATATATCATATATACATGAGAAACAATTTTTAAATGTTACCCATCACATAACCAGTGTTAGGCCCGTAGGTGTTCACCATATATATACCTTCCAGCTAAATTGTAGATACTCAGTTTTAAGTGCAGTATTAAGAATATTTTATGGCTGAGTAGTACTCCATTTTACAAAAATAAAAAAACACATAGAGACATTATAGCTAAATGGATGCATATTGAGGCCATATTCTTAAGTGAAATAAATAGGACACACATGTGTAAATACCGCATAGTTTCTCTGGTGTGAGAAACTGCAAGTGTAAATAAGGACTAAAATGATTAAAATGAATAATTGATAATTTGAAATAGGAAAAAAAGGTCCAGTGGGATAGGGGAAGTGGGAGGGGAAGGGGAAAGGAAAGAAGAGAAAGGAAAAATTATGAGAAAAGGAAATAATGGAAACAAAGTCTTTGTGAATAGGGGAGGGTGGAGGGGGTGAAGAGAGAACAGAGAATGGGGAAAAAATAAGAACCGAGATACATCATGTACAGGCACAAGATCCCAATGATGAATGTAAATGTATTGTATACCTAAAATGTACCAATAAAAGAATTTAAGGGAAAAAAAAAGAATATTTTTAACACATAAGAATTTGAATTTAATACATTCAAATCACTCTGAAGTATGTCCATCCATCATGAATTAAAATTAATTTCTGAGCTGGGAGTGTATGCGTGAGATCTATGAATTATAATAATAATGTTTTAAGGCAAATTTTCATGCATGTTTTACTTAATGAACAAAAAGTCATTTGTCCTACCACCTCAAACAAGAGAACTGCTTCCTTCTCTGCCTCTTTTTCCCTTCCCAACATGGACCTGCATCTTCTAGAGGACTCTTGGCTCTTGCAAAAATCTCTGATTTGCATCCTCCATCCCAAGTTTCTGAATCCCAGCCCATCAGCTAGACTCCACCTTGTGTGCCAGCTGTGTTCTGAGCGTCTCCTCTAAAACTCATGTTGAAATGAAGAGGTGGCACCTTTAAGTGGAGATTAGCTCAAGTGGGCTCTGCCTTCATGACTGGATTAATGTAATTACCACAGAGTAGGTTAGTTACATCAGGAATGGGCTCCTGATAAGTAGATAAATTCAGTCCCCACCTCTTTCTCTTTCTTGTGTGTATACTTATGTGCAGCCATGTTTTGATGCAGTATTAAAGCCCTCACCATGCTTTTAGACTTCTCAGCCTACAGAATCATGAGTCAAATGCATCTATGTTCTTTATAAATTACCCAGCCTCAGGTCTTCTGATATAACACCAGAAAACAGGGTAAGACAGTACTTTACTACAGAAACCCTAAAAATAGTGCCTTGTAAAAGATAGAACTTCATTTCTCTCTCAGATGAAACAGCAGAAAAAATATAGACACTCCTGTCCTATGGAATTCAGGCTCCTTCTGCCTTGTTGTTTTGCCAGTCTTAGTGCATCACATCCTGACCTAAGATCTGTGTTCTGAATGATAGAAAGAAGTAAAAGGAAAGAACATTCTCTCACCCTTAGGCAGGCTTTCTCTTCATCTCATAGGGTCAAAGTTTGTCTCATGGCTGCATCTATCTGCAAAAGAGGTTGGGATAGTTCATCTCTTTCCCATCAGGCTTCCGATAAAAAAGTAAAGTTTAGAATACACAGTAGGGCAGACATCCAGCAATTTCTGCCACCTACCATATGTGGGGCCCAAGGCACTGCCCAAGACCTAATATACCACCTTCAGATGCAAAAGTAATAATCCATGCCCTCTGAGAAAGGAAATAAAAGCTATTAATCTTGAATGATTTTATTACCATCACCAACATTCTTTCTGCAGTGTCTACTGCAAAGTGCTAATCTCATCTTTTGAATGTTTTCCTTTTACAGTAAAGTTGGAGTAAAATTGAAATCAGTAGGCATAACTATTATAAATGTCTATATATATATATATATATATATAATATATATATATATCAAGACAAAATCCTTGCCAAAGCAGCAACAAAGCCATAAAGCATTAAATACTGTGGAATTAGAACATCTAAGTTTTTATACATATAAAGAAACATTAAATTGGTCTTACTGACCGTGGTATTTTAAGTTTCCAATTATCCTGCTAATTGCAAAATCTTAGACTAGGACACGGAAATAAGGAAATAAATTAATGTTACCATGAGAACCCTAATTTTTTAGAACATAACTTTCAAATAACTCTGTGTCTTTACTTTTTATGGTTAAAGGGAAGAAAGTGAACAGAGTGTAAAATGCCAGTGTATGTGACATACACAATGTCAAAGTCCATGGAGGCTTTGATGTTCATTCCTAACAGGTAAAAAAGGACCTGTTCATACCTCATCTGCTGTGAATATTCAATTGGGGATAATTAAACCACTATCAAACTTTTGGAGTAGAGAGCAGACACATTTTTGAGGAGAGGAAAAGTGTTTCTCTGTGTTTTGCCCAGAAAAGATCCCAAGAATATATCAAGAACTTCTCTTTAAATTGTGACTTTGGGTCGGGAATTTAGCTCAGTAGGGTCGCCGCCTGCCTCGCAAGCAGAAGGACCTGAGTTTGATCCCTGGTACCAAAAGAAAAAAAAAAAAATGTAACTTAGAAGTTAATTATTTGTAGCCAGTGTTTCACTTGCTTTTACCCTGAAGAATAATGTCAGACCCTGATCTGAATTAACCCCCTTTCCCATCCCCAAGTTTATCTGAGCTCCCAGAGTACTTCTATGTGCTCATCCAAAAGCCAGGTCAGATTTCAGAGGCAGTTACCATGTATTTTCTTCCCTCAGCTCCATGGTGTTCTGGTTCCCCATCCCTGGACTGTCACATGTGCCCTGGCTGCCTGTGGTACCCTGACAGGTCCACTGGTCACTCAAGGCTCCCAGTCTCATGCCTCATTGACATATATGCTTCTATCCAGCACTGGCTACAAAATCAGTAGAAATTCTGAAAACTGGTGGAACTAAAGCACAGGAATCAACTTTTAATGGGAGCTGAAACCCCGTGGCAGATATTCATGTCTCCCAGAGTCTTCTTCCCCTTATCCCACAGTACTAAAACCCACAGTTTTAGCTATGTCTACCTCACATAAAGACCACAGTTTGCAGTTTCTCTTGTAGCTACATGTGAGAGCACATGTCTAAGTGTGGCCAGTAAGATATATTTCCTCCTTTGTGTCTGTGAGTATGTAAATTTAATGGCTGAAGCATCAGCCACTATCTTAAGCCATAAATGATGTGGGGGATGAAAATGATGCATGAGGTAAAGAAAAAAAGAATAGGAAGAGAAAGAAAAGCAGAAGGAGGAAGAGGAGGAGGAGGATTCTCCTGACGCTATGGAATACAATGTAGCTTATAATTTTGATTTATAGGACAGCAAAGAAATCATCTTCTTGCTTAAGCCACTGTTGCTTACATATTAGTTACAGTTAACATGCTAAGGATATAGAGCTAGCTGTGGTCCAAATAGTGACAAGGTGAATTGATTTTTCATCTTCTAGGGCCTACATAATGGTTCTTTTCCCATAACACAGTGGTTTCTGATGTCCTCTGCGTGCCCCTACACTGCTGCCTTCAATGCAGCTCTCATGCTCTACAAATTTATTTTTTCTATTTTGTATTTTGTTTGGGTTTGTTTTGGTGCTAAGGATTGAAACCAGAGCCTTGTACATGCTAAGCTATGCCCAATCCCTGCACTTTTTTAATCATCTGCTTGTATCCAGATTTACCCATCTTATATCCCATTCCCTTGAGATCTGACAGGTGACTGGCTAGGTAATGGGATAATAAAATGAATACTAAGTTATTAATGGAAAATAATGGATCTTCTTATTTCAATATAGTGTTCTAATAGGGGCTTGGTTACTAGACCCAAGGAATGACTAACATGGGCCTTTCTGGCAGGCAGTTATGGTGGGCATTGTTAGGGATGAAAGCTTTTTGACATTTGATATAAGAAATACAGTTCAGCAGACTGTCAAACAGCTCCAAGTTTACATATATTGCATGTCAGATTCAATTAGGATTTCCAGATACTTACCTCAAGTTTCTCCTTACAGTGCTTACTCATGCAAAACCATACCAATGTTGTTCAAAATAGGATGTGTGGAGCTTGATAAGAGGAAGTGTGGGAGTTGACAGTTGGAAAACTTTTTAGGTTTTCAGAAGTTCCTTCTTTTTTTTTTTTTTTTTCTTTTTTTGCTTCTGCTACCATAGAAATTAGAAACGGTGTTTGAAAAAGAGCCACTGTACCCAACATAAAAATGTGTGTTGGAGAGTCTTAGAATTCCCCATCATCTTTATCAGCTAGCTGGTCCTTATCCACTCCATGAGCTTCTTGTTTAAGGAAAAACAGTGTTCCGTTAGAAGACCTTACTTCCAGACAAAGTCCTTTGACTGCAGTCTGAGAAATTTGTGACTCCCAAAGCCCTTCCATTTGGAAATTCTGAGCTACCATGGACTGATACAATATCATGTTCCTTCTTCAAATCATCAAAGCCAAATCTACTAAATTGGAGAAACAGTGAGAGTTTGTTATTTATTTCCATAGCTTATCTTAATGGGCTCTTTTCTAACATCACAAGTCACAGTTAGCTAACAGGGGAGTATATGATAAGGCAATATTGCATACCACCTGCATCATCAAATACTGGCCAAATAAACATTCCCTTTTTCTTAGCCTCCATTGGCATCACTTCCAGATGAAACTGGAAATGATAATTTGAGCCTGTGTCTCAGACCCAAAAGCATCAGTTTATGAAAGACATGTAATTGTAAATCAACTTCCTTAATGATAGCAGTGCTCTGAAATGCAGGCTGGCCCTGGAGACTAGGGAAGTAAGTAATCTAGTGCTAAAGCTTTTATCTTTCCTTTCAATGCCCCTTATCAGCCTCTTCTTTTTTCCTCTTTTTCATATCACTAATATTTATAAAAGTTAGTGCATTAAAAAAACTATCAAAATAGTACCCACAATTAATATGTATATATATACACATATACCTGCTTTTTATTCAGATTTACCTATATATGTAAGATACATATCATATATATCTATGTATCTTGGATAAATGTATATATCTTATATTATATGTGTGTGTGTGTGTGTGTGTGTGTGTGTAGCCCTTTCTCTGTGTAAGAAATGTCCCTTAAGTTCAAACCCAGCCTAGGCAATTCACTGTCTTAGTGAGATCCAGTTTCTAAGAAAATAAATAAATAAATACTGGGAAAAAAAGAAGAAAAGAAACATGCCTTACTATATATTTGTTGTTTTAAGTCCTTATTTTCTAAGGTCAGCAGGTTAGAATGACCTCTTCTTGAGATGAGAGTCCTGGGACACACATAAGAGCTGAGAGCCCAAAGAGCACTGTGGGCCATCAGCCGGCTCCTAGGCATTGGTGGGGAGGAGAAGGCATCTTGTGCCATGACTGTCACAATGACCTGGTAGTCTTGTGAGAGACAAGATAGAATGGATGAAACAACAGCAGAACAATGTTAATTGAAGATAATCAGCAGTGATGTCATGCTGTAAATCAGTCCTTGAAGTCATGACCCACATGTCTAAAAATAGATGTCAGGTGAGTAAGAAAGTAGGTGGGCAGAGAGGTGTAGCAGCAGGAGTGGGTCCATGGCAGAGATATGAGTCAGGCCAAACCCAAGGAGAGTTTTCAAAACTGCTATAGGTAGTTGTTTAGGTCACCATTTAATCACATTACAGATCTTTTGTGAGTTTTTAGTTTTGAGGTATTCATCATTGGTTAAAAGAACACTGATGTGGGGCTCTTCCTACTTCTCTAGGAATGGAATGGACACTCAGGTAACACCATAAGAATGACCTTTAGCCACCTGCCTTACCCACCTGGAAGAGAACCTGAGATGTTCTCCCAAAAAAACCCTTTGAGATGCAAGGAAAAGAAGGAAAGAGAGTTACTTCCACTAAAAAGCTGTCAGAGAGAAATAAGTGACAATGGAATGAGGTTTTAATCTTACTTCCAAGCTATTATGCATAACAATGTCTAATTCTAATCTTTTTTGTAAAATGAGTAATAATTTAGATGCACTAATGTCAATATTTAATTACCCATGAGTCCAAAATAATTTGTTCCTTTACTAATGTAAAATTTCTGCCATTAGGAAGAAAAACCCAGTGTAAAATGAGTAAGCTTTTGCTTCTAATTCTAAATTTAAATAAAGGTTTCTTGTAAACACAATTTAAACTGTTGGGTTCATTAATTCATGCCTTTATGTTAAACAAGATGGGGAGGAAATGCCCAGCAGTCTAGCTGGCCATAGATTATGGGGCTCAGAAAAATGTCAATTTATTGTTTTTAACAAAACAGTATAATTAAGCTATAATCCACAGTGACTTTTATTGAGCATTCTAAGTTTTTCATTAACTCACCCATCCTATGTTTTTTCCACTTGGAGGAATTTAAAACACACAATGGGAACTATTTGAAAATGTCCTGTTTTTAAATTCTACTGGACCTTCCCCATAATACTCCTTTATCTTAAGATTCTGTGTTTGGCACCAATTCTCCTTTCTGTACTTTCTGTAATTATCTCAGCCATGATCTCAGATTTACAATTTGTAATTATCTCACAGTGTCAAACAAGTCTTCAGTGATTGACAATCCCCTCTGCCTCTCCAAAATGAAGCTGGCTGTGGTGGATGTGGTGGATGTAGACATCTGTTCATCATTCACTTTTAAAGGAGCGGCTGCTGATCCCCTGGATCTCTGTAATGGTTGCAACAGCCTGTATCTTTCAGATTTTCATTCACAAGTGTTTGCATCTTTGAACATTTTCAGAACTTTGCAGGCTTTGCCCAACAGAAAGGCTTTTGGTAAATGTAGGTAGCGAAATTATTTTAAGTGCAATAGAGCTTTCAAGCAAATCCTCTAGTTGCTTCTTTGCAGGGTGAATGATTCTCTTACAAAGCCAATAATTACTTCCTAATGCACAGGGTTTGTGAATCTGGAATTTAATCCATCAAGTTTGCTTAAAGCAGGTATTTGCTAATCTGAGGGTTGGTCTTTGGGCTTAATTTTAATTTGAAGAATAGAGAAGAAAAGGAAGATTACTCTCTTTGCACTGTTGTTTTGACAAGTTTGAGTAAAGACTAATGTGCTGCTGCAAATGAAAGGGAGTGTAAGGGGTTTGGGGTAGGCTGAGCCAGTCATGCAAAATAGTCAAGCTGGTAGTACAGCCACTATCTGAATACCTTTGATTCTTCTCATCACATTTGCAAGGTTCTTTGGGATATTACACCCTACAAAACAAACTAAAATCAAACACAAAACAACAATATTCCATACACCCCCCAAAAGAAAGGAAAACTTTGATTCTGTTCAGAGTAGAAGCAATAAAGGTAGACGGATCTAGCACAAAGACATTCATAAGCAGAGCAAGCAAATGTCTAAATTGATGTAGTAAATCAAAACCACTAAGGTGGAAAAGGAAGCAATTAGTTGGAAAGGCATGTTTTTCTAACCTGGAAAACATAAAACTAAAAATAAGAACGCTCTCCTATCAAGAAAGACTACACTGTGCCCTTTAAATTCATCCCCTCTGCCCCTCGTTTACATGATTTTGTCTTGTGTTGCTGCCATCTGATCCTCCAGGGAGGAAAATAATCTGAATTTTTCCCTGCCAGACCTTCAAAGTGAACTAATATGGTCCTTTGTTTCAGCTCTCTCTCTCCTTCACAAAATGCTGATACAGTTCCTACAAAATAGAGGGAACTGGATGGTAGGAGCAGGGTCAGGTTGTGCAGAAAAGAATTTTCCTTCCTGCAACCAAGACAGGATGCATTTAAAGTCATCTCCCCAGGGATAAAGGATGTGTTCAATCGATAGCCTAGACCCTATAATGGCTGTAAGAGTTTCTTTCTGGGACTCTATGCCATATATTGTGGGAATTAGGAGGGGAAGCTATGCCACCTTCCCACTCTGGCCCTCTCACTGTCTAAATCTGTCTGGATACTTTTAGATGAATGTTCTTTAAGGTGAGGCATTTTCTAAAGGAAACTTCCAATTCTGACTGCTCGTCTTAATCAACCTCCTTGAACCTTCCTTTCAGGTTTTCTAAACGGTCAGTGTGCTTGACCACTGGAAGTTGAGCAAGAGGGCATTTCAGGAGATCAATCAAAGATAATAGGAGGTTTCTGAACTTTTCTAGTTTAAAAGAATGTTGTTTTCAGAAATAGAGAACAAGAGTACTATTATGAGCATTTAATTATTTCTATGAATACATTACAAACTCCTCCATCACTAGAATGTAATAACTCAAACTTGCTTATAATGAAGTTTAAATGAATTTCATTCCATGAAAATGAGACAAAACTGTGACAGGCAAACAATGGTATTTTCCCCCATTGCTTCCTCAAAATTGTTGCTCCATCAAAACAGGAGAGGAATGTTGTTTCTGACATGTAAGATAGGATATAAACATAATTTTCATCATAAATCCAAGACCCTAATTATGTAATACTATAGGGCACCTCAAACTACCTCAAGGACACTGTGAAATCTCTTTATAAAAAAACAAATAAATTTAATACATGAGTTGAAAAGTTAGATACATGACTTAAAGGATTTTTGGTGGTAGAAGCATACATAATTTTATAAACATATGTTTTACTACTCACATTCTCAAAATATGAACCTTTGCCAAGAGCCAAAGGCCTGCTTTCAAAACAATCTCAGACAGCAAGAAAAAAGTAATTAAGACGTTATTTGGTACCAGAGAAGTAAGGTCATTGCTGTGACTACATCGGACCACATGGTTCAGGAGCCTTTGGAGCTAACTGGCTTGTGGTAAGAGCTTGGAAAGTTTCAGAGATGCTGGCTGAAAAAGAGCTGGAATGCCTGAGGCTATACTCGATGGGAGATTCTGGTCAGAGCTCAGAAGACTAGAAGGCTGATAGAAATGCTGCCAGCAAAGACCAGGCTCAAGAGATTTCTGTTAGGAAGGACTGCATTGGTTGCTGGACTCCAGATGATATGTGTTATGCCTTGGCAGAAAGTTTATATGCATTTTGCTCATGTCCAGAGACTTTGCCTGAGACTGAGATCAAGGGTAGCAGACGAATTAATCTGGCAGAAGAAATTTCAAAGCAATCTAATGTTGAGGTAGTGGCATGGCTACTGTTGGGGACTTTTAGTCAGATTTATGTTGAGAATCAAGAGCAGAGTCCAGCAGACTGACTTAAAATATTTTGAGTTTAATGAGAAAGGAAGCTTCATTAAAGTTATGCCCTGCAAAGATGGAATAGAGGAGAAATTGGTGACTGAAAAGACTGGCAAGAAAAATCCAAATATTTCAGAAGAACACAACAGAAAAGCTGGCCTGAGGACATCACGAGAACCAACAGGACTCCATCCTCTACACCCTCAGAGTTGCAGAGGTGAAAGACTTTGCTTTCAGAAGAGCTCCAGAACATTGTGTTCCAGAATAGTGGTGGTCTAGAGAATTTGTTTCTCTGGGTTGGGTGCAGAGTGTTCAGCAGTCCAGATATTCAAGTCCTAGAGGCAAAGGA
Source organism: Heterocephalus glaber (assembly GCF_053883595.1). Taxonomy (NCBI): domain Eukaryota; kingdom Metazoa; phylum Chordata; class Mammalia; order Rodentia; family Bathyergidae; genus Heterocephalus; species Heterocephalus glaber. The sequence goes on along the minus strand of NW_028258433.1, from coordinate 1,519,340 downwards.
GAAGGAAGCCTGACTACTGCTCCAGCTGACAGTAGACCTTGGCATCATCCACATGATGCTGGTTTTAGGTGCATACAGAATGAAACAGTTGCGGGGTCAGAAAGGCTTCCATCCAGATTTTAGAAAAATCCTGGAAGGCCAGGCAGTGTGCCCCTCAGAGGGCAGTGTATGAAGCTGTGAGTGGGAAGCTCAAGGTGCAGTGTAGGCCCCAGAAGTTTGGAGAAGCCAGGAACATAGATCATCCAAGGAAAACTGCAAGGAGGGAGCAGAGGTGGCCCAAGAGAGATGTCATGGGATCTATAACCACTGGCAGTGCTATAGGGGAGGAGCCACCCAAGCCCTTTGTAGGTCACAACTTGCCACAGATTGTAGGGGATGCTGGAATTGGAAGTATGGGATTTAATGTTTTTCCTGCTGGATTTTGGTCTTGCTTTGTTCTCATTCATTGGTAGCCCCCTGTTTGTAACTTTTGGAATGGAAATGTCTATCTTGTGCCATTGAATATTGGAAATGTTTCCTTCTTTTCCTTTGTACAGGGGCTTGCAGCTAAGAGTTTGCCTTAAATCTCAAAGGAGACTTTGAACTTGAACTTTTCAGTAATGCTGAAACTCTTAGCACTCCGGCAACTTTTGGAGATGGACTAAATGCCTTTTAAATTAAGGGATATACATGAGCCTTTGGGGACCCAGAGGTGGAATGCTATGGCTTGTGTCTAGATGTCCTCCCAGAGTCATAGGTGGGGCTCTCTCAGAGGTGGCTGGATCTAGAGTGTGTGACACTGGGATTGATTCATGATACAATGCTAGGCTCAAGGGCACTAGGATTAAGGGTGTGAGTGCTATCCACCCTAAGTAGCCTGGATAAGTATAAGGGATGGAAAGTGCTGTGGTCATCCCTTGTTGCTTTGCTACCTTCCGCCCACCATAAATTGTTTCTACTCTGCAATGCCAGTCTGCCATGCCACCCTGCTTTGGAGCCAGCTGTTTATGGACTGAAACCCCTAAAAACTGTAAATAAGCCTTTCCTCCTTTAACTTTGATTATCTAGTATTTTGTCTCAGCAGCCAGAAAAATAACTAAGATAGATATTATGAAATCTCTTTATAAAAAAACTGAATAAAGTTCAACACATGAGTTGAAAAATTAGATACATGATTTGAAGGAGTTTTGGTGGTGGAAGCATACATAATTTTATAAACATATTTGTTTTATTACTCACATATTCAAAATATAAATCTTTGCTAAGAGCCAAAAGCATGTGATCAAAATGATCTCAGATTGAGCTTTAAATCTCAAAAGAAAGTAAATGAACATTTCAAATACATCCAACTTTGGCTATTTAAGTATTATGCAATTTATGGACCTTTTCTTTTTCTTCCTGATTATATTTGCATTTTGGTGAGTTGTCCCTTAGGAATTTCCCAAGATGGTTGGTTTTGTAACAAAGAGGATTTGAAAGTCGTATTCAAATATCTATTTCAACTTCAGTGAAAATGTTAAACAGGGCCAGGGAAAGGAGGATTTAAATAAATGCATATGTTGTGATGTGGACTTATAATGGTACATTATATGTCACATTTACATTATATGTCAGTCACATTGTATGTCACATTTAGTATGATATTTACAAAAAGTTGTGATGCTGGCAAAGCGTTTATGATAGCGAAATAAGGCAAGATTCTTAAATTTTATATATGGTATGATTTCAAATATTTAAAAGAAATACTGAAAACAAAATGGTGGGCTGTATAGTAGTAGGGCATAGGGTTTAGGGTGGGATTTGTTTTTCTGGCTTTATGTCCTTTCACATTTTTTCTAACCTGAATGTTTTGTATTTGTGATTTGTAACCAAGCTTTAAAAGACAAATTCCTTTTTATGCCTTCTCTGAACTCACTGCCTCTTAATGATGAATCCTTTTACTTTTGCAAAAGTTAGAGGTAAAGAAGCCTTTTAGGTATTGCCATAGAGGTCCTAGAGACTACTGTAGTTATAGTCCAGTTTTACAGAGAGTGTGGATCAAAAGGCTAACTTGGGAAGATTTTTGTCTATATTTACCACATCATGCACCCCATAATGATATTCCAGTCAGTGACAGACTGCATATATGACAGTGGTCCCACAAGGTTATATCACCTAGTGACATCACGGGTGTCTCAGTTTGTGTAAGTACACTCTGTAATGTTTGCACCATGATGAAATTTCCCAATGATGCATTTCTCAGAATTTGTCCAGTCCTTAAGCAATGCACGACTGTACATAGTACATTGTACATATGTTAAATAACTGTCAGGAATTATTTAGGGCAAACAAAAGATACTTTTTTTATTCCTCCAGGTAAAAACAGATGGCTTAGAGCAGCGGTGGTAAACCTATGACATGCATGCCTCAGCAGGCTGTTTGTATCATTAAAAGCTCTATAAGGCTCACCATTATTGCAGAGTCTAGTAAAAAACAGCATGAAAGGAAATACAGACACAAAACTGAGGACAGCTCTCTAAGAGACAATTGTTTTTTCCAGAGAGCCTGAGCATCAGAAGAGACCTCTTTTTGGGAGGATCAGAGACATTTAACTGGGAGCTCCGCCACAACTGGGACTAACATGGAGAGCCTAGCAGAAACACTCCTTTGGTGTTCAGGGGGAATAGCATGGCCTGGAGTGGGAACAGGAAGAGTGGGACTCAAGAATACAGTCTTTTGAGTCCAACCCAAACCAGGGTGCCATTTGCTAAAAACAGCCCTAACTCCTGAGGCTAGACACACCCATCTTCACTTTGGGATTCAAGTCACCAAAGTAGACTCTTCTATTCCCTGTAACCACCTATATGTGGACGGATTACATCTTGTCATTACTATTGGGAGAAAAGTTGCTTTCAGCACCACATTCATAAAGATGGGCAAGTCTGTATGTTGTGCTCATGGTGATCACCTCCCAGGGAGAAAAGTACAGAGGCTTTGGTAGAGGTCAAAAGGAAGAATTTCAGGCTCTTCCAGAAATAAAGGCAAAGGTGCAGAGCTCTGTGCTGTTGTATACACCCCTTGATGGCCCTTCCAAAAGTAGCTGTGCTAATTAAACTGGCATTTCTTATCAGCACTGCAGTAGCTCCTTGGGAACATTCATATTTCAACATGTGAGCTTGTCTCTGTGATATCCTCTCTGTCTGTTCTATAATCCTGTTCCTTACATGACTTTCTGCCACGGCCACTGTAGGGAGACAATTTGACAGGTCCAAAATCCAACCACTTGTCCTCCCTCATAGTCAGATAGTCCAAGTCATCATCATTTCTTTAAACATTTTTTAATTGACGAATAAACATTGGATATATTCACTGTGTTCAATGTGATGATTTGACAAAGGTATACACTGTATAATGATTATCACAGTCAAATTAATTAACACATGGATCACCATCCATGTTGTATCTAAGATCTTCATAATTTGTTCATCTTACAATTGAAAGTTTGTGCCCTTTGCCCAACATCTCCCCATCTTCCTTCCTGTCCCAAACCCTCTCAACCACCATTCTACTCTCTACTTCTGTAAATTGGTGAATTGTCATCATTTTTAAAATCTAGATTATGATTTTTAAAAACAATTCTGGATGATCTTGGTTCTTCCAATATCCTTCTACAACTCATTCTTCATAGAGTGACCAGAGCAACTAAGTTGTAAGTCCTATGTTGATACCGTAATACTGCCCGCCTGCTAGAGTTCAGGTCTGGAGTGTCCCCTCAAGGCCTGTGTGTTGAAGGTTTGATCTCTAGTGTGGCACTATTGGGAAGTGTTGGAAACTTTAAGAGATGAGACCTAGTGGCATTTTAGGTCATTGGAGCTGTGCCCATGGAAGGGACGGTAGGTTCCTGGTTCATTCTTCTTTCTTTTTCACTTTCCAGTCATCAGCTGAGTAGTTTTGCTCCACCACGCACTGCTTATGTTTATGTAGGTAGAGTGATTTTAAAACCACAAGTCCAAATCAGTAGATCATGGACTGAAACCTCTGAAGCTGTGAGTCAAAATAACCCTTTCTTCTTTATATGTTGATTATCTTAAGTATTTGTTACAGTGACAGAAAGCTGACTAACCCATGCTTAAACCCTGCGTGGTTTCCCCATGCATGAGCATCAGCCCCAAATATTTGTCAGGCTTCCAAGGACCTGCATGACCTATTCAACTCTGACCTCTCTGAGATCATCACATGTCATTCTCTCCTACAGATAGGACACTCATGCTACTCCAATCTACTACCTCTTTCTTGAGCCCACCAAGTCTGCTCCCTTCTCAGAATCTTAGCACTTGCTGATGCCTTTCCTACTAAAACTCTTTTTCCTGCTTTTTTTTGTTTGATTGTGCCATAGATATTTTATTTTAAACTACAAGTTTTCAAACACAACAACTATACCTAAGTACTTCTTAAAAGCCTAATATCTTGCTCAGCAATGTGATCATTGTTTTGCAACCATATTGAAATCTGAAAGCCTACATAATGAGGCAGGGAGCTTAGGGTCTTCCCCAGGGAAGAAGACAGCTGACTAGCCCCCAACAGGTCTCTTGAGTGACACCTCCTGTTATGGTTTGTGTCTAGGTGTCCTCCCAAAGCCTCATGCAGTCATAGGTGGGGCTTTTTCAGAGGTGGCTGGACCTAGAGTGTGTGACACTGGGATTGATTCATGGTGCAATGGTAGGCTCAAGGGCACTAGGATTAAGGGTGTGAGTGCTACCTGGCCTAAGTAGTCTGAATAAGATTAAAGGGGCAGAAAAATGCTGTTAAGGGCCCTGCTCACTTTTTCTACCATCTGGCTGCCACAAATTCTTTCTCCTCTGCAAGTCCTGTCTGCCACACCACCTTGCCTTGGAAGCCAGCCCATTATGGATTGAAACCTCTATGAACTATGAGCTAAATAAACCCTTTCCTCTTTTAATTTTGGGTGTTGGGTAGTTTGTCTCAGCAATGAGAGAAAAATCACTAACACACCTCCTCAATAACTTTACCAAAATCCCAGTTCTGTACCTACTCTTTGTGTAACTTATCTCCTTGCCATCAGTACTCAGCACAAAGGTCCTTTCTCAGAGAAGCCTTCCCAACCACCCAATAGGAGTTACTCTCATCCTATCCCTCTATCGCACTCATTTACTCAAAGCACTTTGCACAATCCGAAGTGGCCATACTTATTTTAGTTATTCATTTATTTGTTTGCTTGTTTGTTCTTTCTTTCTCTGTTCCAGAATTCCAAATTCATCAGAAGGAAGATTTTGTTTCTCTGTTCACTGCAACAGCCCAGATGCCCAACACTGTCTTCATGGGTAGTTTCTGTACTAAAGCAATCAACAGTGTGGGACTGCAAAACCTTGTAATCTTAGAATTCTTGTAGCCCTGACTGCAATTAAATGTGAGCTAATGATTAAGAAGCTTGTTAGTTCTGGGAAGCTAGATAAAATTTGTAACAGATACAGAGTTTTAAAGGTAAATTACTCAAGTCCTTGTTTGCCCGGAGATCGGACGTTCCCGGACCCACTATCAGTACGTGACAGTCGTGACCATTAGTGTGTGTGTGTCTGCCGACCATCATTCCGTGACAGTCGTGACCATTAGTGTGTGTGTGTGCCGACCATCAGAACGTGACAGTCGTGACCATTAGTGTGTGTGCCGACCATCAGTACGTGACAGTCGACCACTAACCCTTGTTTCTTTTCTCTTAAATCTACATGTTAACCTCCCCCTCAACCGCCTGTAAAAACAGCCCCGGATTCTGAGCCAGTTGCCTCTCTAAGCTGTTTTGCTTTGGGAGTGTCGTCTGGCCAGACTAATAAAGGTCTGTTTTACTTTCCAACTTGTCCGGTGTGTTCCCTCCCGGGTGTTCTTCGCTGCAGTCAGCTCCTCAGAGCGTTTGGTAAGGCCCTCGGTCTTACAACAGCCAGTGGCTTTGCATAATTTTTATTATCTTTCCACAGTATGCCCCATTTTTCCAAAACATTTTTGTTTCTTGAACTGCTTGATAAAGTTTTTACTAATAAATTTGCCTATCCATCATGTTCGAGGCAAAATCTTTAAAAATCTGATATTTTAGTTCCCTAAACAGCCTTATCCGTAGTAAATTTATAATTTCCATTAACTTTTTAAAGTATTGAAAGTATCTCAACACTTTTCCCCTCTCCTCTTTGTCATGTTTTCAGATCTACACAGTCAAGAAACCTAAACTGAAAAGCTAATGAGTTAGCTCCAAAGATTATTGCCCCTCCATGATCCTATGGGGCACTAAAATAAGTCGGCTAAGCAAAAAATAAAAATGTCATCCTCTATTCAGGAACAATTTTTCTTTTATCTGTTTATGTAGGTAAAGTGCATTTAAGACCTACAGCCAGATGAGTTAGCTAAACTAATAACAAAGGCTGAAACAAACAAATGTACAAACAAAACAAAGCTAAGAGAAAAGGAGAACGTCAACTTTTAACTAAAGAATCCATGGTAAATTATTCCAGAAGAAATGATTTGTTCCAAAAATTGTAGCTCTAAAAAAAAAAAAATTGTAGCTCTCTGTTCTTAATATGAAAGCTCTGTCATATCTGGCAGTTAGCAAAAGAAAAAGTTTTACAAGAATGAAATTAATCACACTCATGGTGCTGTAAATAGGAGCCAGCACAAAGACATACCAGCACCACCAAAGCACAGAGGATCACAAACAGCTGTTTGGAGAATTGCAGCATGCCCCTGACAATGGAGGTACCGAGAGTTTATAATTAAGAATTTTAATTTTATACTTGGGCCTCATAGAAATCATCACTAATATGATTTGTTTGTCAACACATCTGATTTACTGCAGGAATTGAAACAAAAAAGCACAGGCCCATACTCAAATATAATTGGACTTTAATTTCTGAGATGAATACCTCCAACAATAACAACAAAACTCTCCCCAAAGTATTTTTATAACTGTCTTTTGGCATGTTCCAAAGAAATGGCCTTATTTAGAGTGAGCTAGTCTGTAAATTTAATTACCATACTGTCTAAACCCAGTAGAACCACCAGGTGGGAGGTAAAGCACACTCAGGCTTCCACCAAAATCATCATTCATTTTGTTCAATGGGCAGCCTGGAAGGAAATTTGAATTTGCAATTTGACAAGCATTTCTTCGGAGCACTTTAAAAAAGAAAAGGAGATTTGACACACATGCTTGTGTCCTAATGGGAGGGAAATGGCAAGAAAAAGAATGAAAAATCATTAGATCTGTTCAGCCCTCCCAACACTTTATAGTATCAGGAGATGTGTCTAAACCTGTCATTGTTTTATACTAATAAATAATAGTGGTATGATTAGTCTTTAAACAAATGGAAAGATTTTATTTCATTTTACTACTTCACAACACAGAGCTCCCTATAATCATGTTTGTGTGGAAGGGTAGGAACACCTTTACAGGAAGATGACAAACCTGTGTGGATTTGATGGATAAATTGTATCCTTAAAAGACAGTAAACTCCGAAGCCAGCATTTTATTAAGTCACTAACTTTCGTCTGGGACCCAGAGCTCCTTACTCTTTCTTTCTGTTTATGAGGAAAAATGTATGTGCATGAGCTAAGGAGAAAAAAGCTTGTGTTTTGAGGGTTTAACTCAGCTTTTAAATATTGAGTCAGTGCAAACTGAACATGGTACCATTTCTAACTATGTCCTCCCTTCTTCTTAATCCTTCCAGAGTAAAACAGACCTGAATATGGATTCCAGGGACCATGAGAAAGTTATTTAATTTCAGAGCCTCTTTTCTTCATCTGTAAAAATGGGCATAATGGTGTGGGCTTGTTGAAATGATTACATGAAGTAAAGTTTGGAAAGCCCCAGATAGTGCCTGACACATGGAAGTCACCTGGAGGCAGTCAGTACCACTCAACTTCTCTTTGTCTACCCCTCCTTTTCTTTATTTTTTGGTCTTATCTTCATTTTGTTCTTTCCTACTACATCCTTAAAACAACAAATGTGTGGCTGAGTCCAGGAAAATTTCTGGGGCATATTCCATGTTCTTTCCCTCTCCTGTTGCTGTCTCATTAAAGCCCCAAGAAGAGAGAAAAATTACATGTCAGAAAGCTTCACCAATGTATTCATTTCCAGCCATTGTAAGTGATGTAATTCCCCTTGGACAAGATAACTAAGCAGCGCCAGTGTAATGTACAAATGCAGGAGTTGAGAACCAGGAGGGTCGGAGAGGGTCAACATCTGCTCCAAGCTGCTCAGAGGAGAAGCAGGACAACCAGAGGAAGTTAGCATCCTCTCTCTCTTGCCCAGGACATGGCATCAGTTCATTGTTGTTATTATTTGGTTAGCTTACTCTTCTCTAATCTTTATGCATGAATATATTACTTATCGTTTTTCCCTTACTGTTCTGTTAATGTCCAATCTGTATTTTATGTAGCACGTGTGCTCTGAGGTTCCTGAGATTTAGGGAAAAGACAACTTTGTCAAAAGATAATCAACAAGAGAGATTCCAAACAATAAACAGGAATTGCTGGGGTTAACTATTAAAATCTTTGAATTAGCATCTAACATCATCCAGTATAGTTTTGTGCAAATTCCTGCAGTGTTTTAAAGTAGTTATAAAATGAAATGTTTAAGAGAAAATTCTTATGTTAGATTTTCTATGAGTAGAAGATATGATACCTGGCATTTTTTTCCCTCAATTTTGAAGCTAGTTTAGAACCTATTTGTATTTTCATTTTCAGGTTAAATCTGCATGTGGGTTGTTTCCATTCTGTTTAAAGATGGCAGGATGTGATTCCACTAAGTAGAATTATAAAACATGCTTCTAGGGCTTTAAAAGAAATTAACAAAATTGTTGTGTTACTATCTCTTCCATGAGATTCTGAGCTACTGAAATACTTCTGGTCCCACTTTAATGGCATTTGAATGTAATATCAGGGATGGCCAAGAGACAATAGAGAAAATGATAAGAAAACATGGAGGAACATTTCATGAAAAACCTCCCTGTAAAGACAAAAGAATAAATTCACTTATAAATTCCCATAGAACTTTGTAATTTCCAGAATTGGTATACTCAGGGGCCACAGGCAAGTTTTGTTTACAAATCAGAAACAGCAATTTCCAACTACCTCTATTTCCCTTGCTTACCTGCGACAATCAAATACCTCTAACAAAGTAATACTTTCCCAAAAGGGGGGTGTTAGGAAAGTCCCAAGAGGTAAAGAGTCCAAATAAAGAAACTTCCTAGTTTCTTCAGCTTGCTAATTCAGTGCACAGCATTTATAGTCACGACTGTTATGAGGACTGGCAAGGTTGGGATTTTAGATATTTCTGAGTGACACTTCCTTCAAGTGAGAAATATCTAGACACATCTGTTCCTTTACTCTTTACTCAACTGATGTCTTCTTTTCACTCAGCTCTTTGGAAAAATATCTTTTCTAGGACTTTCTCTGACCATCCACCCTTGAGCTGCTGCACCCTGACCTGTCACTGTTCCTTAAATGGCTCAATTTTATTTTCATTACAGACTTATGATTACCAAACGTTGTCTTGTATATTTATTTGTGTACTTGTTTAGTTTATTAGCTGTCTTTCTTGTAAAATACAAGCTGCATGGCATTGAGCCTTGCCTGTCCTGATCTGTGTCCTTACCAGATGCCTGGCACACAGTACACAAATGGTTGCAAAAACAAGGGCACACCTGCCAAAGTGGTATCACTCAAGGAATGTCACAAGGTCATGGCTAAACTCAAATGTCTTCCCCCTTGGTCCTTCTGAAGCTAAGAATAAGATTGGTCAAGGTTTGAGGAAGGTTATGGGCTACTTCATAGAGGGTACTGACTTCCAGAGGACAGGTGAGAGTTAGCCAGGTAACCAGGAGGAAGACACACTGATAGAGAGAACAGCTCATGAAAAGACATGCTACCCTAGAAAAACAAAGCACGTTGTCAGATTTGTAAGATTTTTGGTATAACTAAAGCAGCTGTGGAAGGGTGAAAAGAGGTAAAAGAGAGAGGGAGAGGAGAAAGAGAGACGAAATATGGAGAGAGAGAAACTAAGATATTTGGGATGTGATTAAAAGGCTTTTAAGAAATGAAGCAAGAAAATATAGTGGTAAAGACCAATCAGTGGCTTTGGAGTCAGTCAAACCTGGGTCTAAATCCCAGTTCTCCTACTTACAAGCTATATGATCCAATGTCTGTTTCTCAGTTTCTTCATATGGAAAATGAGTATAATACCAGAACCCATCTCACACATTTATTGTAAAGAGTAATACCTGCAGGGTCTGAGATTTAGCTCAGTGGTTCCGGTGCCTGCCTCAAAAGCGCAAGGTCCCGAGTTCGATCCCCAGTACCAAAAAAAACAACCAAAACAAGCAAAGTAATACTTGCAAAGTTATTTAGCCCTGTGCTAGGCATATACAAGCATTCAATAGCTTTTAGCTTTGATTATTATTACTGGAGATAACATGATTGTTTTATGTTTTAGAAAGAACCTTCTAATGTAAGCACAAAGCAGATCTTGAGAGGTGTACAGGTTTTACGACCAGAAAAACAGTTTTAAATTACTTTATTAAATTATAATTAATGCACAATAAACTGCATAATACACTGTTTAAGCATATGATCTGACAAAAAGTTTTTTAGAAATTTTGCTAATCAATGTAGGACAGGCAACTTAAAAAATATCGTTCTCTCCACTGGACAGATCATAATATTTCCCATATTTTCCTACAGCCTACTGAATATTCTGCTGTGGCTGAGTATTCTTGATCCTCTGATATTCAGACTTTATCAGAGAGTATGAACCTGGGTACAGATAGGCAGCATTGGTGGCAGTTTGTTCCAAGAAGAATTTATGAAGAAGAGAACTAAGGATATGGAAATAGGTATGGAAACATGGATGATTAACTCAAAAATATTGAAAAGGGAGACTCACTGAGATGAGGGTATTGGGGCTGAGTGGTGGGAAAAATCAAGGATAGAAAATGGGAAGAAGGGAGTACAACAAGGAGGAAGAGGGGGTCTGGAGGACAAACCTGTGATGCTTTGGTTTGCATTATGTTGGCTTTGGAGTTCTCTCTGGATGACTCCATAGAAAGGTCTAATGGGCAGGTGGGAAGGATGGCTTGGAGCCTAAGGGAGCAGCAGTCTGTGTCTGTGATGCACCTCGCTAGCTTCAGTGAGGCATTAGAAACCATTGGAGTGGAAGATGTGCGGAATGAGACAAGGAAAGAAGGGGAAGGGATGAAAAAGAGGCTAGAATTAGCTACCTGGAGAACATCAGCGTGTGAGAGTCAGATATAGTATAGAAATGAGTGAAGGAGATGGAGAGGGAGCAAAGACATGGTGAGAAAATCTGCTAAGGGTGATCTTATAGAAAACGGTATCATTTTAAAAAATAATAGAGACCATGAGTATTTTGAAAGTGTCTTATGTCTATTAGGTACTGTGCTAAGTGCTTCACAAACCCTACTTTCTATGCACCTCACAATGGCCCTATAAAGTAGACACTGTTATTAGGCATATTTTATGGTTGAGGTCCTCACATGTCACTCAGATTAAATAAGCATGCCCACAGTGCTGGTGATTGGTAGAGCTGGAATCCAGTCTCTAGGACCCGTGCACAGGTGAGGGAGTGGCCTGCAGTGTCCAGGAATGAGAGCATTGATCAAGGGTGACAAGGCCTAGAAGGTCTCCTTGATATTCATCAGTTGAAAATCTTAGTTTAAGAGTTGGGTAATAGGATGTTGCATTGAAGTGGACAGGGCTCTCATGAATGGCCTTGATAAATGTGCATTGCACAACTCCAGGGTCACCATTCACATCCATGACAGTATGAACCACTCCTGGAGTTGTGTGGTATATGTCTGCACAGTCAGATGCAGCAGCCTTTTGTGAGGGTAAAGTGTGACACATGGGACACATTCCCACATATAGTCATCCTGAAGTACTCATGGGGAATGACCCTCCCATGGATAGTAGGTCTTCAGATGATCAAGTACCTTCTATAAAAATGCTGTGGTATTTGCTTAGAATCTACACAATTCTCCTTTACTCTTAAAATATCTCTAGATGACTTCTAATACCTAAAACAAAGTAAATGCTGTGTAAATAGTTGTTAAGCTATATTGTCTAGAGAACAAGGACAAGAAGAAAAAAGTCTGTATGTTCTGGACGGATGTAAATGTTCTCTTTAAAAAAATTTTCTGTCTGCAGTTATGAATCTATGCATGTAGAACCTGCAGAAGTGGAACCTACAGATAAGGAAGGTGACTGAACTTGAAAACAGTTTGATGTTAAGGGAAGAAACAAGACAGGGTAGGAGTTGAGGAAGAACAGTGAGAAATGAGATGGCCTGGTTTAAGATGGGAGAGATTTCAACACGTCTCCATTGTAAGAAGTAGATTGGTTTGCCTGCCATAGCCCCAGCTTACCTGTTTTTTTCCCTTGATATTTATTAATAATGTGCCCATTCCTCCATCCTTTCCTGGTTTGGACCATATAGTAGATGGTTAACTGCAGACAAGAACCATGGGAGAGGTAGAAGCAGGAGTATATAAGAGGGAGGATTGTTTGTTGGAACAAGTTTCTGGGTGACTCTTGGGCAGATAAGGGCCTGGGACCTGGAGGAGAGAGGGTAACAGGTTTCTTGTAGATCATGAGGATGATAAGGTAACAATAAGCATTGAAGCCAATGGATAAGAGGATGGATACAAATTTGTCAGATTCCTTATTCAATCCTTTTTCTCTGTAAAGTAAGTGATTATGTGGTTAGTTTAGAGTTTAAGTTTCTAGCCTCAGTTTGCTGTACTCTGGTAGCTGTAGAGCCAAATTTCCATGGTCTCTATGAGAAAAGTGGACAGAACTGGGCTAAGCCTGAACAAATAACTGAAAACTCATGCTCTAAGAGTAGTTGGCTTAGCAGTGTTCCTATCTCATGCAGATAGTAGCATCCCATTTCATTAGGATAATTATAACAGTAGCTCAGTGAGAGCTTATAATGTGCTAGAAGATATTCTGTTTTAAGTTTTAAATTTACCTTTTGATATATGTATGCATTTTTCTATTTTTAATTTTATTATTTCCCCTCCTTTTCTTTTCTTCTCCCCCTCCATGGGCAACCCCTCCTTTTCTTTAATGAGTAATTTATCTCAGCTTTCTGGATTCGAATACAGGGCCCACATTCCCACCCAATATGTTATTTCTCTCTCCAATCTATTTAAGTTCATTTCAGGCCTCCTTTTTCTCTGTGGTATTAAGTTAAAGGTTGTCATTGTGATAAATTAATCATGTCTGAGTCTTTCAAAAAAGCTGAGCCAGTAATCTGATATGAGGGTTCCTGGCATGCTAGACTGGATGCCAAGTCAAACAGGGTAATCAGTTCTTTACATTATTGCTACTGCTGTAAAACAGCAAGGACCCCCAGCTCTTTCCTGGTGTGTCTAGTCAGCACGCTGGAGGAGGTGCATGCTAAGTGGATTATTCAGTTCAGGAAACCAGTCATGAAATCGAACCATGTGGACACTTGCCCAGTAAGGCCTGACCCATAGAAAACAAGCAGAGACTACCTCCTGCCTGCAGCCATGGTCTGAGTGTGCTGACCAGCCTCAGTGTGGAAGCCATTGAGAGTAAGCTTGAGGCTTTGGAGAAATTTTTTGATTCTTTATGCTATTCTGTTTTATTTATAATTTTTTGAATAGGGTTTTATTGCTTTAGACAAATTTAAAATATTTTTTCTTTGAATAATCCTATAATTGTGGGTTGACTTCCATGACAATTAAAAGTATGAAGAATGGTTATGATTTATGATATCAGTTTGATAATATATTCTATACTTCTTTGCCCTACTTGTCACAATTTAACATAAAATTATGTAATAATTCAATGATTACATAATTCTGCTAGGAATCATTATCTTGTTTGTTTCTTGGAATATCTTAGAAGAAATTCATTCTAATGTACATTTGAAAATTACAAAGAAAGTGTGGCTACTCTTCAAGAATTGTTTGCTCCCTCATTTGTAAAAAAGAAAATGATGCAGATGATATCATTTCTGAGCTTCCTTCTAGCTCCAACATTTGATGATTCCATGGTGAAAGTTAGGTCATATCAGAAGGTGATCAGTCCTCTGACTGCCTAAAAGGGGGACAGAGAGGCCTAAAGAAAGAAAGACAATAGAGACTTGTGTAATTTCAAAGTATATGGGGGCCCGGGAGGTCATATGACACTCCAAGCTAGCCATTATTTATTGAGTACACACAATGATTGGAGAGGGCATCAGGTGACTTAGGGGTTGGCTGGTAATCCTATGTTGATGAAGATCTTAGGCTGATGAGGATCTTAGGTCATGAGAATCTTATGTTGTTGAGGGAGGTAAGGAGAGCATTCTTATAATAGTAGATGGGCCAAGATAGCAGGCTAATAAAAAACTTGTCCTTCCCCCAGCTGAAACCTTTCTCTCTCTCTCTCTCTCCTCTCTCTCTCCCTCTCTCTCTCTCTCTCTCATTTTATTACTAGCCAGTTTTTGAAGAACCAGGATGTCTTCAGTTGAGGTACACTTGCCTTTGAGCGTCACAGTATCGTGAGACCATTGAGGCCTCAACTTGTGACCAGAAGCCAAACGAGGTTATGTGGGGTTATGTTTCCGCATGCCATAGCCAGCTCTCAGGCAAGGTGACATTGGGCCTTAGACAACTATAATCATACTTTAATTATGAAATGAATTTTCCTCCATTATGTGGAATGGCTCTCAACAGGGTCAGGTCTGGAAGAAAGACATCATGAGGGATCAGTAGGAGACAAAACACAGGAACTTTTCTGGTGGTTTATGAATTCTTAAACTGTTCAATTTATACCATTTGTACATAAAGGTGACTTATGGCCACAGGGTCACTGGTTTAAGGAATAATAACAGGGCACTGCTCTCTCCCCTCCACACTCCACTATATCTACATAGAAGACATTGACCTGTCCTTGGTGCAGCTTCAGCCTCTATTCCAAGAGGTCCCTCCTTCCTTTGTTCAGTCTACTAAGAGATACAAAGAGGTAAGATGGAAATTAAAATATCATGTGATATATCGATAAACCCTCCCATGAAATAAGTGTTGGGCACTTTGAAATCACATAGGAGACATAGCCTGCTAGCCTTGAGATATGTGGAGTTTAGGCAGGTGAAG
The DNA here is from genome assembly GCF_053883595.1 of Heterocephalus glaber. Taxonomy (NCBI): domain Eukaryota; kingdom Metazoa; phylum Chordata; class Mammalia; order Rodentia; family Bathyergidae; genus Heterocephalus; species Heterocephalus glaber. The sequence goes on along the minus strand of NW_028258433.1, from coordinate 1,504,200 downwards.
GCCAGATGAACAAGGTGGGAACACCTGAGCTCAGACTCAAGGCGGAGGGGCACAGGGATGGGAAGTGGCTTAGGTTCAGATAGCTGCTTGTCAGTTGGGGCAGAATGAGGGCAGGAAAGGGCAGGAGGCTGTCCTGGAGCCAAATAACCAAAGGCTTTGTGAATTAGGCTGAACAGTTTGCATTTCCTGTGATAGCAATGGGAGCCATTGAAAAGTTTCGAGGTGGAAACTGTCTTGATGAGATTTGTTTTCATAATAGGATGGAAAAAGGCTTTTGAATGCCAAGAGTGCCTCTGCTTGTATGTTTTGGGTCAGTTGTCATGTTTCTAGGCCTAATATGATTCATAGATTTATCTGTAGTATGGATATTGAACATAGGGCCTTTGTGTTAAACCATATCCTCAGACCTCTTTTAGTTTTCATTTCGAAACAAGGTCTCACTAAGTCCCTAAGTTGCCCAGGCTGGACTCAAACTTGCAATCTTCTCACCTCTGCCTTCCAGAGTACTGGGATTACAGGCATGAGCCACCACAGCTAGAGTTCAGCATGATTTCGCACAGTGACTCTTGGAAGTGACTCTTCCACTGGCTGGAACCAAAGAAGAAACGGCCAACAAAGAACTTTAGGTATGGCCAGAATTGTGATTATCTTCACACTGGGCCCCTGCCCCTAAGCCACAAAGGGTCCTGGCTGCTCTTTGATGAAAAATCCCAGACTATACCTGGGGTTCTGAGCACCTGCAGACCAGACCAGGGCAAAACCAGGAGGTGGCTGCCAAGGTCAAAATCATTCTCAAGGCCTGACCCCATCTCCTTGGCAGTGCAGGGTGTATTCATGGGGTTTCCATCCCTCCAGGCATTGTTGCAGCCTTTCTCTGCCTCTATGGCATTTTCTTTCTCTCTAATCTTTTGTGAATGACAATGGATGGCATAATGAGATAACTAAGGCAATACCTGACGAAAGGTTACTGAATTCATAGAGAGTAATGCTTTCATGTAGTTTAAATCATGACTTTCCTTTAGAAGACACCTAAGGAATTATTCTAAAATGAGAATCATTTTAGACTGCTTACATGGCAGATTGGGGGGAAAGAGTTTTGAAGCATTTTTATTGAAATATAATTTATATAATATTGACAATTTCTCAGTAGCTCAAAGGCAAAGCAATTCAGGTGTCTGTCCATGGACATACATTCAATGGAATACTATTCAGCCCTAAATATGTGCAGAGAGTTTTGATACATGCTACAACGTGGATGAACTTTGAAGAAATTATGCTAAGTAAAAAAAGCCAGTTGCAAGAAGACAAATATTGTACAGTTCCACCTATATGAGGTACCTAATAGAGTAAAAAACAATGTAGAAACAGAAAGTAAAATGATAGTTGAGGTGGAAGAGGAAGCCGTTGTTTAAAGAGCAGAGTTTCAGTTTTGTAAGATTAAAGAGCTGTATGGATGGACCGAGGGGACAGTTCTACAACATTGCAAATGTGCTTAATGTCACTGAACTGTACACCAAAACAGATTAAGATGGTAAATTTTATGTTATATACATTTTTTCGCAATCTAAAAAATCATTTGTTTAAAGTACATGATTCAGTGGTTTCTAAAACATAGTTGTACAGCTGCGGATTTAGCTCAGTGGCGCCTCAGCCTGCCTAGCAAGCACAAGGTCCTAAATTTGAGCCCCAGTACAAAAAATAAATAAACAAAATAAAATACAGTTGTACAACATGCCATAACCTAATTTCATTACATTCTTACCCCCATATGAAAGCCCCTTCAAACACATGATCGAACCCAGAGCCTTTGTACTCAGCCCTCATTCCCAGCCCTTTTAAAAAATTTTCATTCTAAGACAGGGTCTTGTTAAGTTGCTAAATTGTCCAGGCTGGCCTTGAATTTGCATTCCTCCTACCTCAGCCTCCCAGAGTGCTGGGATTATAGGTATATGTCACCATGCCCAGCTGAGGAAGATATTTTTAATAGCCCAAGGATGCCATGCTCTGTTTTTTAGGACTTGATACTATCATCTCTTAGAAGAGTCCTTAAAGATTTAGTACAAGCTCCTCAGATGAAAAAATTGAGGCTCAGGAAGCAGAAAGTGTCTCAGCAAATGTCACACAATCAATTCATGGCAGAGTGAGGTTTTGATTTCTTTTGAAGTTATTTTTTCCCATAACAAAAATGAAAATGCTGTGTCATTCACTTCCTTCCAACTGATGCTGACAATAGATTTCTGGTAAGGGGAAGATGTTACCCTTTCCTGCTGTGGACAGCTGGGCTCCTTTCTGCAGCCTCCCATCTCATCCTTCTGAGCTGGAAAGTGGAGCGTAAAGGAGGAGAGTAGAAAAATTTGCAATTGCATTCAAGGATGTTCCCTCATGCCTTAACTATGTCAGAGAAGAGTTACACTGAGGTTCATTAAGAATAATGTCTCACGGGGCCGGGGATTTAGCTCAGTGGTTCCGCCGCCTGCCTTGCAAGCAGAAGGATCCGACTTCAATCCCTGGTACCAAAAAAAAAAAAAAAAGAATAATGTCTCACAAAAACAAAAAAAACAAAAAAAGAATAATGTCTCAGCTTTTCTTAGGGAGTAACTGGAAACACAGCTAGGTGCAGTGACTCTGCTTTCAAATGATGTGGCCTTTTACAGAGATGGCAGATGTAACCGTAGCAATAGTAACACCATGTGGCAGTAACACCAAGGCCTTGGGCAGTCATGGGGCTGATGGAAAGCAGCAGAAGATGACGGGGTTGATGCTTTGATATGTCCTTCCATTTTATGCTTCTTTCCTTCTTACTTACAAAAGTACTTAGGCCCAGCAGAGCCTAAGTATTGGCGAGATCGGTCATTCATTGGAAACAAGTTGGGGTCGAACAGGTTGGGGAACTCATTTTGTCAGTGAGTGTCTTCAAAATGTGTTCCAGTAGTGCATCTTAGCTACTCAGGTGGCTGAGGCAGGAAGATCACAAGTTCAAGGCCAGCCTGGACAACTTCATGAGACTGTGTGTTAAAATAAAAAGGGCTGAGGATGTAGTTCAGTGGTAGAGGGCCCCTAGGTTCCACTCCTTCTGGTGAAAAAAAAAAAAGTGTTCCAGTATTCCTTTTGAATCCATCATTCAAAGCTATTTTCAATAGCCCTAATTTCCTGGAGAACTGCTGGAGAACAAGGGGTTCTGCTGGAGTGAGAAACTGAGGCTGGAAAATCATGTCACTACAACTCAGAAATAAGTAGACACATACTGAGGCCTAATCATGGTAAGTGAGACTGAGCCTCATTTCTTCGGCTCTTTGGAGTCTGGTAATTTGATCTGTCTTCCTCAGGGTGGTATTGGGCCCTGGAAGTGCTTGGAATTCCTACAGCCAGGCCAGTCAGGAGGCAGGTACTCTAAACGTCCTGTGGGTTTTCATTGGATGAGACAAACCTGACCAGAAAGACTGCTGTGGGGAATGACACAGGCTCCCAGACAATGAGCCCTCTGAGGACAGTGACTGGATCATTCATTTTTAAGCTCCTAGTGCCTAGCAAATGCTTGGCACATTTGTTTGCTGAATGAAAGAATGAGTAGTAACATTTCACATCAAATGACGCCTTGTTATTTACAAAGTGATTTATTTCTCTTGCATGATGAACGGATCCTCACAAGTGCCCCTACTTTAGCCATGGAAGGCAGGCAAGACTGTTTTACACATGAGGTCACATAGCTGTTGGTTGGAGAGGTGGCTTTCAGACTAAATCCACTGGTGTTTTTTATACAGGTATTTTACTGAGACTGCCCTTCCCAAGACTAAGAGAGCTACGGATAAGGATTCAAATGTATCCTCTTCCTATAAATCTGGGGTAAACATATTTTTCACCTAATTCTCTCAATAATGGCAGTATTTTCTATTTTAAACTCCCGATTCAATTACATTATGAGTTAAACAGAATTTAGAGGCTTGCCCGGTAAATTCACATGTAGTTTGTAGTAGATATTTCCTAATATAGATTTGGCATGATATCAAGATTGCATCTAATACAATTTTTGGTAATTTTGTCTAACTAGATCTTAGTTTTATGGCCCTGGGTTTTCAAGAAACACATGTTCAAACATTCTCACTGCTTAATGAGATCCTTGTTCCTGTTGAACTTCTATGACCTTATTGGAAATCAATAATTGCTTCTGATCTTCAAAATGTAATGCTGAGGAGACAGACCTAGATTAAATCACTCTACAAAATGGTTTGAGATTGCAGGATGTGGAAAGCGTGCTGTAATTAAAACGAATGCTTCTGCTTGGAGGCTTATCATAGTTTAACTGTGTGCATACTGTGTATGAGGGAATTTCTCCATGCAGAATTATTTTCCCCCAACAGTTCGCAAGATCACAGCACTCCTAGTAGCAGGTACACCTAACTCCTGGGCAGAAGCTGAGCTAAAGCAGGAAAAGGGAGCTCTTCTTTCCTAGCAACGGTTGCTAGGGGGTGTGGCTTTGGAGTCGGGTGAGGACGCCCTAGGGTGCCCCTTCCCCCCCACCTGTGTGGACTACACTTCCCGTGATGCTCGAGGGTGGTCTCCGTAGTGACGCACTTGGTGTCCGCGAAGTGAGGGAGGGAGGCAGAGAGTGAAGGCAGGGGTGGCGGCGGCTGCGGGCTGTGGCGCGGGGGGGGGGACTCTCTCGCCTCGCGTCCCTTACTCGGACTCTGGCAGCCTCCGCCATGTTGGTTTGAGAAGCGATGACAGGAGGCGTCCGCGGCCTGTGGGACTGATAAGTGGAGGAGGAGAGGAGGAGACAAAGCTTGGAGAGGGAACCATTCTTGGGCAGAGGGGAGGGAGGACCCGGCCGCTTCCGGGACCAGCCGAAGTCGGCGACGCCCGCGAGGCTGGGGAGGGGAGGGGAAGGCGGAGACGGGGGCAGGCAACGGCGAGGGAGGCGGAGGCCGCAGAGGAACGCGGAGGAGCTCCAGAAGATGCGCCCCGACCCCCACTGCAATCCGAAGGCGCCCTCGGCCTGAGCCCCGAGGGGCCGTGGGGTGTCCCGCCCGGCATCGCCGCCCCCGGCTTTCGCTTTGGCTCTCAACGAGTTAAATGCCCTTGAGCGCGGGTTTCCGCGGCCCGGCTCTCTGCCCCGGCAGTGCGAGTTGAGCAGTTTTCCGCGGGGCTCCTGGGCTAGGTGCGCGGCCGGCGGCCGGCCACAGCTCGGCCGCCACTCAGGGCTCACGTGTCGATGTGTAGCCACATAGTTATCTATGTACATCCACGCCGGGGCATTTTTTCACCTGCTTAATGAGGACTTGACTCGGGAGCGAGTGTGAATCATTGCCGGGGCTGGGAAAGGAGGAAGGCGGATTTAACCCCCTCCCACCCCGCTCCATGTCTGTGTGTCACTCGGCTCGGTCCACCTGGCGCGGCCGGTCCTGGGGCTGCCACTGACTACTGCTGCTGCTGACGACGACGACGGGGGCCGCCGCTGCTGTCCCGTGAGTTTCCTCGCTCCGGCCGCACAGCTCCTGGGGATTGTTCCTCTTCGCACTAGAACCTCGACCGGGCGGCGCTTTGGCTCCGAAAGAACTTAGTATTATTATTTTGGAAAGCACATCGCCAACCATTCAGAATTGCGAAGGTTCATTTCTGTAGCTTGAAGACTTTGGCTGTCTTTGTTTTCTGCGTAAACGTCTGGATATATATCCAAACGGCAAGATGTCCAGTAATGTCCCGGCGGATATGGTAAGTGAGCGATAAGTTGTGACACTCTGATTTAATTGTGGTTTCCAGTCCTGTTTAATCAGTCAGAAGGGTAACAGGCGTGAAGGTTTGCAGGAGACTGCCGAAGAGCCAATGTGCTGGCAGATTTGGAGAAGTTGGCGCTTCTGGTTCCTCCCTTTTTAAAAAAGTACTGTTTTTAATATGGGTTTTCTCACTTGGCTGTGTGTTCTAAGTCACCGAAGACCGTGGGGGAAGTAAGGAAGTGTGGCCGGGGTTTGAAGTGGAGAAAACAAGCTCCCTGTTTGCTTGAAGGCTCTCGACACTTGTGTTCTAACGCTTCCGAAAACGTCAGTGAGGTGGGCAGAGCTGAGAATGGACGTTCGTGCTGGGTGCAAAGGTAGACAGGGAAACGGGAATCTGGACTGTGACATAGGCGAGATGATTAGTGTGTAGGCACACAATTGATATTTTTTAAGAGCAAAGATGTTCATCTCCAAAAAAAAGTATGCTATAGAATTTGCTGCGAGCTCTTTGAAATGTTTTGGTGAACAAATACGACAACAGAAACATTAAGATGTTTTAGAATTTACACTAATACGTAAATGTCTTATTTATATATTTTCCAGGGCTTTGTACTGAAAAATATTTAGTGGTATACATTTTAGACTTTGAAAAGCTAATGAAACATGTTAATGCGCCTGGATCACTGAGTATTGAGAACTTGAAACAAAAAGTAACCTTGTTTATTGACGCTTTTGATTTGGGTTTACAAAGGTTAAGGTTGTGAGTCTGTTGACTTAACAGTCACTGTGTAGCCTTACAGTGCTGGGGGAGGGGGTGTGAGAGTGTGGAATTACACTTTACACTTCGTAGTCCTAAGGACAAACGTGATGCAGTTAACAGGAAGATGAATAATCCTGTATATGGGAGAATTGAAATTAATGTAATTATGCTCACTTATCAAGTTGACATTTCAGTGTTTGTGTATTCCAGTAAAAAAACAAAAATGAACTTTGCTGATGATTAAATTTTAAAATGTCAAGTATTTCTATAGGAGGAAATCTCTGCAGACTTTAAAATAAGAGAAACGAGCCTAGACAACAGATTTTGACCTTGGTTTAAAGACATTGTGCTTACCTTTGATTTCCCATTTAATGTGCTATTTAAATGCAAAGGAACCACAGTGTTCTGTCTCTGGGGTGGCTACCCAGCAACTTTACACTTTTTCTTCTTGAGTCTTCAAACTCATGTATTGTCCTTTTAGTTTTTACTTCCCTCCTGGTGTGCACGCACTAGTGTAATCTCCTACCTGGTAAGAGTGGCTGACATGGTTTCCTCTACACTGCTCTGGAAGTTGCAAAGAGAGGTCTCTAGACAGAGCTTGGAAATGCTATTTCCCGTTTGATGAGTGATCTGTAAGCTTATCGCCTCTGGCAAAGATTTGCTCTCTCTAAAGCCTCCATTTTATATCATCCTGCACAGTGCAAGATGTGTTCACCTTCGTACCATTTATTCCATCTGAGAAGTTGTAATAAAATTGATCATTGTCATTAAAATAGTGCCACTACTTTCTTTAGGCCTGATGAAGGAAAGCTGGGGGATGTACCTAACATCAGTCATAAATCGAGGTGATGGGGGGTGGGAATACTGTTTCTATGTCAGGTAGAGGGATTGGAAGCTCCCGTTGAGATCCTGGAGATTGGGAAGTAAGGGCAAGGTTTTATTAATTGCTGCAGTTATAAAATATAACTATCTGTTTACACTATATGCTAAGGCCTTGATGATTCTGTGGTGCTTTGAGATCCCTTGATTAAAGGTGATATGCAAGGGCAAAGTAGTATTATGTAATAAACACATAATGCCCTGGTGATGCTATTTCAGAGTATGTACTGAGGTACAGCAGAGGTTACAGTTCTGAGTATTTTTTATGTCTCATGTTCAACTTGTCGGAGACTAAAATTTTCTCTTTACGAAAGCTTTTTAAACCTTCATTTTCTGTTACTTACATTGCAGTTTTGCTTAATCAGAGTGCCTTCTTTTGATAAATGCTTAGAATTCCCAACTTTTGGATATATAAATCTTTGTTAGAAGTTGTTGGTAAAATTCTTCATGTTTGTTAAACTCTTTATACTAACAATTGACAGTTAATTTGAGTGTACATTCCTGACAAAATGAGAACAGTTTACCACTCTGAATTTGAAAAGCTGGTCTCACAACTCCCATGTCTTTCCATAACTAATATTTTTCTCGCAGCGTAACTCTAAATTGATTCAAATACATAGTGTATATTCCTCTAAATTTGCAAGTAGGAATACATACATTTTTACTTGGTGCTGTAAAATGTTAAGCTTTCTAAGAGTTTACCGTTAGTCTGCTATTTAGAAACAAATGTTATGCTCTTTTACATTTTAATGGTGCTTGTCAGTTGAAGGAAAATCCAATCCAGGAGTTGAGGTCAGGTGATGAAGTTATAACCCCTGTCATGTTTTCATTAGCAGTAATTCTTCCATGAGCTATGGTAATTGTTAAATCAATAGATGTTTTTGGTAGACTTATGGCAGTGATTGTGACTCACTGTAAAATCGATTTTTTAGCATTGGTTTTTGTTTTGTAAATAGAACTCACATTTAAAATTTATTTTAAAACATTCAATAGTTTTGTGTTTATCATAAGGGGTCTAATTTTTTAAATCCAAATTTAGATGATTTTTTTTGAAGGGGGAGTGGCACCTTTAGTGAATGAATTTGCTGTATTCTTAAAAAAATAATTTTCAGTTGGTACTTTTCCAGTCACCATTCTTTAATATATGTCCTGTATATGTTATATGTTTATATGAAATATTTATATGAAATGCTGGTTTTTCTTTCACTAAGAGTTTGAAATAGGTTTACTAACATCTTAGTGTAGTAATATTTGTATAAAATATCTAAAAATATCTGTATAGAATATCATTCTAAGACATTGTATTTAAATGATTCATTTCCTTTTTTAAAACCGTCATAGTTTACTCTGGGGCAGTATTCATTGTGTATAATTGTAGCATAATTTATGTTTACAAGTATAGGTTTTGTTCAAGAAAATATTTATTTTCAGTGTTAGAAATAAAACCTGAGACTGAGTGGACAAGGTAGTAAAATTGCTTTCTTGGATTGGTAAAGTTATCAAGAGAAACATTCTTGTATTTATGAGTTTTATATGATTAGAACTATTTAGGACTTTAGACCAAAAATTAGACTTTCTGATATCTATTATGTTGAAAGAAGGAAACTGAAGACAATAGCAAAGCATTGCTGGTATTTGAAACATTTTAGTTTATGAAACAGTTAATACTTCTGAATCTTTCCAAATAATTCATGTAGAAATTATTGTAGATGTGACAATTTGTAGTCTGGGTTTAAATGAGATAATGACAATTCAAGGTTTTTAGTACATTTTATTTGCTTAATACTAGAACATTTTAATTGTAATTTTTGTTATCTCTTCCATTCATGGAAGAAATATTGGAGCCCTCTTGTGGACAGGAAATTACTAAAACAAATTTCCTTTCAAAGTGAACTTTTAACACTTTTCCAGGTAAAATAACATGTAAAATATACCAGGAAAAAATGCCATGTAGAAAAAGATCTAGAGAATAGAAAATTTTTAACATTGAGAAAAGTGTGCTGATTTAATGCCAAAAAAACTTTCTTCGTTACTTACAGTTCCTGTTTACTTTCTTTTGCTAGATTTTTTATTTCAAGTTTAGGTTGGAAGGTTTATGAAGCTAAAGGGTAGATTAAATGCTATTGACATACATGTGTATGACTTTGAATAGCTTAAATAATCTGTTTCTCTAAATTGTTTTGCTTGAACACGTTGGGTAATGTCATTCTGAATAAATGAATTTTTTGAACACAAAAAGGTTGTGCTTTGAAATACCCCATCCTAACAGTTTTGGATTACTATATGTTTAAATAGAATATACTTGTACAGTTTAACTTCTTTTTGGTGACTTAGAGTCACCATTTGAATAATAATGATTCTGGTCAGTGTTTATTGTATGCCTGGGTAATATTGTGTTACTATTCTATAAGCTGTAACTGTGAGAACCTTGTCACTAAAACTTTACTATTTTACTAGATCAGTAGTGAAGTGAGGCAAGTGAATTGAAGTGGAAGAATAAAAATATTAGAACTTTTTTTTAAATTTTATGCCCCAAAAGAAAGGGGTGAGCTTTTGTATTACCATATGGATTGGATTTGAGGCTCTTCTAGACTCACATTCAGGTCACAGTGCCTGTGGCTTGCTGACTGAAAGTGAGGGAATTCAGTAACCTAGAGACCCCATAGCAACACTGAGTTTCTCAAAGTTTTTGCAACTTTCTATTGTAGTATACAGTTACTTTTAAAAAACTTAAAATTGAATCTGTGATACTTAATATTGAGATGGCAGAAAGAGGTTTACCATCAAAGAGTTCGAAGAGTTTTAGAATGCAGATACTTTACACATTTTTATTACAAAAGGTGATAGTTCTAAATACTGGTAAGAGGCTAAAATTACTAAGATATATCAGATATTTCTGAGAAAACAAACACTAAGTTGTCTCTGTGGCAAAATCAGCATTTTAAATCCTAAGTGATAAAGTACCTGCTTTTCAGAAGCAACTGTAATATTGTGGAGAGAATATTTTGAAAGCATGTTTATATATTTCAAGTCTGTTGAAAAATCTTCCTTGCAAAGAATTCCAGTGGACTTTTGGCCCGTTCATTGGAAATAAAAAAAGGCAAAAAAACATTAGGCCAGGAAAACTAACTTTTAATAACATTGACATCAAGTGGCTGACTCTAAAACTTTTGCATATTTGGTGATAGAAAAGTAGTGTCATGATTTAGTAAGCTAGTAACATGTTCTTCTTTTGGGATCTACCTATGTATTTTTGTAAGCTAAGTTTTTCAGGTGTGATTTGCAACAGCCTTTAAAGCAAGTGTCAAAACAGATTGAACTTCACAAACTGGGAAAGCAAGAATTTAAAAAATGAGGCATATTCAATAAAAGTGCTCTCACTTAATATGTTAATAGTAATAATATTCTTAGTGATTGCAAAATCAAAAAATCATTTTAAATAACTAAGACTTAAAACATTTTAATCTTTTAATTCCTGTTTTAGTGTGTATTCTATAATATGTATATATGATTTATAAATGATACAAATGGAGGTATGTGCTCATGTATTTTATAATTGGGGTGCTCACTTAAAAAATTTAGAAGCCACTATTGTAAATGACTAAGATTTCTGAGGATTTTAATTTGTGTTTGGTATTTATTGTTTTTCTGTCTTCGGTCTTACTAAGCAGTTATTTCTTTCTATGGTCATTATATTTGCTTTCTCTGTTTACAGTTGCTGATTCTAATTTATTGTGAGTGTAGAAACCAGCCTTCTAACATATGCATGATAAAATTGAGCAAGTGACATCTGGAGTTGCTCTACAGTAAAGTAAAATGTCCTGCAGCATTGTCTTTGTTTCTTTTTCTTTTTTTTCTCTTTTTGGTGGGGAGGGGGGGCAGGGTCTTACTATGTAGTTCAGGCTGGCCTCGAACTCACTATGTAGTCCAGGCTAGCCTCGAACTTGTGGCAGTCCTCCTGCCTCAGCCTCCTGAGGGCTGGGAGTACAGGCATGCACCATCATGCTAGCCCATTGTCTTTATTTCCTGGACTTGATCATATTTAGTTTGCTTAGAGTGCTATCTGTTTTGAGAGCTTATATTTTGGCTTTTAGCTGTGTTTTGCATATGTACTGATATATATATTAGGGACTGAGGATTGAACCCTGAGCCTGGTGCATTTAAGCATGTTTTTTTGAGAAGAGGTCATACTATATTGCTCAGGCTGGCATTGAGCTCCTGGACTGCTCTCTTGCCTTAGCCTCCCAGTAGCTGGAACTGCAAGCACCAGAATACAGATTATTGATTGTGAAGAACTACATAGATGATTTTAAAAAATAAAATTGTATGTATAGCTTTACTTTGAGCTGATAGAGAACTAATGCTTGTTTTGTGCTTGCTATTAAGCAGATGTTTGACATTTTACAATGTAGCATTTTATTTAATCCTCACAGTGACCCTGCATAAATATAATTGATGTATGAATGACGAAACTGCTAATGTCCACCAGGTGAAGATCATCTGGAATACATCTGCATTGAAAATATTTAGGTTTAGTGATTTGCATCAGTGAAGAACCCTTGTGAGAGGAACCCTGCAAAGTCTCAGGGAAGGGCAGGAGTTCTCCATAGGGTTTGGGCCATGCTGAGTGATTGTAATGAAAGAGTGGGGAAATGGAGACTCCTAGATTGAATGTTATCTATCATGCATGAAGTGGAGATGGGCTAGTAATTGGGTTTCTCTGCTCTCGTTTAGAAGGCTGGAGAAATGAAGGAGCCTGGGGAAGTCATTGGCGGAAAGCTATAATCATGTTGTTAGTCATTTTGGAATTGTAGTGTGGCCTTGGGTGAAACTTTGTTACCTGTTGGTCTCTTGTTAGCCTTGTCTGTGTCTTTCAGACTTCACAGTCTGATTATCAACAGAACTCATTTTCACTTTCTCACAACGTAGGTTCGGAAAGGGTAAAGAACTTATTTGAGATCACAAAGGTAGGGAAAATTATTTAGAATAGAAATTTGGAGATGAGGGCAGTGATAAATATCCTGTACCTTTCCCCCGCCATACCTGAGCAAACATTACAAATCCCTCTGGTACATTGTCCTGAGTAGAACGCTTCAGATTCCATTTTCACACCTTCCTGCTGGCAGTCACTGCTGACACTCTGAGTTAGCATGGTAGAGAAGAGATGAAACTCACTGCCTATATCCTTACTATATACTGCGGAACCTCTGGATTGAAATGATTTTAATGAAGCGTAGTTGTCTAATTGCTAAAATTAAAGGAGTTTACTTTAAGCTTGTAATTTTGGATCCTCGTGTATACATATCTCTTCTACAATAGAATTTGCCCATAAACACACATCTTTGAATATATGTATAACAAATAGATTGACTTGTAAAGGATTTAGTGCTTTCAGGGCATTTTGTTTTGGTCTTCATATACTGGTTCTATACATACTCTCTGTTGATTGATTCAAATCTAGTAGCATTTTTATGGTCTTTTCTACGGGCAATTTTCTATGACTATTTCTTTTTATTACTTTATGACTATACTTTAAGAACAAAGTGTTCTTGCTAAAGAAAATTGTCAAAGTTTGGCATTATATCTTATTTATGTACCTAAATTCAGATGGCAATTCATTGTTTTTAGACAAAATGTTCTCATGATATGTGTTTAAAGTTCTTTAATATAAAATTACTGGTTTTACCTGAGAAATACTGTTTTTAAAATTTAGTTATATATTATGAACATCATCTATACAAATATAGAGCCATATTGTATAAGTATTGTATAGAACTATATTGTAATTTTGATCTGATTCTGGTAGATAAACAAGTTTTTAACAAAATATATATTCATGAGCATTGTCTTAATCTGGAATCTGTAACACAATACCACATACTGGGCAAAAGGAGGGAAGAATGGAAAGAAGGAAGAGACTGGAGGGGAAAAGGGAGAGGAAAGGGGAGATGTAACTGATCTACTACTTGATAATGGCTTTAGTCCACTCAAGAGGGCAGTGCCTCAGTTACTAGTCACTTCTTCAAAGTGCTAGGTTTGGGCCCGGGATTTAGCTCAGTGGTTTCACTGCCTGCTGCGCAAGCACAAGGACCCGAGTTCGATCACCGGTAGCAAAAAAAAAAAAAAAAGAAAGGAAAAAAAAAGTACCAAAGTGCTAGGTTTTCAACATATAAATTTTTGGGGACACATTTAAACCATTTAAACCAGGCATTCAAAAGCTGTGATAAACATTTGTGTGGTAGACATTCTTAAATATATCTTTGTGCCTTGTCTGAGTATTCTTTTAGGCTAAAATTCCTAGGGATGTGGTTGCTGTGCCAAAGATATGTAATTTTGAGGGGAGGGTGAGAAAGGGATACGCATTTCCCAATTTAAAAGCATCCTTCAAATTCTAGCTACACCTGGCCTTTTCATTATGCATCGTCCTTTTGATATGCCGCATTTAAAATGTTTGCATTTTTATTCATGGAAAAGATTGACTAGCAATTTTAATTTCTTGTAAAAAACTTTGGCAGATTTAGGTAACAAGGTTAAGCTGACCTCATAAATTGAGCTGGGGAATATTTAATTCTTTGGAAGAGTTTGTGCATATTGAATATATTTCATCCATAAATGTTCAGGAAGATTCACTGGGGAAGCTATCTGGAGTTTTCTGCTGGAGATTATTGGTTCTGTTTTTTCAGTACATGCAGGACTATTCACATTTTCTTTTTCTTTGTCAGTTTTGGCAAGTTTTACTTTTTAAGGGTTTTTTTCATTTCATTTAAATTTTCCAATTTGACTTGAAAATTTTCACATTCTTTTACTATAATTTTGCTGTTTATAGTATCTGTGATGATACTTGTTTTTAAAATCTGCTTGTTGGTAATTTGTGCCTTAGTCTTTTATAAGAGCCAGTTCATAGATTTAAAAATGTCTTTACTTTGTATTGGTTTCAACTTTTACCTTTATTCCTGTATTTCTACTTTTCAAAGATTTAATTTCCTGGGCCAAGTGTTTAGCTCAGTGGCACTGTGCCTGCCTAGCAAGCACAAGGTCCTGAGTTTGATCCCTGGCACCCGTCTCCGCCTTGCCAAATTTAATTTGCTGTTCAAGATTCTTGAGATGGGCACCTCAGTTATTACTTATAAGCCTTTATTTAAAAAATTGTGCATGAAATTTCCCTCTGAATGTAACTTTACCTAAATCTTGCAAGTCCAATATATATTATTTTTGTTATTTAATTAAAAATAGTTTTAAATTTCCCTTTTTGACCCATGGCTAATTTAGAGATACATTTTTTAATCTTAATCTTTAAGCATTTGAGATTTTTTTCTAGCTATATTCTTCTGGGACTATTCTGTAACTTCAGTTGTGGATGATTTCAACACCTGCTTTATAGCCAGTTTTAGGACATTGAATGTGGTATGCCATAAGTATAAGTCAAGTTTAATCATGTTTAATCTACTGTATCACTACTGACTTTTTTTTTCCTGTGCTATGGATCAAACCTAGGGTGTTATGTATGCTCATGGCAAGTGCTTTACCACTGAGCTATACCTGTAACTCACTCCTGTCTTGTCTTTTTTTTAATCTCTCATTTGCAAGTATATTAAATTTGCAACTGTCTGAGGACTTTTCTATATGTTCTTTCAGATCTCTCATTTTGCCTTACATACTTTGAGGCTAAGTTATTAGTTATAAATGAATTTATCATTGTTGTATCGTCCTAGTAGGTCTGTTCTGTTATCTTTATCATCTCCTTTTATCCTTTCCCTTTATACCTTTCTTTGACCTTATACTTAAGATTAATCTCTTATCTCTTTGTGCATTATATAGTTGGATTTTTTAAAACTAAGTTTGATAATCTCTGTTGTTTTATGTCTAATTACTACACTACATTATTTGGGTTTGAATTCACTCTTTTACATTTGTTTTCTACTTTTACCATCTTTGTAATTTCCCTTCCTATTTTTTGCTTTCTTTTGGATAAATCATAATTCATTTCATATCCCCATTTTAGCTTGTTTGTTGTAAATTCTGTTATTATTTTCACTAAGGGATTATGGCTTGTATCTTTGATTTATTCCAGGGATTATGGCTTGTATCTTTGACTTATTTCAGTCTGTCATAATTTGCTGCCTTTACCACTTTCAAGAAAATGAAAGGGCCTTATAACACTTTAACCACATTTATTCCTCTTCTATTCTTTGCTTTATTTTAAACCCCAAAGACACTATCATTATTGTTGTTGAAATAGTGGCAATAATAATAATGTTACTGTTTTTCAAAAGTTATTAATCATACTTATTTCATTTTGTCCTCACATTTACCCTTCTGGAATTATTAATTTCTTTCTATTTTACTGTATTTTTATCTGGGTAGTTTTCCTTTAATATTACTTTTAGTGCACTCTTCAGATAATAAATTCTGGTTTTGTTTGCCTGAAAAATGTGTTCATTTTACTTTCACTTTTAAAGGATCTTTACTCCTACCACCTTTTAGATGGTTTTAAATGTATTCTAGCTCCCACTGTTCTTAAGTCAACTTTTGGTTTTATTGTTCCTTTGAAGTTAGCGTGTTTTCCACTGGCTGTTGGCTCTTTTAGAGATTTTTATCTTGGCTTTTGTTTTCAGTAGTTTTACTATTGTGTGCTTGTGTGTAGCTTTTTTACAGGTTCTTTTCTTTTTTTGGGGGGTGGGTACCAGGGATCAAACTTGGGGCCTTGCACTTGTGAGGCAGGCACTGGAACCACTGAGCTAAATCCCCGGCCGTGTGTGTGTGTGTGTGTGTGTGTGTGTGTGTGTGTGTGTGTCTAGTTTTTTAAAAAAATTATTTTGCATGGAGTTTATAGAGTGTCTTGAGTCTGTCAGTGCCTTGTCATCCTTTGTCATTTTGGAAATTTTCTTAGCTTATGTTCTTTGTTATTTCTATTTAGCTCTCTTTCCCTTTGGGATTATTATAGTTATATACATTTTAGGTCATTTCACTGTTTTCATCTTTTTCGCTTCTCCCTTTGTGTCAGTTTGGATATTTTCTATGAACCTATCTACATGTTCAATTCTGTCTCCCCTGTCCAATGACCAGCTGTACCCAGTTATTACCAGATGATAAGTCCTATAGGGTATTTTTTTTTTAGGTTCTTGGTGTTCTGAACAAAGAATTGGATAAGACACAAAGAATTGAATGTGGAAAAGAGGTTTGCTCCGCAGGGTCAGACCAGGCCATGCCCTGATGTTAAGAGAAGGGCCCTTTTGTATTGAAAATTTCTCATGCAAATGGGGCATTAGAACATTTATTTTATCAAAAACTCACTTGACCCTGCACTAGATTTAAACTGCCCTGTAGAAAGACTCAGTTGACTTCTTGCTAGATGTAAATGAAGGATCTGGAACAGTCTCCTTTTTCGTTTTTTGAGATGGTCTTGCTATATAGTTCAGATTGGCCTTGAACTCACTGTGAAGCCCAGGCGGGCCTCAAACTTACAGTGAGCCTCTTGGGTGCTGGGATTACAGACATGTGCCACCGTACCCAGCTTAGTGTCTTTTGATAGGTTGTGCCCACATTCAAATGAAGGATTGAAAATAGTGTCTTCTGGTTGGTTGCTGTGAATAACATCAGATTCAAATGAAAGATTAAAAATAGGACTTTCTTGATTAATCCACAGCTTTTAGCCATAAGCCTGTTGTCATTTTGGTTCTGCATATGTCATATATGCATAGGGATGATATGTGGACCTCCAAATAATATAAGGAAAATATTATAACTCCCAGCCTGCTAAATGTCCGATACATAGAGTTTGTGTTCTCTAAAATCTTAAGAATGAATTCTAGGAAAAACGGAGATTAATGGTTGGAAGAATTTATTGAGAGAAAGATAGCTTCTGCCTAAGAGAGACAGAAAGGGGCCCAGAAAGTGGGTTTGTCCGCAGACCCCATTTTTCAAGGGAGTGTTATAGAGCAAAACCAGGAGGTGAGGCAGGTATAAAATGGGATAAAGACTATAGTCAATAAGATTACAAGTATAGTCGCTTGGGTAATACTGATCCAATGGAAAAATCACAAGGTGGGACAAACTATGGTCAACCAATAAGATTACAAATATAATCGCTTAGGTAATATAGACAACTGAGTTAGGTAAAAATATTATAGGTGGTCAAATAGGGCTAGATTTTCAAGAGAATCAAGACAAAGGTGAATCACCACAACTGTGGTAGAAGACACATCTGTTGGAGACCAGGCCTCAAGATAAAGACAGGATGACTAGACTTGTATACTTCCTCAGAGGACAAACACTATGCCTAGTGAACTCTAAATAGGCATCAGCCACTGGGGTGGGTGACCAGAGACCTCTGAACCCACCATTTTCTGGGAGAAATCTTTGTTCTTTCCATCCACACTTGTTATGTTACTTGTTTCCCAAATGGACCACTATTAACTAAGCGACTATACTTGGAACCTTATTGGTTGATCATGGCTGTGGCCCACATTATACCCATGTGAGGTTTTTCTCTATAAAACTCCTCTGTAAAGTGCAGTTTCTGGGCTACCTACTTGGGTTCTATCCTGTCTCTCGGGAGCAATCCTATCAATAAATATCTTCCTACTCTTAACCTCCATTGTTCCTAGAATTCATTCTTTGATTTTAGAGAACAAGAGCTCTGTGTATCAGACAGCTAGCAGGTTTGGGAGATAAAATATTTCATATTTCATTTCCAGTATTATTTTCTGTATCAGTATTGATTAAATGGGGATCAAATGGGGAAGCAAGTCACATAGCAGGCATAGCAGGCATACAGGGAAGGAACAAGGATTTTTCGTGGAAGGCATGGGTCAGGGGACCTTTCCTGGAAGGGCTGGGTTAAGGTCTTGATCCTCCACAGGGTTGACTGATGCCTATTTAGAATATCAATTACTGCTTTTCATCCCTAGGATTGTAGGGGTGTAGTAAATTCTCTTGATCTAGAAGCCTATGGCCTTCAGTGAATGGGCCTCCAGCCACAGCTGTGATTTGTTCTTATCTTCTGCATTGACTTCTTTTGAGAGCCCAGTCCTGTCTGACTGCCTATAATATTTCTAACTAACTTAGCTGTCTACAATACTATCAATTATTTATGTATCAAAGTAGCTGTTTTTCTGCCTGCCACAGAACATTAAATCTTACCTGGAAAAAAAATAGCTATCATTCAAATTCTCTATAATTCTCCATGATGTTAAAATATTACTAGACATCCAAGAAAAAAAAGATCAAATAATAAAAACCAGACAACAGAATTAGGCCCACAGATAATCCAGATATTAAGAGTCATCACATAGGAATTTTATAGCAATAACTAATATACCCAAGAAAACCAACATAGGTTAAACCTACATAAACTTTAGGACTTAAAATACAAAACCTGAAATTAAGAACTCAGTAATCATGAGGTAAGAAATTAGGGTTTGGTCAAACTAGACAACTAACTGGATGAAATGTGTCAAAAGTTATAAAAATATGATTGACAGGTTGAATGAGATATTTTCTAAAAAAAAAGTATTGTAGATAGCTGAGTTAGTTAGAAATTCTTGGAGGACAAAAGTTGAGTAGAATGTTGGGCCCATTCCTTTTTATCTGGAACTCTCTATTCAGGCTACTTTGGTAGTACAAAATTCCAGTTTTTTCTTCCCCACCCAGTGGGACTGATAGAATCTCTAGGGTGCTGGTTTCTTTTTTCGTTTTTTTTTCCTGTAGTAAATATGTCAGGGGGGAACCCATGGGGATCCTCTCAGTGTTTTACTTCTCTGAGGAATCTTGGCTCCTCAAGTTCTGGCCCCTGGGTTGGAGGGGAGATATTTTATATCAGTTTATAGTTTTCTTTTTCAGTGGGAAGTCTGGTCTGATTTATACTCTTTTTGTGCCTCGATTTTATTTTTTGCCATTTTTTGCTATAGATGACTAGTTCTCACTCTGTTCAGTCCTTTTAGTGAAAAATAAAGCAGGAAAGAGGGAAGGAAAAGGGACTGAGTAATGCTAAGAATATGTTTGTGTTGTACAGTTTTAAATAGTGTGACTAGGGACAGATTACTAAGCAGTCTTTTACAAGGGTCTGAAGAGAGACTGCAACTAGCCTAAGGTTGTCTTGGGGAATTGTATTCTAGGCAGAAGGGGGACTATTTCCTCATTTGATTTGGTTTCTTTTCAAGCTCTCTGTTTTTTCTGCCCTTTAAATTTTTGTGTTGCTTGTGTTTTCTGTTTTCTGACCTGTGTGATCTAAAGTGGTCTTGTCTTCCTCAGTAATTTAGGCAGCAAATGTTCTTTGGATGTTGGTGGTCCCGAGATCCTGTCAGTAGTTGAAGTTATTTTTCTCTAATATCTCTCAAGTCAGTTTCCTCATCTATAGCTCCACTCTATTCAACTAGGTCTCCATTCAGACTTTTCCCCCCTTTATGTATTTACTATCTGCTTTCCCATACATGTCTTTGGAAAATAGAGATCTCATTATCTGACTATTCTACTTAATAACAGCTCTTTATCACTGCTGTTATCACTAATAATCACTAGTTATCACCAAACTCCTTACCATGGTGGCATTTAGGTTCGTGGCTGGCAGTGGGCTGCATCACAACTCATTTGTTGCTATTGCCCCCTTGTGTGTTCTGTGTATTGTAATGAACCCTTGCTTGTCCACACATCTTTTTGTTAATGTTTATGCTCCTCTCTTTCATCCTTGTGCTGCCTGCCTTTTCTGCCTAGAATGTGACGCTCCCCTCTTCATTGGCTCTTGAGGGTTGTCCCCAATTATAGTACTAATTTGTTGGTGATGTTTTATAACTTGGCCAGTCACTGTAAATGTAACACATGCTGGGAACTCTAAACTAAAAGCAACAGTTGAGAAAAAGCTATCTTTTTTAAGGGACCAAGAAGAAAATATCCAGAGTGAAAGGGTTGCCAACAGTGTAAAGGACCAACTGCAGATGTTCTAATGTCCCAGGGGTTTCTGGATAGTTATGAGTTTGGCGTTAGTTCCTATATCATCATAAAGCTAGATGAACAAGGCCAAGTCTGCAGAGAAGGTAAATTTTAGAAGCTAGATAAGAAGGTTGGAATCTTAGCTAATTGGTCTGAAATTCAGAATAGTGCTGCAAAATCAGTTGCTTGCTGAGAAATATAGTTAGCTGTTCTGTAGCAATTGTAAATATTTTAATCTGTTTTTCCTACTAGACAAACTTTGTAGGGCAGAGTGGTCTTTTCTTTCTATACCTTTATATCTATCATATGGAGAATACTCAGTGTTGAGTGAGCTCTAAAGCTCTTTCTAATAAAACTTTGCATCATGATGGAAATGTTATCTTAGTCACTTTCCTGTCCCTGGGACACAGTACTTGACATCCATAACTTAAAGGAGGAGAGGTTGTTTTGGCTCACATTTTCAGTCCATGGTCAGCTGGCTCCAAAGCAGAAGTGGCACAGTGGAAGGGTCTGGGCAGAGGACAGCTGCTCATACCTTGGAAGCATAGAGTAAAGGGAGGAGCCAGGAAGAAATTTATACCCTTGTAGTTCCAGCCATACCCCACCTCCTGTCAGCACATTCAGCTGCTGAACTCATTAGTAGATGAATCCACTGATGGGTATAGCAACCCCATCCATGCATGATCCAGTCACCTCCAAAAAGCACCACCACTGAACACATGAGGCTTTTGAGGGGCAGTCTAGATCTAATGATGACATTATGCCATTAGGTATCCATTAGCTACTGGTGGCTATCAGGCACTTGTAATATGATTAATATGACTGAGAAAACTGAATTAAAACATAATTTTAAAGAAAATAACTATATATGCCTAGTGGCCACTATATTGGACAGGGTAGTTACGTGATTTTCTCAGTGGACTAAACATCTGACTTTTTAAAACTTGTATTAATAATAATTGTAGATTACTAAACTTTTGGGTTTTTAAAATTATTCTAGGTGTTTTACTTTGTCACATCGTTTTTTTGCTTCTATCAGTATGTACGCTGTCATTAGCTTTTCTTTTGATTTTGGATTTAAGTTTATGATGATATAGAAAGACATATAATCAAGCTTGTAAAATTATCTTTCAAAAAAGAATAAGCAGTTTGGGAACCTGAGAATTATCTTAGAGCTTAACTCCAGTAAGAATGTGAAATTTGCTGTGTGTGATGGAATACATCTGCAATCCCAGCTCACAGGAGAAGAGAAAGGAGGATCCTTACAAGTTTGAGGTCAGCCTGAGCCTCAGGGAGGAAAAAAAGAAAGTAAAGAAGAGAGAGTTAAATGTTAAATTAGCCAACAGGAAAGAGAAAAAGCTAAAAAACACAGGAGTATACACTGAGTTGAAGAAAAAAAAATAACATCAATCTGAGAATAGATGAATTCACGAAGGGGGCAGGATAACCCAAAAGTATAGTGCCTTGCGTGGGACAGAGGAATAAAAAATACAAAAAATGAAGAGTTACAGGAAAAGTAAAGGAAAAAAAGCATTAAAAAAAAGAAAAAAAGCAGGGCTAGATTTTCATGAGCTATACAAGGAGAAATTGAAGGATAGGCAGTCAGTATCAACAGATAATACAGAGAGAATAATAAAGACTAAAGTCCATTTTGTGTGATTTGGGTCTGACACATTGCCAAGTATTCTGATGTGCTCAATGTTTTTAATATAATTATTACATTTTCCCTATTGGTGTGGTCGATATAGATTCAGTATATTCACTTTTTAAAAGTCATTTTTTCCCAATTTTTATGCCTGTATTTTAACTTTTCCTAACCTTTTCTGATTGTCAAAATATTTTGCTTTGCTGCTGTATGTAATCTGGGCAAGTATTAATAGTGCTTGCATTTTGCTTTGAAATTGATCCTTTAAAAATCCTACACAGAGGGCCGGGGATTTTAGCTCAGTGGCACGCAAGGGCAAGGTCCTGAGGTCGATCCCTGGTACCACAAAAATAAAAATTCTACACAGGTAGCATTACCAAATAAGGGGGCTTACGGTTATATAGTAACCGGTTTTGATGCAGGGTTTACTTAAAGACTTTTAGTTAAGTTCTCCATACTAGGAGAAAGATACTTTTGGAACATCTTGCTCTTTAGAGGTGCTGTCTGGTTCCCAGCTGGCATAGGAAGCAAGCAAATAAATGGCTCTTTTCATCCCTCAACGTACTGTCTCTCTTACTCCTTTGGCAGTGGACATGCAGCCAAGAAAAACAAGAAATTGGGAGAACATTTCCCTAAATAATCTTTCTTGTGGGTTCACTGATAGGCTGTATATGGTACAGAGTGCGGATGTAAGCTTATTATTGTATTTTTGTTTTTTAATGCTTATGTGTTCAATTTCTCATTTAGAACCACTAGAAAGACAGCTGAATCTCCCTGAAATAGTTTAGATGGCCATCCTAGGATGAACAAAAGAGATAGCAGTCTATCTTGAAATTGTAAGACCTTTTGTTGTTTCCCAAATGAAACTTTTATAACTTGCATAAGATATAATTACCTAGTAAAATATCAAGACTAACCACAAGTGATGTACCTGAGTAGGTACATTGTGTCATCCTGTATTACAAACAGGAACAGAGGTACCCACTTCTACTCTACTTGAAAACATAGTATGTATGTGGTTATATATTATTAATTTTAGTTAGAAGAGTAACTTTTCTAATTTGACTGTACTTGTCTCAGTATTTAGTAATTTAAAAAATAATTTAACTTAATATGAGTCATTATAGTTAGAATTTACATAAATGTGATATTTCAACATGATAAACTTAGAATAATTTAATATTTTTAAAAATAAACTTTAGAAGGAATGGTAATTGTAATTGTGATTACCAGCCCTCTCAGCACATGTCACTTGTTAGCTCCCAAAGGGAAGTGCAAATGGGCTTGTCCATTTTGCCTTTTGCTGGCCACACTCTTATTCATTTTATCTGTCTGCATTTAAAAATCTAAAATAAAAATATTTGTCTTATCATCCTAATTTTCTAACTAGTTGATAGGTTTATAGTGAAACATTTTAAGGAAAATACTATTTATAATATGCTATTTCTTGGATATACTTTAGACCATTTTCTGTGTGATGTTTATGTGAATGATGTATATAGCTGATTCATTTTGAAATGTTCATTTGGGGAAGTTGTCATATCATAACTTACCATTTCCTTTTTAAAATTCAGTCTTTCTGGAAATTCTGTAGTCTAATATGCTATATCAGGGCATATAAACATTTTTGTAATGTTAGTTCAGTTGTTCTACTAAACCCAAAGCACAATAAGAACTTAACCTAAATCAAATGACTTTATTCCTGTAGAATCAAAAGGAGGAGTTTATTTATATTTGAGACTTGGAGGAGTGGTTATTTTAAAGAATTTTTGATATTGTAAAAACACTCAACTTTTTTTACCTCAACATTTTGTATTATATTTCTAGGTTTGAAAATACATCTATGGGATTTCTATAAACATTGATAGTGTGCAAGATTTTTTTTTTTTTTTGGTAAAAGGAATCAAACTAAAGACCTTCTGCTTGCCTTGCAGGCACAGTGCCATGGAGCTAATTCCTTGGCTGGACAAGATTTTTCAAAGAGGTTATACTTTAAATTTTTTTTATATCTCATTTACTCCCCTTCCATCTACCAAATGTAAATAAAGTAAAAACAAATCTGTATAAAAACAAAAAGAAAAATCTGTAAATGTATAATTTACAAAATTTATATTCAGTTTACTTTTCAGAAATCACATTTGTGAAAAGTTAATTGAATTCATTGTTAGTTGCCAGTTGATAAGCTAATTTAAGTAATTTAACAGAGGGGTTTAAAAGATCAGTTGCAGCTACTTGGCAGCTACGTGTAAAATTATTAAGATCATCTAATTTTCTTAGACCCACTTTTTGTTGATGATTTTTATTTTGGGGATATATGCAATCAGGTAGCTCAGT
This sequence comes from Heterocephalus glaber, assembly GCF_053883595.1. NCBI lineage: Eukaryota > Metazoa > Chordata > Mammalia > Rodentia > Bathyergidae > Heterocephalus > Heterocephalus glaber. The sequence goes on along the minus strand of NW_028258433.1, from coordinate 1,479,944 downwards.
GTATGTAGCAGTAGAACACCATAACCAGAAGTATATTAAAAGAAAATAAAAATAATTTATATGGGTTTTTATTAATTAGAGAAATATAAAGCAAATAAAGAGTTTTTGTTGGCATACTAAATTTTACCCCCTGTGGAATAAATGATACACAGAGAAAATGTCAGAAATCTCAACTAAAAAAGAGAAAATGTTAAAAAACTCAACCAAGAAGGTTAGAATACTTCTTTAGAAAAGACAGTGTTTTCTTTTTTTTTCTGTTTTCTTTTTTCTTTCCCCATTAAGTTTATTGGTACATTTTAGGTATAAAATACAGTTACATTCATCATTGGGATCTTGTACCATTACATGAGTATCTTGGTTCTTTTTTTTTTTTCCCCCTTCCCTTGCCCTCCCTTCACCCCCTCCACCCTTCCCTATTTGCAAAGACTTTGTTTCCATTTATTTCCTTTTCTCATATTTTTTCTTTTCCCTTTTTTCCTTTCCCCTACCCCTCCCATTTCCCGTGCTCCTTTAGACCTTTTCTTCCTGTTACATAATATCAGTTATACATTTTTAAAATTACAATATCAAGATCTAGGAGACATTACCACAGATTTTACAGAATTTAAAAGGATATAGAAAGCATATTACAAAAATCTGTTTTGAAATAAATTTGACAACTTCTAAGAAGTACCTTGGAAGACAAATTAATGAAACTAACTCTGGAGGAAATATAAAATTTGAATAGCACCTATTAAAGAAAGTATATTCCTAGCTTGAAAACCTACCTATATGACAACAGCAGGCTTATATACATTTTAACTGATAAATTATATCAAACAATTAAAGCAGAAAAAAGGAACACTTCTCCCCTCATTTTAGGAACTCAACATTGTGCTAATCCTAAAATTGGATAAAGATAATAGAAGAAAAAAGTATGAACATAGATAGAAATTTGTTTAACAAAACAAACTATTAGAAGTCAGATCTGGCAGGATGTAGAAAGTGGTTTTGTTATAAGGATGGCAGTGTTGGTTCAGCATTGGAAGATCCAACCCCAAAAGTCATCATTTAAACAGAGGAAAGGAAAAAGCCATATGATCCTGTCACTAGTTGGAGGAAAAGTATTGGACTAAATTCTACAGCTGTTCATGGTAAAAGCTATCTGGAGACTAGAAGTAGAACAGAACCTTCTCAACAGATTAAAGATATGTACTCCATACTTCCAGCAAGAATGCCTTATATGAATGGAGAAGATACAATGCTTTCTCCTTAAGGTGGGGAACAAGGGCAAATATGCTTACTCTTTATCTGTCCATTAAACTTTGAAACCTAGGCCTCACCAAAATAGTCTGGCAATAAAATGACACAATTAGGATAGGATTGGCAAGGTAGAAGCAAAATCTTTATATGTAGATGAAATGAACATCTACAGAGAAAATACTAAGAAATCTCTAGGAGCCCCTAGAACTTGTATTTGAATTTAGCAGGATTAGAAAACACAAGGTATATATAAAAATTCAGGTCTGTGTATACTTGCTATAAATGAAGAATTGGATATTGAAATTTAAAAGTTATGTAGGAGTACAAAGGACCTAGAAAAGTTAAAAAAACCAAAAAACCAAAACAGTGTTGGAGGACATTTAGTACTTAATTTTAAGACTTCTTCTAAAGCTACAGTAATCAAGGCAGTGTTGGTGTAAGGAAAGACATAAAGATCATTGGAATCAAACAAAGAATCTAGAAATAGAACCACACATATATGGTCCACTGAGTTTTGAAAGATTATTTAACATTAGCATTTTATAGACTATAAACTCAATTCAAGAGCCGAGGAAGAGACAGTGTTTTCAGCAAATGGCACTGGAACACCTGGTATCCGTATATAAAAAATTAACCTCAACCCTTTATTTCCATACATGAAAATAACTCGAAGGGATCTATGAACCTAAATATGAAAGCCTAAAAGTATAAAACTTTAAGAAGAAATTATAAGGGAAAATGATTATGAATTCAGGGTAGGCAAGAACTACCTAGGATACAAAAGACATGATGTATAAAAGAAAAAAATTGATAAATGAGATTCCATCAAAATTTAGAACTTTAAATGACATCATTAAAATGAAAAGTAGTCCTTAAACAGACCATATTTACAATGCATATAACCTATGACCAGAATATATCTTAGAGCTCATTAATAGACAACCCAATTAAAAAGTAGACATAAGAAGATGATAAATAGCCAGGATAGCACCAGGAATGGTGTGCAATTCTAGAATCAGAAAAATACTAATCAGTACAATAGCAAGATTGAATTATATACTCATTAGGGAGATGAAGTTAAGTTTTAAAAGCCTTGTCATGACTTTTTCTTTTTGTTGGATTCTCTCCCTTTGCGTTTAATTTGTCACACCCATTGGATTCATTCTGCTGGGTTTCCTGGGGTTGTGATCCTCACTGTCTTTTCCTGGGGTATTGTCTAAAATTTTTTGGAGTGCCGGTTTGATATTCATGAAGTCCCTGAGGTGCTCTTTATCATGAAAGTATCTTATTTCTCCATCAGTTTTGAAAGATAGTTTTGCAGGGTACATCAATCTGGTTTGGAGGCTGTTTTCCTTTAGGCCATGAAATACATCACTCCAAGCTCTTCTTGCCTTGAGGGTTTGCATTGAGAAGTCTGCTGTGATTCTGATGGGCTTTCCTTTGTATGTGATTTGTTTCTTTTCCCTAACTGCTTGTAGAATTTTGTTGTCCTGTTGAGTTTCTGGAATCTTAACAATTATATGCCTATGTGTAGATTTTTTTTTTTTGATCAAGGCTATTTGGAGTCCTATATGACTCACTTATCTGTATGTGAAGTTCTTTTCCCCTGCTTGGGAAGTTTTCTGCCATCACTTCTGTGAACAGTTTTTTCATCATCTGCACTCTCTCCCATTTCTTCATTGATTCTGATCAGTTTTACTATTCTTCTTTGCATCATCTAGCAGCTGCTGGATTGATTTCTCCTGTTCCTTTACAATTTTAAAGCAATTTTTCTTTTCCTGGTCACTAATTGCAATCTTATCTTCTATATGTGAAATTCTATCCTCACATTGGTTCATTCTGCTGTGCAGACTTTTGATAGAGTTTTTAATTTCCTGGAAATCTGTTTGTATCTGTTTTATGGATTCCATTTGTTTCCTATGTTGGGATTCCATCACGTCCCTCAGCTCCTCTATTTTTTTTATCTGTGTCCTCTCTAGATTTATTTATTTATTTATTTCTCTTTTTTTCCTGAGATTTATTAATCATGTCTTGCACCATGAGCAAAATCTTTGCTGTTATCTGAGTAATTATTTCTGATTTCATTTTTCCCAGATCCTCTTTTGTTGCCAGTTCAGAGAGTCCAGGTTGTTGAGTATCAGATTGTTCCATCTTGTTTCCCTTTGGGATTGCTGTAGGTGATCTGGAAGTCTGTTTTTGAGGCTTGTTTAAGTGTCTTCTCATTTCCACAGGGGGGGCGGGGGTGCTTCTGGTGCCCGTGCAGCTCACCACCTCTGCCCTAGGAGCTTGGGATGGCGGCCGGGGAGCTTCCTTCCGGATGCTGGGACTGGCTCACTTTCTCTGTCCTAGGAGCATGGGATGGTGGCTGGGGAGCTTCCTTCTGGGTGCTGGGACCGGCTCACCTTCTCTGCCCTAGGAGCATGGGATGGCGGCGAGGGAGCTTCCTTCCAGGTGCTGGTACCAGCTCACCTTCTCTGCCCTAGGAGCTTGAGATGGTGGTGGGGGAGCTTCCTTCCAAAAGACAGTGTTTTTGTGTTCCTGGTAAACCTAAAAGCAATAGTATCTTGTTCACTTTCTTGAAAGCTTTTAATATTAGATCTAGCAATTCTGCAAATAACTGCAAAAGACTACATCTGGCTTCCTGAGCAATTTGATTACTACCCTGGAACTGTGATTATTATGAAATGATGTAGTTCATAGTTCAGTCCAAGTATGTATATACCTTTGCTGTGTCACAAAGAAAGCATCTCTCTGTGATGAATTTAGTATTATAAAGAAACAAAGAAGACATTTTATTTTTTGCAAATAAATTGTAACAAATGGAAACATTGATCAAATTTTATAGTACTTAATAATAGGTCCATTTGGTACCTAAGTCAGTAAACCTTGTACTGATTCCCCAGCTGAGCACTATTCTAAGTGCTTTGCACATATTGACTCAATAAAATTTGTCTACAGAGTTATAAGGTAGATATTATTATTTCTAGTTCACAGATAAGGAAGCAGAAATGTGGAGATTTTTAAATAGTTTTCTGGTAACTAGTGGACCCAAAATTCAAACCCAGGCATTCTGTTTCAAGCCTATTATTATTATTATTTTAGCAAAACATTTATTGGTGTGTTTTAGATATACATAATGATATCATTCATCATAGGGAATTTGTATCTGTACATAATATATCTTGCTTCTTTTTTCCCATTTTTCCCCTCCCTTCGACCCCTCTTCCTCTCCTTATTTACAAAAGCTTTGTTTTCATTTTTTTCTTCTGTTCTCTTTTTTTTCTTGTCCTTTCTTTCCTTCCCTCTCCCTTGTTCTGCTTCTCATTTGAACATTTTCTTCCCATTTCCCAATATCTACTATACATTTTGGTCCTTGTTTCCAATATGGTATATTACATTAATTCATTGGCCTATGTTGAACATCCCTGCATCCCTGGGATGAATCCTGCTTGTTCATGGTGTATAATCTTTGTGATGTCTTGCTCTGTTTTGTTTGCCAGTATTTTACTGAGGAGTTTTGCATCTTATGTTTATTAGGGAGATTGGCCTGTAGTTCTCGTTTTTGGTTGGATCCTTCTCTGGTTTTGGTAGCAGGGTAGTACTTGCTTCCAGGAATGAATTTGGGAGTATTGCTTCCCTTTCAATTTCATTAAAGAGCTTGAGAAGTAGTGGCATTAGGTCTTTAAATTTCTTACAGAATTCAGCCGTGAATTTGTCAGGGCTTGGGCTTTTCTTTATTTTATTTTTAAAAATATATTTATATATAGTATAACATGACATATCTATGTACAACATGGCCGGGACAGTTGAGGAAACTATACAGTGACATTCGGTGTTCTCCCCTTCCCACATGGACTTTAGATAAAGGATGACAACATGAGGGAATGGAGCAAGAAACACAAAAATTATATGCAATTACAAGTGACAGTCAGGGAGTTTGGGGGAGAGAGGCCAGGGATCCTGCTCTCTCCATTCCTTCCTCACTAACCTTTTCCTGCCCAATCCGAACAACACCCCGAAAGCTGAAGTTAGGAGATGTAACAGACCTCCTTGCCCCTAATGAGTCAGCCGGCCATTCTCAATGGTTGAGTGCCTGGCAGTCAGAATTTGTGAGGTGAAAGGGCAAGAAGAGTATAGAATCTTGCTCTCTTTAACAGTTAGTTCTCATGGGGCTTTTCTTTATTGATAAGTTTTTAATTAGATCTTCAATTTCATTGACTGACATTGGTTTATTTAGAATTTCTAGATCTTGAATCAGCTTTGGTAATTCATGTGTGTTTAGGAATCTGTCCATTTTCTTCTGAGTTTTCTATCTTTGTAGAGTACAGGTTCTTGAAGTAGGTATTGATTATCTGGATTTCTGCAGGATCTATTCTGATTTCACACTTCATCCCTAATTGCATGCATTTTTTGATATAAGGTTGGCTAAAGATTTGTCAGTTTTATTTAATCTTTCGAGGAACCAACTCGATTTACTTATTCTCTGAATTTTCTTAGTCTCCATTACATTAGTTTCTGCTCTGATCTTTATAATTTCCTCCCCTGTACAAAATTTGGGCTTAACTTGCTCCTTTTCTAGAATCTTGAGATTCAACATTAGGTTTTTTATTTGAGCTCGCTCTGTTTTCCTATGAGAATTCACCACTATAAATTTCCCTCGTAGAACTGCTTTCATTGCATCCTCTAAGTTCTGGTATGTTGTATTGGCATTATCGTTAAGTTGTAGAAACGGTCTAATTTCTGTTTTAATTTCATTTGTGACCCATTGGTTGTTCAAGAGGGTGTTAATTTCCTTTATGAAGTTCTGGTAGTTTCTTTTGCCATTGATTTCCAATTTCATTGCCCTATCTTCTGATAATATGCATGGGATATTTTCAGTTCCTTTGCATTTACATAAGCATGTTCTATGAGCTAGTATGTGGTCTCTTTTGGAGAATGTCTCATGTGCAGCTGAGAAGAATGTGTATTTCGATATTGTGGGGTGGAACACTAGACATCTACTGAGTCCATTTGTTCAGAAATTTGGTTCAGTTCTTATATTTCTTTGTGGATGTTTTATCTAGCTGATCTGTTTGTGGTGTATTGAGGTCCCCCATTACAATTGTGTTAATGCTTATTTGATTTTTCATGCTGATTAATACTTGTTTATACAGTTGGGTGCTCTGGTATTTGGTGCATATATATTTGTTATTTCTTCCTCTAGGATTGTTCCCTTTACAAGGATGTAGTGGCCTTCTTTGTCTCTCTTAATCAGTCTTGGCTTGAAATCCACTTTGTCTGCAAATAGGATCGCCATCCCTGCTTTTTTCTGGGTTCCTGTCACATGGAATATTGTTTTCTATCCTTTGGCTTTCAGTGCTGTCGTCCTCAAGCCCGCTCGCAGACCTAGGTTCGGGAGCCCGGACCGGGAGGGTAAGGCGCAGAGTCACCAGCCGACTCCGGGGAGGTTTCAGGAACGCTTCTGCTTTATTGAAGAACTATAGCGAAATAAAAGGGTAGTTACATAGGCAGGGTTATAACAGCTTTAGCCTTGGCATAATTTAATTGGATGGAAAGGGATATAATTATACACAATGGAAAACATATGACATCCTCTTATTAGTTAAATTTATTTTAAACCATATGGGGTGATCGTCTGGGCGAGGCAAAGGAGTCATGACCCAAAGAGTGAGGAGGTATGGTCGACTTGATCTAGTTTCTACACACTGGAGTGAGCTTTCTCAACTCTGTTTTTTGTCTCTGAGCATGCTCAAGAGACTGGAGTGCAGCATACTTGACCCAGCCAGACCTGAACTTCTCCTTCATTTCAGTCTGTGAATTTGTTTTTGAATTAAATGTGTTTGTTGTGTGCAGCATATTATTGGATCTTGCTTCTTGATCCATTCTGCCAGTTTGTTTCTTTTGACTGGTGAATTGAGAACATTTGATTGATATAACTGATACGTATTGACTTATTCTTGTCATGTTATGTTCTTGTTCCCTTTTTTCTCCCTCTGTTTAAACATTGCTTGCCTCGCCTGGTAGGTTCATTCTGTCAGGGTTCATGGAGTTGTAATCCTTGTTATCTCTTTCTAGAATGTCCTTCAGAACATTTTGGAGTCTGGTTTGGTGGTCATGAATTTCTTCAGATGTTCTTTGTCATGGAAGTATCTTATTTATCAATGTGGAAAGATAGTTTTGCAGGGTACATCAATCTGGGTGGGAGGTTGTTTTCTATTAGGGCTTGAAATATTTCACTCCAAGCTTTCCCTGTCTTGAGGGTTTCTGTTGAGAAGTCTGCTGTGATTCTGATGGGCTTTCCTTTATAGGTGATTTCTTTCTTTTCTCTTAACAGCTTTTAATATTTTGTTCTTTTGTTGCATTTATGGAATCTTGAGTATTATATGCCTTGGTGTGGATTTTTTTTTGTCATGGCTAACTGGAGTTCTATATACCTCACCTACCTGTATTTCAAATTCTTTTTCCCTACTTGTGAAGTTTTCTGCCATTACTTCTGTGAACAGGTTTATCAATCTTTTTATTCTTCTTTGCATCCTCTAGCAGCTGTTGGATTGGTTTTTCATAGTCTTTTACTATTTTTAAGATATCTTTCTTTTCATGATTGCTAACCACAATCCTGCCTTCTATATCTGCGTTTTAAGTCTGTTGCCAGATCATACCTTTTCAATTTATTGGGGGTGAGAAGTTGCTGCCAATTTGGCCTATCTCCTAGTTCTTTGGCACTGGCCTATAGTATTGTTTATGACCGTTAGGCGATCTCAGTTGTGGCTTACCAGGAAGAAAAGCTGATTAGAACAATTATGTCACCTTGGCTAAAGTAGTACAATCAGCAGTAACAATAGCATCAAACACAGAAATTGACAAACTGTGGCAGCTATTAATTTTCCCCCTTTAACCATATGAACTAGATTTGTGGTTATATAACAAAATCTAAAACAAACCAGAAAATTGTGTACAGTAAATATGCCCTCATTATAGTGATTTTACCCTCAAGAGAGAAAATTTAAAAGAGGTTAGGGGGGAAAATTAGAAAAGAAGAGGAGGAAGAGATTAGAAGCAAGGCTGGAGGACAAAGGATAACACAAACTTTGAGAAATTGGTAAAGAAGACAGGAGGGAAAGACGGAAGAAATATAAACAAGAACAGAACAACAACAACAAAAAAACTAGAGACAATGTTTGTACTTATATAAAAGCAAGAACAAACAAGAAAAGAAGAAAAAAATTGTCAACTTCAAAGCATGTCTCTGCTGTCACTGGTAGACAAATTGGGCACACAGCCTAGGTCCTGTTGATTAATCCCAACAAGCCAGCTATAGATTCATGGTAGGGATAATCCTAGCAAGCCAGCACCTTTAGTCCTGAAGCTCAAGCTAGTTTCTGTCTGTGAGGCTGGAATCCATTTTGTTCAGCCTGCAACACTTCCTTTGCCTCCTGTCAAGTTGAACTCAGCTCCCTGCCAGCTTGAACTTGGCTTCTTGAACTCCTTCCAAGTTGACCTCAGTTCTATCTCACCCTGATGGAGCCAACCCACATCTGCTCTCAGTGCGGATCTCAGTTGGCTCCTCTCCAAGATGACTACCAGCCGGTCACCCTCTCCTGGGGGAACAGTTAAACCAAATAACTCACCAGCTACTGTCTGCTGTGTCCACTGCTCTGTTCCATTGGTGCATTTCTCCATGGAGGCCTCTGGGGTGGTCAGTAGTCCGCATGCATCTGCAGATTCAAGCCATCCTTCCCGCACCATGAATCAGGGCTCAGGGAGATAGCCCCACTTGCCACCTCCTTCTTTGTTGAATCTCTCTTCTTGCTCTCCCGGTGGGCTACAGTTCTCACTTTAAATCCTTGCTGGGTCCTGGGGACCCACTTCCCTCCTTCTTGTCTTCCTCATGTTGCTATATTCCACCATCTGGACACTAAATAACAAAGAGGCTGTTTCTTTGTTGTTCACCACTCTACCATCTTTCCAGAAGTCCAGAGCCTATTAGTGTGACAGTGTAACATCTCTTGAATTCTAAGGAGTTATGTACTTAAATACTACCTATGTTAGAAATGAGGAAGTTGATTTTATATATGTAGGTGGTAAAATTATAGAGAAAACAGTATTTATTTAACAAATAATTGTAAGTTATAGAATCAAAGTATCTTTACTATGTCATTAAATTTACTGTTTGTATCATAGTTATAACCTAATTTATTGATTTTGAGCAGTATTCATAATTAATTCTTTAGTGTGAAGGAACAAAAGTAGAGTGGAAAATAACTCATGGAGGAAAAATCTAGATACAGTATTTTTAAGTGTTTAATAAATACCATTTTAAATACCATGATTGAAAAACTTCAGGATTGCAAGGCATCTGAGTTTTCTAAACCTAGGGTCCATTATATGTTACTATAAAAAGGCTGTAGATCTCTTACTGAGAATCTGCTAATTTTTGGTACATCTCTTTTGCAAGGTCATTAACATACACTATTACTAGGGACTTCATTAGAAAAGCTTCTGTGCAGAAAAGTAATACAGTGCAAGGTGTTGGAACTATTGTAAGATATTGTAGGCTTATCCAGATGCTATAAATAATCCTATAAAATTTATTTGTAGAACCTTTTGCATTTCTGAAGTAGTCGACATTGACATTTTATCCTGAGCTTGTCCATAAAAAAACATTTTGGGGCTGTTCACCAGTGTGGGAAGCTGAGGTGGGAAGATCACAGGTGTGAGCCCAGCTTGGGCAGTTTAGTGATTTAGTGACACCTTGTCTCAAAATAAAAACTAGAGGACTAGGCATATAGCTTGGGTTCAATCCCAAGTACCAAATTTTTAAAAAGTAGGAGTAGAGAGTGGTAAACTGAGTTTTCTGGTCTTTAAATCTGCTCTATGAGAAAAAAAACATCTGCTCTATGAGAGTAATGAATGTTGTTCATTAATTTTTATGGATGGGGAAGCATTCTTGGATTCTTTCTAAATTGTTTCTGATTTGCTAATATGTTTCTTTTCTAACTATTCCTTTTTAAAAGATGGTCTTTTTTTGTTGTTATTGGGAGTGGGTGGTGTGAGACAGGGTCTTGCTATGTAGTCCAGGGTGGACTCGAACTCATGGCAGTCCTCCTGTCTCAGCTTCACAAGTGCTAGGATTACAAGCATGCACCACCACACCTGGCAAGATGGTCATCTTGATGGAAGAGCACATTTTATTTTTGAAAGATGTTCATAAAAAGGAGTTTACAGGCATCCTAGTATTTTACTTCATCATTGTAAGTAATAATTACACAGGCTCAGTGACAAAATAATTACTGTATTAGGTCCTTCAGTCTTATGGATTAGCAGAAGCATTGTAACTTTGTGTTCACTTAACTTGTATTCACAGTTACCTGTTTCCTTTGAACTCTGTAACCATGTTTCTGAATTCCAGAAATTCTAGTATGGTTACATCAAAAAAATTACCTTACATGGCCTTTCTCTCCCCTCATATATCTCCTATCTCCGTACATTGCATATTTCTCTTTCCTTTGTCAAAAGTAAATGACCATCTTTTCATAGAATTTGATTCAAATCTCTTAGATTTAGAGTTACCAAGGTGGAATTTTGTAAACATTTTTATTTTTTGAAAAAATGTTAAACATATGTAGAAGTAGAGAGAATGTTATAATGAAACCCCCATTACTCATACCTGTTCTATTTGCTCCTCCTGGATTATTTTGAAATAAATACTACTGATTTATTTCACAAATATTTGTAGATATAAAACATAACATGCTACATATTATATGTTAAATATATTGCAGTTGTTTTTCATATTATTCATCATATATTGCAGTTGTTTTTCATATTATATATTACATATATTGCAGTTGTTTTTAAAACCAACTATAATACTCATCACATTGTAAAAGTTAACAGTGATTACCTAATATCAAATGTGTATGTATAAAGCATATAAAGGCAAATTTTTATGCTGTTATTTAGCAATTTGAAACAAAGGCTTTGAAAATTTAACATTTCAAAATGTGTTTAATATTTAGTTTTTGTCTTATGAACATTGAGAAAGGAAGAAAGTATGGGAAAAGTTTTCTTTTAATCCTGAGATGGTTCTTTATTTTTCCATCTTACACTAAATCAGAATATACAAGCTTGTATACATTGGCTACTAATGTTGATCACATACTTTTGTAACATCCATGTTATGTGAAGTATGAGAAACTCTTAAAAACAGTAACAAACTTTTTTAAAGGCTAGAGAAAGTGCATCAACACTTAGAAATAGATCTAAAACAGAGAAATATCCTTCAGGTGATTGATTGTCTTCATTTGAGCAATTAAGCTTGTGCTTTCCTTTTTTATTGGAATGTAAAGGAAGAAACAAGTAGTATTCCTACTTCTGGTCAAGTGATCTAAATAGTTCTTTTTTTCATTTGCTCTGTAATAGATTAGTAGTTTTTTAAATAATTGATGTTAAGTGTCTCTAAATTCCTGTGGCTTAAAGGCTTTACATATATTAACTTTCTCTTCCTGAGTGAAAAGGATGTGTATGATAATACTTTTTTCCCTCAGTCTAAAATTAGACTTTTAAATCATGAATTAGAAAGCTTGTAAGTAGTAGAATATCATTTTTTCCTTTTTTTTTTTTTTTGCTCCTGAACTAACTCCCCCACCTTCCTCCCTGCACCGCCCCCCCCCCCCCCCCGCCCCGCGCGCCATGGAGTTAAGGTTAAATGCAGAGTTAAATGCTTGTGTGAAGCAGCTTGTGGGCTTGAGCATTTACACATAATAAGTTCTATGCCAGGGACTTGAAACAAAGGGCTAAAATATAATTTCTGAATAAGCCACACTAATTTGCTAAACTGGCATTTGTGTCAAATTTAAAAAATAAACTTTTGCCAACAATTTAAACTAGAACAAGTTATTTTCTATTAACTCAATAAAAGCATGAGTTCAAAACATTCTCTGGATCAAATCTAAGCTTATAGAGAAAATATTTCTTTATATCCACTGTCATTTACCCAGCTCTCTGCTCTCCTACCTATCAGAACCCTTGGGGATTCTTTTTGGGATTGGAATTGGGACTGACCACATGCACAAGTTTATATATGTATGCACACATGTACACGTATACTTGTATTTAAATATTCCATTTAGCAGACTTGATTTTAACATCAATCTTCTGCTGATTGGATTGTTTTTGTTACCTATGATTATTTTCTGCTTTTAGAGTTAGATTACAGATTATACTTTAAAAAATAACAAACAAAAACATGTTTTTGTTTTTAGGGGATTGTTGCATGCAGCCAGTATAACTTGTGTTCCACATCTTAGATAACCACTGATTTACCCTGTGGTCATCTACACATCTGTCTCTGCTCCCCTAGAGTTTAGCCAAGACTAAGGAAATAACAAAGGTCACCAAATAGCAAAAATATTAACAGATTCTTGTAACCAAATTTATAGATTTCACTCCTATATATTTTCTAGAGTTCAATATGGAGGGTATATTTGCTCTTATTTAAGCACACTTGTGGTACTTTAGATAATTTAAAGCTTATTATTTTAGTTTGTAACAAAATATTTGCTTTAGCAATCACAGATTGGTTCCAGAAGTAGATACCTTAAACTCTGTGATTATATTCTGTAATCTAGACAATTTTAATACTACATTGCTTTGAGGGAAAGAAGGGACTCTGCACAAAGTAATATTAATATTATTAAGTACTGCTAATATAATTGGAGTATATTTACAGAATGCCTCACAGTTAAAATGCTTTCATTCATATTTCACTCATACATCATTTTTTTCTAAGTGAGAGTCTGCTGACAGTGGGGGAAGAAAGTTTAAAAAAAAAAGCTGACAATTCCTAGCATAATATGTTGAAAGTTTAGGGGAAAATATCCCTGTGCACTTAACCTAATAGATGCCAAGGGCATCATTGTGTGGTAAATATTTAGGATGGTTCCACTATAGAAACTGATTATTTGAAAGACATTGAAGGGTGCTAACATTACCTGTATTAGCAATGTCTAAATATTCAACTGTTCATAAATCGAGGTATTTCTAAAGGATAAAGTTAATATAAGAATCCATAAATTCAGTTCTTTCATAGTAGTAAGGGAGTTCCAGACATCTTCCATTGAATGGTTTTCTGTTTGGATTGGAATCGCTTCAATTTCTCTATGAGTGAAATAGCCAGTTGTTGCCTTAGGTGTGAAAACTCATTTGGTAACTTGAAGGTATATTTATTTGTAAGTAATGTGAGAAGCATACTGAGAATTTCCCACAATGTCAGAAGCATTGCTTGAAGTTTTCTTTTTGGTTCTGGCCTGGGAAAAACATATTTGGGGATACAATGGCATTCAGAAAAGCAAAAATAAAATGAGGATTTTTGGGGGGTTTATTTTTGTTTAGTTATGGGTTATATGTAATGCATGCTTTGGCTTTTGATCATTATAGATTTATTTGTTCAGGAGGTTAGGAATGAATTTCAAAGTTGGGTAAAGTACTTTTAATGTGAGTATCTTTGATCTTTGGCCTTTTTCATTATATTGATTCTTCCTACCCAGGAACAAGGGATATCTTTCCATTTTCTTATATCCTCTTCGATCTCTTTTTTTCAGAGTGCTGTAGTTTTCAGTGTAGAGGTCTTTTGCTTCCTTTGTTAGATTGATTCCTAGATATTTCATTTTTTTTGATACTATTGTAAAAGAAATTGTTTCCCTAAGTTGTCTCTTAGTGAGTCTGTTATTTGTGAAGGTTATTTTTTGAGTGTTGACCTTGTATCTAGCTACTCTACTGAATCTGTCCATTAAGTCTAGAAGTCTTTTGGGGGAGCTTTTTGGGCCTTCTGTGTGAAGTATCATATCATCAGCAAATAATGACAGTTTAACTTCCCTCTTTCCTATCTTTATTCCTTTTATTTTTTTCTTTCTCTTTTCTAATTGCTGTGACTAGTGTTTCCAGAACTGTCTTGAACAGGAGTGGTGATAGTGGGCATCTTTGTCTTGTTCCTGATTTTAGCATGAAAGTTTTCAGTTTTTGACCATTTAGTATGATGTTGGCTGTTGATTTTTCATAGATAGCCTTAATCAGGTTGAGATAAAGATCTTGTATTCCAATTTTCTATAGGATCTTTTATCATGAATGGGTGTTGGATTTTCTTGAATGCTTTTCCTGCATCTATTGAGATGATCATATGGTTTTTGTCCTTGGTTCTGTTAATAGAGCGCATTACATTTATTGATTTACATATGTTGAACCATCCTTGCATCCCTGGGATAAATCCTGCTTGGTCAGGGTGTATGATCTTCTTGATGACCCTCTGTATTCTGTTTCCCAGTATCTTGTTGAGGATTTTTGCATCTATGTTCATTAGGGACATTGGCCTGTAGTTCTCTTTTTGGGTTGGGTCTTTCCCTGGTTTTGGAGTCAAAGTAACACTTGCTTCTAGGAATGAATTTGGAAGCTGTGCTTTCCTTTCAATTTCCTTGATGAGTTTAAAGAGTAATGGTGCTATTTCTTCTTTAAATGTCTTGTAGAATTTAGCAGTGAAGCCATCAGGACCTGGACTTTTCTTTGTTGGTAAATTTTTTATTACATTTTCAATTTCACTCATTGTAATTGGGGTGTTTAGAATTTCTATATCTTCTTCATTTAACTTTGTCAGTTCATATGTATCTAGGAATCTGTCCATTCCTTCTGTGTTTTCCATTTTATTAGAATACAGGTTCTCGAAGGAGGTATTGATGAGCCTCTGGATTTCTGCTGGGTCTGTTGTGACTTCACCTTTTTTGTTCTTAATTGCATGGATTTGAGCCTTTTCTTTCCTTTTTTTTGATAAGATTGGCTAAAGGTTTATTGATTTTATTTATTCTTTCAAAAAACCAACTCTTTGATTTATTGATTTTTTTTTTTGTATCATTCTCTTAGTCTCCATTGCATTGATTTCTGCTCTGATCTTTATACTTTCCTCTCTTGTATGAGCTTTGGGTTTGTTATTCTCTTCTTTTTCTAGGAGCTTGACGTTCTGCATTAGGTTGTTTTTTTGAGTTCTCTCTGTTTTTCGAATATGGATATTCACTTTTATGATTTTCCCACATAGGTCTGCTTTCATTGTGTCCCATAGATTCCTATATGTTGTACTGGCGTTATCATTTACTTGTGGAAACTGTCTAATTTCCTCTGTGACCCATTGGTTGTTCAGGAGGGTGTTGTTCAGTTTCCATGTGTTTGTGGGGTTTTTGTGGCTTCTTATGTTATTCATCTCTAATTTTATCGCACTATGTTCTGATAATGTACAGGAGGTAACTTCAATTCTTTTACATTTACTTAGACATGTCCTATGAGCTAGCATCTGGTTTCTTTTGAAGAATGACCCGTGTGCAGCTGAAAAACATGTGTATTCTGATTTTGTGGGGTGGAACAATCTGTAAACATCTATTAAGTCCATTTGTTCAATAGCTTGGTTCAGTTCTAGAATTTCGTTGTTAATTTTTTGTCTGGATGATCTGTCTATTTGTGATAGTGGGGTATTGAGGTCCGCCACTACAATTGTATTATTGCTTATTTGGTTTTTCATATCCATTAATATTTGTTTTGAATAGTTGGGGGCATTCGTATTTGGTGCATATACATTTATGATTGTCTCCTCTTCTCTTGGATTGTTCCCTTCACAAGGATGTAGTGACCATCTTTCTCTCTCTTAATTAGTATTGGTTTGAAATCTCCTTTGTCTGCAAATAAGATTGCAACACCTGATTTTTTTCTGGATTCCTGTGGCGTGGAGAACTGTTTTCCATCCTTTTACTTTCAGTCTGTGAATTTCTTTTTGAGTTAGGTGTGTTTCTTGTATACAGCATATTCCTGGATTTTGCTTCTTAATCCATTCTGTCAGTCTATTTCTTTTGATTGGTGAGTTGAGGTTGAATTAACATTGATAGTTATAATTGATAGATATTGACTCATCCTTGTCATGATGTTTTACTTTTGTTGGCTCCTTTATTTCTTATTTTTTCCCTTCCCTTTAGTTTCTTCCCTCCCTGGTAGCTTCCCTCTGTTGTACCTAATGGAGTTGTGACCCTTCATTGTTTTTTTCGAGGACATTGTTTAGAATTGTTTGGAGTGCTGGTTTGGTGTTATTGAAATTTCTCAGGTGTTCTTTGTCGTGGAAGTATCTAATTTCCCCATTGATTTTGAAAGATAATTTTGTAGGATACAACTTTCTAGGTTGGAAGTTATTTTCTTTTAGGGCTTGAAATACTTCACTCCAGGCTCTCCTTGACTTGAGGGTTTGTGAGAAGTCTGCCATGATTCTGATGGGCTTTCCTTTGTAGGTGATTTGTTTCTTTACTCTGCTTGTAGGATTTTGTTCTTCTGTTGGGTTTCTGGGATCTTGACTATTATATGTCTAAGTATAGATTTTTTTTTGATCCTGGCCAGGATCACTATATGTCTCACTTCTGTATGTCCAGTTCTCTACCTCTGTCTGGGAAGTTTTCAACTATTATTTCTGTCAAAAGTTTCTTTATGTCAACTGTACTTTCTCCTGTTTTTTCATGGACTCCTATCAGTCTTATGTTATTATTGTTTGCATCATCTAGCAGCTGCTGAATTGATTTCTCATGGTCCCTTACTATTTTTAAGAAATCTCTGTTTTCATGGTCCTTAACCACAATCCTATCTTCTATATCTGATACTCTATCTTCTGATTCTCTTAATCTGCTGTGCATGCTTTCAATGGAGTTTTTAATCTCCTGAATATCTGTTTGAATCTGTTTCATGGATTCCATTTCTTTCTTATGTTGGGTGATCATGGTTTCCATTTCGTTCTTATGCTGGGCATTCATGGCTTCCAGCATGTTTTTGAGCACATCTGTTTTTTTTATCTGTTTCTGTTCTGGAGCCTCTAATCATGTCTTTCACTCTGCTCACCATCTGTGTAGTTATCTGGGAGATTATTTCTGCTTTGAATTTTTCTAGAGCCTCATTCATCTGTTTTGTTACTTGCTGTGCTATCAGTTCAGGAGGTCCAGGTGGTTGATTATCAGACTTTTCCACCTCATTTCCTCCAGAATTTGCCTTTTGTGGGGTGGAAGTCTGAGTTTGTTCCTTACTTAAATGTCTTCTCACTTTTTTTTTTTTTTGGTACTGTCCTTGGTTTAATTCCTGGATTGATACTTCAAAATTGCTTATTGTATCTTTGTTGCTTATAATTAGAACTCTTATGGAATGATTGCGTCTCAGAGGTATGTTCCAGATATAGCTGGTCTTTAGGTTTTGCGTCTCTAATGACTCTGAGGGTATCTCATTTTCATTATACCAGGAACAACCACTAACTAGATCAATCACAACACCTTAGCCCAAGTGATACAATCTGCAACACCCTAGCATCAAGTATATCTTAGAAAATGAGAAATTGTGAAAATTATTAATCTATCACCTTTAACTGTGTGAATTAAATCAAAATCCAGGACCTACCCGACATATGTTTATAGTGAATAAACTCTTCAATATAACAACTTTACCCTTTGGGATGGGGAGTTAGAAGGAGTTGTGGAGGGAGGGATAGATAGGTAGAAGGATAGAGGAAGGTTATCAGTGAGGCCAGAGGACACAGGTGAGAGAAGGAAAAAGAGAATAAAAGAAAAATAAAGAAGAAATCTGAATTAGTGCCAGAATAGGAACAAAAAGGGAGATGAAGAACAATGTGGGACAGCAAGAGAGTGAGTGTGAGGGAAAGGAAAGAGAAAAGAAAAAAAAAAGAAGAGAAAAATAAAAATTTGAAAAGAGTAGGAAAAAAGAAAAATTAGAAATAAGACCCAAAAAATCCCCAATAATAATAATTTTGGAAATAAAAATAAAAATGAAAATGAAGGGCCTTCTTCAGGGTATGTCTCTGCTGTCACAATGAACAACGTGGGCAGCAGTGTGCAGATATAAGTCAGTGAGTCTCAGCAAGCCAGTCGCAGACCCATGAGATTCAGGCAGATTTCTGGCTGCAAGTCCCAAGTTGAACTCCCTGTCCTCCTGTAGGGTTGAACTCTGCAAGGTTGTACTACAGGTTCCAGCTCCCCTTCCTCTGAAGATAGACCAGGTTCCGATGGGAGGTGATGATCCCTCCAACTTACCCCATACAGTGGCCTGGTGTCCCCTGTGTCTTTGTAGTGTGGAACCAGGTAGCGGGCGGTACAGCCAAGAGGCCAGAGGAAGAAGGGGTGGGGGTGTTCACTGCCGTGGGCGTGGCCAGTGACAAGGGGTCCTCACCTTCTGGCTGGTCCCAGCTGGTGTGCTTGGCACGGGCTCCAGCAGTTGTATTTTAAAATAAACTGAAGACTTTGGATATGAATTCAATATTCCTATCCTCCTCTCCCTGTTCAGCTTAGAAAATTTAATTCTCAATCCAGTGATTCTGCCGTTACATAAAATGCTTCCATGTTTTGGACTTTTTATTTTTTCAGTGTTCACAATTGTGGCAAATTTTGTCCTTTGATATTTGGATGTATTTTGAAAATCAGCTAAAATAATTAAAAATAAAGTCAAATAAAAAGGTGATTTTTAAAAATGCATAATATTGTTCTTTCTAAAAGAAAAATCCAAATGTGATTTCTAAAGTAATAATATGAACACAGTGTGACAAAGAGGTGCTGAAGAGCAAGAAGAAAATAGTACTAACCTAGGTATGAAAATACTCCCCAAATACAAGATTTCACTCTCTCCACCCCTCCACAAGTGGCCACTAATTGTGTATACCTTGTCCAAAGGGACTACTTTTAAAAAACTACACTCATGCCTGTTAAAAGTTTTATTTATGTTATAGGATCATAATTGTATAGTCTTTGAATTAGAAGCAAAGAAAATAATATATAACATGATTTATTGTAATATCAGTCATATTTTCAAATGACTGAAAATACCCTTTTTTATGAATAGTTTAAAATGTGAAATTATTCTTTTGCCCTAGATTTCTCCAAGAATGTGGTATTGATGATTCAACAAGTTAAAGGGCTTAGCCTATTGAACTTTATATCGAGGTGATTTTTGCTCCCTTAGAAAACATTTGGAAATATCTAGAGACATGTTTTTATTGCCATGACTTTTATTGCCAGTGGGGTAGAATGCCACTGATGCATCTGCTTGGTACAGAAGAGGGATACGAGACACCTACAATACACAAAAAAATACAACCCCCACGATGAACTGTTCCATTGAAAATGTTATTCATTCTGAGATTGAGAAACCCTATCTTATCCTAAATCTTGAGCTCACAAATATAGCTGTATTTATTAAGTCTTCTACTTTGGCAAGATGATTAACCTCAGTTCAGCCTAATTTTTTTCACATGGAAAAATAAAGATAGCAGTATCTACCTTGTATTTTACCTGACACATAGTAAGCAGTCAGTAAATGTTATTGTTTCTCTTATTATCACCACCAATAATAGTATCAGTTTTGTCAAAAATTACTAGGATGATAAAGCCTGATGAGCACTTACTACAAGTGTCTTAAAATTTGGGCATTTCTTTGCCAATTTCCCTTATTTGAGAAACAATTCACATATACTTTA
The DNA here is from genome assembly GCF_053883595.1 of Heterocephalus glaber. Classification (NCBI taxonomy): domain Eukaryota; kingdom Metazoa; phylum Chordata; class Mammalia; order Rodentia; family Bathyergidae; genus Heterocephalus; species Heterocephalus glaber. The sequence continues at coordinate 1,460,158 of NW_028258433.1, read as the reverse complement.
TTGTGGCAAGTAAGACCACTTAGAAGTTTTTGTCTTCCAATATTTTCTAATTATATATGCTTCAGCCTACTTTAGTCACACTTAAATTTATCAAAATAATAATAATTTCAATACTGTGAAAAATTTGTAGAATAATTGTAGACATTTAGAAAACCTTGTGTCTTTTGAATAAGAACTGCTGCTAAGCATGTACACTAAGCCACCTTTCAGGGTTACCTCTCTGCAGCAGTGTTTTGTGGTTTGTCAAGAGACTGTCTGTGAATGTGGTAGTCATGGCTTTTTCTCTTCCTCTCTAATAGCCCCCTGATGATTTTATTGACGCACTTTAGGGAGGATGATCAGCTAGTTTAGGACCTGTACTGTGCCTTCCTTAAGGATATTTAATGTGCTAACACAAATAACTACCATGAAAAACTGGCTAATGGGGGAGAAAATATGTAGAATGAAGCAATGACACAGAAGGAATCTAAGGCATTCTGATTCTGCCCTTGAGGAGTTTACAGTCAAGTTGAGGTTTAACTTACATGCATGTTTAATTAATACTCAGAGGATTTATAGGCCAAATGTATGACAAATATATACATATAAGGTAGAAGTAACCAGACAAAGTTAAGAAAAGGACAAATCAAGGACAGCCATTTTCTTTGATTGAAGCTGATTATTCTTCACATAATCCAAGACTAATTGCAGTTTAAGGGCTTAAGATTTAAATGTTCGTTTTTATTTTCTATAGTCTTTGCAGTTGTCGTAAAAGGTAAAATAACATATATAAAGTATCTCTAAATGTATGTGGGTAATATATGTAATAACAGTGAAATTCTACATTTGAAAAATGTTGAGGTTGTGAAAATACATTGGAGAATGTCAGTGTGGAATTAAAAATGTTTTTCCAGCACTGTCCTGGCTATGGAAATGAATGTATTGGGAAGCCTTAAGAAAGATTAGAGGATTCACTAGATAACCACATTACAATAAAAATATAGAGAGTTTTTAAATTCCTTTGTTTGAATATTCTTCAGACCACATTTTCTCACCTACCAAGCCTATTTCCATGACTGTAAGCATCGTATCTTTTCGAAAGGTAGTAAATTACCTAGCGTGTGATTTTCTTTCTCCTTTCCTTTTTCTGACCTGAAGAAATACAGTTTTGCTATTGGGGCCAAAAAAGAAAAAGGCAAAATATTAGAAAGTGGGTTAATAAAATGTAGAGAACAAAAATACAAAATAATATTTTTCTTGGCCGGGTGTGGTGGCATGTGCCTTTAATCTCAGCCTTCTGTCAGAGTGAGGCAGGAAGATTGTAAGTTCAAGCCCAGCCCGGGAAACTTAGCTACTTAATGAGACCCTGTCTCAAAATAAAAAAATAATATACTAAGAACTCAAAAAAATTAAACCACCAAAAATTAAAGACTCAGTCAAGAAATGGGCAAGAGGGCTGGGGATTTAGCTCAGTGGTTTCGCCCCTTGCTGTGCAAGTGCAAGGACCTGAGTTCAATCCCCGATACCAAAAAAAAACAAAAAGGAAAAAGAAATGGGCAAGAAAAATGGACACTTTACAGAGGAAGAAATACAAATGGTCAACAAATATATGAAAAAAATATTCAGCATCTCTGGCCATTAGAGAAATGCAAATTAAAACAAGGCTCAGCTTCCATCTTACTCCAGAAAGAATGACAATCATTAAGAAATCAAAAAATAACAAATACTGGCATGGGTGTAGTGAAAAAGGAACCTTCCTTTGGTGGGAATGCAAACTAGTACAATGACGTTATGGAAATCAGTATGGAAATTTCTCAAAGAACTGAAATTAGAAATTCCATATGACTCAGCTATCCCCCTTCTAGATATCTTCCCCAAAGAGCTCAAGTCATCATACTACAGGGATACATGTATACTATTGTTTATAGCAGCACAATTTGTAATAGCTGAATCCTGGAAGCAGCCTTATACCCACCAACAGATGACTGGATAAAGAAAATGTGGTATCTATATATAATAGACCACTACTCAGCTATAATGAATGACACATTTGAGACATTTGTAGGAAAATGGAAGCACCTGGAAAATATAATGTTGAGTGAAATGAGCCAGACACACAAGCTTAAATACCATATGGTATCTCTCATTTGAGTGAGGCAAAGTATGAATAAAGACAATGATAAAAGATGGATAGAAGGAGACAAGAGGGTGGGTTTCTTGCAACGGGGAAGTGGTCCAAGGGAACAATTGAGAGGGGGAAAGGGAAATAAGAGTAAAGATATGCCATGTACAGGAACCTAATAACCAAAATTAGTATAAACATTATAAGCTATAATATGAGCTAAGATAAATAATATGAACAAGAATGAAAAATGGGATAGGGTAACTGGAGGAGGAGGGAGGGGAAGGGAAGGGGATGTGGATTTAAAACAAAGAAACATGCTGTAATATGTACATATAACCATTCCCCAAGATGATTGTAAACTTCCTGAACTTCAAACGTATATAAATAAAATTTTAAAAGTTAATAATTTTAAAAAGGGCTCAGTGTGAAGGTCCTGGGTTCAATCTCCAGTACTACTGCACCAGAAAATCTATATTTTCTTTAGAACATGTTTGATATGGTTGTGTTTTCATAAAGCATTTCTACTAATTATTTTTAAATAATTATAAGTACATTATTTATTCTATGGCACAGTAATCGACATATTATTGGCTAAAGAAGAGACATCTAATAATGTTCTCTTTACACACTCAACACTTCTTCATCTAAAGTTTTCTCCAAAGTCTTCCTGTAATTTCTCTAAATGTAGAGTAGGAAGCCTTTGAAGAATAACAACTAAATTCAGAATATCTAGTGAAAAGTTAAAAAGAAACTGCAAATAATCCCTTTTAGTGGGATGGCCTTACCTGCTGTGATCAGAATTCAGATCATGTTTTGAGAGAGAAAAGATTAAATCGTTTATCATCTTATCATATAAAAGAATTGAGTAATGAAAAAGTACATGTTCTAGAAAATTCAAAGTTCTTGTGTAGTTATATGGGAAGATACCCATCTTAAAATTCAAATAAATACCAAATCTAATCAGGGTTGCCAACTCAAAGATTCAGATAAATGATTCCGAGCATCCCTTCATGTGCTTTCTGTTCTGTGTGCAAGCACTTCAATTTAAAATATGTAATTGATTTACTTATGAATGCCTCAACTTTATCTTTCTTTTTGGCAGTGTAGTATTCTGTTGTGTATAAATACCACATTTTCCTCATCCATTCACCTATTAATGGATTTGAGAACATGTTAAGTGAATAAGTCAGGCACACAAGCTCAGTTATTTCATGATTTCTTACACACATAGATAAAGCAAAATAGAAGAGAGATAAATAGGAAATAGGGAAAAGTTCAAATATTCCTCAAATTTCATATTCAGTTGTTTCAAAAATTAGTCTATATATGCTAATTTATTTCATTTATACTACTAGTTTATCTTTGTTGAAAAGAAGTTTTATGTTATTGTTTATTTTTTGTAAGAACCTTTTTGGTTTATGTCTTGTACTCTTAGTAACTACTGTGAAGATAATGATCCACAGTATGTTAACTATTATTCTTATTTTGTTATGAAATTTTTATTTTTTCATGAAATAAAAAGAATATATATAATTAAATATTGATTTTGCTTGTAACCTTTAGGAAGAGGGCTTACAAGGATATTTAAAGTTTGTAATGTTTACGAGAATTATATGCTCACCATTTTAATATATTTAGTTTATTGGATTTATAAGGATTATTAGGTAATTGAGAAGATTTGCTATGAGGTAGTTGAAATATCTAAAAGGGAAAGAGAATCTATTCAATTTATAATTGTAGTTTAAAATCTAAGTACAGTTGTCCTTAGGGGTGAGGGTAAGGGGAGATGGTTCCAGGATGCCCTGTGGATACCAGAATTTGGTGATGAATCTTTTATATAAAATGGCATAGTAATGCATACAACCTACCATATCCTTCTGTGTATTTCACATTGTCTCTGGATTACTTACAGTACCTAGTACAATGTAAACATTGTGTAAATAGTTGCTATACTCTATTATCTAAGGAGATAATAACAAGGAAAAAAATGTCTTAAATGTTCAGTGCAGATGCAGGTGTTTTCCTGAATACTTTCTGATCCATGGGTGGTGCAGTTCAGGAATGCAGAACTCATTGACAAAGAGGCCAACTAATTAAAGGTCATTGATATTTGACAGTTTTGTAAGTTGAACAGAAACATAAAGCTAACTTTAAAAACGATTACAGTGTACTAACTTAAAATTTGTAACTTTCATAAGTTAAACTTTAACTTCTGGATAGTGCACAAAAACTCCTACTGGCACAAAAGCAACCTCCTGGGGCTCTCCGAAAAGAAAGGTGCCTCTTAAGCCTTTTGGTAAATGGCTTAATTTATCATCTAATTATTTCTATAAGGCCAGCTCTAACATGCCTATTGTTTAATGGATCTTGTAAGTTTTGTCTTCTGTTCTTTGTTGGCCTTCTCTCATAAGAATTAAACAACAACTCATTTTTTTAAAAGGATAGCAACTTTGGGTGCTGAGGGTGTAGCTCAGTGGAGAAACTTTAGCATGCTCAGTGCCCTGGGTTCAATCTCCAACAACACCTCCCCCTCATTAGTGAGTAAAAACTTTAAAATTATTCCTTCTTTGAAAAGTACCTCTTAAAAAATTATCCTAAATACTGATTTAAATATGATTGAAAGTTTTAACCTTTTTATACACTTTGACATTTTACTTTAACTTGTTCTTGGACCAACTGAATTGGAGCAATCTTGGGCACGTTATTTACTTATAACAAATGCAATTTCAGTAATGCCAATCTGTGATTCACAAGGAGCTACACAGCATTTTTAGAGAGATTTGATTACTCTAAAGCCTGGGCCAACAGAAAAGAGGGACTTAATTTGAGGGCTCACACTGTGTAATAATAGCATCATGTCCACTGCAGTTCCACTTGGGAGGAAATTTCCAACTGGCCTGTTCACTTCATCTTGGTCAGAAGGAAAACGGCTTCTTTCACAGTCCTGTTCACACATGGAGTGGCACAAGTATCCAGAATTGTTCAACTCAGTTGTCCGAAAATTATGGAGCTAGCAAGTAATCCATGCTTTACTCTCTGGTGCTTGAGTCAAAAATTCTCCTTTCACTTGGAAAAACTGTCTCGATTTCTTTCTTTTTAGTTTTCATTATAGAAAGTTTGAGACTCTTACAATAAAAGTTACTCTGATGGACTCATCTCTTCATTTTCTCTCTTTGAAACCATGTGTTGCTGTTTGTTTTGCTTTCTGTATTATAATACGCATGTGTTGATGCTGCTAGATTTATATTATGTAACATCCATAGTTTATGAACATTTAGATTTTTAAAAAAATGTTTACAGTATGAAGTATTCATCTCCAATGACTATGCTAATTATCATTCTTAGCTTAGAAAGTATGCATGGATGCAGAATTTTATGCTATATTTTATTGCTAATTGTATTTGATATTCAGTAGCATTAATGCATTTATCACTTTCATTTGTTTCTTCTTGTTATGGATTGCTCTCCTGCCAAACAACTTGTTACACCAATCCTAAGTAAATTGATACATTATTTATTCATATTTAAAATTTTAATAGATATAATTGTATTCAAGTAAGAATTCATGATATTCTGGAAACGTTAATTTATAAATGAGAACCTCAAGTCCACATGAGGTCATGGCTATCTGGATCACCACTAAGTGACGGTATCACTAGTCACAGGTTGATGCAAATTGTGCAAGCTGAATGGGACTGCAAAGCACAGGCAGCATAAACAATCGTTTTCTTCATAGGCAGACAGAATGTATTCTTCTTAAACTGGAGAGCTTGCTGTCACTTTGAATAATGAGTTGACTAACAAACATATTGTAAAGAATGGGATGATTTTAAACTGATTTTTTTCTTCTTCCTTTTTCAGGGCAACTGTGCTTTATATTCACCCGTCTGTTTCAGAGCTTGTATTTCATGATTGTTGTGTGTGGAAAATAGTCTATTATTTGCCTGACTACATAACACTAGAAATACTAGAAAACATTTTTTCTTCTTTTGGTAGTTATACATAAAGTATCCTCTTATATGTACATTACTGAACTGCTTTAGGAACATTGGCTATAGTCTGACATATTTTGGTACAGTCTTCATTCATCCTTTCAATATATTAAATACCCTTTTCAGGCACTGTGACTGAAGTTAATTGTATAAATTAATTTAAAATACTTTCTTTTTCTTGTTTGATCTAAAAACAAGATTTAACTGAGAAAGCTGTGAAAACGTACCTCATCACCAAAATTGTTTTGTATTCACACACATTATGTCATGCTTCTTGCTAAGAGAAGTAAGTTTTAAGATTGATTTTTCTACGTTGAAGGACCTACAATTTAATTTTAGAGTTAAGATCCATAAACTGTATCTTGCTACATACAATAATTCATATTGTGTATATAGGATGACCTTATAATGAACTTCTAAATTGAGGCACTGGGGGAAGGGTGAAGTAAAAGGAGTTAGTATTCATATAGTAATAGTGACATGACAGATATAAATCAAAATTGTCCCAGGCAGCAATTATATAAGGTCACCAGTGATTGATGGGAATTCTAAGTAAGGAATAAATAGTACAGAGGTCTAATTGGTCACACAGGCCAACGAAAAGTGGCATTAGAATTGACCAGCAGCAATTCAAAAGTCATTCTGGTGATTTTTACCAGGAGGAGATCTATAATGAATGTATCAATTTGGTGGAAGTAGAAATTTGGGTAGGGAGATAGTAGGAGTTGGCCGGAAGAGTTTGGATTGTGAAATAAGATGTCCTAGTTTACTATCATCTATAAAATAGCAATAATAGTTATTACCTCCTACAGTTGTATGATGCCTAATTCTATATTTTACGCAAAAAAGTACTGTTATACTGTGCAACACAAGTTGATTAGTAAATGTTAGCTCTCCAGAACATACTGACAAAATTTTAAACTTTTGAGAGTGTTTGGTGATGTACAAGATGGATTGGGCTGAGAGATTGACAGCAGACAGAATGTGAGAGTTAGAGACTGAGTAAGAAAAAGGAAGAAAAAAGGGTGGGAGGAAATGATGACTAAGCTTTTTTCGCCTAAGTGACTAGGCAAAAGAAGTCAGCAGAAATAAGTTACCTGTTATTAGAAAAATACAAATTCAATTTTTAAAATACCAATTTTGAGGAGACAGCAGAACACCCAATGAGAAATGATCATCTGGCAGTTGGAGAATTTGTTTGGGAATATAGCCATGTGTCACTTGATGGGTATATGTTCTGAGAAGTGCTGTGAGGCAGTTTTGTCACATGTGAACATCATAGAATGTATTTACACAAATGTGTACACCTAGCTATACAGGGGTATTGTGTGTGTATATAGCAAGGATAGTCCTAAGACATATGTACCATATGGTATAGCCCGTTGCTGCTAAGGCCACAGTAAACAAAGCAAAGGAGAATAAATAAAGCACAAGAGAAAATGTGCAATTAAGAGATGTGATTAGCACAAGATGTATGAGGGCACTGCCTGTGGAACACAGTATGCTGTTTAAAGTAAACCTTTTCTTTTAATAAGTAGGAGGACTACACTGAAATAATGATAAAATACTGTATATTAAATGTATAAACCAGTAACATAGTCATTTAAGATTATCCAGTCATACTGTACGTAATTATATATGCTGTACTTGTGTATGACTGGCAGCTTAACTTTTGTTTACATCAGTATCACCACAATATGAGTGATTGCTACTATGCTATGCTGCATGTTGTGATGGATGAGACATCACAAGGTAGAAGGATTTTTTTCCAGCTCCATTACAGTCTTATGGGACTGTCCATCACTGGTCAGATTGGTATTTATGTATTTTGTGTGACTGTTCCAAACAGGTGGCATTGAAACCTTGAGAGTGGATGGATATATCTTGGTGATAGAGTATAGGGTGTGGGGAAAGGGGTGGAGTGATACATGAGAGAACATTGAAAAAGCCAATGTTTGTATTATTGGAGGGGCACAACTGAAAAAGAAGGTCAAAGAAGCTGAATAGTCATCCCAAAGTATGTTTTACCAAACACCAGGATCTGTGGGATGGAAATAGGTAATATAGGAAAGAAAATTGGTGCTCTAGCTAAATATTACAGTGTGTTAAACAAATATATTCACTGTTTTCTGGCCTTTTAACATGTGAAATGTACTTGGCATATCTCTTTAAGGGGGTATGTGAAATTTTGTTTCACAGATTTATCTGAGCACAGAACTCTTAGTATCTTATAGAAGCGGCTAGTGTCCCAGAACACATGCTTTGAGAATTATAGAAACCCAGTGAGAAAACATTTTCAAGAAAGAAAGGGTTAAATTTTTGAGGTATTGCAGAGAGACTGAAGAAGATAAGAAGTAAGGAGTTTTTTGATGATTTTATTAGGTGATCATAAGTGTCCTTTAAGAGAATGCTTAAGTAGCGTGGCTTCATTAGGCAATGGTTTATAGGGAATCAAAGATAGAGCTAGTGATGAGGAAATAAAGGCACTGGATTTTCATCATTCCACCTCTATTCAGATATAGTTTGACTGATAGGAATAACTTGGCTGTTACTAAATGTTTATGTGTCCTGCATGTATTTTTAATGTGCATAACAAAATTGTTGCATTTCTAAATAATATGCCTTTTTGTAAATGCAGATCTCGTGGTGTTAATGCTGGAAGAGACTCTTTTTTTTGGTACCGGGGATCGAACTCAGGACCTTGCACTTGTAAGGCAGGCAGTGGCACCACTGAGCTAAATTTCAGGCCCTGGAAGAGAACTTTTTTTTTTTAAATTAAGTTTATTGGTACATTTTAGATATGCAGTAGAGTTACATTCATCATTTGGATCTTGTACCTTTATATGATGTATCTTGGTTCTTATTTTTTCCCCGGTCCCCTGCCCTCCCTTCACCCCCTCTACCCTTCCCTATTTACAAAGACTTTGTTTCCATTTTTTCCTTTTCTCATGTTTTTTTCTTTTCCTTTCTTTTTCCATACCCTCCCACTTCTCCTATGCCTTTGGACCTTTTCTTCCTATTTCAGTTATCAGTTATACATTTTGATCTTTATTTACACTTTCAGTTTTTCATGCCTGAGAAACTATTCATTATTTACACATGTATGTCCTATTTATTTCACTTAAGAGTATGGCCTCAGTGTACATACGTTTAGCTATAACTGTCTCTAGTTGCGTGTTCTTTATGGTTGACTAGTACTCCATTTTATTAAAAAACCCACATCTTTATCCAGTCTCCAGTTGATGGGCAGTTGGGCTGTTTCCAAATTTTAGCTATTACAAATTGTGCTACTATAAACATGGGTGCGGATATATTGCTGTGGTATGATACTTTTAATTCTTTTGGGAAGATACCCAGCAGGGGAATAGCTGGGTCAAATGGGACCTCTAGTCCTCGTTTTTTGAGGTATCTCTATATTGTTTCCACAGTGGTTGCACCAGTCTGTACTCCCACCAGCAATGGAGAAGGGTTCCTTTCTTCCCACACCCCAACCAGCATTTGTTGTTGGTTGATTTCTTGATAGCAGCCATTCTTTCTGGGGTGAAGTGGAATCTCAGTGTTGTTTTCATCTGCATCTCTCCAATGACCAGTGATATTGAACATTTTTTCATATATTTATTTGCTGCTTTTACTTGTCTGAGAAATGTTTGTTCATTTCAGATGCCCATTTTTGGATTGGGTCTTTATATTTGGTGTGTCTGATATTTTTGAGTTCTTTATGTATTTTAGATAGTAGACCTTTGAGGAATAGCTGGTAAAAATTTTTTCCCACATTGTAGGTTGTCTGTTAGCTCTATTGGTGGTTTCTCTTGTATGCAGGAGCTTTTTAATAAGATAAGATCCCAGTTGTTGATTCTTTGTGTTAATTCTCGTGCTACTGAGGTTTTGTTTATAAAGTCTTTTCCTATGCCAAGGTCTTTGAGAGTTCTAGCTAATTTATCTTCCAGCAAGTTTAGTGTTTCTGTTTTAATATTTAGATCTTTAATCTACTTCAATTTTAGTTTAGTGCATGGGTCTAGTTTTCATCTTTGGCAGGTTGAAATCCAGTTTTTCCAACACCATTTATTAAAGAGGCTATCTTTCCTCCAATGATGGTGGTTGGCTCCTTTGTCAAAGACAAGGTGGCTGAGTATGTCTAGAATTGTTTTTGCATCTTCTAATCTATTTCACTGATCCTCGGGTCTGTTTCTTTGCCATTACCACGCTGTTTTTATCACAGTGGCTTTGTAGTATAGTTTCAGGTCAGGACTGTGATACTCCCTGTCATGTCTCTGTTGCCTAGAATTGCTTTTGCTATCCTAGGTCTTGGAAGAGACTTTTAATAGTCGTCTATCACACAATCTCTGAGAACTACTAGTTTTCATAAGGTGAAAGCACACATTAAAAATATTTTCGGGCCAGAGATTTAACTCAGTGGCACCACACTTGCCTGGGAAGCACAAGGTCCTGGATTTGATAACTGGTACCAAAAAAAAATGTTTTTTTCTAGCCACAGCATCAAATCTACACCATTTCTTCTGTGTTTTCTTAAAAGCATATGAGAAAGATAACCCTTAATCATTTGTGTATTTCTAGGATTTCCATTTTATATGAATCTTAGCCTAATACTTAAAGACTATCTTTGGGTGTATTCTGCTCTTTTATACAAAATGATAGAAATATTTAATTCACAATTATGCTGTAAAAGGGAGAAAGTCACTTTTATATCCTTTGACAGTAAGTCTAAAATTATTTTAAGTACAGCAATTTCAACATTTTAAAAAAGATATAATGCATACTGTAGGACTTATAGCTTACTTTCCAAGTAAAATTTGTCTTCATGTCAATACATTGTACCGAACAAATTTGAACATCAGTAAACCAACTTGAATTTCAGCCACCTGTTTGTGCTGCACTGCCTCCTGAGGTATCGAGTACATTATAGCAAACCCGGAGTACTGTGGAGTTAGCAACTGTGTTTTGATCATTTTTGTATTTTTTACAGCATCTAGCCTAGTGCCTTGCCACATGCATTCATTTATTATTCAGTCTTCTGATATGTCAGCTGAACACTACAGGCATCCTTCCCCCATGGAGATTATGGTATATGAAGGATTCTGAAAAGTTTTCCAGTGAAGAAATTTATTTGAATTTGTGGTATTTTTGTTTAAATTGTGGTGAAGCAGACAAAATAGAAAACTTACCATGTGGAACATTTTAAAGTTACAGTTCAGTGGTATTAATACATTCATAATGGTAACAAACATCACCCCCACCCACTTCTCAACACCTTTCATCTTGAAAAATTGAAACTTTCTATCCATTAAGCATTAAGTCCTCATGATCCCCTTCTCCAGCTCTCCTCCCTTCCTCTCCCTTCCCCTCCCCTCCCTTCGCTTCCCTTCTGCCCTTCTCTGCTTGCTCTCTCTCTTTCTCTCTCAATTCACTGTACCTTACCCTTCTCAGGACTGTTATACCCATATGTTTTTTTGGGTCATTGTTGTCCAGCAAGGTTGATTGAACCCAGGGCCTTCACACTGAGCTATATACCCAGCCCTTTCTAAAAATTTTTCTTATTGTAAAACAAGAACCTGACTAAGTTACCCAGGCTGGGTTTGAACTTGCCTCAGCCTCCCAGAGTGCTGCAGTTAGCTTGGCATTAAAGAAGTGAAAAGGTCTTTCATTAGCGAATACTTAGATGAAAAGTGCATGATATTTTAAAGATAACTGGCTCACATTTATAGACGTCATACATTTAGTGAGAAGGTTATAATTGATACTGTTTATCTTGAGTAAGCCTGAAAGATTCTTACTATAATATAGGGACAGTTAACTGCTGACCAGCCTTTGTATCCAGTTGTTTATCTGGGTGATTGCTTTTAAGATTTCTTCTAAAGGAAATTATGGGAATTCAATGTTTTCTTCCATTGTTGTTACAGTCATAAAATATTCTTGACTGTATATTTCGTGTTTCTAGCCTGAGAGCAAGTTTGTTTTATGGATGGAAGTATAGGATCAAGTCAGTAACCCATCTTATCTTCATTTGAAAACTAAAGCCAATATATATTAAAGTATATGTTAATATAACAGGTCAGAATTCTATTTTTCAAAAAGCCTTACTAAGTGGTAGTATTTACATTAACTGTTTCGTGTTGCTGACAGTAAAGATCCAGGTCCCTGTGATTTTAAGAGAATGAGGTACCTGTTTGAATTACCCACACATCCACAGTGCTACCAAGAAGTTGTTCAGTACCATTCCACATGCTGCACTGTTCATTCAATACAGTCCCCAGAATGCTGAAGCCTGGGCTGCACGTTCACTTGCATCTTAGTACTGCTGAAGACATTCAAATGTTGGCAAATATTGGTTAAGCAGCTCTGTGCCAGACACTGCATCAGGAACTGGAAATGTTTTAGGCAGTGGGTTACTTTATTCAACAACCTAATATTTGGAGCTATTGCTATTTTTGTCATAAGCTTCTTTCCTGAAGCAGTCTTTTTAACTGTTGATTTTAGATATTTTTAACTGCCAGACTTAATACATTCTCAGATTTACAATTGTCATATTCTTCCTTTCCCTACTCATTGAGATTCTTAGGTTCCCACAGGGTAGACAATTTTAAAATCTTACTTCTGCTTTTTGTTTTCATTCTGTAGCTCAGAGCCATCGTCAAATTCTGCTGTGAATTGTGTGAAGCAGGCCTGTGTAAGGAAGGATTAGTAGGGTCTGTGTCAACCCAAAAGTTCATGACCACCTATAAACTTTAAAGAACACATTTTTAATTCTTTTAAACCTATGTTAAACATACCAAGAGATCAAAAGTTTTCAATATTCTCAATATATAGAGTTTTGAAATATGAAAGAATATTATTAATTTAAATAATGTGTTGATATGTGTCAGTTTTCCTCTCTTTGTGCTGTTGGGGATGGAACCTAGCACCTCACACAAATTATCTACCTCTGAGCTACATCCCAAGCCTTTTTATTTATTTTTATTTTTATTTTTATTTTTATTTTTATTTTTATTTTTATTTTAACACAGGATCTTAGAGTTTCCCGGGCTGGGCTCGAACTTGTTATCCATCTGCCTCAACCACCTAACCAGTGTTGGAATCACAGGAATATGCCACCCTGTGCAGCTTTTGTGTGTCAGTTTTAAAATAGTAAAATTCTGAGACCTTGGTAGGAAGAGAATCCTGATGTCTTTAAATCAAATGACAGAAAAACAAAATAGAAAAATGTGCCGCTTAAGATAAAACAGTGTAAGTTTAGTCTTGCTTTACACCCTTTTCAAGCCGTATCAATAAATAATTTGTTTAGCAACCCCTAAAAATTCTGTATTTCACTGTAGTGAATAAATGTAATGGTTTCAGATCTAGGTAATTTGGTTCATAGTTTCTATTTTATAAAAAGCTGCTTCCTAAAGGTAGCTTCACATTTCTTATTTTATATTTTTCTTTCTTGAGAGTATTTGGCTGCTCAGGTTGCCATAACAAAATATCTTAGTCTGGATGGCTTAACTAGTAAGAATTTATTTCTCACAGTTGTGGAAGCTGAAAGTCCAAGATCAGGATCCCAATATGATTAGATTCTGGTGAAGACCGCCTACTCTGTATGTGTGTTGGTGGGCACAGAGACAGGAAATACCAGTTGAGTACACAAGTTCTTCCTCTTCCTCTCTTTCCTCTTAGAAGATCACAGTCCTACTGATTACAGCCTCTCCCTATGGACCTCATTTAACTTTACCTCCTAAAGACCCTGTCTCCAGATACATTCTCTTTGGGAGTTAGGCTTTCAACCTAGGGGTGAGATGCTAGGACTGGCATCATCTGTGATTGTGATTAAGTATATCAGTATCTTGTCGGGTATAGTGGTGCACACCTGTAATCCCAGCATTTGAGAGGCAGAGGCAGGAGGATTGCTGCAAGTTCAAGGCTAGCCTGGGCTACATAATGAGTTCAAGGCCAGCTAGAACTACACAGCAAGATCCTGTCCCAAAAAACCAAACAAACAAGATATAGTAGTTCTGTCAGAGTCATGATGGTATTGTGGTAGATACCAGTTTATTCATTGTAGACTCTAGCATATTAAAGTTTTTCTAGTATGTTTAATAAGAAAAAATATACATTGTTAATAAAGAGGAGAGCTAGGGTAATCTGGAACTTGGCACTATGCAACTTGGTACAATGACATTCTCTGTTATTTATATATAAAGAAGCTAAGCTAGATTACTAGTCCTAGGGCTTATCTCTGGACCAGACCCAACTTTTAGTAAGGTCTTTTTTGACTCTTTAACAGAGGGCAAGAGCTGTAGAAAGCCATGCTTGTATTTGTGACTTACGGTGATTTTAAAAAATAATATCAAGCTAACACATTCATGATGGGGCCATAATGCATATGTCTCACTGCCAGGTGGCTTGAACCACCAGCGGTGCATGCATGATGATCCCATTGGGCGGCTCTTTATTTTATTACTAAAAAGACCAGTAAAAGTGATTAGATCCGTTTACACCATTAGTGATACAAGCTGCCTGATGGGACAGGCATGCATGTACTGCCAGTGGTTTAAGACAGATAAAAGCTAAAAACTGTAAAAAGTGAACATTTTGGAAAGTGTTTGGAATTATGTAAGCAACTAACTTTCTCTCTCTCTCTTTCTTTTCCTTCCTTCCTTCCTTCCTTCCTTCCTTCCTTTCTTTCTTTATTTCTTTCTTTCCATCTATCTATCTTTCTATCTCTTGGAAATGTGAATCCTGGGATCCCTAACTAAAATATTTTTTATCCTGTTTAGTTGATAAGACCTGTAGGGTTAATACTTTTATTAGATTTAAAATTAAAAATTATATTCTGTAGTAATAGTGATACCTACAAAAGTCTAATTCTGAGTGTTGTTGGAGTAAATTTAAAAGCATTAAGTGAATTTTTAAGAAAGAAATTTAAAAGCATAAGATTTAAAAATAAATTTTAAAAGCATTAAAAGCATAATTTAAAACCATAGAAATTTAAAAGCGTAAGTGAATTTTGGTTTTATTTGTTCATTTATTATGGCATCTGTAACACACACAAACTGAAATGATAAGAAATAAAATCATATGCCAAATTGTTACTCTTTTTTTTAAAAAAGCTTGATAGATTTGAAGTAAATAACCACAATGTGGAAGTAATAATAACTTATGAGTATTATTGAAATGAAAAGTTGATGTAAGCTATTTCTGTGTTTTAAAAATTTTAGAATTTATGTTAAGAGAATCCTTATCTTTCAGATAAATTTGCGACTCATCTTGGTGAGTGGAAAAACAAAGGAGTTCCTGTTTTCTCCTAATGATTCTGCTTCTGACATCGCCAAGCATGTATATGACAATTGGCCAATGGGTGAGTGATATTTTTCTCTCAAGGATGAACAGTGCTAATTCTCTATTCCTTACCTTTTTTCACAAAACCAATCTGAAAAAGTTATAAATCTATAAAATGAAAAAGAACAGAAATACCTGAGGGTGTCATGCTCAGACTTAAAAGGAATCTCTGTATCCTTTCTTGGACTTTGCCCTTCAGCTTTCTCACTCTGAAATAGTAAAGAAACTCAGTAGAATTGTTAGTGTAAGCCAAAAATATTTTTTTAAAAGAAAAAATAATAGTTGATACACATAACGCTTTCATACTGTTAAACTTATTTATTTTAGCATGAGGATAATGATCTACTAATAATTTCTTTTTTTTTTTGGTACCAGGGATCAAACTTAGGACCTTATACTTGTGAGGCAGGTGATGGCACCACTGAGCTAAATCCCTGGCCCAATAATTTCTTTTTTTAAAATTAATTTGATTGGTACATTTTAGGTATACAATATAATGACATTCATCATTGGCAATTTGTACCTTTACATAATATATCTTGGTTCTTATTTTTTCCCCATTAAACTTATTTTTACCAAACAAAAAAGAAAGAAAAAAAACTATCTTTAACAAATTAAAATAGTTTCTTTGGTCTATTCTATAAATAGCCTGCTTAAAATTAAATCGGAAATAAAGGTAACTTTTAATTCATGTCATTGCACGTGTTCCCGACAGGGTCAAGAAAGGCCAAATAGTTTTGGAGAGTATGTTTGGTATTCCTTCCTTTCTCTACTTTTTTCTATCTAGTAAAACGGTCTTACCTCCCTTTCCTGTGAACTTCCTCAAGTGTCATTGTGACCCTTTAAATGGTATGCACAGTAAAGATAAGACTGTTTCAGCTGATTTTATGTAATTTTATTAGCAAAAGCAATTTGAACTTTTAAAGGATAGGACTTGCTTCAACAAAGAACATAGTGTGTACAAAATGAATCAATTAGATCAGTATTTCTCAACTTTAAATATCATAGGGAACCATTTTTAGAGGTAGAAATCTCTTTTAGACCCCTTAGTACTTAAATTATTTTTATTATGATGTACATTTTAAAATGTAGAAACATAAAGCCCAGTTAAAATTATTCATCTTTGTTAACTCATAAAAACCATAAAACTAAAATGGATCTATAAGGAAAATGCAAATATAACTCTAAAACTGATAGTGTTCACAGTAATGACACTGATTTGCTAGTGGTGTATTTTTGCTAAAGCTACTTTACTGCTTGCATCATGAATGCCTGTGTTCCTGCATGGTGCATGGTGACCCAGTTGTCTGCACTTACTACAGTCTTTATTCATACACTGCACCATTGTCATCCAGTTTCTTTTAGAAAGAATGCATCATTTATGTCTTAAGTCGGCTCCTGCTCTTTTTTCATTAATCTCTTGACAATTAAAGAAGTACTGACTGCTTGACAACATTACAGTCATAAACCTGATGCATACATGGGCACTAAAATCCCATCTACCTTTGGTTATCCAGTGGTCATTTGAATCATCTAGAGGTCACTTCCAAATCATCAAAATGAAAACAATTTGAAAGTTCTTAAATAGGACTTTCCGACCGTAAGAACATGTCTTTGTGGGTTCATAGGCCTGAGTTTGAGAAATAACTAATTTAGGCAAATACTTTAAACTAGTAGATATTTTTGTTCAGTTGGTAACCAAGAAGCTAGTTCCTAAATGAGAGAGGAACTGAAACTAAAAGTCACAACTGAGAAGGAATCGCAGAAAAGCTTGAGGCTGTAAGAATACTGGGTGTTCTTTATAGACAGGCCAGGATAATGATCAGTATGAAAAGCATTTTAAGTGCCAGAGTGATTTTGTGATAGGTGTATTACAAAAGATTACTTTTATGAGTCTTTTTTGGAGGAAAGCAGGGAGCTTGAAGATAGCTTTTGATATATTGTAGAAAAGGTAATGTAAGACAAAAGAGATAACCCCTCTCAAAAATTTTATTTGGGCAATAGTTCAACTTGAGATAGAAGAAATACTTTTATTTCTTAATTATTTCACTTAGTTACTAAAATCAGTGTAACTCTTGATTCATCAAGTACAGAACATGTCTTTGCCATTTAAAAAGATCCCAAGTGAACAATCATATCAGTATTGAAAATTGATTGTATCAGTTAGAAGTTACTTGCATGAAAAAACTTTTTAATGTCTACTCTTTCCTTAGTTTGCCAAATCTATTCAGCAAATTTAGATACTTCAAAAAAGAAATTATTTTATTTTATGTAAAATATTTAAATTAAATTTAAATATACTTAGGTCTACATTTATCATGTAAGTTCAGCAAATGTAAATATTTATTAATACTAATACCAAAGCTATTTCCTGATTGTCTTTTATTTTCTTTGTACAGTTTTCTAGATTGCATATTTATATAATACCTTCTAATATGTGTTATTTTGGGGATTTCTTCTGGGTAGTCATCATGAATAAGATGAGGTAAAGTTATGTCTTCTGTATTGTTTGCCAGTTGACCTAAAAAAAGATAATATATCACCACTATCTAATACATTTAAGTTCTTTTTAAAGTCTTTGTTAGACTTGTTTCTAGCTTTTGCATATACATTTTTACAAGTACAACTATTGGAACATTGTAATATTGTCTGCTGATTATTGGTAATTGAAACTAATTTTCAAATGGTATATTTTTTTACTAGGATTAGATTTTTCCCAACTATTTGGTTTAGTTGTTTAATCTGTAGGCCTGTAATATGGCACTCTTTCTGTAAGAAACAAAAGCTAGTTAGTCTCTTTTGCATCTCCTGGTATCTAAGGAGTCCAAAAGAAAGGCTGCAGTGAATGCAACTGATTTGGGTTCAGATTTTTAAAACAGTGCAGTAGTGCCTCAATTATATGTTGAAATGCACCTAATCAGTTCCCTGAATTCTTTTCAGACTGGGAAGAAGAGCAGGTCAGCAGTCCAAATATTCTACGACTTATTTATCAAGGACGATTTCTACATGGAAATGTCACATTAGGAGGTAATAATCAAATTTGTAACGGATTTAATGTTTGTATCATGCATTACAAATGTTGCATTATTACTCTTTTATTTTACATGCTAATATCTTTTAATTTATTGTAAAAATCCTAGTAAATTTGACTTTGAATTCTGCCTATTTTTGGTGTGCATACCTCTTTACATTTTGCATTTCATTAAAATTAATATTAGCACCTTATGAAATAAACTATCAGAGTATAGTAGGAGTCCATACCTGCCATTTTACAAATGTAATTTTATTGTACTTCTGGATAATTTAGTTATATTTTAGGGTTAAAATTTGATATATAAAGTAGGAAAGGTTTATGATAATTGGTTTTTAAATATATGAAGAAGTGTTTTCAGTTTGACTCCAACTAATATGATTACTAATCATGTGAGAATAAAGGTAAACGATTGCCATGAGTGTAGCAGTCTGGTGTTAGTGATTGCAAAGACAGATTTAGGAACCAAACTGTAAATTGTGTCTTCCCTCCACTGCTTGCCCATCAGGAAACTCAGGCAAGAACCTTGGTTAACAAAATGTCTGTGTCCCAGTTTCTTCATCAGTAATAGGGGTTACAATAGTGCCTACCTCATAATTTGGGAAGAATGAATTAGTTTATATAGAGTACTTAGAAGAGTGATTGACACATGGCAAACACTTTAATTATTAGCTCTTCTTTATATGTGATTGGGGAAGTATAGCTCAATAGTGCCCTCTTATGGGACATTTTCTACCATGCTTAGGGTTGATTTTGCATTTACTATATGCATTTTAAATATATTCAGATAATTGGAAATTTGTAGGCAAATTAAATAGTCGCTTAAATATATCTTTGTTTCTATATAGTCAAGCTTTTCCTTCTAAACTTGACAATGAAATATTTAATCTGTTTTTCTTTAAAGGTAGAATACTTCATTCATTTTTTTAAACATACATTTATTGAACTCTTCTTCTGTTCTAATACCATGACTTAGATATACAGGGAAAATAAGACAAAAATCTCCCATGAAGGTCTTTGAGTATTACATAGGACAAAAGATAAAATCTACTGTGTTAGGGGGGCTAGAACAGATGAATAAAATGATTTTAACAGTGTCAAGTTGGTAGGACATTTCACTGTGTAGTCTCACATATAACCAAGTTCTGGTACAGTGTTGTTATAATTGATCTAACAAATGCTGTTGTCTATAAGAGATAGCTACCATTTAAAACTAGAGCTTTAGTTGATCATGGTGGCGCACTTCTTTAATCTCTGCACTCAGGAGGCTAAGGCAAGAAGATCACCACAAGTTCAAGACTAGCCTAGGCTACATAGTGAGTTCAGTTCAAGGCCAGCCTGGACTATGCAACGAGACTCTTGTCTCCAAAAAACGAAACAAAACAATACACTAGACCTTTTTTCACCTCTAGTTTTTTCCATAGTTTTCATTTAGTTAGGTGGACCAGTCTTGATGTACAAATTACCCTTTAGCTCCCTGGCTATATTGTACAATCATTAAAAATGGAGCCATTTTCTAACCTTTTTAAAAATTCTGTGTGGCTTTAAGATCTTGAGTTAAAATTGATAAATGTTGCTTGAATTTAATCTGACTAGATGAGTGAATCTTGAGATTCACTATCTCTTTCTATGTTTTGATATATGGGAACAATTTTCCATCAACTCCACTCATTAATAATGTTATGGCCCCAGTGTTCCAATATCATATTAAAGATACAGAATTTGCATTCAATCAAAATCATTGACTCCCATTAAATTATGAATTTTTACCTGTAATTTTTTGGTATTTGTTTTAGAATATACCAGATTGACTTATGTCATTATTGTCATTCTGTTACTATAAGTCTTTCCAGAAGTACAGTGAACCACCTCTGGCCTTAGTGATTTAGATAGTATGGGAGCCTGGACTATTCATTTAATCATTACAGCTGGATATTTGATCAGATTTGAAAAATACTGTTCAACTGTTTGTCTTTTCAGTCTCCCTGTGTTCTTAAATATCCATAAAAAAGATGATATCACACACAGTGATAGCAGCTATCTTCAAATATTTGAATGGCTATTGTACACGAAAACTAGCCCTGAGAAAATTAGACTCAGGACCAATAACTGAAAATCAAAGGCAGACAATTTTTTAAATTCAATGTAAGAAAAAATATGTATTCTGACGCCTGCCTCGCAAGTGCAAGGTCCTGAGTTTGATGCCTGGTAGCAAAAAAAAAAAAAAAAAGAAAGAATATGTGAATACATTGAGCTGTCCAGAGAAAGAATGGCTCACTATGGGAAGGAGTGAGATCCTTGTCTTAGGAAGTGTTTAAGTAGTGAGTGATATAAAGTAGTGGGGATTCAGCCAAGGTGGGGATACAGTCGTTCTATGAATGGCTAATGGAGGTGTGGATACTCTGTTCCCCTTTTCTCTTTCTCTCTTTTCTTGCTTTCACAAGGTCTTACTGTGTTGCCCAGGCTGGCCTTGAACTCCTAAGTTTAATCAGTCTTCCTGCCTCAGTTTCCCAAGTAGCTGAGACTATAGGCACGTGCCACTGTCCCCAGTTTCTCTGCCATTCTTAAAATTCTGTGGCTAAGTTTCAGGTTTAAATTTCTGGTTATCGAGTTTCTTTTTTGAGGTGTAGCCTTGAAGTCCCATGGAATTTCAGTTCACTAAAGGAAGTGTGGTCAACAGCCTTAGTGATAGGAGGGTGAAAAAGATGATCAGCCAGAGCTTTGGTGGTCAGTGCATTCTAGCTCTGTGCTTCCCAAAGTGTGCTTCTGAGATGACAAATGCGAGAATCACCTCTGCTAAATATACATTTTTATCTTTTTAATATTGATTGGTTGTGGTGCTGGTAATGTAATGTAGGGCCGTGTGCATGTTGGACAAGTGCTCTACCATGGAGCTACACCCCCAGCCTCTGAGGTACTCATTTTAAAATGCAGATGCATCACTATATCCCAGTTTTACTTACAGGTGATTTTTTATATACATTAAAGGCTGAAACCTCTCTTCTAGATATTGTATAGTGTCATGGTAGAATGACAAAGCATCCACACTCAAGAGAAGAGAAAGCATTTTAGATTCTGTTATTTTTCCTTCACCTTTAGTATTGTTTGCATCAGTATTTACTGTTTGTAGTTTGTAGTTAGCAAAGAGAAAGTAGTTTTATGTATCAAAACAGTACAACTCTGGAAACAATGCCACAAGTTACATGTACTGGCTGCTTCTGGTTTTATTCAAAGAATAAATGAGAAAAACTTTTAAAGACTTGATTAGAAAACTATCATTACTAATACTGAAGCAGTGAATCTAACCTTTTTGGAAAATTATTTTCTAACAGATTGAAAGTAGATATTTAAAATTAAGTTTATTTCCTATTTCTACATAAAGTAGATGATGTACTTAGAGTATCTCTTAATCCAAACTTTTACGCTTAAAAATGTTTTTTGTGTCTATAAAAGGTGATCACTGATATTAACCAATTAATTGTATATTTTCTCTTAGCTCCTTCTTTAAATAATACAGATATATGTGTCAAACTAATAGTGGCCATAGGTGGAAACAATCACTTTTAAATTGTGAAAGTTATCTCTGGTAATACTAACTTAATCTCAGCTTGTAGAGATCTTTTCTTTGTTAAGAAGTTCTGTCTGTTGAGGAAATCATACAAAAAGCAATTCCATCTTTAAAATGGATAGTGATTTTTTTAACAGGTCAAAGTATATGTAATAAATTGTCTTCTGCTTTTTCTCTAGCATTAAAACTTCCTTTTGGCAAAACAACAGTAATGCATTTGGTGGCCAGGGAGACATTGCCAGAACCAAACTCTCAAGGTAAGCCATGCACTGGAGAAATATCTTACTTGAGCCACTAAGATAGGCATTCAAAAATGGCTAGGTTTTTCTTAAGACATTCTGAAGGAGGGGAAGATTTCATGGCTTATGAGTAGAGCTTGGCAAGCAAACAATCACACATTTTTGGAATATGCTAAAATTAAAAGAGCATTCATTACAGCCTTTTAATTTAAAAAATGCAGACCTTTAAAAAAAAAACTGCTATTATACTTTGGTGCCCCCATTCTAGTGTTCTTATTCATAAACAAGCTTTTCTTCGTTTTGTCTAGGTCAGAGGAATCGTGAAAAGACGGGAGAGAGTAATTGTTGTATAATCCTGTAAACACTGTCTGCCTAGTGTGGTGTGATACAGTCTTTGTCTTTCATGCTGCTGGGACAGAAGAGACCCAACATAGCTTCAGAAACCTTTAGGAACAGCCTGCCTGCAAATCCATGGACTGAATTATCCCATGAACACTGTCATCTTTTCTCATGAAAGTAAAATGAACCAAGAACATTTTTCACTATGATTTTTTATTTCTTGTATTTTTATGTTGAACACTTTTAAAATATATTGGCTTTTGAATGCAGTTGATCTCCCAAAAAAAGTTAACAAGTTATCTTTCAATAGCAGAAACGATTTTGCTGCCACAAAAATTTTCATTACCAGAACTAACAAATCAAGTATTCCAAATACAGTTTGCACTAAAAAAGATCATTATTTTCCTCATCAGCAGAATTATAATAGTTTATAGTATCTAGAAATACTCATATATACAATTCCACATTGGAAGACACCCAGCAATTAATGAAGTTAATTACTGGGCCAACTTGAGAGGAAAAATGGAAAAGAAACTAAAATGTTGGTTGAATTCTACCAAAGTCAGCCACAATGGCTGTACTGGCACAGAATATTAATCTGAGGGTGACTATTTTCACTGCAACAAATGAAAAAACAAAATGTGCCTGTTGTTTAAAGCACTCAGTAGAGGGCTGATGAAACTAATTTTTTCCTTTAACCCATGCACTCTCGAGTCCTGCCGTTGCTGAGTGCTTATTCAGACAGCGCAAGGGAGGGGTGAGAGTGCGTTTTCTAGCCTTAATGTAGGAGCGTGCCAGGGGCACAGAGGCTTTCATTCTCACGCAGAAATAGTAGAAAACCTCACTGACTGATCAGTTTTATGTATTTGAATACCAGAAAATTGGACATTTCCATAATTACTGCCCAACTGTGACTGTCCAATGTTATGCTTACTTAGAGAGTTCAGATGAACTCTTAAAATTACAAAAAAAAAGCTCAGTACTAGTTTTGTTTCTTTATGTAGTTTGCATTTGATATTAGTGCTTGCAACTGTATGAAAATCAAAAGCTGATTTTTTTTTTTTAGGCATACAAGGCATACATGATTAAGGATGCCACTTTTATTTTATACCAATAATTTAAAGATTGATATGCTAAAAACAATTTGCACAGCACTAAAGCATGAACTAGTTTCATCTAAACCTGTAAAAAATATGAAAGATTTTATATTTTTTTCACTAGGAAGAAATCTTCCTGGATGAAATTACAAATATGTGTAGAATATATTTAATAAAAGTCTTATAAAATAACTAACTATAGAACTTACATAAAGTTTGGCGTGTAGTACATAGAACAATATTCCATATAAATAACTTTAGCCTTTTTAAAAATGAAGTTGCAAGCTGACATTATGTTCTATATTTAATAAGTGTTCATGACCCTTCAAGCATTAAGTATAAAAGGTTTCAAATGGTCAGCTTTCTTTAAATGCAATCAGGTTATTTTATTCATTGTTAATGCTTTGATGAAAAGGCTTTATATGCAGTAGATCTACAAAAATATTGTTCATACTGATGAGAATTAAATTTGTATAGAGCAGAGTTTTAAAATGAATGTAAATAGCACTAAACATTTTCTTTCTGCAACCTGTACTTACAGACTCTTTCTGTAAACTAAATAAAAAAGATATTGTAGTGCATTTTCGTGATCACTTTAAAGGTCTTGATTAGGTCGATAATTGTTTAAGCACTGCTTCATCCATGTTAAAAAATGTTTTCTACTTTTATTTCTGAATCTTTTGAAGTTAATTAATATTCTCTTCTTGGTTTGGGAGTATTCCCAGTGTATCTTTGATATTTAACCTGGTTAGTTTGTTCTTAGTTACAACAATGAATAGAATTATGTAGTCTCTGTTATTGCTACAATGTTATTTCAAGAGATGTTAAATATTTATATGCTTTGTTGACTAGCTCAAATGTGAATTCTGTTAGTGTTGACTAAAGAAGAATCTGATAATTACCTAATTGAGCCATTAGCCTATATGGCTGTATTCTTTTTTTGTAAAACAAACCACTAGTAATTACGTTTTTAGTACCTATTTTGATTCTAATTACTCTCCAGTTTTTCCAAAGTTAAAGACTGTCAGTTAATTGTGATTGCATTTTTATGATGGTTAAAAATATTCCCTGTTGTGGCCAGGGATGTAGCTCAGTGATTCTGTGCCTGCCTGGCAAGCGCAAGGTCCTGAGTTTGATTCCTGGTACCAAAAACACAAAAACAAAAAATATTCCCTATTGGTTTTTAATATATCTTTCTGTGGTTCCCATATCATATATTTCCCTTTCATAAGACCAAGAGTTTTCTCAGTGGGATAAACTTGTTCTAGTAGAAAAGAATTAGGTCACTCAATAACTAATATCATAGTTGTAAAAGTTGAAAAATAAGAATAAAAATAGCAGTAAAATTATGTACTGAAAACACCAAAACTTTAGATGCCTTAATAGTGTGTATACATAAAAGCACTCAACTATCCCTCTGAAACACTTCTATGGACTGCCTGATGGTTAAAATATGATTGATCATATCCAAGGCTACTATTGAAGATCCCTCTGCCAAAAGCAGCAGTGCACTTACCTAAAAGTGAGAGCTGCATGGATCCAGTAATGAAAATAAAGCCTGAATTATGGGCCTGTGCCCTTGCCCAGCACTTGGTATCTAACTCATCTTTAAGTGTTCTGAACAAGGCAAAGCTTTTCTTTATTAAAACCTCAGCATGTCTCCCTGATCTGAACTATTTGCTTTCTCTTCAGGATAAGTTGTATCTTATCATGAAAAATATAGTATCTGACATCATATTAAATGAGGTTTTCTCATGACAAACATCTATCTTCAGTTTTATGAACTTATTTTCACCGATGTTACAGTAATTTCTGTTAGCTAGGTGTGGTAAAGTGTTTAATGTGCAAAGAAATTAAAACTTTCTTCATCTGTGGTAGAATATTTCTCTTCTTTTAAATAACTTCCATTCATAACTTTGGTGTCGTTTTCTCATCTTTGTCTCTACTCATTTTCTCTTTTTTCTTCTTTCCAGTTTATTCTCCAGTAACATTCAACATGGTACCAGCCTATGTTGGTACCAGCCTATGGCACCAGCATGATAACATTCAACATTGGTACCAGCATAGTACTCCGCTATATTTTACCAAATGCTTTCGTGTCAAACACATTGTTGACTGTTGGGGTTTCTATCTTTTTGCCAGTACTGTTTTGTAATATAGTCACTTGTTAGCCAAACAGAGTGGTTGCATGGGAGGAAGGCTTGAAAGAGAGCATAGTTGAAACAAGATTTCAGGTTCTGGCAGTTACCAGGCACCATGTCCAGAGCCAAGATGGAGCAGGGTTCTTGGACATGGCATTAGGTGATCAAGGCTGACTCCTGGCATATCCTGCAACCAGCGTGCTTTCTTCAGAAGGCTATAAAGATGTGGCTCTCTTGTGCCCAAAAGAACTGAAAGACTTCATGGACAGTGTGAGAAACATCTGATTCTTTGCCATCAAAGCTTATGGTTTTTGAAAGGGGTGTCAAATGTTTGCTATTTAAACTATTTTTAATATTCTCCTTTCTTTTTCAAAATGACAGCTTTCAGGAAATATGGAGTAGACATAGTAAAACATTTGGGAATAGTAAATCTCAGTCTCCTTCATATGATTCAACCAATAATGAAGGAGTTGGGTAAACATAGTTTCCTAAAGTGGCTCCAGAAGTGAATTGGTTTTTTGGATGTCTTAGGTACAGAGTCTTAACAGTTTTAGGATGCAATTATTATACATCCAAATTTGTTTTCTACAAACATTTCTTGAAGCTGATTTGGTGTAGGGAAGTCTGCCATGCAGTGGGGAAAACTGCTGTCACAATACAAGGGGGGTCACAGAATTCAGAGGGAAAAGAGACTGATCCTTAGCAACCCTGGAACCTCAAGCTTTTTAGTCTGTCCAGACCCTACATAGAGGAAGACAATTTGGGGCTTGTTCCATTCTCAGGCATCTGCCAAATAAGATAGAAGTTTTTCCCCTGCATTCTGGAGCCTGGCTCCCCTCACACTCAGGAGAGTCACATGGTAGTTTTCCTTGGGGACACTACTTAACTGGGTTCCACTAAGCATTCTTTTTCATCTGACCGTTATCTCCAACTTGATTCATATTATTCAGTTCTCAAAATTCAGTACCCTGAGAACAGCTGGGCTTTGGAGTCATGCCTGCTTTTGAGCCTGGTGACTTTGAACAGGTTACTTAATATTTGACCACCGTTTTTCATATACAATATTAATATAATACTTGTAGGTTTGGTGTAAGGATTATTTTTAAATCTTTACAACACCACTTTGCCCAAGAACTTATATGGCAAACCTGTTAGAAGACTTTATGTTGTAAATACAGAGCTAGACATCAATGGGTACTCCAAACTTGTTTAAAGTAGCTTTAAAAAGGTCAGAGAAAATGTGGATGATGATGATGTTCAAACACATTCAAAAGGAAGAAAGAATGGGAAAATCTCATTAGAAGAAAAATAGAAGATCCTGCAAATCATCAATGAGACACAACCTCTTATTTACATACCAAGCTGTAGAGCATGGACAATAAAAATTGGTTGTATTAACATACGGACATAAACCTGACTTTGAAACTTGTGATGGGATTACATGATTACATTATTCAAACAGATCTGATCAAAGTGAGAAACAGCACTGTATGGAACTTCAAAAACCTAGGGAGGTGAGTGAGCAAGGAGTGATTAATGATGAAAGAGACAACATGATCATGAGATGATACTGTATGTTTCTTCAGGTTACAGCTGTTGACTTGCACATGACTACATCAGGAAACACTTGAGGCAAGATACTGAAGTGATGCAGTGGTTTGAAGACACTCTGTTCCTTACTTGCTAAGTCTGATTAATTCTTTTTAACTTTAATTTTTTATTTGTACATATACATATTGATCACATTCATCATAGGAAATTTGTACCTGTAAATAATATAAATTATTTATTCCCATTCCACTCCCCTCCAACCCTTCTTCAGCTCTCCATCTACAAAAGCTATATTTCACTTTTTTTTCTATTTTCTGTTTTTCCCTTTTCCTCCCCTTTCTCCTCCCTGCTCCCTTGTTCCCCTTCCCATTTGAACATATTCTTCCCACTTCCCAATATCTGTCCTCCATCATGCTGCTCATTTACCCTTTGGGTATCTCACACAGGAGACAATGCAATTTTTAAACTTGTGTATCTGATTATTTCACTTAAAATGATGGTCTCAAGATGCATCCATTTTTCTTCAAGAGTCTCAAGTTTATCCTCCTTTATGGCAGAGTAGTACTCCATTGTATACAAATACCACATTTTCTTTACCCAATCATCTGTTGATGGGCATATTGACTGTTTCCAAGATTTAGCTATTATAAATTATGCTGCTATAAACATGGGTATGCATATATCACTGTGGTATGATGCTTTTAACTCTGAGGAAGATACTTAGAACAGCTGAATCAAATGGAACCTCTAGTTTTAGTTCTTTGGGGTGTCTCCATATAGATTTCCATAGTGGTTGTACAAGTTTACACTCCCACCAGCAATGGAGAAGCATTCCTTTTCCCCCACAGCCTTGCCAGCATTTGTTAATGGTTGATTTTTTGATGATAGTCATTCTTTCTGGAGTGAGAGTCTCAGTGTTGCATTTCTTGAACAGCAAGTGATGTTGAACATTTTTTTCATGTATTTATTTGCTGTCTGTACTTCTTTGAGAAATGTGTATTCATTTTAGATGCCCATTTTTGGATTGGGTCTTTAAATTTGGGGGTCTTTTTTTTTTAGTTCTTCAGATGTTAATCCTTTGAGAAATAGTTTGTAAATTTTTTTCTTATTAGTTGTCTCTTCACTCTGTTGATGGTTTCTTTTACTGTGTAAAAGCTGTTTATTTTTGTTGATTGATTAATTTTAAGACAGGGTCTCATTTTGTGGTTCAGGCTGGCCAAGCACTATTTGGCCCAGGCTGGCCTGGAACTCATGGCTATCCTCCTGCCACAGCTTCCTGAGTGCTGGGATTACAGCTGTGTGCCACCACATCTGGCTTGTTTTATTTTGTTTTTGTTTTGGTTTTTTTAGAAAAAGCTTTTTAATTGGATGTAATCCCAGTTTTGATTCTTTGTAATTTTTTCCTATGTGATCAGGGTTTTGTTCATAGAGTCTTTGCCTACACCTATGTCTTCAAGACTTTTACCTATTCTATATTCTGTATTTTACCAGCAGATAAGTGTTTCTGTATTTATATGTAGATCTTTCACTTGATCTTAGCCAAAAGGCCGAGAAGCGATTTATATGTAGATCTTTGATCCATTTTGATTTTAGTTTAGTACATGATTAGAAATATGGGTCTAGGTTCAATTTTAAGAATATGGAAATCCAGCTTTCTCAGCACCACTTATTGAAGAGGCTATCTTTCTTCTGGTGAAGGTGTTTGGCCTCTGTCAAAGACAAAAATAGCTGAGTGTGCTTGGAGTTATTTCTGCACCTTCTGTTCCACTGATCCACAGGTCTGGTTTTGTTAGTATCATGCTGTTTTTATTATGGTAGCTTTGTAGTATAACTTCAAATTGGGCATTGTGATGCCTCCTTCCCTGCCCCTGAGTTGCTTTTGAGTTGCTCAGAGTTGCTTTTGCTATTCTATGTCTCTTCTGGTTCCATATGAATTTTAAGATTGTTTTGTCTAGTTTCTTGAGGTATGCTATTAGTATTTTGATTGGGGTTGCATTAAATCTGTATAACAGTTTTGGAATTATGGCCATTTTCACTATGTTGATTCTACCCAAGAACAAGGAACACCTTTCCATTTTCTGATATACTATTCTATTTCAATGTATAGATCTTTTCCTTTGTTAGATTGATTCCTAAGTTTTTCATTTTTTTCAATACTATTTTGAAAGATGGTGTTTCTCTAATTTCTCTCTGAGTTTGTTATTTGTGTACAGGAATGCTATTAAGTTTTGATTGTTTGTGTCCTGCTGCACTGTCAAATTTGGTTATTAATTTTAGGAATCTTTTGGTGGAGGTTTTGGGGTCTTCTTTGTAGAGTATCATATATCATCAGTAAATAATGATAATTTAACTTCTTTCTTTCCTAGCCATATTCCTTTTATTTCTTTCTCTTGTATAATTGCTCTCTGACTGATGTTGCCAGAATTATATTGAACAGAAGTGGTGATAGTAGTCATCTTTGTCTTGTTCCTGATTTTAGAGTGGAAGCTTTCAGATTTTGTCCATTTAGTATAATGTTGCCTATTGATTTGTCACAGAAGGCTTTTATTGGATTGAGATAAAGACCTATTCCAATTTTCTGTAGGTTTTTACCATGAATAGGTGTTGAACTTTGTCAAATGCTTTTTCTGTATGTATTGGGATGATCATGTGGTTTTTGTTTTTGGTTCTGTTAATGTGGTGTATTGCATTCATTGATTTGTGTATGTAGAAGCATCCCTGCATTCCTGAGACAAAGTCTTCTTGGTCATGGTGTATAATCTTGATGATTTGTTATATTCTGTTTGCCAGTATATTATTGAGGATTTTTGCATGTATGATCATTAAGGAAATTGGCCTGTGGTTCTTTTTTTTGGTTGGATCCTTCTCTGGTTTTGGTATCAGGGCAATGCTTGCTTCCAGGAATGAGTTTGGGAGTATTACTTTCCTTTCTATTTCATTAAAGAGTTTGGGGTTCTTGTAGAATTCAGCAGTGAATCTGTCAGGACCTGGGCTTTTCTTTGTCGGTTGTTATTTTTTTTATTATTCCATTTCATTAACTGATATTGCATTATTTGGAATTTTATATCTTCTCGATTCAGCTGTGGTAATTCATATGTATCTAGGAATCTCTCCATTTTCTTCTGAGTTTTTTATCTTGGAGTACAGGTTCTCAAACTAGGTATTGATGAACTGGATTTCTGTAGAATCCATTGTGAATTTGCCCTTTTCATTTCTTATTGCATGGATTTGAGTCTCCTTTTTTTTGATAGGTTTTAGTTAAGGGCTTGTCTATTTAATCTTTCAAAGAACCAACTCTTCAATTCATTGATTCTTTGTATTATTTTCTTAGTCTCAGTTGCATTATTTCTGCTCTGATCTTTATAATTTTCTCCCTTGTACATGCTTTGGGTTTAACTTGCTCTTCTTTTTCTAGAAGCTTGAGGTTCAACATTAGGTTATTTGAACTCTCTGTTTTTCTGATTTGGGAATTCACTATTATACATTTCCCTCATAGGACTGCTTTCATTGCAGCCCATAAGTTTCAGTATGTTGTATTGACATCATTTAATTGTAGAAACTGTGTAATTTCTTTTTAAATTCCAACTGTGACCCTTTGATTGTTCAGGAGGATGTTATTTAATTTCCTTGGCTTATGTAGTTTTTGTGATTTCTTTTACCATTGATTTCCAACTTCATTGCAGTATGATCTGATAATAGGCATGGGATAATTTCAGTTCCTTTTTATTTACTTAAGCGTGTTCTATGAGATAGTATGAGGTCTGTTTTGGAGGAAGTCTGATGTGCTGCTCAGAAGAATGTGTATTCTGTTATTGGGTGAAACACTGTAAATATCTACTAAATCCATTTGTTCAAAAGTTTGTTTCCTTGTTGATTTTTTTGTCCAGTTTGATCTATTTGTAACAGTGAGGTATTGAGGTCCCCTATTACAATTGTATTAGATTTTTCATGTCCATTAATGTTTGTTTTATATAGTTGGGTATACTGGTATTTGGTGCACATATATTTATGATCATTATCTCTTCCTTTTGGATTGTTCCCTTAACAACTATGTAGTGCTCTTCGTCTTTTCTGATCAGTCTTAGCTTGAAATCCACTTTGTCTGCAAATAGAATAGCGACCCCTGCTTTTTTCCAGGTTCCTGTCACATGAAGTATTCCTTTCCATCCTTTGGCTTTCAGTCTATGAATTTTTTTTTTTTTAGTTAAATGTGTTTCTTGTATGTAGCATATTGTTAGATTTTGTTTCTTGATCCATTCTGCCAATCTGTTTCCTTTAATTGTTGAGTGGAGACCACTTAGATTGATGGTTATAGTGGATATGTATTGACTTATCCTTGTCATATTATATTATATTATATAGAAATATTGTTGGTTCCTTTTCTTCCCTTCTGTTTAATTGCTTGTCTTGCCTTTTGTATTCATTCTATTGAGAGTCTTGGAATTGTCTTATTCTAGAATATCCTTTGGAAATCTTTGGACTGCTGGTTTGGTAGTCATGAATTTCTTCAAGTGTTATCATGGAAAGTATCTTCTTTATAAACTTGAAAAATAATTTTGTGGATCACGTCAATCTGGATTGGAAATTGTTTTCTTTTAGGGTTTGAAATACTTCACTCCAAGCTCTCCTTGACTTAAGGGTTTAGTTGAGAAGTCTGCTGTGACTCTGATGGATTTTCCTGTATAGGTGATTTGTTTCTTTTCTCTAACAGCTTTTAGTATTCTGTTGTGTTGAATTTCTGGAATTATGACTATTATATACCTTGGTGTAGATTTTTTTCTGATCATGGATAAATGGAGTTCTATATACCTCACTTATGTGTATCTCAAAGGTTTTGTTTTTTTCTCCATGCTTGTAAAATTTTTACTCTTCTGTTAACAGGTTTTTTATGCCCTTTGTGCTATGTTCTGATTCTTCATTGATTTCAATTAATCTTTTTTTTTGGTTTGGTACCAGGAATTGAACTCAGGGTCTTGTGCTTGCCAGGAAGGCACTGTGCCACTGAGCTACATCCCCAGGCCACAATTAATCTTACATTTGTCTTCTTTGCAATATCTAGTAGATTGATTTTTTATGGTCCCTTGCTATTTTTAAGAGGTCTGACATTTGATGATCACCAACCATGACCCTGTCATCTAGATCTGATATTCTATCTTCATATTGGTTGACTCTGCTATGTATACTTTCAGTAGAAATCCTAATCTCCTAAATTTCTATTTGAGTCTGTTTTATGAAATCCAGTTTTTTTCTGTGTTGGGCATTCATGGTTTCCATCACTTTCCTAATCTGTATCTTCTCAAGATTCACTAATCATTTCCTTCATTATGGTCATTATCTCTTTAATTATCTCTTTTGTGTTTGTCAAGAGACGTTGATTTGTTACTTCTACTACTACCATTTCATAAAATTCAGCTAGGAGTTTTTTTATGTCATCCACTTTGATGCCCCCTTTATTTGCCTTGAGCAAGTTGGAGAATATGGGTTACAGCTTGCTTCTGAGTTTTCTAATTTTCTATTTTCTGTTATTGTTGTTTTCTGTGTCAAGGCTTGTAAATTGCTTATGGTAGGTAGCTTTCTTACTAGTATCAAAACCTCTTTAGGAAATGACTACTTTTCAGAAATGTCTTTTAGTCATAGCTGGCTTTTGTCTCTGTCCCCAGATCCTGCCTCTTCAATTTATTAGAGATGACAAGTTGGTGCCTGTTTGGTTTAAAACTCTCTTCTTGGTCCTGGATTATAATACTGTTTATGATCCCCAGACAATCTAGGTATCAGCATACAAGGAAGATTAATTGATCACAGCAACTATGTCACCTTGCCTAGTACAATCAATAACAATAGCATCAAGCACAGACTAGAAAATGACAAAATGACAATAACTTGCCACCTTTTAACCATAGAGAGAAGATTTGCAGCTGTATAACAAAGTCTAAGAAAATACAGGAATTATATACAGTAAATACCTACTCAATAGAATGATTTTACCCTCAGGGGAGAAGATGTAAAAGGGATAAGAAGGAAAAATAGAGAAGAGAAAGAGACAAATAAGAAATAAAGAAGAGGGTTGGAAGTAAGGCTAAAGGACAAAGGAAGATTACCCAAACCTTGGGAAACTAGTGAAGAACACAGGAAAGAAAGAGAGAAACAACAAGAACAAAACCAAAAAACTAAAAACAATATTCACATTCATAAAAAAAAAAACAAAGGGAAAAAAGGAATTTCTCTGACTTCAAGGCTTTAGTTATTTTCTGGACCCTACAATTTTGTGATAGTGTCCAATTCAGGGTGTGACTGCTGTTGCAGAGCCCAGGTCTGTGCTGAATAATCCCAGCAAGCCTGCAGTAATACTAGAATAGGGTGCTGATTCTGGTACAGTACTTTCAAGTCAACAGAGGTACAGGCTGATCCTGGCATCTGGTCCTGGGCTTGGGGCCTGAGTTGTTTAGCCTACAACACTATGGGTGTCTTTGCCAGCCTGACCGTGGCTCTCTGACCCTGGACATCTCCCATGGTTGTCCCTCATCCAGTCACTGTGGGATTTCAACACTGGGCACCCTGAGATGAAGCCAAGCCATAACAGCTCCAACTCCAAGGTTCAGTTGCCCCCTTCAGCCAAGCACCCTCTCCAGGGGACATGCCACTTGCTTGGACTGGAGTCAATCACTAGCCATGGTAGCTCACAGCACCCACTGCTCTTTTCCACCAGCGTGTTTCTCCCTGGAGGCCTCTGGAAGAGACCTGCCCTGACTGTGTTTCTGTAGATTCGATACTCCTCCCTCACACCACAAGCTGGGAGCCCAGGAGAAAGTGCAATTTTGCTCCCTCCCACACACACACCCTTTTTCTTCATTGAGGTCTATCTTTTCAAGGTCTTTCTCTGGGTCCTTGGGATCCACTTCCTCTTTTCATCCCCAAATTGTTCAAAGTCTGATTAATTCTTGACCTGCTTATGATGCCATCCCATCAAGGTATCAGAAATGACAAAACTACCATGTGTGTATTCATTTTGGTTTAGAGGGAAAGAATGATTCTAGTAGAAATGTTAGAAGCCTACTGAGGAACAGTCATATCCTCTTAGATTTTCCTAATGATCTATCTAAAGGCAGACACCGGTGGTTGCTTCTTCAGCAATCCACCTTCTTTCTTCCTGGCTGAACTCTGACTTTACTGGATGAGAGGGTACTGTTATCCCCAACCTATTAGTCTCAGGAGAGTATGACCTTTTTCCGGCCCCAGAAAGCCCATTCCTTTTGGTGTGACTGGTTTGGAAGTGAGCAGAGACCCCCACCCTGGAAGATGAGACAAAATACCTCTGCTGAAGGTGATTCTGGGAAAACCCATTCCCAAGGAGACTTGCAAGAGATTTTATTTTTTCCACTGGACATTATTTTCTCTGGATGTGATGTTTGAAAATGTGACTGCCACCTTGCTATCCAAAGTGTTGCTAGCCCAAGGGCAGTTGTCCA
Source organism: Heterocephalus glaber (assembly GCF_053883595.1). Taxonomy (NCBI): domain Eukaryota; kingdom Metazoa; phylum Chordata; class Mammalia; order Rodentia; family Bathyergidae; genus Heterocephalus; species Heterocephalus glaber. The sequence goes on along the minus strand of NW_028258433.1, from coordinate 1,425,297 downwards.
GCTACTTTGGGTTCATATTGCAAGACCAGAGGAATTCTAGCTCAGGACCATAAAGGAACTCATTCATTCTGACTAGTGCTGTCCTTCTGCCCACCTTCTGGTCTTCTTGTCTGATGAGGATCCCAGACTCTTCTCCTTCCTACTGGCCCTCCCACCACCTCACCAGCATCTGTAATGAGACCATAGTAAACCCCAGGTCACCTGGATCCTCAATGGAATCCCTACGAAGGAGTCCACTTTTCTGTTCCTGTTTTCCACTATACCCGCCTTCATCCCAGAAACCATGACCCTGTGCCTCTGGAATTTGGCCTCCACTAGAACCTTCCACAGAGTCTTGGTCTTATCTCCAACCTTTTCTTTGGAGATTCCCACCACTTTCTCGCTCTGATCCCTAACTCTCCCCTAAGGGGAGATACCATCAGCATTGCCAAAACAATACCTCCAGCATTGCGAAAGTTATGGAATGCTTACACTATGAAAATCCCCAGCCTATAACTATTTTTTGGAGCAAAAAAGGTTCATTTTCCTATGTAAAGATTATTCTTTAGAGCCCTTGGCCCCCAGTGCCAAGGAGCACAGCTGAGGAGGAGCCTTCCAGGCTGCCATACCACTGTCCCCAGGACCGAGGAGCAGAGCCACCACCAGCACTGAGGAGGTGACCCTCATGGATTCTAGCAACACATCCCCCACCCACTGAAATGAGAAGGCATGTAAACAAATCTCGAAGAGAGACTTCCAGATCACCTAAGGCAACACCAAAGGGAAACGAGATGGAACACTCTGATACTCAAACACCTGGACTTCCTGAACTGGCAAAAAAAGAGAATCTGGAAGAAATGAAATCAGAAATAATTTCTCAGATAACAGCAGAGATTGTGCCCATAGTGCAAGATATGGTTAGTAAATCTAGAGCAGACAAAGATAAAAAAAAAAATAGAGGATTCGAGGAACAGGATGGAATCCCAACACAGGAAACAAATGGAATCCATAAAACAGATGCAAACAGATTTCCAGGAGATTAAAAACTCCATTGAAAGTTTACACAGCAGAATGAGCCAATGTGAGGACAGAATTTCGATATAGAAGACAAGATTGCAATTAGTGACCAGGAAAAGAAAAATTTCTTTAAAATACTCAGGGACCATGAGACATCAATGGAGCAGCTGCTAGACGATGCAAAGAAGAATAGCATAAGACTGATCAGAGTCAATGAAGAAAAAGGAAAGTGCAGATGACATTAAAAAACTGTCCACAGAAGTAATGGCAGAAAACTTCCCAAGTAGGGAAAAAGAACTTGACATACAGAAAAGTGAGGCATATAGGAACTCCAATTAGCCTTGGTCAAAAAAAATCTTCACATAGGCATATAATAGTTAAGATTCCAGAAACCCAACAGAAGAACAAAATTCTACAAGCAGTGAGAGAAAAGAAACAAATCACATACAAAGGAAAGCCCATCAGAATCACACCAGACTTCTCAACACAAACCCTCAAGGCAAGAAGAACTTGGAGTGACTTGTATTGAGAGCTTGGCTTGTATTTCAAGCCCTAAAGGAAAATGGCCTCCAACCCAGATTGATGTACCCTGTAAAACTATCTTTCAAAATGATGGAGAAATAAGATAGTTTCATGACAAAGAGGACCTGAGGAACTTCATGAATACCAAACAAGCACTCCAAAAATTTTTAGACAATATCCTAGGAAAAGACAATGAGGATCACAACCCCAGGAAACCCAGCAGAATGAATCCTTTGGGCACAAGGAGAAATTAAATGCAAAGGGGGAGAGTCCAACAAAAAGAACAAGTTATGCCAATGATAAGTCAATACGTATCAGTTATAACCATCAGTGTTAGTGGTCTGAATTCACCAATCAAAAGAAATAGGATGGTGGAATGGGTCAAGAAACAAGATTCAACACTATGCTGCATACAAGAAACACACTTAATTCAAAAAGAAACTCATACACTGAAAGTTATGCAACAGGAACCTGAAAAAAAGCAGGAGTAGCTATCCTCTTTACAGATCAAGTGGATATGAAACCAACACTGATGAAGAGAGACAAAGAAGGACACTATATCCTTGTAAAGGGAGCAATCCAACAGGAAGAGATTACAATCATAAATATATATGCACCAACACTAGTGCGCCCAACTATATAAAACATACTAATGGACATGAAAAATCAAATAAGCACTAATACAATAGTAGTGGGGGACCTCACTAACCGACTGTCACAAACAGATAGATCAACTAGACAAAAAATAAGCAACAAAATACTAGAACTCAATCAAACTCTTGAACAAATGAACTGAACAGATGTTTACAGAGTGTTCCACCCCATAAAATCAGAATACACATTCTTTTCAGCTGCACATGGGTCATTCTCCAAAAGAGATCACATACTCATATCACATTGCTCATAGAACATGTTTAAGTAAGTGCAAAGGAATTGAAGTTATCCCCTGTATATTATCAGACCACAGTGTGATGAAAGTGGAGATCACCAGCAAAAGAAACAGCAAGGAAACAGCCCAAGTGCCCATCAACTGGAAACTGGATAAAGAAGATGTGGGTTTTTTAATAAAATGGAGTACTACTCAGCCATAAAGAATGAGAAACTAGAGTCATTTATAGCTAAATGGGTGCATATTGAGGCCATACTCTTAAGTGAAATAAATAGGACACACATGTGTAAATACCGAACAGTATCTCTAGTGTGAGAAACGGAAAGTGTAAATAAGGATGAAAATGATTAAAATGAATAATTGATAATTTGAAATAGGAAAAGGTCCAAAGGTGGAGGGGTGGTGGGAGAGGAAGGGGAAAGGGAAGAAAGGAAAGGAAAAATTATGTGACAGAAAAATAAATGGAAATAAAGTCTATGTAAATAGGGAAGGGTGGTGGGGGTGAATGGCACGCAAGTAATGTGGAAAAAAATAAGAACTAAGATATATCATGTTCAGGTACAAACACCCAATGATAAATGTAAATGTATTGTATACCTAAAATGTACCAATTATATATATATATATATATATATATATATATATATATATATATAAAAGAAACAGCAAGAATTTCATAAACACATGGAAACTGAACAACACACTTTTAAATAACCAGTGGGTCACAGAGGAAATTAAAGAAGATATCAGACAACTTCTACAATTAAATAACAATGACAATACAACATAATGGAATCTATGGGACACAATGAAAGCAGTCTTACGAGGGAAATTCATAGCAGTGAATACTTATACTAGGAAAACAGAGCGAGCCCAATTAAACAACCTCATGATCAACCTCAAGCTTCTAGAAAAAGAAGAGCAGGACAAACCCAAAGCTCATATGAGGGAGGAAATTATAAAGATCAGAGGAGAAATCAATGCAATGGAGACTAAGAGAATGACACAAAAAATCAATGAAGCCAAGAGTTGGTTCTTTGAAAGAATCAACAAAATTGACAAACCCTTAGCCAACCTTATCAGAAAAAGGAAAGAAAAGGCCCAAATCCATGTAATTAGGAATGAAAAGGGTGAAATTACAACAGACCTAGCAGAAATCCAGAGGATCATCAATACCTACTTCCAGAACCTACACACCAATAAGATGGACAACACAGAAGAAATGGACAGATTCCTAGATACATATGAATTACCAAAGTTGAACAAAGAAGACCTACAAATTCTAATCAACCCAATATCAACCAATGAAATTGAAAACATAATTAAAAACTTACCAACTATGAAAAGCCTGGGTCCTGATGCCTTCACTACTGAATTCTACAAGACTAGAGAGGAACTATTGCCCCTACTGTTTAAACTCTTCAATGAAATGAAAAGGGAAGCAATGCTCCCAAATTCATTCCTGGAAGCAAGCATCACCTTGATCCCCAAAGCAGAGAAAGACCTAACTGAAAAACTATAGAACTATAGGCCAATCTCACTAATGAACATAGATGCAAAAATCCTTAATAAGATACTGGCAAATAGAATGCAGAAGATCATCGAGAAGATCATACACTTTGATCAAGTGGGATTCATCCCAGGGATACAGGGATGGTTCAACATATGCAAATCAATCAATGTAATACACTATATCAATAGAGAGAAGGACAAAAACCATATGATTATCTCCATAGATGCAGAAAAAGCATTTCACAAAATCCAACATGCATTTGTGATAAAAACCCTACAAAAAAATTGGAATAGATGGTCTCTACCTCAAACTGATAGAAGCTATCCATGAAAAACCAACAGCCAATAACATACTAAATGGTCAAAAACTGAAATCCTTCACACTAAAATCAGGAACAAGACAAGGATGTTCACTATCACCACTCTTGTTCAATATAGTTTTGGAAACATTAGCCACAGCAATTAGACAAGAGAAAGAAATAAAAGGAATAATGATAGGAAATGAAGTCAAACTGTCATTATTTGCAGATGACATGATACTCTATATAGAAGACCCCAAGAACTTCACCAAAAGTCTTCTAGACTTAATAAACAAATTCAGTCAAGTAGCTGGACACAAGGTCAACAAACAAAAATCAATAGCTTTCCTCTACATGAACAACAGACTGACTCAGAGAGAAACAGGGCAAATACTTCCTTTCACAATAGCATCTAAAAAACTGAAATACCTAGGAAGAAACCTAACAAAAGAAATCAAAGACATCTTCTCTGAAAACTATAGCACTCTGAAAAGAGAGATTGAAGAAAATATCAGAAAATGGAAAGACATCCCTTGCTCCTGGGTAGGAAGGATTAATATAGTGAAAATGGCCATACTTCCAAAACTGCTATATAGATTCAATGCAATCTCAATTGAAATCCCAGCAGCATACTTCATGGACCTTGAGAAAACAATCCAAAAATTCATTTGGAATAAGAAGAGACATAGACTATCAAAAGCAATTCGAGGCAACAGAGACATGGTAGAGGGTATCACAATCCCCTACTTGAAACTATACTACAAAGCTACTGTGATAAAAAACAGCATGGTACTGGCAAAGAAACAGACCTGAGAACCAGTGGAACAGGTTAGAAGATGCAGAAACAATTCCAGACACACTCAGCCATTGCATCTTCGATAAAGGAGCCAAACACCCTCACTGGAGGAAAGAGAGCCTCTTTAATAAATGGTGCTGGAAAATTGGGTTTCAACTTGTCAGAGATTAAAACTAGACCTATATCTCTCACCATGCACTAAACTAAAATCCAAAGGGATTAAAGATCTAAATATTAAAATAGAAACACTGAACCGGCTGGAACCGAGGTTAGGTAGAACTCTTGAAGACATTGGTGTAGGAAAAGATTTTATGAACAAAATCTCAGTTGCCCATGAACTAGCAGAAACAATCAGTAGGTGGGATTTCTTCTTACTAAAAAACTTCTGCACCACAAGAGAAACCCCCAGCAGTGTGAAGAGACAACCCATAATGTGGGAAAAAATCTTCACCTGCTGTTCCTCAGACAAAGGTCTACTATCTCGAATCTATAAAGAACTTAAAAAGATCAGACCTCCCAAATTGAAAGACCCAATCTGAAAATGGGCATCTGAAATGAACAGACATTTCTCACACAAAGAAGTAGAAATAGCAAATAAATATATGAAAAAATGTTCAACATCAACAACTGGTTCAACAAAAATGTTCAACAAAATGTTCAACAACTGGTCATTCAAGAGATGCAAATGAAAACAACTCTGAGACTCCATCTCACTCCAGAAAGAATGGCTGCTATCATGAAATCAAACAATGACAAATGTTGGCGGGGCTGTGGGGAAAGAGGAACCCTGCTCCACTGCTCTTGGGAGTGTAGACTGGTGCAACCACTGTGGAAATCAGTATGGAGAGACCTCGAAGAACTAGGACTGGAAGTCCCATCTGACCCCGCTATTCCACTGCTGGGGATCTTCCCCAAAGATTTAAAAGAATCATACCACAGGGATATATGTGCACCCATGTTCATAGCAGCACAGTTTGTGATAGCTAAAACTTGGAAGCAGCCCAGATGCCCATCAACTGGAGACTGGATGAAGAAACTTTTTTTAATAAAATGCAGTACTACTCAGCCATAAAAATGAGCCATTAAAAAAAAAAAAACTAAATGGATGCACATTGAAGTGGTACTCTTAAGTGAAATAAATAGGACACATGTGGAAATACTAAATAGTTTCTCTAGCGTGAGAAACTGACAGTGTAAATAAGGACTAAAAGGTATAATAGACAATGTGAAATAGGAAGAGAAGCAACAGGGAAGGGGAAGTGGGAGTGGGAGGGGTAGGGGAAAGGAAAGAAGGGAATGGAATTAATATGAGAAAATGGAAAAATGGAAACAAAGTCTTTGTAAATAGGGAGGGATGGAGGGGTTGAAGGGAGGGCTGGGCAAGGGTGAAAAATAAGAACCAAGAGAGACCATGTAAAGGTACAAATTTCCATTGATGAATGTCATTATATTGTATACCTAAAATGTACCAATGATTAGAATAAGTAACCGATAATGTAAAATAGGATGAAAAGGTCCAAAGGGGTAGGCGTAGTGGGAGGGGTAGGGGAAAGGAAAGAAGAGAAAGGAAAAATGATGAGAAATGGAAAAAATGGAAACAAATTCTTTGTAAATAGCGAAGGGTGGAGGGTTGAAGGGAGGGCTAGGAATGGGGAAAAAATTAGAACCAAGATGCATTGTGTACAGGTACAGTTTCTCAATGAGAAATGTCAATGTATTGTATACCTAAAATGTACCAATAAATAATTTTTTTTAAAAAAAGAAGCATACTTAGCTTGAAGCCTGGTTCAAGGATCAACCAGTGAGATAAACTCAGGTAAATTACATAGATACCCCTCAGTAAAATAAGGAAGATAATGTCCATTTTACCAGGTTGCTGGAGATGGAGGGTATGATGCTCCCAAAATGTGCAGCACTTTTTATGTGCTCAATAGATGTTCTATCCCCTTCAGTAGCTTCCCAAGTTCCAGGGATCTTTTCAAATAAAACTGTCTCCCAGGAGAATAAGATTTTTCTGAACTGACTTTCCTTATATTCTTTAAACTCTGTTTTATTCTTGTTCTTTTCCCTTTGTATAGCCTACAAATATTTCTTATCCCTCAAATGCAACTTTCGTCTTTTTAACTTCTGTATTAGCTTTCTGTCACTCTAACAAAATACCTGAAATAATCCACTTATAAGAGGAAAGTTTGATTTTGGCTTACAGTTCTGAAGGTTCCAATGCACAGTGGAGAGACCCTATTGCTTTGGGCTTCTGATGTAGCAGCACATCACATCAGGAGCACATGGCAAAGCAAAACTGCCAGGGAGCAAAGAGAGAGACTGGGTAGGCTAAAGACACAACGTCCTCTTCAGGAACAAGTGACCAAAAGGCATCTCACAGGCCCCACCTTCTGGAGGGTCCACCACCTCCCAATTTTGCCACCTGGGACCAAGTCTTTCACATAGGGACCTCTGGGAGACACTTCTCCAAAAGATCACAACTTCCAGCTCATTTGCTTATTTGAATAATATTGAACTTCTTTCTTTTCCAGATTTTTCTCCCCTGCCTTTTTCAAATAAAATGTTTATTGACTCTTCAAATTCCTAGAAGAAAAGATGAAGCTTTAAATCTTCTCTGCTCACCCTTTCTCCCTTTCTTTATTTACAGGGCAAAAATACAAACACTTTCTCCAACAGAAAACTCTAGTTTTGTATTTCTGAATTTTCAGTCTCTAAGAACAAGTAAACTAATTGTTCCACTCAATATAGATGTTCTGCATCCAGTGGCCAGGAATCAAGTAAAGGGAAATGGTGTACAAACAAAATATATATAAACCTAGCTCCACATAGAAAGCTAGGCTCTTTACAAAGCATAATCAAAAACTGTGGCTAATGTTTAAATAAAAATTTAAAAACATTTATTACAGTAATAGACACATTGCCATTAATTCCCCTCAAAATATTCTCCCTTGCTTTCAACACATTCAACCTATTGTTCTTTCCACTTTCTGAAGCAGTTCTGGACGTCCTCTTTCCTGAGAGTCCTTTCTCCATGTCCTGAAATGATTCAAAACATTTACAGCAATGTCTGTCAAATAAAATATTACAGTGTGATTTCATCCACCTTATTCACTGGATATGGCATTGTGCAACTTCTGGCTTTTCTCCAAAGCCAAAATGACCATGAAAGGTCAACATTTTGAATGGATTCAGGACTTCAAGACAGTCAAGACAGTGCAGCTAAAGACACTCATGAAAGAGGACTTCCAGAACTGCTTCAGAAAATGGCAAGAACAATAGGATAAGTGCATTTGAAGTAAGGGAGAGTATTTTGAGGGGATTTAATGGCGATGCATCTTTCACTGTAATAAATTTTTTTTTAAAATTTTGTAAAATTGAATATTAGATAGTTTTATTTTCATTAAACATAGTACATCACACATAGAGATATGGCTCACACATTATGCATTTTTAGAAAATTAAGTCTCTTATAGTCAAAAGCAGTCACTCTGTTTTATGTCCTTCACATAGGTCCTCTATGAACAGCTTACCTCAAGTCACTGAATTTTCTTTATGTGACACACTGACTGTATTTGCTGGTGTAATTTTTTAAAAAAGAAGTACTTATAAAAAATGTGACACTCATCTGACATGGAAAACTAATCACATGGAATAAGTTCATTAATAATATAATAAATGTAATAAAGAGTTGACTTAACTCTGCTCAGAAGTTATACGTAACTAAATTTTCCAATGGAAGAATAAATTTAGGATATATCAATTTTCTTTAAAAAGTAATGAGAAAATATATGAACAGCAACTGGAAAAGACAAACAGGCACATTCAATGAGAATTTTTATTTCAATTATCCACAAAACAATATAGTACTTTATAAAAATATTAAATTTTAGGCTATCATTATTCATTAAAAAACGTCTGCTAGAAGGCTGTTTTTGCCAACTTCTGTTTTTGGTAAGGGTTAAGTTCCACACTGAGACACTGAAGAGGAAAGCTGTTGGAAAAAGCTTCAAATACACAAAACAGTTTATTTTTCTTGGCAATGTAAAAATACATAACAATTTAAAATGAACACACATTAAGTTAGTGTTTTATCCTGACTGTACAATTGTGATCAGAAGGAACTGCTCCAGTTAAAATCTAATGAATACTATCAATTTTCCCGATCAGAATTAGTAAGTAAATATAACTTTGCCACCCCTTTGAAGATGCTTACAAAAATTACAATATCACAGTTCACATAAAGCCCTTTTAAAAACTCACGTCACAGGTTGTCTATGTTAGGGGAAATAACGACGCCGCTCTTCCCAGGAAGCCCCTCTTGGTCAGGGGATTCAACCCTAACAGAGTTAGTGTACTATGTAAACAGAGGACACAACCACACTTTAGTCCTGTTGCCAACTTGCACATTTTAAAATGGCTTGAATGTGAACATCTATACCGTGGCACAGAATTTCTAATTTCATAATTAAATCAGATGAGTGATGGTAGCTACAAATTATATGCTGAAAATACAAGACCCTTATATAACAGTTTAATGTGTGACTATAAAACTCTTTAAAAACATGAATACTAAACTCATCTATCAAGTTCAGCTTTTCTCTGCTAGACTCTTAAGCCATTAATGCTGCTATTCAAATTCACATCTTGGAATTTCTAAGTTAGTTGGAAAAATCAGTCTGACTTTGCATGTTTCATTTTACATTTCAAATAGTCAAAAACTGGCCTTGTTTGAACTACTGTTATTATTTTGAGTAAGTTTTCCTCCCCTAATCAACTATATTCCTAAAGGGAAAAATAACCATGAAGTATATTTTTAAAAAGAATGAAGATTCAAACTTGGTTTGAAAAGGGTTCTAAAAAGATTGTGCGTAAAAGCCGTGTCACTGGAATTAGTGTGAAGCTTTCACTTCACTATTTTGAGGATGTAACACTCATGTAGTGTGTATATTAAGAAAAATTAGTTTTACAGATATACCTTGTAACTCTTTAAGTCTCAGAAAACAACTAAGTGAGGAGCTTTGAGTGCCAGCAAAGGCACTTTGTCCCCTATGACATCAACATTAAACATTCCATTCCAGCCTTCTACCTGTAAAACTTTCACATATTCTTTTCTCATATTTCTTTTAAATACATTTTCCCTCTCTCTCAATCTATATTTAAAACAAGCAAAGTGCATTCAAGTCCCTGATCTAGTGATTTTTCTATTTGTGGCACCCATCACCATAAGAACACAACAGCAACATCTCACAGTACCCAAGTCTATTTTTAAAGAATGGACTGCTCAAATGTTGGGTCTTACTTTTCATGCCATCTAAAGATTAAAAGATTTCTCCTTGGATTGGATAGTACAATTTCAGTTATATATTGCCTTTAAAAAAAATCAATGCAACCTTATAAAAGATTAACTCACTTTTCAGGTTACCTTCATTATTCTACACTGAACTACTCAGAAAACGTCTGCAGTGAAAAATTTCTTTTTCTACTTTCCAGTTCCAAGAATCTGAGTATAAACATAGTTCATTACACTGCTGTGCTCTAACATTTTTTTAAATCCTGTTTAAAATCCTTCTCTTTTTTTTGCTTTTGAAAAGCCTAGACCATTTCCACACAAAAGGAGTCATATGTTAAGACCGCAGATTGACTGTTTAACATAGAAAAAAACTTTTGAGAATAATAAATGCAACAGATTTTTTTAAAAAAAAACTGGAATGGAATTCTTTAGATTATACTTATGGTATAACTTTTTACCTCCCAAGTTTTGTCTTTAATAATAAATATTCCTCTTAAAATTATGAGAAATAATTTCTACTATAGAAAATAATTCTGAGTTTGGGGAAGAAAAGAAAGGAAATGCTTTAAAACAGTAGCCTTACTGCTCTTCCCTACCATTCTATCACTCACATTGTCATCAGTATCTTAGCTCTACTGTCTTTGAACCCTGAAATAAGTTGAAAAATTCATCATTGGTACTTTAAAGTTTAACACTTGGAGAGAAAATAAAAGTGGTTTTGTGCAACCATACCTGGAATTCCAGTTTACCATTAAAAACATGCAGAGTGAAGAAGACCTTCTTTGGATTCCTGTACACAAGGAACTCTACACGAGTTCTTTACATTTTGGCAGATCTGTGCATATAAAATAGGCTATTTGGATTATAAATTTTCTCCTGGCTGGTACTGGCTCTGTAGCAGTGAAGTAGTCTTCCAAGAAGGACTGAATATATTCAAATGTTGGTCTTTCATCAGGGTCCTTCTTCCAGCAAAGGTTCAATTCATGGAGTGACTCTGGGAAGCCCTGAGGGCAGGGCATTCTGTATCCCCGCTCCACCTGCTCCAGCTCTTCATGGTTGACCATACCTGGATATGGCACTCTCCTCTTTGTGACAAGTTCAGTCTGTAGAATTCCACATGACCATACATCAGACTTTATCGTAAATTGACCATAAAGTGCAGCCTCAGGAGCTGTCCATTTGATTGGAAATCTTGTACCTTGTCTTGCAGTGTATTCATTGTCTTCAACTAATCTTGCTAAACCAAAATCTGCTATTTTGCACACAAGATTTTCTCCTACAAGAATATTAGCAGCCCGAAGATCTCGGTGGATGTAGTTCATTCTTTCAATGTATGTCATACCATTGGCAATGTGAGCAGCCATATCTACCAGCTGTGGAAGCTTCAAATACTTTCCATCTCCTTCCTTAAGGAAATCTAATAAGCTCCCTTTGGACATAAACTCAGTGACAATGTAAATTGGCTCTTCGGAAACAATAGCATAGAGTGGAACAAGTTTGTCATGTCTTAGTTTTTTCATTATCTGCGCTTCTTGAAGGAAAGCTTCTGGCATCATTGTGCCTGGTTTTAGTGTTTTGATTGCTACTTTTGTGCTTCCATTCCATGTTCCCATCCATATTTCACTGAAGCACCCTTGTCCTAGTTTAACTTCTAGTAGCAAAGACTCCCGAGGAATTTCCCAAGCATCTTTTGCTAGACCTTGAGTCTGGGGTTTCACAGTTGTACACACAGTTGTTAACTTGTGGCATAAACCATCAGCATGTTCTGTGTAGTGTTTCACCAATTTCTGCAGCTTTTCAAATTGTGCTCTGGGTGTGACATAATATCCACCATTGTCAAGTTTCCTAATTTTGTAGTGTTTCACATTGCCACCCCATACCTCACCCTAATCAGGAATAGAGAGGGAGTAAGCACCTTTAGTAGTTTCACTTTCTCTTACTAAGAATATACCTTGTTGATTCCCAGGATTCAGAAGTAATCGTTCAGCATCTTTTCTCCCCATTTTGTCAAAATACCATTCTTCTGCCTGAGTGGAATCAGCAGGTGCCACGTAATTGCTGGGGATGTAGCCGTTCTTTCCTGTTGCGATCGATCTCGCTTCCCACCAGTTTCCTTCCCTATTGTCAATGAAATCTTTCAACGTTCTTAAATGAAAGGTCTTCTGTAGTTGTAGCTTCATAATCATATAAGGCCACAAATATAATAACACCACCTGTTAAACCAGCAGGATAAGAACTGGGCACCACCGAGAATGAGGAAGACGCTCCCCCAAAAGGAGTCACCCCTGAGGATCCCCCAAATGGTGTTAGGGAGAGGCTGCTGAAGTTCGCCGATGCGTCCTTCACTGAAGAGGACGGGGCCGCCGCTGTGTTCTCTGCTCCATAATGGCCGACCCCGGTACTGACAGGCTCTGGTGTGTTTTCAGTTCTGTATTTGATGCCTGGACTTTTGTCTTCCTTACTTTTAATGAAGGCCATTATCAAATCTGCAATCCGGCTGCGCTCGCAGGGCTGAGGTGACGCCTGTGGGGCCCGTTTGCTCCTCCACCTCCGGGGCAGGCCGACGACGGCCGGTAGGCTTGGACGCATTCCTCGAGGAAAATTTTTTTAAAGTGTAAGCATTCATGGTTATATATTCCATGACTTTGTTTTAATTACACTGTCTTCCAGTTTCGCTTATCTCAGCTTTAGAATATCATTTTCTCCAAATAAAATTTCCAAGCAGTAATAATGCTTTGGGGTGCTTCATTTGCTATTTTTAGGTGAGTTTTCTTAGTGAGTTGCACTCATCAGCACCCAGCCCTTAGGCTTGAAGGCAGCTTATGCAAGAAGTCATGGTGAGTTCACAAAGGTCCATGTTCCCAAGGGCAGCACCATCCACCTCCTAAAGGTGGGGGCTGGTTTCCCTCTGGATGTTATTTCCACATCCCATCTTCATGTTTGTTCAGAAAACCAGGAAGGTCCATGACTTAGGAAGCTATGTGTGATGGGAAATCTTATGTCTCAATTTGATGAGGTGACAGGGAGCCCAGATATTTAATCAAATAGGATTCTTGGTTTCTGTGAGGATGGTTTCAAATGAGAGTAACAGCTAAACCAGTAGACGGTGTGAAGCAGATGGCCCTCTCCCAGATAGGTGGGCCTCATCTAATCCGAGGATACAAACAGAACAAAAGGCTGATGATCCTCTCTGGTAAGAGAATCTTCCTGCTTGATGGTGTTCAAACTGGGACGTGGGCTTAATCCTGTCTCTGGACTCAAACTGCAACATTGGCTCTTCCTGGCTTAAACTTTGGGCCAGAATTGCACTACCATGTCTCCTGGGGCTCCAGCCTGCTGACTGCAGACCTCAGAACTTGCCAGATTGCATGAGCCAATGATCTGCAATAAATCCCTTCCTTTTCTACACATCCTATTGGTTCTGTTTCTCTGGGGAACACTGACTAATACACCATAACTTCTAATTGGAAAAATTTTAAAGACTTGGCAACATGAAGGAAAGTCTCTTAACAGGTCCCAGGCATGTGATCCCTCCCTCCCTTCCTCCCTCCCTTCCTCCCTCCCTCCCTTCCTTCCTTTGTGCCATCCTCTGATGCTGAGGATTGAACCCAAGGTCTGAGGCATGGTCGGCAAGCACTCTACCACTAAGCCACATCCCCAGCCCATTAATATTTTTTTTAAAGCCCAAGTAGGTCCTAACCTTGAATCACAGCCTGAGGAAGGGGCAGAAGAAAGGGGCAGAGGGCAGTGGCAAAAAGAAACAAATGCAAACCAAGGCCCACAAGTGTGAGAGGCTGAGCTGCCAGGAAATCATGAACAGCTCAATAAGGCTGGAACATGGAACGCATCAATTTGAGGGTGGAAAAGTGAGCAGGGAACATGTCAAGATGAACCGTGGAAGCCCAGCCAATGGCCTTGAAGTCTGGACCTTTTCCGAAGACCATTACACAAGTATCATCCCTGTTTACATCACTCGGTGTGAACTCTGGCGTCATCTTGGCCTACTTTTCTCCAGCCTCTCTTGTAATATATTATAAATTAGTTGACCTTATAAAATGCTTATTATAAAGAATTCAAATAGTCCTAGACATAAAGAGATAAAAGTCATTCATGTTACAAGAGGATCACTCACAAATGTGAACACCAACTGCACATTTTCTATTCATATAGATAGGTGAAATGGTTAACAAGCAAAATCGCTTTTCAAACGCTTGGACTCATGTAATAGCAGCTGTTCTTAATTTTTCAGGCATTTGATTTTAGTTGAATTTACAAAAGAAACCAAAGTGAAACTAAAGGAATTATTATCACATAAAAGTTTCTTCAACACAAGAGGCCTATTCCCTAAAGTCTCTCCAGGATTAAAGAAAGAATAATTTTGAAAAGAAGAAAACACAAGGGGAAAGGGAATGGGGTTGGGGAAGAGGAAGGATGGTGAAGATATTGTTTGTTTTTGTAACTTTCCTTATCAATTTCAGACAATACTCTTTTGTCTGCCTGACTCATTTTAAATTTTGTAGCATACTTACTTATTTTTAATATTTTCCAGGTTTCAAGCACTTTCACAAGGTTCTGTAATTATATGTTCTCATAGTTATTTCATACTAACTCTACATTGCTGTAGATTCATTCCATTTTTACTTGTCAGTCAAGGTTGCCCTATTCCTGATGGTTTTTATTTTAATATCATGATTGAGCTATCAGTTGGTAAGATTTCATAGTAAAATCTTTTTCAAGAAGACTCCTAAATTTGTCTGTAGATCCCCGCCTTTGCCTTACCATGTGAATGGTATCATGACTGTGTAATAAGCTCGGGTCACACTTTTCTCCAGAACTTGGTAGACATTATTCCATTGTTTTCTGGCTTTGATTGTAGTGGTGAAGAGGGCTGAAGCTGGTCAAATTTGTTTCTATTGCAGTTGATTTGCATTTTTCTGGGTACCTGGAGATTTCTTACCTTGTATCGGCATAGAAACTTCAGTATCAAATCTCCAAAAATATAGGAAGATTCAATTTTGTCTGGGAGATTTCATATACATATATACATTTTTTTCCCTTTTTTTAAGACAAGGTCTCACTATGCTGCCTAGGCTGGTCCCAAACTCTTGAACTCAGGCAATTCTCCTGTCTCAGCCTACCGAGAACTAGGACTATGGATGTGTGCCACCATGCCTAGCTTCTGTATAAGTATCTTTGAGCACATCTATTCCACTCACTAATCCCCTACTTCAAGGACACCCGTTACTCTCTGGCTCTTACCTTCTGTGCCGTCTTCACTGTCTTCTTCGTTTGCATTCACTGAGATAACCACAAGTCTTTCTTCTATGTCAGCACTTTGATTTTCAGCAATGTCTAGTCCTTTGGGTTTTAATTTTAAAGGTACACTTTGGTTCTGGAGTTTGAGGAAATGGGGTGCAGGCAGAGAAAAGAAGCCAGTTCAGCTGTGGCAGTGTGCAGTTCCTGCTTCAGAAGATGGGCCCTGCTCCCTCTGCCCGTGTGGGGCCCAGGGTCTGGCGTCAGGGCCCCTCCACTTGGTTTGGGGGCTCAGGGCTAACAGTCTCATATAGGGTGCCCTCAGACTTCCAGGTCTGGTCCCAGAGCCCTCATTTCTGCTGGAGAAGCAGCACTATTTTTCACTTTCTCCCATGTTCCCCATTCCTTGACCCCTCAAGCTCCCCAGTGTCTCCCGGGACACTTTGTAAAGTGCTCTTTCAGCATTTACTCTTCAGGCTGCTGGGCACAGAGAGGAAGAAACAGCATTCTGTTGATTCATTGGTTCATGTAGTCATTTAATCACTTGCCACCCTTGATTGGTTCTTCGCACTTCTTGCTGTCTATCACTCGCTTGGCACTGAACGAATGCCCTACAATGGAGAGGTATTGTGCTGGTGTGGCGGCACATGCCTGTAACCTCAGCACTGAGGAGGCTGAAGCATGAGGATTGCTATGAGTTCGAGGGCAGCCTGGGTTATAGAATGAGTTCAAGGCCAGCCTGAACCACATAGGGAGACCTCATCTCAAAAAACAACAAACGAACCAACTAAACCAAACCAAAACAAGCAATAGGATCGGTACAAGGAAATCAGTGACGAGCGACAGTCTCTGCTTGTGGAGTTTATGGTTTGTCTCATTACCCATTTCATCAGTCAGCCGGTGCTCTCAGTTTGCTGTTGGTCATTGCCCGCTTCCTCTCTGCACCTGCTACCTGGTCCCAAGGCTTCCTTATCTCTCACATGTGTTATAGCCATTCTCTCCAACACTCCCCTTTCTCCCTGGGACCCCTTGGTGACAAATGTAGCCTGTATCATGTGTTCAGAGAAATCTTTTCAAAATTACTTTCTTCATGGCTTTTCTCTGGCCAAGAAATTCTCAGCACGTCTTTGTTTCTGATCAAACCTCCAGAGCTCCCAAGCGCAGATCCCCATCCTGCTGTTCCAAGCTCTTCTGGCATCTTGAATGTTGTGGATCAGCTTGCTCATCATCCTTTCTAAACCCTGCTGGCATTCTTTCACAGCCTGTGTACATGAAAGCTAAAACACATCATCCCAACTCTCATGCAGCCAGGATTCCTGCTGAGATTCAAGTTTCTCCTGTCAGTTGCCCCCATATGAGATTTTGATTCACAACTGAATACGTGAAAGAGAAAGTGGGCACAGGCATCCATTTTGCTGATGTGGATTGAGGCCAGGTCATCAGGTTCTGGTTTGGAAGCAGTGACTTCCTGGCTGGTGCACATGATTCATTCATTCCTTCATTCATATATTCATAAATAGGGTCTTGCCCAGTTGTCCAAGCTGTCCTCCAAGTTGTGAACCTTTTGCCTTAGCCTATGAGTAGCTGGGATTACAAGTTGCACAACCAGCCCTATGGAGCTTCTTAATGTGTCAGCTTGCTGATCATCACCAAGACTCAACCCTCCTGTTGACCTTGTTCTACAGCATGGTCCAGGGAGTCTGTCTGGGAGCTCAGAACATTGTTTGTCCTCTCCACTGTAGAGTGATATATTCTGCTGAGTCTTTTCTGCTTGTACTAGCTAGCATGGGGCCTGGCTTCTGCAGATGGAGGTGGCTCTGCATATCTGTGGGTTCCGGATCTGTAGATTCAATCAACCATGGACTGAAATGAGAATTGTGACTGTAATAAACAAGTACAGACTTTTTATTCTTTGTGGTCATTTTCTAAATAACAACTATTTACATAACATTTACATTGCACTGGGTATTGTAAGTCATCTAGAGAAGATTTAGAGTGCATAGGAGGATGTGCATAAGTTCTAGGCAGATTCTATACCTTAAGGGATGTGAGCTTCTGCAGATTCTGGTGTCTGTAGGAGCTCCTGAAATCACTCCCCCAGGAATACCAAGGGACCAGTCAGAAAATGAACTGGGACTGATATACTCTCCACCTTCAATTCTCTTTTTTCCCCAGAATCCATCAGGCTAGTCTCTTTTGCTGGAGCACACTCTCCAGAAGCACACTCTCCTCATTGCTGCTCCTGCCCTTACTTTTCACCTGACCTGTGACCCCTGGCTAGAACTAGATCTGGCTCCTCAGAGCCTCCCTCTGCTTCCCACTGATCATGCCACTGGTCAGCAAGGCACGAGCCCTTCCACTCACCAACTACGATACTGGAAAAACTCATCCTCAGTTTCCCTCACTTCAAAATGTGCAGGTTGGACCACTCACCACTATGTTACCTTCCACTTCTAAAATTAAGGCTCAAAAACTCCATGGTAAGCCACTTCCCAACTCAAGAAAGCCACAGTACTCTTAAAGACATGGCATTTTAAATTCTGTGACATCTCTATTTCCTGATACCTTTTTCCACAAGGTTGACTGTGCACATGTGGAATTGCTTATTTTAATTGCCGGTGAGAAAGTCTGTGCCCCAGGCAGAGCCAGGCACTGAGTGATGAGGAGCAGAATCATTTCTTTAACGAGGCCATTCCTCCAAAGAGTGTGGTCACCGCTTTATGGACAAAGTAAACAACTTGCATATGTTCAATTACTTGGCTTGTCTACTGAGACCTCCTGGCCACAGCTAAGGCCTGACTGATGATGATCCAAAACAAGCTGTCAGCACACATTCCAGAGAGGGCAGATGACCAGGCCCACAGGACAGAGTGTGGGGCCACGCTGGGCTCCATTAGAGGCTCTGCCAGTCAGTGCCACGGAGCAAATGCTTATGGAGCTTGGGGGTTGATTGACTTGGCAGAACAATTAGGCCATTGTGTGAGATCATACCTAGCCTTTTCCCTCAGAGTAAGAAAGAAGATGCACTCGGTTTCAAGCCACAACAGAGGCTGTCATGATCATCCAGTGGTCAAGTTTCCACAAAGAAGCAAACCTAGGCTTTCTTTAGGCCTTCCAAGGTCATGGAACCTAGGAAGTGCTCAGCTGTTGTTTTTTGGTTTTGGGTTTTTGGGGTTTTTTTGGTACCAGGGATTGAATTCAGGACCTTGTGCTTTCGAGGCAGGCAGTAGAACCACTGAGCTAAATCCCCAGCTCATCACCTATTTTTTAATACCTACCTTCCCAACTACTCTTAGCCAACTTTTTATCCAAGAGTTACACCCCTACATCGTGATATTTAACCACCCAGTGGAATGCCTGCACAGGACTAATTGCAGTCTTGCCTTTAATTGAATAATTCAGTCATGCAGCTTGGAGGCCTGGCCTTGGCTGCTTCACCTTGATGTTGGCCTGGCCTCTTCTTGGGGTCCTGCTTCTAGTAATTGCCACTCTCACAGCTGGGTTCTATCATCTTGTCCCACACTTCCCAAAAGAGGGAGATTGAAAAGTTCCTGCATGGCAGAAAACATTGCATATAATTACATTGTTCTCATAATTACAAAACAATTTTGAAGCAAGTTTAAGAAGTTTATTTTTCTTGGTAAATTGCTGTCTTTGTACAATGAAATACAGTGGTGCTTTGGTTCACGAACTCAATTGTTTGCATGATTCTGGTTGCAAACCAAACTGGACGAGAACCAAATCAAATTTTCCCATAAGGTTAACATTGAACCTAACCACTGAATCTGATTCAGTTCTCATCCAACTCTGTTTGCAACCAGAATTGTGAAAAAAATCAAGTTTGTGAACTGAGGCACCACTGGACCGGAAACAGGGTAAGTTTAAGAAAAGAGATTTATTCATTTCACAGTTCTGGAGATTCAAGGGCATGGTGCTGGCATCAGCTGGTGAAGATCTCACAGAGGACAGCAGGAGTTCATGGGACAGGGGGAGATCACATTGCCAAATAGAGAGATGGAGAGTGATCAGAGGTTGGTGCATTCTTACAACACTCCCACTGACAGGAGCCCAGGGGTCCCCCTAGAACTAGCACCTTAATTCTTTCCCAGAGCAGAAACCCAAGGGACCACCCATAGTCTCTCCTTTTTAAAAGTTCACCACTTCGACATTGCCACACTAAGGACCAAGCTTCTAACACATAAATCCTTGAGAGGCAAAACAGAATTGTTTTGACCTACTTAGCAGCTGAGAGCTCAACAATCGGTTCCTTGGTTGCCTGGCAAGTCTGACCCCTGTTTCCTACCTATTTGCAGCAAATGTCCCTAGCCAGGTTTCTGTTTATTGTCTATACACCCACCAGCCTTACATATCTCTGTGGATACCACTGGAAAAACACAAGAGCAACAGGCAGATAGCTGTGTTTTTCTGAATCTCAGGCATATCACAAATTAGTTATATGAATGTGTACACATTATTTAACTCCTCCAGATATCCATTTCTCCAGGTGAAAGTATTGATATTGCATCTGGTCTTCTAGCGGGTTTCATTACTGTTGAGATTCCGTGAGCTAACTCTGTATAGGACTTGACACGTAATAAATGCTCCCAGCATGGGAATTCCCTTTCCTCTTCCTTTTTAAAAATGGGCTCATCCTAGCTATTTTCTTTTTTGCTTATGTGTTCATTTCAGAGGTAAGCAGGGCATCCATATCAAAGAAAGAAACAATAAAATTGAGGCTTTGTGTTGCTTGATGCAGAGCTGCTAGGATATCCAACAATTAAGCAACAAGAGAGGCAGAAGCTGTCACTTGACAGATGAAGTAGGTGTACAAACCACAAATGCAAATTTTTTTCTGGTCTCAGTTACTCAAAACTGCTATGGAGACTCCCAAGACTAGCATCCAGGTATAGCTATACATTGTTGAGCAGGGTCTGCAAGATCTTGTCTAGTGAGACCTCCTGGTCACAGCTGAGGCCCAATTGGTAACAATCCAATGCAAAATCTTAAAGTATGGGGCTGGGGATTTAGCTCAGTGGTGCCGCCTCCTGCCTTGTAAGCTCAAGGTTCCGAGTTCGATCCCTGGTTACCCCCCCCCCCCAAAATCTTAAAGTATGACAACAATAAAACAATGTTACTGTGGAACTGTGCCCAGTTCAGGTCACACTTGGCGGTACTGGGGGTTAGGACTTCAACATGTGGATTTGAGAGTGAACACAAACTCTTAACACCCACTATATGGCAAGCCTGTGCTAAATGTTGAGAGATATTAAGATGAGTTGATAAGTAATCTGTACACAATTTACCTGCAATAGAGTGGACCCATCCAGTAGAATATTGTGCAAGCCAGAAGGCAGTTGGTGAAGAGAATAATGGAAATATGAACAAAGTTTTATGGGACATGAAGGAAAGTATCTTAGAGAAATGACATTTGAGTATTGGGTAGAATATTGGGTAGAGAAGAACAACTTTAAAATTATATCCTAGTGAAGCCAGAGAGATTTTAGTATCCAAGATTTTGTTTACCACAATATATTTTCAAAGTCAGAGGTCTATTTATGGCTTAAAATTATAAAATTATCATTAAACTAATATGTTATGGAGCATAACTAATTGATATGAATGGAAAATAGTAACCTGTGTTATGGCCTGAATTGTATCCCTCAAAATATTTATGTTGAAGTCTTAATTCCTAGTACTTCACAGAATATAATTGTGATAAGGAGATAAAGTTTTAAAGGAGTGAGTAAGCTAAAATGAGGTCTTTATGGTGGACCTTACTCCAGTATGGTCGGTGTACTTGTAAAACAAGGAGATAAAGACACACTTGAAGAGAGATAACAGGATGCTCACACACAGCGAGAAGATGACCATCTACAAGTCCAGGCGAGAGGCCTCCAAAGAAATCACCCAGCTGAGGCCTTGATCTTGGACTCATAGCCTCCAGAACTGTGAGAGAGTGGAGCTCTGCTGGTCAGGCCACCTAGGCTGTGGTGTCTGGCTCTGGCAGGCTTAGCAGGCTCACATGTAATGTTTTTAGTTTAGAATCTTTGTGGGATTTTTGTTTGCTTGTTTGGTTCTGGGTTTTTTTTTTTATTGTTTAGCTTTAAATCATACATAAATACATCCCCTTTCTATCCAAACTTCATTTTCTCTTTCTAGTTTGAAATGTGAATAAATAACAGTATTGCACATATGATTCTGCAACTGTGCTCTTTTTTTTACTTAATAATGTAGCTCTGAGATCTTTCTATACTTGAATATTTTCTTTATTGATGTACTTTTAAATAGTTTCTAGTGCTTGCTATTAAAGTCTTTATTTAAAAAATAACTCTGTAGGTCTTGTCGACAGTATGAATAGCCTAGTTTCTTTATAATTGCATAGAGAATAGAATGGTTATCTTGAATAAACTGTCTATGCTTCAGAAAATCACATAAATAACTGAAGTCCTCAGTTTCTTATTATTTAAAAGTCATATTGTTTAATTTTATAGTATCTCTTAAACACCCTCCACTAGAACAATGTTACTTTTTTCAGCACATAGAACTTATAATCAAACCTAGATGGATTTCTGATTTATTAGTGTTTGATTCCCTAAAATGTGGATTAAATATTGCCAACAAGGCTTTGAGAAGTGTCTGCTCCTTTGGGTTCTGGCTAGAATCCAATGTCCAAGGCCTGGTGACCATTTGCATTTTATTCCAACCCAGCATGGCTTTGGATTGTTTTTAATTAAAATTGACCTCTGGGCTAAGAAAGGCTGATATAATTTGTTTCAGGCTTTGAATGACATACTAGATGTGATAGCGCCCCCAGTGTGCCATTACCTCTGACAGATTTAATTCTAAATTTTTTCCAATACTTTTGGAGCATAGAATTGTTTTAATCTATTTCCAAAGGAGTTTTACTTTAACTATAGCTGTGGAGGTTTAGTCAGTTATTACTTGTACATTTTATCCCCTCAATTTAGCAACAAATAGCTTTCATTTGAAGTCTAAAGTAAAAAAGCAAAAACAATAATCTGATAGGATGTGTGCTGAATTAAAAAGTCTAGGAATTACATTTAAAAATCAATTTAAGATAAATGGCATACAGAATGTCCCAATTCAAGTTAATACAGTGTTAAATATCTATTAGATTGTAGTTAAAATGTTCAACTTTAATTAAAAGTAGTAGTGACTTAAAGAGAATTCTTTCAAATATTTCCAGTATCAATTCAAATGTGAACCTTGTGGTTCTGAGCAGAAAAAACAATAAAAGCTTTTATTTTAGATCAATACTCTCATCCTTCCCTCCAAAGCTTTGTTAGGTTCCCTGCAGATGTTGAATATACCATGAAGCTGTGATTGAGGATAGTTGAGTTAGGCCTCCAAAAACATTAACCAATAGTAGAAACAATGGTAAGAGTATTGATAGGAAGAGTGCTTACCCAGTTTAATAAATGAAATATCTGCAATTAATTTTCTAGAATTTTTGGTACTTACAGGAATTTGAACTTATGGAAAAACCTCCATAGATGTTCTCATACATGAGGTTCTTTTCTTTCCTCCTCAGGGTCAAACATCTTTGAAGGCAAGAGCAAGAAAAAGACCACCCTTTTCTGTTTTCCTTTTCCAGCCAGGGGCAAGTGCAGAAGGCAGGGTCTTCTGAATGGTACCCGGGTGCTCAGTGGTTGGATTGCTATTTCGGCCTAATGAGGACCTGAACTTGGCCCTGAAATTCTATCCCAGTTCCAGCACAGCCCCAAATCACTTTGACCCTTCTCTCTCAAAAATGATGGAGCTTGGTTGTTGCAAAATATAGTTTCTGGTGGTTCCTGCCATGAGAAAGGCATGGAGGAGAGGATTTTGTGGCATACAAGCCTGGGCTCAGCACTTGGTTCTCACATGTGCTCTCTGTGGGGTCTGGAGAAATTATTTAACCTTTCTGAAACCTAGTGTCTGTTCTTGGTTGAGAAAGTGTGTCAATACTACCCACAACACAGTGGTTACCAACTAAGGTGGTTACCAGAGATACATGCCACACATCCATGAAGGCTCATCCTCTTTCCCTGGACAGGAAACCACGTGAACTCAGTGTGGGTCAGGCACACCAGTCAGCAGAACAAGGAAGGAGGAGGCTGTAAACACTGGATTTGTCACCCTTGATTGACATGAAGCACTGTGTAACAGACCCTCATCACAATAATGGAACAAAACCACAAGGTTGTCATTGCCAAAGTATGCTTCAATTTATAACAGAAAATATGCATTAATACTCATATTTTTAAGAGTGTGCAATTTATAAAACAAAAAAATCCAGAGAATGTAGCCGACCTGGGTCTCAAGTCCCTGTTTCAGTGCCATCTGTAGCCAACCCACAGGCAGGCCTTCACTGCAGGTCTCAGGTCCCTCCTGCCCCAGGTGCCACCCGTGGGGAGCCAGCACACTCCTCCAAGCATTCCCAAACCAGGCCCCACTTGCGTGGGACTTAGACCTGCTACTCCGTTCTTCCTGACCCAGGGGCAAAATGAGAATGAATGATAAAGAGACATGGAGTCAGTTTAACAAGCGGCAGCCGGGGAGCTCTTGGCTCTAGTAGGAAGAGGAGCTCTCAGGTCTGGCTCATCTTACCTTTATTCACCCAAACATGGGTTCAAGCAATCAGAGTAACATGAGATTCATCTGCTTTCCAACAGCCATTAGTACATGCTCAGGTAAACGCTGTTTTAACTTTTCCCTAGAACCTGCCATATGTGAGTGCAGCCTTTCTCCTTTGTGCTCACAGAGTCAATTAGGCCTCAATTATCCTCTGGTCTCCCACAAAGAAAAATGAGTATTTGCTCATTTACACATGAGAAGAATTATGAACATATTACAAATACCAAGAGACATTTATAATCATTACATTTTACCTATCATTATTAAAATATTAAAGATAAATTCATTAAAATGAAATGTTGAAAAGTAAAGGTAAAATTACATAGAACAAAGAGCATTTATTTAATCATGTATAACCGAAAAATATCCTTTCATCTTTCCTCAGAGTTCAGTATTAAAAAACAAAATGGCTAAATATGACATTATTTAACAGTGAACATATTTTTTTTAGAAATTTGCAACCATTGAAAAAGTTCTTTTTCTCCTTACATTAGTTAGAGAAATTGTGAGGAGACAGTTAACTCCAAATGCCTTCTTAGACTCCAGCTTCAAAGACTTTCATCTTTGATGGATAACTTTGAAAAAGTCTTCTAGAATAATTCTCAGAGCTTTTTTCAGGATATGAGATTTGATCTGGGTTTGATCCCCAGCACTATACACATGCACACACATGCATATGCATGTGCCCACACCTACACACACACACACACACACACAGAGTGTTCCATTTGAAAATGAATGCAGGATGGAATTCTGAGTGTGTCTTAAGACATAATGTGATCCTTACTCCAGATCACTTAAATATTAAAAAAGTCACCACCAAAAATGTGTATAGTTAAGTAATCCATATCAGAGATCTGAATGATACATTATTTGTGATCATCAATGTTATTTGTATGCATTCATTTAAAGATCATTCCTTGAGCACATATTATCGGCCAGCCCTTCTGCTAGTCATTAAGGATAAATGTAGAACATGACATGTTATTATCTCTGATTTTGGGGGTACTTATGGTTTAAGGTAAGACTTAATAAACAAATACATGATTGGAAATGGTGATTTGTACTTGGAGAGAAATAACTGAGTGCTAGAGCAGAGGATAGAGTCATCAACAATGGTCTTTCTGAGGAGGTAACATTTGCGCTGAGCTGAGACATGAAGTGATAAGATTAAAAAATTACTAACCAAGAAAATAGAGATGGGTGTTCCAGGCAGGACAATGAGTGAGTGCAAAGGACTTAGAGCAGAAAATATACACAGGAAGCGTGTGTTATGGATGGCCCTGTGACCAGTACAGAATGAGAGAGCAGGAGACAGTCACGGGATGAAGTTGTAAAGTTGAGTCAGGCCAGAACAAGCAGAACTTAGTGGGCATTTATCCTTAGGGCACTGGAACTTCTTAAGTAGGGTGACATAATTTGCCTTTCAAAGAATGTGGAAAGCTGATAGAGGAGGCAGGAGAGGATGGGCCATCAACCACATGAGACATGACAGTGGCTTGAACTCAGATGGTTGTGGTGGAGACAAAAAGAGATACATTTGTACCAGATATATTTTGAAATATGGCCAACAGTACTCATTACTGAGTTAGATAGAGGAGGACAGACATCCAGGGAGTCTAGGATGGTGCCCAGCAACTAAGGATTTCAGTAACTGAGTTGATGCTGGTACCAGGTAGATGATGGTACTTGGAAACCAAGGAAGGACTTTAGAAATCAGATAGATCCTGGTGCCTCTTGCCCAGCCAGAAAAGAGTAGGAGGTCAGATTTGGACTTGGGGAGAGGTTTCTGTTTTTACATCTGTTCTGTTTTCACATCTTCATTTAAGATGTCTATGGCACATCAAGTGGGAATATTGATAAATGAAGCTACTTAACGAGGGAGTAGAGAAGAGAACCAGAACCAAGAATTGAGGAGGTCCCACATCTAGGAAACAAAGGGAGTGGGAGAATGAAAGACAGACACCAGGTAATAAGAGCAAAACAAAGACAATGTGATTTGTAGGAAAAGGGATGCATCTTGAGACCATAATGTTAAGTAAAATAAATCAGACACACAAGCTTAAATATCCCATGGTTTCTCTTATATGAGAAACTGAAAATATAACTAAAGAGCAAAATAAAGATAGATAACAGGAAGTAGGGAGGTGGATCTCTTTCAAATGAGAATGGGATCAAGAGATGGAGAGAAAGGGAGGGAGGGAAGAAAAAGGGGATGAAAAAGAGTTGTATTATGTACATGTACCAACTTCCCACAGGAGTGTAATCATTATGTATTGAACATATGTACTAATAAAAACCTGAAAACCAGAACAAAAACAGGGACAATATAATGTCGTGGGTGCCAAAGGACATGCTCAGCTGCTCACAAGAGAATAATATTTTGAGAAGAGCAGTCAAGTATGTCCAATAGAGCCACTTAAGGACCAAAACGTCCACTGGAGTTGGCAACCCAGAGGTCACTGTTGATCCAGTTACCCGTGGTTTCAGGGCAGAAGTAAGCATATAGATGAGATGATAATCACATGGAAGTGGGCTGGAGAAGTGCAGACAGCACTTTTGAAAGCATTTTCTGTTCTCGAAGCAGGGAGTGCAGTACAGCGTGCGACACTGTCAGGATGAAGGTTCATTCTCCCCGGTGAATGGCCCTCAGCCTCTCAGACACCTTTCCCCAGCAGCGAAAGCCTTTTCTGCTGGGTCATCCATGCCTTTCTCCTAATTGTCTGGGTGAGACTGGAGCAGGAAGAAGCTACTGATTTTAACCTCTCTGGAGGACATCTGTGAATTGTGCTGTCCAACACCCCCGTTTATTCTTTTGGCCCACAATTCTTTTGATGCTGACCAGGTCAAATTGAGTTTCTATCGCCTGCAATCAAGAGACTAAATAATTCACCCTTTTTTCTCCAATGATTCCAAGCCAGCTTTCTGGGCTTTCTTATTTAGCCAACAATGAGTTAAAACCCGAAAAAGTCTTAGAAATGTTGTAGAGCAGGAAATTAAGGAGAGCACGTAAGAAGGCAATTGTTCTCACAACACTTGAAGGTTTCAAATTTTAGTTTGTTATACTAACTGCATTATGGGAAATTGCCAATGGAGGAATATTGACTTTTCAAAGCAGAGTGGTGCTTTAGAAAGAGAGTACATGGCTTTTATTGAAATTGCCAAATAGCTTTATTTTGTACATGCTCTCTGTAATGGCCTGTGCAGGGGAAAGGTGTGTAATAAATAAGAAAAGGAACAAAAGAGTTTCCTTACGAGTAGAATGCTAGGAATGAAGGTTCCAGCTCTTAAGTAACTGAAGAGGGGTAGAAATTGGAGATCAGGAATAGAAGAAAATAAATGAAATAAAATGTAGATTTTCCCATCACCAGCCACTTAAACTCTCCTCTGCAAATCAGATGTCTTTTCTCTACTGCAGCTAAGCTTCAGGCTGGCATCAGGCCACCAGGCTGTTGCAAACTACAGGGAAGACATTTCCTGAAGCCCAGCATGTAGCCCACATCCCTTTGTCCTCTCATCATCCCACATCCTATCACCAGACATGAAAATTGTTTCCTTTTCCCTTCAATGCTTTTTATACCCCCAACAATACGATTTATTCTTCAACTTTCTGAAAGTCCCTATTTTCCACCATTGCCAGGGAACAACAACCCTTAAGGAGCAGGGCAGACCCAGGAGAGCATGTGCCTATTTCTCTACATGGGTTGTGGGAAGTTGCCACTATTCTATGGGGGTAAAGCAGTGTCTACTTAGTTCATTCTGTATTTCCAGTGCTTGGCTCATCATAGACGATAGCATTTCTTAAATGAATAAATGGAAGAATGAATGAAGCTTTCCAAAATGGTACATTCACATGCTAAATAGTCTCTATACCCATATGCTTGTATGCTTCTGTTTGCCTCAAAAGAAGTGTTTTCTGCTTATTTTTGTATTTTTATTCCTTAAGGGGGTATGGAATAAAAATGTTGAAAGACTTTTTGCTGGATCACAAAGCGTGAAAAATAAAAGGATCACAGTGCAGAAAGTCTGGGAGGCAGATGCACCTTCGATGTTTTGACTATCCTCTCAGGGTCTCAGCCACAGTTCCTGTCTCCATCCCTAGTCTCCAGCTCTCTTTTCTCCCTCCTTTCTCCTCATTCCCCAACCTACTCCCCTGATCTCCATGGTTTAGCTGTCAATTCCACTGCCTAAAGGGCAGTTTCTGAGGATTGAGCTCACCAAGAATTATTTGAATTTGAGTAGAAGATTCTTGAGTACCAATGGAAAGGGATAACAGAGTGGATCTATCTTCCAGAGAGATCTTGGAGGATGTGATTTAGGAGGACCTAATCCTTCTACTTACCTCATTCTAAGTAGGCAGCTATATGTTTTGGCCTTTTGTGAGGCTGTACCTGCTCAGTGATCACTCTGATGAACCAGATAGGATTAGAACTCAGAGTTGTAAGATTGCCTTTCAGAAGAAACTACCATCCTCACATCCATTCACTCACCCATCTATTTCATTTATTCATTCAATGAAGACCAGTGGAGAGAGAGAGAGCTACACATCAGTTATCCAGATGCTTACAGGCTCAGAGGGAAGGAGAGACAGTAACCAAACAATCTAATGAGTGAATAAAACACCTCAGGTCAAAGGAGACAGGCTTAGAGTTGCATACCAGGAGAACCACAGAAGTGGGAGGAGAGGGTTGTCAAGAGACTTTCCTGAGGAAGGAGGAGTAAGAGTAAAGATGGAAAGAGGGAAGAGGAGACTCAATGAAGAAAGGCAATAACTCCCACAAAGCAACCTGGCGTTCAAAAGTTCAGGCAAACAATTAGCAAAAGGCAAAATCCAAACCACATGGAATTGCTTGAGCCATATTTAAGATTCTGTTGTTTTTCTTCTTCTTTTTTTTAAATCTATGTTTGTCAGCTTTCCATCACTGTGACAAATTCCCAAAGAAAATCAACTTAATAGAGGAAAAGGTTGATTTTGGCTCATAGTTTCAGAGTTTCCAGTTCATGGTCACTTGGCTCTATCGTGTTTTGTGCCTATGGCAAGGCAGAACATCATGGTGGAGAGCACCTGGTAGAGCAAAGGTGCTACCTCATGACTGCTGGGAAGGAGATAGGGAAGAGGGAGAGGAAAATGAAGGACACACCTCCAGTGACCTAATTTCTTTCCACCAGGCCCCATCTCCTAAAGGTTCTGCCTTATCTCAACAGTGCTGGGTAACAAGCCTTCCACACATGAATCTTGGGGGGGGGGGTGCAAACTATAACATTAGATCCAAACTATAGCATTATCTTAAGAGCAATAAGAAGCCATTGACTAGTTTCCAGTGGGAGGGGCAGTGGCATTCTAACACACTGAAACATGTTAAAGTATATTCATCTACAGCTGCGCTTTGTTTTCTTTTGCACTGCAAGGGGAGAGCAGCTATTCCTAGGGAGCATTAAGACTGCTTTCCTGGAAAGCAATGACAAAGACAGGATCAAGCTTCTGTCATTGACTTCCACTTCAAAGATAATAGAAATAGAAAGTCCAAACTCTGATTTGTAAGCAGAGCTTTTAGTGAATCAAAAGGTGAGTTCTAAAGAGAGGAGGGCAATGAAGATCATTCAAAGTGAGAAGGTAATAAACTGGAGTATATGGGGGGAAGAAGGTTTGGATTAGGAAGGTGAATGCTGAGCCCAGAGGCCTTATGGTTACGACAAGAGCCACATGGTGAGCAGAGAAGGGACTGCCTGGGAAAACCACCCACCATCTGCCTCAGCCAGTGTTGGAGCACCATGTGGGGACCCAGAAAATACTACAGACTGGCTACACCTCCAGGGAAGCACCCAGCCGACACCTGAAGACTGTGCCTAATGGAGAGCAAATAGCTCTGTTAAGGAGCTAAGAGGCTGTGTTAATCAACTTTTTGTTACTGTGACCTGAGACAACTCAAAGGAGGAAAGATTTATTTTAGCCCACGGTTTGAGAGGTATCCATCCATTCGTGGTCAGCTGGCTCCATTGCTTTAAGGCCTGTAACAAGTTAGATATATTAGAGCAGAAGGGTGTGGCAGAGGAAAGCTCCTTGCTTAGTGGCAACCAATAAGCAGAGCAAGAAAGCCATAAAGGAAGGGGTCATGGACCAGATATAGTCCTCAAGGTCACAAACTCATGATCCATTCCCTTCCATTGCTTCCTAGTAATGTCATCCAAGTATGATCTCATCAATGATTAACCAACTGATGAAGCTAGACCCCTCATGGTCCAATCACTTTCTAAAAACCCATTGGCAACTAAGCTTTCAATGAGCTTTTGGGCAGATATATTGAATCCTAATCATAACAGGGACTATCTTTCTGGCCATCTGAAGTTCATTAATTATTTGCCCATCTGGAGTGACATCATCATACATTCAGCACACCCAAACTGTCACTCCACTTAAATGCTTCATAACATATGAAAATTCCCTTCCCTAAGAGGTCATAGTAAAGATGAAACAGCCAAATGGGATACTGATGCTGCAGATGGGAAAGCCCCTAATTATCTGAACATGGGTTAGAACAATAGAACCACCTGGACCAAGATACTGGCAAGACTCATTCCTGATACAAATAACGGTGGCTTTTTCTGAAGTTCTCCCTGGTTGCTGGAAGGAGAGCTGAATGCCCAGTGGCTAGAGAGGAGATGTGAGAATAGACAGGAGGTGATTGCAGTGGCCTAAAGTGATGTGAGCTTAGGCTGAGACGGTGGCAGCACTGGAGATAGAAGGATTGTATTCTCAGATGTCACTATGATACAGTGAGAGGATTTGATAAAAGAGTAGACATGAAAGTACAAGGTAATTGTTTCCACTACAAATTAAGTTTCTACCATAATGCTGAATAATAACCTTACATTTCCAGTGACTTACAATAGTTATTTATTTTTTGTGTTAATAGATCTGCAGGTTGCTGGGGCATTTTAATTTTAGATTGCAGGTGAGGTTCAGGGTATTCTCATGTGTCTCTCATTCTAGGACCCACAGCTATGTGCAGGCAAGTGTTCCCCTGGCAGATGCAAGAAGGGCAAGAGGCCAAGCTCATAGAACATCCAGTGTCTCCTTCTGGACAAGGCCAAAAATGTATTTTCTCATATCCCATTGGCCAAAGGATGCCAAAGGGGAAAGCCCTAGAGAAGCCACAGCAAAGATGAGTTGTGAACAAAGAATGAGTTAGTCCTGAGGGTTCTGGTTTGCCTGGCTGGATAGATTGTCGTGCTCCTCACTAAGAAAAGGAGCACTGGAAGTGAAACAGGGGTGGGAGAGACAGTGAGCTCAGACGAACATTTTGGTTCGGGATGCCTTTGCATGCCACAGTGGCAGGAGCTACAAAAAAGTTTGGCTAGGAGTGGTAAAAAAGGCTGTTTCTCTCCTAATATCCATCTATTTCCTCTTCTCATTTACTGGTAATCATGTCTCCCTTCAGCCAAAGATATCACAGGTGTCATGTGCAATTTCCACAAAGTATCCTTAAAGGAAAGACTGTATCCATTCTCCTGCCTTATTCCTTCCATGGCTGCAATGACTGGACCCTACAAAGTCATGGTGGACAATGAGGTAAAATTCCTGTGTTAACAATGGCAGAGCAACAAGACAAAAAGAGACTATCCAACAGTTATGTTAAGTCCTGCACTTTTAACATCTCTGATCAAAAATAATATACTTTTGTAACATTTAAGTTACTGATATTTGGGTTTTTTTCCCTGTCATCTGCAGTCAAATCCAGTTCTAGCTGTTACAAACAACATGGGAACAGAGGAGTATTGGAAGTCCTTGATTTTAGAACCAAGTTTCCAAGGAGAGTTGAGTACCAAGCTTTGAGGAACCAAAGAATAAGGACTGAGCAGATGAGACACATCTACAATGGGCCAGAAAACAGGCAGAGACACAGAAGGAAAACTAGAACAGGATGTCATGGACACAAAATGGAGTGTCTCAAGGACTGCGGCTCAGGTTGTGTGGCTCAGTGGTAGAGCATTTCTTAGCATGTGTGAGGCCCTGGGTTCTAACCCCATTACCACACACACACACACACACACGCACACACAACTTAGACCTATGATATGCACTCTACATCATGACTTACAGAGTCCCAAACTACCTGAGGACTGGAAAAACAATGAGAAAGTTGTTACTGGAAGTTAGGAAGGCTTGAGTGGTACAGGGTTATAAAATTTACCAAAGCTTTCAATTGTAGTAATATGGAAAATAAAAAATATGCCTCATGGATGGGGGTTTGGCTAATGAAATTTCAGGCAGAATGTTGGAAATGTTAACTAATTTATTTTTATCATGTATATTAAAAGATGGATAGAGAGAAATGAGCTAAAATCCCAAGAATCCTGTTTTCAAATACAATTTTGAAAACATATAAAGAAGTTGTAGTTTTCTGGGTTCAAAATTAAATGTTTCATATTCCCAGTTTCCCTACACAGAAAATTATCCTCAAAGTAAGATAGCCTGAAAGTAAGACTCTTAAGGATGTGGCTCTATTTTAAGACTTGAGAGGGATTTAAGGGCATGGCTTCCAGACCTCTCAGCTAGTCAAAGTCTTCTAAGAACCATAAAACTATTTTTACAGCATCCTAAATCTTATCCTAATCCAGGTAGGTCTCTGTCTCATAAATACTTGTGAATGTTACTTTGGTTAACTCCTGGGCACCCACAATATTTTTAGGAGATTTGACTTGATGGATGAACCATCAGTTTGAATTAAATATGGCAGTGATGGTTAAAAAATGGATTTTAAAAATCTCTCAACTTCCAGATTCATATGGTTAGTAGGCAACTTGAGGAAGTGATATGGCAGCAAATATGCAAAGCCAGGACCAACAGCGCAGAGTCAAGAATCATGGAGAATAACTCCCTGAAGGCAAGGATTTTCTCTTAGAACTGGAAACAAATACCTAGCTGGATTTAAGAACTGCTATGACAAGTGACTGCTATGCACCTGTTATTTCCTCCCTTCCCCTTGTCTAATACAGTGGCCCTATCAACCAGACTGTATGTTGGATGCAGGTGGGTGGGGGCTCACATTGAGAGCAAACTCTTTGAGGAATCCCACCTTGGGAACCTCATGTGCACCTTTCCCTGAGGTAGATGACAAGATCCTGGCCCTCCAATATGAATCTGATAACCTTTTGAAATGTTGAAAGGATGAGAATTATTGTGCCCAAAAGACATATTATGATAGATTACATTTTCCAGAGACAACCACGACAGCAATTCCATTCCACAAACTCTTCTACATTGTGAACTTGCCCCTCCCTCATTAAGAGGTGAAGATTATTTTTCTAAGCCTCCTTCCATTGAGAAAGGCTATGTGTCTGCTTTGACCAACAGGCTATGACAGCAAGGATGCTTTTCTTGTTTGAGGCATAGTCCTTAACTGGTCTAGCAGGGTAATCTCCAGACTCCTTTTCCAAACCCAGCCACCATGGTGTGAGAAGCCCCCTCCACATGGAGAGGCCACACCCAACAGCTAACATCAAGTGCCATAGGTGTGGAGGCAATGTCTTGAAAGTTCAGCCCTGGTTAGCCATTCAGATGACTGAAGCCCTGGCCAACACTCTACCAAAGCTGCATGAAAGAGCCAGGTGAGAACCAACCACAGAGCCCAGTCAACTCACAGACCAAAAGAGATGATCAGACGTTGCTGCTCTGTGACACCAAGTTTTGAAGGAGTTTGTTAGGTCCTCCGTGCATATTTATTGAATTTGTGACTGAATTCTGTACAGCTGAGAATTCTTCAAGGAAATAATACAATAAAGAACTCTGCCAAGTTACAGGGTAATCAGTGTGGATGTAGGTTTTGAGTACTAGATAAACTACCAGGAAATAGCTTAAATTGGGGGTTGGTAAATTTATTTATTTGTCTGCTTTTGCTCAAGAGTCAGATAGAAATAATTTAGGCTTTGCCTTTGTTGCAGATACCCAACTGCAATTACAGCACAGAGGCAGTGATACTCAATATATAAACAAATGAGCACAAATTTTTTTTCAGTAGAACTGTTTATAAAAATAGATAGCAGACCTATTGGATCCATGGACCATAGTTTTCTGACTCCTTCCATAGTTTAAACAATGAAGGGACTACTGTTGTGTTGACAAATGAGAGTGATTAACTCAATGGATCAGCAGTATCAGCACAAATCTAGATTCTTTGAAACTTTCTCTTTTGTCATCAATAATTTTGTGGGGTTTTTTTGTTCTCAGGCCAGTTCCCTCATGGTCATACACCCTAACATTGCACCCTAACATGATCATGCACCAAGCATCGAGCCCATAATCATGTACCAAGCAAGGAGAAAGCATTGCTTTTTCTGTCTTTTTGAGTTTTCCAAGCGACCCTATAGCAGACTGCTTATGTCTCAGTGGGCAGAGGTGAACTTGAGGTCCACTCATAAACTAGCAGTTTCCATGACTGGCTTCATCTTAAAGTATTCAAGCTTTGTCTCCTCAGACACATCACCCTATACAGGATTCTGTAAGCAAGGGGTTCTGTGACCACGGAGCTACTGGGCAGGTGACCAACAGAGACTGCCACATTGCATTATCAGGGGACATCAGCAAGCAAATGCATGCATAGAGACAGAGGACTGGGATAGAATGGGATCAGAAGTGGTATCAGCCTCCAGAGGGGACAGAGGATGGAAGACATAAGAACAATGTGCCTCGACCACACTTTTAAAAAGGCAAAAGAAAAAGACAAACCTTATGGCGTGGGTGTAAACAGGAATTTGACCTCGCATCAGGCCAAATCTGGGTGAAGGTATAGGATTTGGCCGACAGATAACCTCCCTTACTTTGCTAAGGAATAGTAGTCAAGAGGGGAGGAAAGAACCCAATGGGATGCACTGTTGACTCAAAGCACTGTGTTCATCCTGCATGTGCCCAACCACTTAGTGATCTGATGGTCCAGGCTAGTGACTGAGGAGATCCACAGCTTGGCCCATGGGTGGCCATCAGTCTCAGTGATGAGAGCTGGAGCCACACTCACTGAATGTCAGAGGAGAATAAATGGGTTTTTTTGGCAGTATGTAGAAAGTGGTTTTATTACAGGGATGGAAGTGTTGGTTCAGCATTGGAAGATCCATCCCCTAAAGCCATCATTTTAACAGAGGAAAGGAAAAAGCCATATGATCCTGTCACTAGTTGGAGAAAAAGTTTTGGACTAAATTCTACAGCTGTTCATGGTAAAAGCTATCAGGAGACTAGAAGTAGAACAGAACCTCCTCAACAGATCAAAGACATGTACTCCATACTTCCAGCAAAAACGCCTTACAGAGAATGAACTTTAATAGAATCTGCAGGAAAAAGTTTCACTGTTTCTTGATGAACAAGAACATGGGGACTTTCTGTGTAATGCTGCCAGGCAGTAGCCTCTGCAGCTTTTAGTGGCAGGAAGACTGTGGGTTGCAGTGACAGCTGCCCTTCTCCCCTGAGGTTTTCTGGTCTCTGTTAACTTCAGGCACCCAGATGCAGCCAACCCTACATGCACAGGAAGCTTCAGCCCTTTGGTGATGCCCTCTGAGGTCACCTTCTCAATGGAGACTCTCCTGAGCCCTCCCACAGGGGACCTTGCCCTGTTCTTCCTTTGGTGTGCCCATCCTCACTGTTGAGCCCCACACAGCATGGTTTAGGCACCTATCCATCTATCTGGCCCACTAAGCTGAGACTTACTTATTTTATGTAGCTAGTAACTGCTGCCATCCTGACCCACAGAAGGCTCTCCTCTGTGCTTGACAGATGAAGGGTGGGGGACAAAGTCAGCCCTCCTGGCTCCCATGGGCAGTGCCCCCATAGAAACTGCTTCTGCTGTGCTATGCTTTGCTGAGAGTGGCCTGAAGTGTGCAGACATGTGCTCTGAGCACACTGTAGGCTGGCAGTCCGGCCTGCCTGCTTTCCTGTGTGTGTGACGAGGTAAGAACAGGGCAGGCCACGGGGGACAATAAACTTTTGGTATGTGGTAACACTGTGTTACCTCTAAACTCCCCTTACCTTCCTTTCAGTGGACACTCTACCCTGCAGGATGGCTGTCACATGTCATTAGTCTGTGGTCCCCAGAACTGCTTCTCTGTTACAGACTGTGTTTAATTGTTCTGTTTCCCTGCTCCAGAAGAAGATAATGCTCTTGGATTCATGTCTGAATCCATGGCCTGGAAAGTATATAAATATTTGGTGAACAGATAAATCCCAGTGATACTTTTGTTTTACACACACACACACACACACATACACACACACACACCATACACCATTCAATGGTCTCAGAATCAGTTTGGTGAATAATGATGATGTCTTTACTTTCCTTTTTTCTTTTTGCAGTACTGGGGATTAAACTCAGAGCATTTTTACTGAGCTGCATTTCTAGGCCACCCCCCTCCTTGCTAAATTGAAAGTGGGTTCAAACTTGTGACCCTCCTATCTTAGCCTGTTTTAGCCTGTCTCCCTAATGCTGAGAATGCAGGCATGAGCCACCTCAACTGGATAACTGGTGTCTTTATTCTTTAACCCAGTCTTCTCCTGGGCCCTTCTGAGCAGAGCCCTGAAACTGCCCAGTGGTCCCAGAAGAGCCTTGAGCCTTGAGGATTGCTTGTCCATCTACCTCAGGGTCATATTCTGCTCAGCCCCCCACCAATGTTCACGTGGCTGGGACTGCACAGAACTGAGTCATCCAACCACAGCTTCCAGCAAGTTACTGAACCAGAGCAGGCTCACTTCCCACTTCCCAGGGCTCACTTCCTCCACAGACAGTAAAACAGGCAGAACTGTGACCCACAAACCTACAATCTACAGAAATTTTGGATTGGCCAAGTCAAAGTGGAAAAGAGGCAGCTATGGTAGCTTTTCTGGAGGGAAAAAAAATGTCTACATCCACATAATAACCACTTGCTGAGCTGGTACCTGGGCCAGGCCTGAAGCCAGCTTGTAGTTCCCCATTACATCCATAGTACTACTCCTAGGACATGAGTGTTTCATTCAAGTTATGTCCTCATGAAGAACAGAGGAAAAATTTCAGGTTTGGGAAGGCTAGGTGATTCGCCACAGATCACACAGACTGTAAGCAGGGGAGCGTGGATCACATCCAGCCTGACATGCCTCAGAGTGCCTTTTCTCAATCCCTGGAAGATATGCTCACAAATAATCAGTCAGTCCAGTCTCTAAATCCTTCTCTGTGGACACAGCCTGGCTGTGGTGCTGCTCTCCCAGCAGGGGGTAGAAATGCACCACACTCAGAGCAGGGTGGGGAGCTGCCTTCAATGGACAGATTCTCAGGTAGCCCCAGCCTCCTGGCTCCAAGGCCCTCGCAGTAACTGTTCTGGCTTCACTTTCCTCAGAGTGGAGGAGCTGGGCTACCTAGAAGCCTCACTCCTGGCCTTATTACGCCATATCACCTCCTCTTTCCCTTGTTTGTGGACAAGGGTGATCACAGAAAAAAGCCTTCCAGAAATGGGTCCAAGTCAGAATTCCCGGCCTCTTAATGTAGCTGGACATTAATGTAGCCACTCTCTCGTGTACCTGGGAAGGCGGCACGCATGCTGTCCTAGGGAAGTTCACCAAGGCCAGCATGCCACAGTGGTGTCAGGGTCCTGATCTCTGCCACCTCCCTGCCATGACAAGGAGAGTATCCAAGACCATAGTCAGGTCCCTGACAGGTCACTGTTGACATCTCTGTCCCACTGCAGACCGTTGTGGGTCACTGTGGGGCGACAAGTTTGAATAGAAATACATCCA
This sequence comes from Heterocephalus glaber, assembly GCF_053883595.1. Lineage (NCBI taxonomy): Eukaryota > Metazoa > Chordata > Mammalia > Rodentia > Bathyergidae > Heterocephalus > Heterocephalus glaber. The sequence continues at coordinate 1,387,350 of NW_028258433.1, read as the reverse complement.
ATGACTCTCCTCTTAGAATCCACCGTTTCTCAGGCCCGAGTTCTGCCGATGTCCTTGGCATCTGCAGGGTGTGTGTCGTGGAAGCCCCATCACGTGTGTGGCCCAGTGACCCCGGCCCCATCTGTCTCCAGTATGGCCAGGCACATCTGGACCAGCCAAGCACCCTCACTGTCATGCTCTCTCCACCTCTCTCCAGGTGTCTGTGAAATGGCCAGCAGCTCACAGGTCCACCTGATGTCTAAGTGGTGATGGACAATGTTCCAACCTCTATTTCCTCTCTGAAAATTGGAGATGACAGGGGATCAAGTGACACAGTAAATGGGTGGCACTTTGCCCACTGCCTGACCCATCACAAATTCTAAGTGTCAGCCACCAGCACTCTCCCCACCCTCAAAGCTTCCTCAGGATGGGGCTGCTTGTCATGGTCATGTGTGTCAGGGGGCTCCCGTGGCTCTGACATCCCCAACCAGGGCACCAGAAGAACAGCGGTGCCCGTTTCCCAACATCAGCCTAGTAGTCGGTCTGCAACATATGTATTCACTTTCCTTTATCCCCAGCACCTCAGATTTGGGTATCTTTGGTCAACACACGTTTTCCTCCCTCCACTCACCAAAGCTACCTTTGGAAATCCATAGTTCTCTGGGTCTCTGTGTACTGGGCTCCACTTGTCTTGCGATTTGAATGGTCACACAAATGAGAATATGAAATGAGCCTTTATCTGTCATAGACCCATGACTTTCAGGGGATGGTCACTCTTGGAAAATTTCAGCAAAGCTGTTCTGCACAGCAGGGGATCCACCCTCCTCCTTTCCCTGGTATTTACATCTGTCTCTAGCTCCCTGTGCCAGTGACACACAGCACTTTGCTTAGCTGTCCAAAATATATAGACATACACAGCTTCCCCCCAGGTCCTGCCTTCAACAGTATGGTAACTATCAGTGTTGTTATGTTTATTATATTTGTTATTTGGGCGGCTGACTACTATACAGCAAGCCCTTCAAGGGCAGTATTATATCATCTTTGTGTCTCTAGAACTTGGTACTCTGGAAATATTTGTTGATTGAATTTCTATGACGAAGCAAAGTGAAATAATAGAAGAACACAGGGTATTTGTTCAGATGATCCCAGTGTCACCTCATTATCTTGACTGCATCGATATAAAAATCTTTGTTCGTCTTGCTCCACCAGCTTGTGACCAAGACAGGCTTGCTACCAAGACAGGGTGAGGAGGACCCCCCCACACACCGGTCAAGCCTACCAGCCACCAGCTTGGCCGAGCGGGGCCGAGCAGTTGCAGCCTGACTGGAACCTCCTTCCTCCGGCTTGCTCCACCAGCTTGCAACCGAGATAAGCTTGCGACCAAGACAGGGTGAGGAGGAGCCCCCTGGGCACACCTTCCAGCAGCCAGCTTGGCTGCGCGGGTGCCTCCAACAACAGGCCCCGCCCTCCGCCCCGCCCCAACCCGCCCCCTGCCCCCCGCCCCCCGCCTCCTGCTCCCCGCCTCTGGCCTGGCTGTGCAGCTACTTGGTTCCACACTGCAGAGGCACAGGGGGCCATAAAAGCCACTGTCCTGAGCTGCAGAAGTGAACAACAGAGAGAGGGCCTCTCTCAGGCTCCCTGATGGAAACAAGCCCACTGGAAAAGTGAAGAGAATCTCTGCAATAAAGGCACACCAGACCACAGTGCTTGGTAAGTTGGAGGGATCATCAGCTCCCATTGGAACCTGGACTTTCTTCAAGGGAAAGGCAGCTGGAACCTGTAGTACAACCTTGCAGAGTGCAACCCTGCAGGAGGACAGAGAGCTCAACTTGAGACTTGCAGCCAGAAATCTGCCTGAATCTAACGGGTCTGGGACTAGCTTACTGGGACTCATTGACTTATATCTGCACACTGCTGCCCATGTTGTCTACTGTGACAGCAGAGACATACCCTGAAGGAGGCCCTTCATTTTTAAAGGTGATGGATTAATAACTACCACAAACTATCATTCTCTAATGATGTATTTGATGCTATGGTGTTGCTGATGGTATCACTTGGGCTAAGGTGTTGTGATTGATCCAATCAGTTGTCCTTCTTGGTATAATGAAAATGAGATAGCCTCAGAGCCATTAGAGATTCAAAACCTAAAGACCAGCTATATCTGGAAGACACCTCTGAGAAGCAATCATTCCATAAGGGTTCTAAATAAATCAACAAAGATACTTACAATAAACAACTTCAAAATTTCAACCCAGGAACTAAACCAAGGACAGTACCAAAAACAAAAATGAGAAGACATTTAAGAAAGGCATAGACTCAGAATTCCACCCCCCCAAAAGACAAATTCTGGAGGAAATGAGGTGGAAAAGTCTGATAATCAACCACCTGGACACCCTGAACTGATAGCACATGAAGTAACAAAACAGATGAATGAGGCTCTAGAAAAATTCAAAGCAGAAATAATCTCCCAGATATCTACAGAGATGGCGAGTAGAGTGAAAGACATGATTAGAGGCTCTAGAACAGAAACTGATAAAAAAAAGTACATGAGCTCAGAATCATGCTGGAAGCCATGAATGCCTAGCATAAGAAAGAAATGGAATCCATGAAACAGATTCAAACTGATATTCAGGAGATTAAAAACTCCATTGAAAGCATGCAGAGCAGATTAAGGGAATCTGAAGATAGAATATCAGATATAGAAGATAGGATTGTGGTTAAGGACCATGAAAACAGAGATTTCTTAAAAATAGTAAGGGACTATGAGAGATCAATTCAGCAGCTGCTAGATGATGCAAAGAAGAATAACATAAGACTGATAGGAGTCCACGAAAAAATAGGAGAAAGTACAATTGACATAAAAAAACTGTTCACAGAAGTAATAGTAGAAAACTTCCCAGACAGAGGTAGAGAACTGGACATACAGATAAGTGAGGCATCTAGAACTCCACCTAGCCATGATCAAAAAAAATCTATACCTAGACATATAATAGTCAAGATCCCAGAAACCCAACAGAAGAACAAAATCCTACAGGCAATTAGAGAAAAGAAACAAATCACCTATAAAGGAAAGCCGATCAGAATCATGGCAGACTTCTCAACACAAACCCTCAACTCAAGGGGATCCGGGAGTCAAGTATTTCGAGCCCTAAAAGAAAATAACTTCCAACCTAGACTGTTGTATCCTGCAAAATTATCTTTCATAATCGATGGGGAAAGTAGATACTTCCATGACAAAGAACACCTGAGAAATTTCATGAACACCAAACCAGCACTCCAAACAATTCTAAGCAATATCCTAGAAAAAGGCAACGAAGGTCACAACTCCATGAGGCTCAACAGAGGGAAGCCACCAGACAAGGTAAGAAACTAAATGGAAAGGGGGAAAAAGAAATAAGAGCCAACAACAGTAAAACATCATGACAAGGATGAGTTAATATCTATCAATTATAACTATCAATGTTAATGGCCTCAATTCACCAATCAAAAGAAGTAGACTGACAGAATGGATTAATAAGCAAAATCCAGGAATATGCTGTATACAAGAAACACACCTAACTCAAAAAGAAATTCATAGACTGAAAGTAAAAGGATGGAAAATGGCTCTCCATGCCACAGGAACCCAGAAAAAAGCAGGGGTAGCAATCTTATTTGCTGACAAAGTAGATTTCAAACCAAAACTAATTAAGAGAGACAAAGATGTTCATTACATCCTTGTGAAGGGAAGAATCCAAGAGGAAAAGATGACAATCCTAAATATATGTGCACCAAATACAAATGCCCCCAACTATACAACACAAATATTAATGGATATGAAAAACCAAATAAACACTAATACAATTGTAGTGAGGGACCTCAATACCCCACTATCATAAATAGACAGATCATCTAGGCAAAAAATTAACAACGAAATTCAAGAACTGAATCAAGCTATTGAACAAATGGACTTAATAGATGTTTACAGAGTGTTCCACCCCACAAGATCAGAATGCACATTCTTTTCAGCTGCACAAGGGTCATTCTCCAAAATAGACCACATGCTAGCTCATAGGACATGTCTAAGTCAATGTAAGAGAATTGAAATTACCCCCTGTATACTATCAGACCATAGTGCAATAAAATTGGAGATCAATAACATGAGAAACTGCAAAACTCCCACAAACACCTGGAAATTGAATAACACCCTCCTGAACAACCAATGGGTCACAGAGGAAATTAAAGAAGAAATTAGACAGTTTCTACAAGTAAATGATAATGCCAGTACAACATATAGGAATCTATGGGACACAATGAAAGTAGTTCTTTGCGGGAAATTCAAAGCAGTGAATGTCCATATTAGGAAAACAGAGAGAACTCAAATAAATAACCTAATGCAGAACCTCAAATTCCTGGAAAAAGAAAAGCATAAAAACCCAAAGCTCATACAAGAGAGGAAATTATAAAGATCAGAGCAGAAATCAATGCAATGGAGACAAAGAGAATGATACAAAAAATCAATGAATCAAAGAGTTGGTTTTTTGAAAGAATAAATAAAATCAACAAACCTTTAGCCAACCTTATCAAAAAAAGGAAAGAAAAGGCTCAAATCCATGCAATTAAGAACAAAAAAGGTGAAGTCACAACAGACCTGGCAGAAATCCAGAGGATCATCAATACCTACTTCAAGAACCTGTACTCTAATAAAATGGAAAACACAGAAGAAATGGACAGATTCGTAGATACATATGAATTGCCAAAGTTAAATGAAGAAGAAATAGAAATTCTAAACACCCCAATTACAATATATGAAATTGAAAATGTAATAAAAAATTTACCAACAAAGAAAAGCCCAGGTCCTAATGGCTTCACTGCTGAATTCTATAAGACATTTAAAGAACTATTGCCATTACTCTTTAAATTCATCAAGGAAATTGAAAGGGAAGCAAAGCTTCCAAATTCATTCCTGGGAGGAAGTGTTACTTTGATTCCAAAACCAGGGAAAGACCCAACCCAAAAAGAGAACTACAGGCCAATTTCCCTAATGAACATAGATGCAAAAATCCTCAACAAGATACTGGCAAACAGAATACAGAGGGACATCAAGAAGATCATACACCCTGACCAAGTCAGATTTATCCCAAGGATGTAAGGATCATTCAATATTTGTAAATCAGTAAATGTAATACACTATATTAACAGAGTCAAGGATAAAAACCATATGATCATCTCAATAGATACAGAAAAGCCATTCGACAAAATCCAACACCCATTCATGATAAAAACACTACAGAAAAATTGGAATAGAAGGTGTTTATCTCAACCTGATTAAGGCTATCTATGAAAAACCAACAGCCAACATCATACTAAATGGTCAAAAACTGAAAACTTTCATGCTAAAATCAGGAACAAGACAAGGATGCCCACTGTCACCACCCCTGTTCAATATAGTTCTGGAAAAATTAGCCACAGCAATTAAAAAAGAGAAAGAAATAAAGGAATAAATATAGAAAAGGAAGAAGTTAAACTGTCATTTTTTGCTGATGATATGATACTTTACATAGAAGACCCAAAAAACTCTACCAAAAGACTTCTAGACTTAATTGACAGATTCAGTAGAGTGGCTGGACACAAGAGCAACACTCAGAAAACGATAGCCTTCTTATACACAAATAACAGACTCACTGAGAGAGAAATTAGGGAAACAATTCCTTTTACAGTAGCATCCAAAAAAAACAATATCTAGGAATCAATCTAACAAAGGAAGCAAAAGACCTCTACACTGAAAACTACAGCATACTGAAAAAGGAGATCAAGGAGGATATAAGAAAATGGAAATACATCCCTTGTTCCAGAGTAGGAAGAACCAATATAGAACCAATAGAAAAAGGCCATAATTCCAAAATTACTATATAGATTTAATGCAATGCTGATTGACATTCCAACAATATACTTCACAGAACTAGAGAAAACAATCCAAAAATTCATTTGGAATCAGAAGATACCTATAAAAGCAAAAGCAATTCTAGGCAACAGAGACTTGGCTGGGGGTATCACAATTCCCAACTTGAAACTATACTACAAAGCTACTGTGATAAAATCAGCATGGTAATGGCAAAGAAACAGACCTGAGGATCAGTGGAATAGATTAGATGATCCAGAAACAACTCCAGACATACTCAGCCACCTCATCTTTGACAAAGGAGCCAACCACCCTCACTGGAGGAAAGATAGCTTCTTTAATAAATGGTGTTGGAAAAACTGGATTCCAACCTGCCAGAGATTAAAACTAGACCCATATCTATCACCATGCACTAAACTAAGATCTAAGTGGATTAAAGATCTAAATATTAAGACAGAAACACTAAACTTGCTGGAAGATAAGTTGGGTAAAATTCTTGAAGATATTGGCATAGGAAAAGACTTTATGAACAAAACCTCAGTAGCATGGGAACTAGCAGAAAGAATCAATAACTGGTATTTCATCTTATTAAAATCTTCTGTACTGCAAGATAAACCACCAACAGAGCTAACAGACAACCTACAATGTGGGAAAAAATTTAGCAGCTGTAACTCAGACAACGGGCTACTATCTAGAATATATAAAGAACTGAAAAAAATCAGACCCCCCAAATTTAAAGACCCAATTCAAAAACTGGCATCTGAAGTGAACAGACATTTCTCAGACACAGAAGTAAAAGCAGCAAATAAACATATAAAAAAATGTTCAACATCTCTGGTCATTTTAGAGATGTAGATGAAAACAACACTGAGATTCCACCTCACCCCACAAAGAATGGCTGCTATCAAGAAATCAACAAATAACAAATGCTGTCGGGGGTGTGGAGAGAAAGGAACCCTTCTCCATTGTTGGTGGGAGTGCAGACTGGTGCGACCACTATGGAAAACAGTGTGGAAATACCTCAAAGAACTAGAGCTGGAGGTCCCATTTGACCCAGCTATTCCCCTGATGGGTATCTTCCCAAAAGAATTAAAAGAATCATACCACAGAGATATATGTGCACCCATCTTTATAGTGGCACAGTTTGTAATAGCTAAAGCTTGGAAACAGCCCAAATGCCCATCAACTGGAAACTGGATAAAGAAGATGTGGTTTTTCAATAAAATGGAGGACTATTCAGTCATAAAGAACAAGAAACTAGAGTCATTTTTTATCTAAACAGTTGCATATCGAGGCCATACTCTTAAGTGAAATAAATAGGACACACATGTGTAAATACCAAATAGTTTCTCTAGTGTGAGAAACTGAGAGTGTAAATAAGGATTAAAAGGATTAATAACTAATAATTGATACTTTGAAATAGAAAAAGGTCCAAAGGGGTAGGGGTGGTGGGAGGAGATGGGGAAAGGAAAGAGTGGAAGGAAAATTTTATGAGAAAAGAAAAAAAAAGGAAATGAATTCTATGTAAATAGGGAAGGGTGGAGGGGGTGAAGGGTGCACAGGTAATGGGGAAAAAAAATAAGAACTAAGATACATCATGTTCAGGTACAAACACCCAATGATAAATGTAAACGTATTGTATACCTAAAATGTACCAATAAAAGAATTTAAGCAAAAATAAATAAATAAAAATCTTTGTTGTGAAATTGTACTATAGTTGTGCAATAAAACACTATTAGGGAAAACTGAATAATCCTCCTATATTATTTCCTGTAATTACATGAGCAAACCTTCAAATTAAAACTTTAATTTAAAAAGGTGCATTATAGTTATTTGTTGGATGAGAAGTTTATAAAACAGTAACTTATGTTTATTGAGTCCTCTGATCATGCCAGTTAATTTGTCTGCTTTTTAGCTCATCTATACCATTGTCCTATTTTACAAATGAGGTAGAGCTGGGATGGACCTCTGAGTACCAGTTTCATCCCGTAGGGAAACCAGCACAAGCAAGATTTGAACCAGACAATGTGAACCCTCTAGCCACCTTAAGTATAGTTTATCAAGTGAAAAGATCACCAGCAGCATTAAGACTAGCTAAAAAGCCTATGTTCAGGACCTCTTCTGGGAACAAAGAAACTATTCTAGAATCAGATAACAGCGATGATTACAGAAGTGTGTGGCTATCCAGTCTGTCCTGACATTTGTAAGTTCCACATTCTTGGATTCAATCAACAATGGATTGAAAATATTTTATGACAAGAATTCAATCTAGTCATAATTAGAAAATAAAATAAATCTTTATGTTAAATCAATACTTCTATAATAAAACTGAATTGGCCCTAGGAGGAATAAAACCTCATTCTTTGTTGCCAACAGAGAATTTTATTTCTACAAAATTTTTTTAAACTTGCATTGATACCAAACATATACAGACGTTTTTGTTGTCATTATTCACTAAACAATACAACTGTTTACCTAGCATTTAGTAGTAAGTATTATATAAGTCATCTAGAAATACTTCAAAATCTACAAAAAATTGCATAGGTCAAATGCAAATAACCATGTATGCAGAGCAACTGGAAAATTTGGTGAATTTAGATTTTTTAAAAATTTATTACGGTAAAAGACACAATGGCATTGACCACCCTTAAAATACTCCACCTCACTTTTAGCACACTTATCCCATCACTCTTGCTATTATCTGAAGCAGTTCTGGAAGTCCTCTTTCATGAGTGTCTAATGGCACTGTGGCTGCCTTCATCATCTGAATTGATTCAAAACATTTATCTTTCATGGTCACTTTGACTTTGGGGATGAGCCAGAGATTACATGATGCCAGATCTGGTGCATAAGGTGGATGAGGACACACTGTAACATTTTTATGAGCCTCCCTTTCCATTGGGTGGTATTTGGCAGCAACATTCACTGTATTTTTGATCACACCTCATAAAAATAATCATGAAACAAGATTTCCAGAACTGCTTCAAAAAGTAAAAAGGATGATAGGATAAGAGAGTGTTTAAAGTGAGAGGGAATATTTTTGAGGGGCAGTGTGTTAATGACAATGTGTCTTTTACTATAATAAATTTTTTAAAATGTAAGCATTCACTTTATATTTTGATCACTCACTATATATCTTTTTTTATAAAGGACTTGAGTATCCTTGGAATTGGTATCATGGGAGTCATGTAACCAGTCCCCTTCAGGTAATGAGGGATGACTTTATTAATAAAACACTGTTAAAGGGTGAATTTCATAGTATGTGAGTTGTACCCTAGTAAATCTCCCCTTTTTCCCAAGTTATTGTCATGGTCTGGAAGTAAGAAATGATCTTTGAGGTTCTGCCACCTGCCTCGAAAGCCCAAGGTCCCAAGTTCGATCCCCGGTACCAAGAAAAAAAAAAAAAAAGAAAAGAAAAGAAAAGAAACTGATCTTTAAAAAATATTCAACAAAAGGGCTGGGAATGTAGCTCAGTGGTACTGTGCCTGCCTGGCAATCACAAGGTCCTGAGTTTGATCCCTGGTACCAAAAAAAAAAATTTCCAAAATGCTTAAATAATGCTTGCAAGATGAATAAGTCAACCCTTACACATCTGGCAGGAATTAAATTCTCTTAAACAGGGACTGATGGCTGCATCTTATACATATGGTGAGAATTAAATTCTCTTAAACAGGGGCTACGGGCCCTAGAAGCTGAGGAAGTAGCCTGTCACTGTACATATTTAGGAGAGAGTGGGCACCAGAAGGAAGTTGTGTGCCATGAAAAGCAGGAGAACAAGCCTAGATGGTAAAGATGTAGTACAAAGCTGACCACTGGAAAATTCCAAGTGGTACCTACATTTCACCCCAACTTAAGCCATACCTTCCAATGGGAAGATAAGCACAACAGCCTTCTGGAGTCTATCCACATGTCCAGTTCAGAGCATTACTCCTCCCTTCCCCTCCACCTGCCTCAATTCTGTCCACAACCCAAGACAAGTTCATGGCCTCCCTACTCCATAAGCCTCAGCCCCAGCGATGGCATCTATCCTTGAACAGTTTCTATATCTGACACCCATGCTTTTGTTCACAGGCTTCTTTCCTCCATGTCATCTCTCACCGATGACTTAAAATATTTCAAGAGTATTCACAACCAAGGAAAACTAACCAAGACTGCATTAGGACGAGAGGGCATTCTGTCAAGCCACAGGGAAGTGTTTGAAATTCATAGCCCAGAGGTTCTTTTTATTCTTTGGTGGAGCAGCTGGAGAGGTCAACAGAATGCCCTCAGTGTGGGCAGATGGTTAAGACACAATGACTACAGCTCCAAAGCTAGTACAGAAGCCTTCCCCCTGCCAGCTTGCAACTAGCACTTCAACCAATTAGTCACACTTAACGCTCTTGTTATTTAGGGAGATGGTAAAACTCAAAGATGCTTTATTCTGGATGAAACTTTGAACTAGAAGTCTGGATGACTGGCATCCTATTGCAGCTCAGTTGATGGCATCATCCTCTACCAGTTTCAAATACCCTAGGCAGAAAGGCACAGACATTCCACAGTGTGCAAGGCTGGGTCCCCAAGTACTTATTTTATTTTGGGGCTCACCATTCTGTGGTGTCAGGAAATACAGGCCTTAAATTTCTGTAACTAGGCCTATTGGTGGCAGCAGATTAATAAGGGGTTGGAGTTGCCATTTACAAAGCACATCTTCAAGATACTGTACATCACTAGACCCCTTCTGTTCTCCAATGGTAACTCTGAAGTTGCAAAGATCTAAGAATATGGGTAGGGGAGGTGGTGGGTAGGCTCTATTGGGCACAAGAAATCCCTTTGGAAGATTCCCTGCAAATTCCCCTTGGGCTGCCTGAGCTATCATCATTACTTGAGCCAAGCCCAGGCAGGGGCAGAAGCATCTTTCTATTTTTGCCATCTCCACTGTGGTTAAAACCTGAAAATGCAGGGACCTGCTATCAAGTGGTTTTGCTACAGAGCTGAGGGCCCTCAGTAGCAGAGCTGGTGTGCCTGACAATTACATATCCCAATGGGCTGTGGCAATCAGAGAGAGCCAAATGCTTTGCCCTAAGACCACGTAAAGAAACAACCACATCTGTTCTTCCAGTCCAAGCGTTACCACTGACCAGCTGAGGTTTTAAAGCCGTCTTGTTACCCCAAACCCAGAGTGCAGACTGGGGGTGAGAGGTGTGAGCAGTATGCTTACAATTTCCAGAGACTCCCTTTGAGCAGTGGGGTGCCCTGGCTAACAGGACTTGCCTTGGACTTACCAGGGAGTCTGTATTTGCCTGCAGTTCCTGTCCTTCCCCAAAGGAGCACAGCGGTGCATGGCCAGCTCTGGATTTGGATATCACTTTTTACTTGGAATTCATTTAATAGAAATCTGTGCTTGTATTTTTAATAGAAACAAAAGACATAGACTAAGGCACACATACCTATTAAGACAAAAACCACTAAGAGTACTGATGTAGGAAACAGACCGGTTAAAATGCTGCTGCTATCACTGTGGTGAAATATGGGCAGGTTATATAACCTTGTTGAGGCTCTGGGAATCCTAACCTGCAGGGTTTTGTGAAGAGCAGAGCAGTACCTCTAGATTTTTTTTTTTTGGTACCAGTGATCAAACTTGGGTCCTTGAGCTTGCACAGCAGGCAGCAAAACCACTGAGCTAAATTCCCAGCCCTCTTGATCTTTAACATGCCTAGAGATCATCCAAATGTTTGGTTAAAATGCAGACTGTGATTCAGGAAGTCTAGGCCTGAGAGTCTCCATTTGTATCACACCTCCACGTAACACAATGACATGGTTAATCCACGAACCCTACTTTGAGTAGCAAGTGGCTAGAGCTCTGTCATATGCAGCATCTACACAAATGTTGTTCCCTCCCAAAGGAAGGAGTCCCACCTTCTGGCACAGAGTAAAAGTTTATTAAAATAATATTGAGCATATAATACATAATATATCATGTAGTTTGGGGAACATTACAAGGGAGCAAGTTTTAGGAGGTTTGATCTGAGTTAACCTATGGCAGTGGGACAATTGACATTTGATCCCTGTCTTCCTCAAGCCTCTGATCAATGCCCCTGGGTGACCTGGGTCAAGGGAAAACTGGGTTTTATCTTTTGCTTTCATGTTTGACCAGGAAATCTTCATACTACCGTATGTTATATGCACAGGGCTCCACCTGGCCCCAGCAATAATGAATCTTCCCTCGGTTCCTCTGCCTGGGACTCTTGCTGGATTCATAACTGGCAGCTAGGTGGAGTATTCTGCATGCAGCTTCCCAGGCAGCTTGATTAGCAGTTGTCTATTGAACCAAGAGTCCTAGGAGATAAAGGGAAGCCAAGCCAATGGGTGGTGGTGAGTATTTTGGAGTCTGTGATTCCCTGCATTGAATTCACCTGGGTGCTTGTTCAAATGCAGACTCCTGAGACCAGCTGAATTGAAATTCCTGGGAGCAAATTGGACTCTATTTTCATGCTGAATTTTGAGACTTATTTCTCTGTGGGAAGCCAAGGGAGGGCTTTGTGAGCACAAATGGCAAAGATGTATCTGCCTTTGGGTCAAAGTGATGGGCAGCTTTCTTGGGAACAAGAAATCTTAAGAGCATTTGTATTTCTTTTTTTCTCAGTGTCATGAACACTTGCACTGTAAGGACTCATTGAATCATAGCTAAAGAATTGGTTTCCTTCTGGTGGTGGGATGGAGCAGATTTTCCTCCTTGGAATGCCACAACTATTTCATGGGCACCCCCTGTCCTAGACCTTAAAGATGAAGCAAGATAATGGTCCTATCTTGAGCATGCTGCATCCCTTGGGAATATGGAGAAATCTGTACAAAGAACAGCCAATCAGCCACACTGTGGGAACATAGCGTGCATGAGGCTAGAGGAGTGGTTCTGGCCACACCATTCAAAGTGGCTTCCCCTTCCCAGAAGTGGTGATCAGCCAAGCAGTGGAGAACACTATTAGGTAAGACATGTCCAAATTGGCTAGTCAGCATCGTTTGTGTCAAAGACAGGGGCCTCTTACCAGCATCTAGATGTTTTTTCCTATTCTTATGAAATCAATGGTTTTTTCCTTTGTTTCTGATGAATGAATTTGGGGATTGTGTTAGGATCAGAAAAGTTTCTATGGATTTCTCCTAGAATTGCAAGGATCTGTAAATCCTGTGGCTGGCTGGGAGCTTACTTTGAATATCTTCAATGCAAAGAATGATGTGTTTGAGCATCTGGCCCAGAAATCGACTAAATCTGTCTATTGTATAATTGGTGCAGAAAGAGCTAGAAGACAAATTGAGAATAGTGGGTGTAAACAGAAGACAAGGTGGCAGAAGGGGAGCCAGATGGATGAGCCCAGACACAAAACAAACACAAACAAAAGCTGCTAGGAGGGCACATTTGCATGTGGTGTGCAGACCTGATGGACACAAGACCTTGGCTTGCAGGGACCTAGACCCAGCTCTCAGGGCAGAGCCTGTACCCGAACACCCAGCTCATGTCGGGTGATCTCTGACCACACTGTGACAGGTGGTCAAAAATGACCTTGTTAGTGACTTCAGAACACAGACAACTCTTCTACAAATTATTCAGTTCCTTAGGGAATTTAAGCTCAAAGCTGATGCAGGGGTCTGATCAGAGCTGAAGCTGAGGGGAAGATTATTTCTTGGTTACTATCCATAATTTTTCCTTCTGCATAGTCATAGTCCAGAGCAAGTTTGCAGTTCCAGCTGAGTGTAGTAAAGCATCTTTCATGTTGTGGAGTGTGGTGCATGTAGTGAACCAACAATGTTGTTTGTTGATGGAGAGATGTTCTTATTCGATCAAGCCTCCTCAGCGAGGAAGGAATCAGTAGGTAAAAGCATCTGTGGCTGAACTGCATCTTGTATTCATTTGTCAACTGTACAGGGACAGGGCATTGCCAATCAGGCTTAACCTTTGTCTCAACCTCTTAGATACTTATAATTTAAAAATAATAAATTTTGCATCTGCTTACAAACACTGACATTTTCCCCAAAAAGATCCTGAGAGAGACCATCATAGTAAGAGATCACATGAAGCCAGTTCTGTTTAGTAGCACAACAATAAATAATTATGTTGCCCTTTTCAGATCTGCAATGCATGACCCTCCAAATTAAGCCTCTCTGACTCTAATTCTGATGGCCTGTCATTCACAACATCCCTAACGCATTTGTCACAAAAGCTTTGTTTTCGACATCTGTTTTCCTTTGCAGTTTGCACCCCGTGTAGTCAAATTTCATGCTTCTATAATAAAAAATAAAACTTCCAGTTCTCATCTCTTTGGGGAAAATTAGTCTTATTTCTCCCATAAATCATAAGCATGCTTCAGCTGTAAACAGAGCATTAGCAACTGTGGAAGTAAATTAACATCAGTTCCCGGAGAGATCTGAGGTTACTGAGGATGATTTAGTGATTTGGGTTTAGGGAGAGGAGGTGGGCAGTTTGGGACAGGCCAAGAGAGGTGAATTACTTACCATGCCAATCTAAGGTGGCCTGTCCCCACCTTATGGCTCAGCTAGGGTGGCCCCAGTTTTATGCTGGTTGTCACAGTGTAATTTACTATTAAGAATATCTCTCTCTTTCTGAAAGTGTCCCAGTTTGGACAATAAATTATATTGTCACTCTGATTAAAGTGCAAATAAAGTAAGAAGCAAAACCAAGTTTGTTTTGTGAAAGAAGCCAGACAAAAAGACCATCTATTGTATGACTCCATTTATATGAACTGTCTAGGATGGACAAAACCATGCAGACAGTAGCTTAGTAGATGTCAGTGGCTGGGAGACCCTGGGGAAAATGGGGAGTGACTGCTAATAGGGATAGGATTTCTTTGGGGGTAAGGAAAATGGTCTAAAATTGATTGTGGTGATGTCACTATGCTAAAACCCATTGCATTGACCATTTTAAATGGGTAAATTGTATGGTGTATGAGTTATAGCTCAATAAAAATGCTTTATTAAAACAAAAGTTTAAAAATAGTTAAGCCACAGAAATACCAGAAAAGGAAAATGAAAAAGGGTATTCTCTGTCTTTCTGCCAGTTAGGACTCAGCAGAAGGATGGGTGGTACCTCCAGAAGAGGGTAACTCACTGGAGGGAGCGGTGACACTTGTTGGTCTGTGGAGGGCCCCTTGCACACAACTTCTGTATATCTATGACCTTTGCTGCAATAGGAAAAGGGATTTGCATGAGATCATTGCTAGGAATCAATGTGTATGGATTGGGCTTAACATTGTGGGAGTGTGTGGGGGGGTGGGTGGCTGGTACACCAAGAGCCCAGGAATGGTAGTTTTGCTGAAAAAAGGGGGCGAAAGACTCTGGTAGGGACTTGTTATTCACCAGTCTTGCCCAACACAAATGAGTTCCCCATTAGAGGAGGAAGGGAGGAGTCACAGGGCAATGAGTGGAGGTTGGTATGGGAAGATGGGAGTTTCAGTCTCCCCTAGGGGAATCAAGCCCAGCATTTCAAGGGCCAGAATGGGGCCAGATCTGTTCACTTAAGTCAGAAACACTGGAAAGCAAACAATGACCACAAAGGAACCACTTGACCCTTGGAACTCTAGCCCTGGTCCTCTGAAAAGAAACAGGATGCTTTGAATGAGCCTCATTCTCAATCCATCTGCCAACATTGGGAGCCTCCTTTAAAGGAATGGAGTTGAACTGAAAACTGTAAGAAGACCAAAAATTTACCCTGTACATTTTTACATCCTCAACTCTCAGCAAGAGGCATTTAGGTGGGTGGATGGATGCACAGACAACACAAAATGTTCAATACCCTGACTCCATGGTTTCCCACCCAAGCCCAGGTATTCACTCTAGGTCACCAACAGAGGGTGCTCTACACCTGAAAGAGCAAGACTGGGTCCCCAGGGCTAGAACCGATTGAAAACAGGGTGAGGAAGCTATTTGCTCATTGCAGTCAAGAAACAGAAATGGAGCATTTAAATATAGGAGCTGGGGCAGGCATGGAGCCCAATACCACCTGTGTGGGGCAGGGAGGAAACAGTCCTGTTCCCTGCTTGGGCATTTCCTCAGCATTAAGAAAAGAAAATCAACCACTAGAGTCAGTTGAGAAAAGAATCCATGTCAGCTCTGTTCACTGGGGTATTCCCTGTGCAATCCCTGGCACAGAGAAGGTGGGCAAGAAAATGATTGAATCTAGGAAACCCTGAATGCGGGCTGGTGATGTTACCTTAGGCTGTATCTCTGGTCTTTGCCTGGTGTGTTTTGGAAACCAGAGCTACACATAAATTCCTGTAGACCTCTCAGTGATGCCTGTTCTAGGCTATTCTTTTCCCTGGATTAATGTTGATATCGATGAAGTCCAAGTAGTGAGGCTAATTAGCCTTGAAAGAAGGAAGATTTCCAGGAGGATACACCCTCCCTACTCTCCAAATCAAGTCCACATAGAGTAGACAAGGCAAAGAAGATACAATGCCAAAATGAGATCAAAGCTCCCCTGTAGAAGGATAATATATTAGGTCACAACTTCTACAGATGAGAGCATCTATTTGATACTTTGAGAGTCTGAGATTGGCCTGTTGGGCTCAGAGAGGCAACCAGGAATGAACAATGTGGAGCTGGATACAACTACTATATAGCTACTCATTGTATTATTTTCTGCTTTTTCAGATCTCTGTCTCTATGTATTTTTTTGCTGTGAGTCCTTGGTTTTATTGTCTCTCTTTGTTGTGATGAAGGAAATCTCCCCCACCACCCCACCCCAAAAGACACCCAGGAAGCAGTAGGAATGCCAGAGAAGACAAGGAAAAGCTGCTCTTCTGAGAGGAAGCCTAGGAGCTTTTCCCCTGGAATCATCAGTGAAACACAAACCCACCCTCAGGCATCCTCCCTGTGAGCAGCAGTCTTGCCACCTGGAAGGTTGCTTAAGAACAAATATTGTAAGAGCAAATCCAAAAAGCTTGTGATGTTTGTGTTCCTCATAGCAGACAATTCTGCAAAAAAGTTTGGGTGCAGTGGGTGGTGAATTGATGAGGAAGAGGATAGGAAACTTCCTTTCTTTCCTGCGGTTTTGAAGTTTCCTTAGGCGCCTGAGCTGTTGAAAGAGCTTATGAACTCTTTACTCTTTATTTTGTGTTATATTCTCCTGGATGAATTGTATAGCATAGTAGAATTTTAGAGCTAAGGGGAGGGGGTGGAAGAATCAGACCTTCAGAGTCTCTCTTATACTTAGAGTTGAAGAAAGCCAAAATTTTGGGTGGTTAGTAATTGAGCTCAACACATACAGAGAGAGAGAGAGAGAGAAGGAAATGAGAGTAGTAAAGACAACTCGGCCCTATGTTAAACATCAACTGAAGGACCTCACTTTGTCAATTCATTTGTGGTTGCATAGCTTACATCCAGAGGACCAGCTCTCACAGGGCCATAGAACTCACTGGAGCCCTGGCAGCCACCTTGCCACGAGTGGAGTCTGAACCACGTGGCACTTTCCCCATTTCTGGAGAACCTGTAAATTCTTCTTAGAATGGACCTAGAAAAATCCACCTATGGAAAATAACAACTTGGGGAAGAAAAGAAGAAAGGAGGTGACTCCCCTAGGCCCAGGAAGCATCTAAAGGGAAAATTGGGGCCCACAGAGAAAGAGAAAAGACAGACCACAATGCAGAAAAAGGAGGGGCAAATTCTACTTTCTCCCTACCTCCTGGCTCACTGCATGGAAGAGAAGGATCAAATTTACAGAGACACAGTGAGGGTGGGTGACTGCAGAGGCCTCCAGGGAGAAACACACCAGTGGAGCAGAGCAGCGGATGCTGTGTGTTGCAACACACAAGTGGGTAACTCCAGTCCAAGTGACTGCTGGGTGCCCTGGACAGGGTGCTTGATCAGGCACCATTTTAGGGAGGGGCCAACTGAACCCAGGACTCAGAGCACTCATGAGTTAGCTTCATCTCATGGTGCCCAGTGTTGAAATCCCACAGTGACTGGGTGAGGGACAACCACAGGAGACATCCTAGGTCAGAGAGCTGTAGTCAGGCCAGCAAGAGACACCTATAGTACTATAGGGTGAACAACTCAGGCCACAATATCACAGCCAGGGGCCAGGATCATCCTGAACTTCTGTGGAGTCGAAAGCAGCAGAACTGACACTCTGCCCTAAATCTTCTGAAAGCTTGGTGGGAAAAATCCAGCTCTCTGTCCTAATCCTATTGCAGGCTTGCTGGGATCATACAGCATTGATCTAGGTTCTGTCTGCCTCTTTTTTCTACTAGTTACAGTGAAGATACACCCTGAGCTGGACACTACTGCAAAATTAGCCATGATCAGAAAAAAAAAACTACACCAGGGAATATAATAGTCAAGATTCTAGAAGGGCCAGGGATTTAGCTCAGTGGTTCCGTTGCCTGCCTTGCAAGCACAAGGTCCCAAGTTCACTCCCTGGTACCCCCGCCCCCCCCAAAAAGATTCTAGAAATTCAGCACAAGAATAGAATATTACAAGTGGTTAGAGAAAAGAAACAAATCACCTATAAGGGAAAACCCATCAGAATCACAGCAGACTCTTAACTCAAACCCTTAAATCAAGGAGAGCTTGGAGTAAAATATTTCAAGCCCTAAAAGAAAACAGCCCAGATTGATGTACCCTGCAATATTATCTTTCAAAATTGATGGAAAAATAATATACTTTCATAATAAAGAACACCTGAAGAACTCCATGACCACCAAACTAGCACTTAAAAAATTTCTTAAGTTATATTCTAGAAAAAAGACAACTAAGACAACAATTCCAAGAATCCCAGTAGAATGAAACTACCAGGCAAAGTAAGCAATTAAACAGAAGGGAAAGAAAGGGAAACAAAAAAATAATATGACAAGAATAAGTCAATACATATCCATTATAACCATCAATGTATCACCAGTCAAAAGAAATAGATTAGTAGAATGGATCAAGAAATAAGATCCAACAATATGCTGCATACAAGAAACACATTTTTTTTTTTTTTGGTACCAGGGATTGAATTCAGGACCTTGCACTTTTGAGGCAGGCAATGGCACCACTGAGCTAAATCCTCAGCCAAGAAACACATTTAACTCAAAAAGAAATTCATAAACTGAGAGTCAAAGGGTGAAAAAAAATACTCCATGTGACAAGAACCCAGAAAAAAGCAGGGGTAGTTACTCTATTTGCAAACAAAATAGATTTCAAGCCAAGACTGGTCAGAACAAAGAAGATCACTACATACTTGTTAAGGAAACAATCCAAGAGGAAAAGATCACACCAAAAGACTCTTGGATTTAATTATGAAATTCAGTAGCACAGCAGGATACAAAGCCAACACTCAAAAATCAATAGCATTCTTGTCTACAAATAACAAAATCACTAAGAGAAATTAAGTAAAAAAAGCTTTACCAGTAGTATCAAGAAAAATGAAAATGTAGGAATCAATCTAACAAAGGATGTAAAAAAAAACCTTTGAAAATAAAAACTACAGTACTCTGAAAAAGGAGATTGAAGAGGATATCAGAAAATGGAAAGACATCCCTTACTCTTGGATAGGCAGAACCAGTAGAGTGAAAATGGCCATATATCCAAAACTGTTATACAGATTTAATGCAATCCCATTCAAAATACTAATATCGTACTTCACAGAACTAGACAAAAAAAGCCTAAAATTCATTTAGAACCAGAAGAGACCTAGAAGAGCATAAGCAATGCTGGGCAACAAAGGCAATCAGGGGGCATCACAACTCCCAACTTGAAAGCTATCATGATAAAAACAGCATAGTACCGGCAACACAAAACAAAACAAACAAAAAACAGATCTGGGAATCAATGGAACAGAACGGAAGACGCAGAAACAACTCCAAACACACTCAGCTATCTTATGTTTGACAAAGGGGCCAAACATGTTCACTGGAAGGAAAATAGCCTCTTTAACAAATGTGCTGGGAAAATTGAATTTCCATATGATGAAGATTAACCCTAGACCTATATCTCTCACCATGCACTAAACTAAAAATCCAAATGAATCAAAGATCTCAATATTAAAACAGAAAAAATCTTCTGGAAGATAGAATAGGTAAAAGTCTTGAAGACATAGGTGTAGGCAAAGATTTTTGTGAACAAAACCCTAATTGCATAGGAAATACTACAAAGAATCAACAACTGGGATTTCATCAAATTAAAAAACTTTTTCATAGCAAAAGAAACTACTAGCAGAGAAAAGAGACAACCCACAAAATGGGAAAAAAATGTACTAGTTATTCCTCAGACAAAGGTCTAATATCTAGAATACATGAAGAATTAAAAAAAATCAGGTGCCCCAAATTTAAAGATGCAGTAAAAAAAAAAAGGCATCTGAAATGAATAGACACTTCTCAGATGAAGATGTACAAACAACAAATAAATATATGAAAAAATGTTCAAGATTACTGGCCATTCAAGAAATGCAAAAGAAAACACTGAGATTCCATCTCACTCCAGAAATAATGGCCATCATCAAGAAATCAACCAATAACAAATGTTGGCAAGGACATGGGGGGAAAGGAACCTTTGGAACAATTGGTGAGAGTGTAATTTGATACACCAATATGGAAATCAGTATGGAGATTACTCAAAAAACTAAAAGTAGAAGTTCCATTTGACCCAGCTATTCCCCTTCTAGGTATCTTCCCGAAAGAGTTAAAAGCATCATACCACAGTGATATATACACACCCCCATGTTTATAGCTGCACAATTTGTAATAGCTAAGTCTTGGAAACAGCCCATATGCCCATCAACAGATGAACGGGTAAAGAAAATGTGGTTTTTATATGCAATGGAATACAACTCTGCCATAAAGAAGGATAAACTTAGACATTTTTAGGCAAATGGATGAACTTTGAGAATGTAATTTTAAGTGAAATAAATTAGACACACATATTTAAATATTGCATTGTTTCTCATGTGTGAGAAACCCAAAGAGTAAATAAGGACTAAATTGATATTAGATATCAGAATGTAGGAAGAAAATGTTCAAATGGGAAGGAGAACTAGGAAAGGGGGGGGGGCAGGGAGGGAAAAATAAAGATAAAAAATTAAAAAGGAATAGAGGGAAAACAATGGAAACAAAATTTGGTAAATAGAGAGGGAATGAAGGATGAAGGGAAAGGAAGGAAATGGGGAAAAAATAATTAAGATATTATGTACAGGTGTAAATTCCCTGTGATCAATGTGATCATTATGTATATCAAAAGTGTACCAATAAAATTAATTTTTTAAAAATCCACCCATACAAAATGGGATTAACCATTTGCAGGAAGTTACTGAGAATCATTGGTAAACACGTGTTATGTGATCGGAATTGTCTAAAACCCAAAATGACTCAAAGAGGAAAGAGACATGTGAATATAATGCAGCAAGTGGTATTTTTTCTCTTTTCTTCTTTTCTTTTTTTCTCCTCCTCTCTTCTCTTCCTTTCCTTTCTGTGGTGCTGGGTATTGAACTCAAGGCCTTCGCACTGAGCAACATCTGTAGCCTTATTTATTTATTTGGAAACAGAGTGTTTCTAAATTGCTAACTTGCCCAGGCTGAACTCTAACTTGACGTCCTTCTGCCATAGCCTCCCACAGGTGTTTGCCACCACGCCTAGCTGCAACTGGGATCTTGATCATGAAAGGTGGTGAGAATCATGAAATGGCACTGTAGGCCTAAGGCATGGAGAGAAGAGGAAATCAGGAAAGCCAAAGTGGCTGTGTGTCCCCTGCAGGGACTGAGGGTGCTATGCCAGCAAAGCCATCTCCAGAACCAGCAGGGAGTCCTGTGCCTGAGCTAGAAAAATTTCTGAAGATCCATCACCAGCATCTGATTTTCTGCCTGGAAGGGGAGAATGGACTGGGCAGTGAGAGTATGTTCTGGGAATGGGTGAATGTAGCCAGCAAAACAGACAAAGAACAATGGTCCCCTGGTTTCCTGCGGCTGCTGTAATAAGTGACAACAAGCTTGGTAACTTATAACAGAAGTTTATTCTTTTTTTTTTTTTTTTTTGCTTAAATTCTTTTATTGGTACATTTTAGGTATACAATATGTTTACATTTATCATTGGGTGCTTGGACCTGTACATGATGTATTTTGGTTCTTATTTTTTCCCCATTCCCTGTGCACCCTTCACCCCCTCCGCCTTTCCCTATTTACAAAGACTTTGTTTCCATTTTTTCTTTTCTCATATTTTTTCCTTTCCCTTCTTTCCTTTCCCCTTCCCTTCCCACTTCCCCTACCTCTTTGGACCTTTTCTTCCTATTTCAAATTATCAGTTATTCATTTTCATCCTTTTAATCCTTATTTACACTTTCAGTTTCTCACACTAGAGAAACTATTCGGTATTTACACGTGTGTCCTATTTATTTCACTTAAGAGTATGGCCTCAATAGGCATCCATTTAGCTATAAATGTCTCTGGTTACTCATTCTTTATGGCTGAGTAGTACTCCATTTTATAAAAAAAACCCACATGATTCCACCTCACCCCAGAAAGTGTGGCTGCTATCAAGAAATCAACCAATAACAAATGCTGTCAGGGTTGTGGGGAGAAAGGAACCCTTCTCCATTGCTGGTGGGAGTGCAGACTGGTGCAACCACTGTGGAAATCAGTATGGAGATACCTCAAAGAACTAGGACTTGAGGTCCCATTTGACCCAGCTATTCCTCTCCTGGGTATCTTCCCCAAAGAATTAAAAGAATCCTACCACAGCGATATATGTGCACCCACATTCATAACGGCACAGTTTGTAATAGCTAAAGCTTGGAAACAGCCCAAGTGCCCATCAACAAAAGTTTATTCTTTTCAGAGTTCTAGAGGCCAAAAATCAGAAACCAAGATGTCAGAAGGCCACACTCCCTCTGAAAGCCTCTTCCAGCTTCTGGTGGCTCCAGGTATTCTTGTCCCTGAGCTGCACCATTCTACTTCCTGCTTCCATCTCCATGTGGTCTTCTCCTCTGTGTGTCTCAAATCTCCCCTCCTTTCTCTGATAAAGATGTCATTGGTTTTAGGGTCCATCCTAAACCTAGGATGATTTTGTCTCAAGATCCTTAATTATATTTGCAAAGACCCTTTTTCCAAATACAGTCACATTCACAGGTTCCAATGGTTAGGACTTGACCTTTCCTCTTGGGGGTCATAATTCAACCCATTACAGCAACCACTTCCAGAATCCCTGGCTACTCATGCTGGGCTGGCCTTGGAGAGTGCAAACTTTCACAGTGGATGAAGGTCCAGAGGCAAAGGATATCCCTGGCTGCCACATCTGGCTATTATTTTAAACTAAATTTGCTGGCCACTCACATTCTGCCATTTCATCTGAGAAAGCACCTGAGAGTCTGCCTGGCTAGCCCTGGTCTCCCCTCCAAACAAATGCTCAGCCTCAAGGAGTACATGATCTACACAGTGGCTCAGATCTGAGACTTCAGAATCACAGCATTATAGAGAGCTAAGTTAGGTAGAAATATCATAGACAGTCAGCAGGGGTAGGCCCTCAAGGGCGTCAGTGCAGAGGATGAGAACACATTATAGCTGTGGCTGGAGGCTCATGTTGAAGGCAAGGCCTCAAGATAAAGCAGAATGACTAGGCCTACATACCTCCCCAGGGGATAAGATAAGTGGTATCATCTGGTTTAATAAAGCCTAGATAGATATTGGTCACCCAGGTGGGTGACCAGGACCTCTTGATCTATCTCTTTTTAAAAAGGTCTTTTTTTCTCATGTATACTTATGTGAGCTGCTTTCTCATTGGATCAATATTACCTAAGCATCTATACTTATAATCTTATCAGTTGATCATAGTTTTGACCCACGTTTTACCCACCTCATGATTTTGTACATACCTCCTGATTTTGCTCTATAAAACCTCCTTTGAGAAGCAGGTTCGTTGGCAACCCACTTTTGGGTCCCCTCCTGGCTCTCAGAAGCTATCTCCCTCAATAAATTTTTCCTACCCCTAACATCTGTGATTCCTTAAAAGTCATTCTTTGATTTTGGGGAACACGAATGCAGTGTATCTGACATCTAGCAGGTTAGGAGCTACATTTATTCCCCCTATATCAACAGCGCTACTACCACTGGACAACAACTCGATGATGGGCAAATTCCTTAACCTCTCTGAGCCTCATCTAAAAAAAATGAGTGATTGTAGAGATTGAAAAGTTTTCCAGGTACACGTTACTGTGTGTGCCTGGCTCACAGCCTGTGTTCAATAGATGTTTGTTAAAGTTATTGTTAGGGAAAGGAAGGAAATTGGCTTATCACACCCATTCTTCCCACCCCTCAAAGGTCAGCACTACTGGACTGGAAACAGAAATGTGAACTATTCACCTCCACCTCTTGAACTCCTCACTTTCTAGCCTATTTTGACATTGTAAAGGCTTTTTTCAATTGCACAGAGAATTTTCTGGATGATCTAATTTATGTAAAATGCAAGGTTGGTTTTCTAGATACAAGGAGCCAGCGGGAAGGAATTTATTAGAAAAGCTCTACCATTGTCTCCCAAGAATGGTCCTGTATGTCTGAGAGTTTCCACACATAGCCTTTTCCATCTGCAGCTCTCTCATTGTGTGCCCTGAACAGGAACTAATTTCTTTCCAATGAAAATTTCCAGTGAAGCCCATGGAACATTTGACAGAAATCTTGGCCAGCAGAGCTCAACTTTCGGGTCTAAGGGGGAGAAGGCCAAATGCCTCTCACAAGTGGTTTCCCAGTGATTTCAGTAGGACAGGGACTGTCATACACAGCATTTGCTCCTATCGAGGTGGAATAGAAGAAATAAAAAGTAGGCATCAAGGAGACAAGGAAATCAAGATTTTAAAATGAAACTGAAGTGCAACAGGCTTGAAAACACGCCTATTTCCCTTCAAGGAAACTCACTCAAAAAAATTTCTAAATGCCCTTTTCACCTGTAAATTTCTTGTTATTTTTACCTGCAAGTTGTGAGCTTCCTACACCCCAAGGATAGACCTGTCCTTTTCACCTATAAATCACGCTTCCTCCACCCAAGGAAGCAGCAATATTGGCAGGAAGCATAGCTCAACTTCAAAACATATGTGGATGACCTGCATTGTAACCTGACAGATCATCTGGGTCACCCATCTTGAAGACAGCCCTTCAATGTACCCCACTTCACCTTCTAACTGTCTCATTTCTCTGAGCACCTACATTGCTTTCTTTGAGTTTGTCCTAAAATAAACCCGTTCATGTGTCTTTTTACTAGCACATCCTGAAAATTCTTTCACCACAATAAGAGTCATCAAATCTGCAAATTTATTTTAAAAGAGTGGGATAGGTTCTTTATTTCAGCCTCGGGAACCTCACAGACCCAGGCTGGTGACACTATCCTCCTTCAACAAAGAGAAAGCCATTAGGGTGGAGCCTGCCTCTTACCAACACCCACGAAGTCCTGAGCAGTTTGACCTCACTCCACTCTCCATTTATTTACCAGCCCCCACCCAGGTCTCACTCCTTATTCTCTTTCTTTCAAATGCCAAGTTGTTCACACCCCAGGGCCTTTGAATGTGCAATTCCTCCTGTCAAATACCTTCTTCCTCACACCTTTGGAAGGCTGCTTCTGCTTTATTGCTCAACTCTCAACTCAGACATTACCTCAGCAGAGGTTGTATGATCTAAATAAATATCCCTTCCACTTCACTCACTCATCGATGAGCCTGTTCTGTTTTCTTCATTGCACTTTCTTTTTTTAAATCATCTTATTTTTATGTCTCTTCCAAGGACTTGCAAAGATGCAAAGTGTCTCAGTAAGGAGTCCTATTGTCAAGTTTCTGAATGAAGAGGACAAAGAGAATAAGGAGAAGGGAAATGTTGAGAGGTTTCATGGACATGGTGGTTGTTGAATGATGGGCATTGTTTGCATGGCTGAAGAAGAGTGGGAAAAGCATTCCAAGTGAGGAAACAGGCCAGAATGATGACAAAACTTTGGCACTGAGGGCTCCTAGTAGGTCTAAGTCAATGAGATTTTATACCATTGTATTACTCTAGCAGCTTCCAGCTCTTCCAAGGCAAGGGGCCATGGGAACCAGATGAAGAATTCAGCCTAGAGGGGAATCATGAAGCTCTGGAAACTTGCAGAAGCCATAGAACAGTAGTGGCCAAGAGCAGAGACCCTGGGGTCATTGCTGCATGCCTCAGCACAAGCCCAGGAGCAGGAAATGAATCACTGCAGGCTCCCAGAAGGAGCCAGGCAGGACACCCTCTGAAGCGAGCACCATAACAAAGCTACAAGCCCTGACTTTTCCGAGAGGAAGGTAATATTTAATAATGCCCTGCTAACTGACAGGTGGGGTGAGTCAGGCAGAAGACAACTTTTACAGTGCTGACCCACTGAAGAAGCTGAGGGCCCTGGGTTCCTGGCTCAGCCTTTGGCTGCAACCCAGGAACAGGCCTTTTCTTGTCTTTTTCTCTTTGTGGGATTATGCTGAACTGCTCCCTCTCTCACCTGTCTCTGAAGGAAAGAGCAAGAATTATCTGCTTAATCTTTCCAAAGCTCTGTGGAGATCTTCCACTATATAGAACATACTAATGGTTGCTGGAATAGTGATGCTGTATTTTGAGTCTGCATGGCTATTTTCTTCTGCAAACCTTAAAGAGCCTTGCCGATTAATAATGGACTGGATTTTCTGGCAGCATAGTTCCACTTTCATTTCTTAGCCTCCAGAGACAAAACGGAAACTCTGCCCCAGAATCTTAATGATGTTCGCTCATTGGGTTGTTTAATTATCCAGTTGTGGAATTCTTGTTATGTTCTAGACACAGATCCTTTGTCACATATGTGTATGCATATATATATATATACATATACATATATATATAATGTTTTGCCTAATCTATGGCTTATATATTGAATTTTTTTTTGAGACAGGATCTTGCCTTGTAGTTCAGGCTGGCCTTGAACTCACTATGTAGCCCAGGCTGGCCTCAAACTCACAGCAACTCTCCTGCCTCAGCCTCTGGAGTGCTGGGATTATTACAAGTGTGTACCACCATGCCTGGCATCTATTGATTTTTAGAGAGTTTTGTGTGTGTGTGTGTGTGTGTGTGTGTGTGTGTGTGTAATAACTTGGTATCTAGAGATGTCAAATTTGCTTATAAGTGTGAATAAATTTTTTGGGATAATTTTGTGGTGGATTCCTTGGCATTTTCTCTGTATGCAATCATGTTAACTGTGAAGAAACATGACTATAATCTTTTTTCTTATCTTTATCCTTTCTATTATTACACTGTCTAGGACCTTTAGTACAATGTTAAATAGAAATAGTAGAGTGTAAATCTTGTCTTAATCTCCAATTTAGGGGAAAAGCATTCAATTTTGCACTATTAATATGATGGAAAATGAAAGCTGTTCATGGATACCTTGATAAAAATGGAGAAAATTTTTGTTCCTAGTTTGTTGAGAGTTTGAGTGTTTAAAAGTCATGAATAAATGTTTAATTTTCTCAATGCTTTTTTGTTGTTGTTTCTATTGAAAAAATTTCTTTCTCTCATGAGAGGAATTGTACTGGTCGATTTTATAATAATAAACCAAACTTTAATTCCTGGAATAAACCTCAGTTTTTATTCTTTCATATATTGTTTAATTTACCTTGCTAATATTTTACAAGAATTTTTATGTCTAAAACGGCCATAGTTCTTTGTATTTATACTCTGGTAATCTCACAATCTGGTTTTGACACTGGTATGTATCAATCCAGATTGAGTTAGAGAAACAAAACTAGTGGGAGATATAGTAAGGGATTTATTGCATGAAACTGTGTTTGTTGTAAGGAATATGAAATCATAGAGGCTGGCTAGGTATCTCTGAAAGATAGGTCATCAGGGAGGTGGTCGTGAGCTGAAGCTGCTGTGTACAGGGAAAATTTCCTCTTCAGGGAAGCCAAAGCCAAGAGGTCTGTTATTTCAGCTCACTGAGCCAGGCTTACTCAGGTCATTCAGGATCACCTCCCTCACCTAGAGTCAAACCAATGATGGGCTGGCTCAGTGGTAGAGCTCTTGGCCTAGCATTTTCAAGGCCCGGGTTTGATCTCCAGCGTGGCAAAGGGAAAACAAAAACAAAAACAGAAAATCCCTCACTGATTACAGACTTTAAATACATTTTTAAAACACCCTCATAGCACACCTAGATGAGTGTTTGATACATCAAAAGTCTATCTCACGGTAGCTGGATGTGGTGGCACAGGCATGTAATCCCAAGAGTCTGGATGAGTGAGGCAGGAAAGTTTAGATAGAAAGCTTGAACCACCCCGGCAACTTAGCAAGACCTAGTCTCAACAAATAAGTAAGGGAGGGGGATACAACCTCCTGAGAAGATGCAGGGTTCAATCACCATTTCCTCAGGAGAAAAAAACAAAAAAGACCATCCCAACATTATGCTGGCTACTCAAAATAAACAGGAAAGCACTTCTTTCTACACTTAAAAAAAAAAAGGATATAAACCATAATGCCATTAAATTCATTACTGTATAAAGCATACAATTCAATTACCAAAGATTCAGACAAGTTCATACAATTGACACCCCTACTAATTCCAGAACACTTTTATCACCCTTCAAAAATTCCTGTACAGCCAGGGATTTAGCTCAGTGGTTCCGCTGCCTGCCTCGCAAGCATAGGGTCCTGAGTTCAAATCCTTAATAAGATACTGGCAAATAGAATGCAGAAGATCATGAAGAAGATCATACACCCTGATCAAGTGGGATTCATCCCAGGGATGCAGGGATGGTTCAACATACACAAATCAATCAATGTAATACACTATATCAATAGAGCCAAGGACAAAAACCATATGATTATCTCCATAGATGCAGAAAAAGCATTTCACAAAATCCAACATGCATTTATGATAAAAACCCTACAAAAAATTCTAATAGATTGTCTCTACCTCAAACTGATAAAAGCCATCTATGAAAAACCAACAGCCAATATCATACTAAATGGTCAAAACCCGAAATCCTTCACACTAAAATCAGGAACAAGACAAGGATGTCCACTATCACCACTCTTGTTCAATGTAGTGCTGGAAACATTAGCCATGGCAATTAGACAAGAGAGAGAAATAAAAGGAATAAAGATAGGTAATGAAGAAGTCAAATTGTCATTATTTGCAGATGACATGATACTCTATTTAGAAGACCCCAAGAACTGCATCAAAAGTCTTCTAGACTTAATAACCAAATTCAGTAAAGTAGCTGGTTAAAAGGTAAACACAAAAATCAATAGCTTTCCTCTACACGAATGACAGACTCACTGAGAGAGAAATAGGGCAAATAATTCCTTTCACAATAGCATCCAGAAAACTGAAATACCTAGGAATCAACCTAACAAAAGAAATCAAAGACCTCTTCTCTGAAAACTATAGCACTCTGAAAAGAGATTGAAGATGATATCAGAAAATGGACAGACATCCTCTGCTCTTGGGTAGGAAGGATTAATATAGTGGAAATGGCCATACTTCCAAAACTGTTATATAGATTCAATGCAATTCCGATTGAGATCCCAGCAGCATACTTCATGGACCTTGAGAAAACAATCCAAAAATTCATTTGGAACAAGAAGAGACCCAGAATAGCAAAAGAAATTCTAGGCAACAGAGACATGGCACAATCCCCAACTTGAAACTATACTACAAAGCTACTGTGATAAAAAAACACAGCATGGTAATGGCAAAGAAACAGACCTGAAGACCAGTGGAACAGATTACAAGATGCAGAAACAACGCCAGACACACTCAGCCATCTCATCTTTGATAAAGGAGCCAAACACCCTCACTGGAGGAAAGATAGCCTCTTTAATAAATGGTGCTGGAAACATTGGGCTTCAACTTGCCAAAGATTAAAACTAGACCTATATCTCTCGCCATGTACTAAACTAAAATCAAAATGGATTAAAGATCTAAATATTAAAATAGAAACTCTGAACCAGTTCGAACAGAGGTTAGGTAGAACTCTTGAAGACATCGGTGTAGGAAAAGATTTTATGAACAAAACCTCAGTTGCCCATGAACTAGCACAAACAATCAACAAGTGGAATCTCTTCTCATTAAAAGGCTTCTGCACAGCAAGAGAAACCACCAGCAGCGTGAAGAGACAACCCACAATGTGGGAAAAAATCTTCACCTGATTTTCCTCAGACGAAGGTCTACTATCTCGAATCTATAAAGAACTTAAAAAGATCAGACCTCCCAAATTTAAAGACCCAATCGGAAAATGGGCATCTGAAATGAACAGACATTTCTCAGACAAAGAAGTAGAAATAGCAAATAAATACATGAAAAAATGTTCAACATCACTGGGCATTCGAGAGATGCAAATGAAAACATTGGTGAGATTCCACTTCACTCCAGAAAGAATGGCTGCTATCATGAAATCAACCAATAACAAATGCTGGCGGGGCTGTGGGGAAAGAGGAACCCTGCTCCCCTGCTGGTGGGAGTGTAGACTGGTGCAAGCACTGTGGAAATCAGTATGGAGATACCTCAAAGAACAAGGACTGGAAGTCCCATTTGACCCTGCTATTCCCCTGCTGGGGATCTTCCCCAAAGAATTAAAAGAATCATACCACAGGGATATTTGTGCACCCATGTTCATAGCAGCACAGTTCGTGATAGCTGAAACTTGGAAACAGCCCAAATGCCCATCAACTGGAGACTGGATAAAGAAAATGTGGGGTTTTTAAAAAAATAAAATGGAGTACTACTCAGACATAAAAATAAGAAATTAGAGACATTTATAGCTAAGTGGATTCACATTGAGGTGATACTCTTAAGTGAAATAAATAGGACACACATGTGTAAATACCGAATATGTTCTCTGGTGTGAGAAACTGAAAGTGTAAATAAGGACTAAATGTATAATAGATAATGTGAAATAGGAAGAAAAGGGGCAAAGGGGAAGGAAGTGGGAGGGCTAGGGGAAAGGATAGAAGGGAATGGGATTAATATGAGAAAATGGAAAAATAGGAACAAAATCTTTGTAAATAGGGAGGAGTGGAGGGGCTGAAGGGAGGGCTGGGCAAGGGTGAAAAATAAGAACCAAGAGAGACTATGGAAAGGTGCAAATTTCCAATGATGAATGTCATTATATTGTATACCTAAAATGTACCAATGATTAGAATGAATAATCGATAACGCAAAATAGGAAGAAAAGGTCCAAAGGGGTAGGGGTAGTGGGAGGGGCAGGGGAAAGGAAAGAAGGGAAAGGAAAAATGCTGAGAAATGGAAAAAACAGAAATAAAGTCTTTGTAAATAGGGAAGGGTGGAGGGGGTGAAGGGAGGGCTAGGAATGGGGAAAAAATAAGAACCAAGATGCATTATGTAAAGGTACAATTCCCAGTGAGAAATGTAAATGTGTTTTATACCTAAAATGTAGCAATAAAAAAATTTTACAAAAAAAAAAAAACGTGCTGAGAGACCAAGAGAGAAGCTGCCATGTCTTTTGTAATTTACTCTCAAATGTCACACACTGTCACTTCCTCAGTATTCTAATCTGCCACACCAATCTTGGTTCATGGGAAAAGACTATACAAGAGGATGCACATCATCTTGGAGTCAGGTGCCACAATTTCAAACTTTGTATGTGAACCAACGTGAGACATGTAGTATCATGATAAGAAGTAGAGATTCTGGAGCCAGACTGCCTCATTCAAATGTGAGTTCATCTATTCCTCATATCAAGATTTATATAATCCTGAATAGCACACTTAACCAATATGTGTCTCAATCTCTTCATTTATAAAATAAGAATGAGGATAGTAGTCAGCTTACAGAATTGTTGGGAGGATTCTGTGAGTTAGTATATGTAAATCCCTAACATACCTCTGGCCCATGACAAGTGCTATATTCGTATTATTATTATCTATTACTTTGTAAATCAGAGAGCAGGACTACAGTGTAGCTCAGCAGTATAGCATTTTCCTAGAAAGCACAAGGCTCTGGATTTGATCCCCAAACACTGCAAAACAAATGAATAAATAAATAAAATTATTAAAAATAAGATGAAGCCGGGCGTGCTTCTTCTGTAATGCACTTCTGTAGTCCCAGCACTTGGGAGGCTGAGGCAGGAAGATCACCATGAGTTTGAGGTCAGCCTGGGCTACAAAGTGAATTTGAGGCAAGCCTGAGATACATACCAAGACCCTGTCTCAAAAAACCAAAAAATAAAAATAAACATGAGATGAAATCAGAGAACTGATTAATGGAATAACCATTTATTTATTTATTATTTTCATATCAGGTGAGTAATGTGCTGGTGTCATAGAAAATTTGAGGAAGGCACATCTCATACAAAGTTGAGAAAGACCAATCATGCTTATGAGCCACAAAGGGATCTGGAACAATCATTTAAAACTTATTATACATTTTACTACATGTTTTATTGTGCATATTTTAAGTTCTTCTCTAGATTATATGCCTAGACACAGAAGTTCTGTGTCAGACTGTTCACATCTTTACAAAGGTATTTATCTATTTAAAAATTTAATTAATAAATTGTTTGAATAAGAAATAGATACAATAAAAGAAATCACTGACCAAAAACTATTGGTATATGGTATGATTCCAGTTATCTAAAAAAATTATATATCTGTACAAAGAAAGTTTATCATTATTTTAATATTATTTGTCTCTAGATTATGGATTTATGAGACAGGACTATTGTTTTTTCTTTCTACTTTTATGATATCAATGTTTTATATAAAGAATTATTAATTTATAATAAGAAAAATAATAAGTTAATTTACAAACATCTGTTTGTAATATTGAATGCTCATTTAGTTTAGTTCTTAACATCCATAAATGTGTGACCTAGCTACACTGGAATTGGTATAGTTAGTAGGTAAATTCTAATCCCCTCATCTCAGACTTAAATCTGAGCCCAAAGCCAATATCAGCAAAAAGAGCTGCACTTTTCCCCAGTTTGTTTATGTTATTTTCCTATCAGAGTAAGTGTGCACTGTGCTGAAATGGACTACAGTAACTTTCAGCACTCAGCAACCCTTTATGGTCCCCACTAGTGTACCATGTACTGTAGTGAACAAGCAAGGGAAATAAGCTATGGTATTTAATATTTTGTCCAAAGAAGAGTTTTGCTGTTGTGATGTTTGCCATTCCCCATGCTTTTAGTTTGCACACTCAAATCTGAAGATGTTGCCCCACTTTACCAAATGCTGCTTTTACATAACAGGTATCCACCCATTCACACAGCAAAGGTGGCTAGGTGGCTACAGGATAGCTAAATCAAGTTTCCACATCTCTTGGCTGAACATCTGGTAGAAACCTTATGGGCCAAATGATCAGGATCAGGTCCAACCCAGATTGCACTTCTGAGGGGAGATGTCCCTGCCTGGCACACTATGACTTAGCTTTTCATTTTCTACTTTTCTATTATCAAGAACAAGATCCCTCCCTATAAAACAAATTCAATCAGTCAAAATTTACCTTTGTTGTAAAATATATTCCTGAAGCTAAGGGATGTAGCTCAGTGGTAGAGTACTTACCTAGCATGCATGACTACTTGGCTTCCAGCCTCAGTAGTACAAAACAAACAAGCTGATAAATAAATAAAACATAAAATAAATTATATTTCTTTTTTAAATAAACTTTTCATTTGGGTATAAGTTTAGTTTTACAGAAAAGTTGCAAATATAGTACAGAGAGTTCCCATAAACCTCCCACCCAGTTTCTAATGTTAACATCTTTCATGACTGTGTGGTATATTTATCACCAGGTATTATTTGGATTTCATCAGATTTTCCCCCTAATGCCCTTTTCCTGTTCCAGGATCCCACCCACAGCTCCACACTGCATTTAATCATCAGGTCTCCTTAGTCTCCAATCTCTGACATTTTCCCAGCCTTTACTTGTTTATCACGGCCTCAATAGTTTTGACAAGTGGGAGGCAGGTACTTTATAGAATTTTTCTCCTGTTTTATCATGATTATACTGTGATTATGGGTTTTGAGGAAGAAGATTCAATAAGGAAGCACCTGACAGGGATTTTATTTTATTTTTTTAACACACTTTTGGTGCCTTTGGTGCTAATGTGATGATACACATTGAATTTTCAAGAGGGGAAGGTATTTCTTTTTTTTTTTTTTTCTCAGTTTTTTATTTTTGGTACCAGGGATCAAACTTGGGACCTTGCACTTTCAAGGCAGGCTGCGGCACCACTGAGCTAAATCCCCATTCTCTATGGCAAGGTATTTCTTACAGAACAAATTTCAAGGGGAAAAAAAGTCAAAAGATACTTTGCTAAGGTAGCTTTTGTTTCCTATATGTTTTTTAGACCAATCATATTTTCTAATCGGATGTCTGTCTTAGTTTATTCTCAACATTTTAAAGCTGGCTCAGCAATAAAGAATCTCTGACTTTCTTCCTTAGAGAAGCACCTCCTGTTAGCTAGGGGCAGAAAGAGAGGCTGGCTTCACAAGATGATTAACATGGGACCTTACTCCCCAGCTCCCCTTTAGTTGAGATCTCAAAGGCATTGCAAATGGATCTAAACTCATTTGGCTTCTTGACTGTCAGGTCCTTTTTGGTGAATGACAGGGGCTTCCAATGATCAGGGCACCTAGAAGGGTACAGATAACTCCTGTACAACCACCACCTTGTCTTACTTTTCTATCATTGCTGAGACAAAACAACACCCAAAGTTAAAGGGGAAAGGGTTTATTTGTTCACAGTTTGTAGACATTTCAGTGGATAATTGGCTGGCTCCAAAGCAATGGCACATGGCAGCAGGTCAAGGCAGTGGAACACAGCAAAGACAAGGGACATTAACAGCATCTTTCTGCTCCTTTTATCTTGTTCAGACTACTTAAGGCAGGAGGCACTCATGCCCTTAATCCTAGTGCCCTAGGGCCTAGCCCACCATGAATCAATCACATGCTCTAGATTCAGCCATGTCTGTAAAAAGCATGAGGGCTCAGGGGGATGTATAAGCATGAGCCATAACATTCTGCCCCTGGCCCCCTGAGACTCATGCACATCCCTTTATGCAAAAAAGCATGCAGTCCGTCTCCAAGAGCTGCCAAAGTCCTGACAGTTTCAGCATTGCTGAAAAGTCCAAGCCCAAAGACTCCTCTGAGATTTAAGGCAAACTCTTAGCTTTAAGCCCCTGTACAAATGAAAAGAAAGGTAAACACTTCCAACATTCAATGGCCCAAGATAGACATTTCCATTCCAAAAGGTACAAACGGGGATAGCAAGGAATGGGAACAAAGCCAGATCAAAATCCAGCAGGGCAAACATTAAATCCCAAAGCTCCACTTCCAGCACCCTGGGCAATCTGTGGCAAGTTGTGAACTCCCAAGGGCTTGAGTAGCTCAACCCCTAAGTCACTGATGGTGGTTGTAGCTCCTGTGGCTTCCCTTAGGGGGCAGCTCTGCTTCCTCCTTACAGTTTTCTTCAGATGATCTATGCTCTTGAATTCTACAAACTTCTGGGGTCTTCACTGCACCTTCAGCTTCACACTCACAGTTTTACCCACCGCCCTCTCAGGGGCACATTGCCTGGCCTCCCAGGCCTTCTTCTGAAATCTGGGTGGAAGCCTTCCTGACCTCACAACTCTTGCATTCTTCATGCATCTAAAACCAGCACCACGTGGATGATGCCAAAGTCTGCTGCCAGCTAGAGCAATAGCTAGTCTTCCCTCTCTCTTGGCTGTAGGGGCCAAGTGCCTGGATTGCTGAGCACTCTGAATCCAATTCCAAGAAGCAAATTCTCTAGGCCACCACCATTCTGCAATATGGTTCTCTGAGGCTTTCTTCTCAGAGCTAAGTCTTTCACTTTTGCAATTTTGAGGCTGCAAAGAGTGGACTCCTCCTGCCATCTTTTCTATTCTCCTGTTCCTTCTCAGCAATCAAGATCTCCTCTGCTCTATCTTTGTAGGCTGCGCTTTTGTTGGAGATTCCTTTCTGGCCAAACTCAGAACATTTTAAATCATTCTGGTGGGCTCTTTGCTCTTGATTCTCAAGATAAATCTGGCTAAAAGCACCCAATAGTAGCCATGCCACTGCCTGAACATCAGACTGTCTTGAAATTTATCTGGCCAGATTAATTAGTCCATCACCCCTAGTCTCAGTCTCAGGCAAAGTCTCTGCACAGGAGCAAAATGCAGACAAAGTTTCTGCCAAGGCATGACACACATTGTCTGGAGTCCAGCAGCCACTGCAGTCCTTCCCAGCAGAAACCTCCTGAGCCTGGTCTTTACCAGCTTTCTGGTCTTCTGAGCTCTGACCAGAATCTCCCATACAATACAGCCTCTCTGAATCTTTCCTAACCTTCCCCTTCCCACAAGCCAGTTCCAAAGGCTCTTGAGCCACATGGCCAGGTAATGTCACAGCAAAAACCCCACTTCTCTGGTACCAAATTATGTTGTAGTCAGGGTTTCCTAGCAAAAAGAATTAATATAAGACACATAATTTATAGGATTATTTTATAATATTCACCCCAAAAGTCAAATGCAGAGGAATGCAATAGATTTGTCCGCACACTAGAGACCTGAAGAATCCAGCTGAGAGCCTGGATCCCACAACAACGTCAGGCACAAGTCCAGCTCAAGGCCTAGAGCCCAAGACAATGTCCTCCATGCGTCCAGCCAGAGCCCTAGAGCCTGTGGCAATGTCTCATGCAAATCCTTATTAAGGACCTGTACTGGGAAGGCCCAAAGACCAGTAGTGGGAGCTAAAAAGCCTATGCCTGTAGAGTGAAGGATTTGTGCCACCAGGCTGAGGGATCTACACGGGAGCTAGGAAGCAATGCTCAAGGTGAAGATCAGAGCTCCCCTGACAAGAATAGCAGCCATTCCCAGTGACAGCAAGGACCTGAGCTCCACCTTTGACAAGAACAGGCTAGTTCACATCAGGAAAACCAGCCACAACAAGAAAATCAACAGCCAATGATCTTCCCCTCCAGCCCTGTTTTTATACTGTTAGCTCAGGTGTAGAGGACTTGCCCAGTATAGTAGGAAGCTCTGGGTTCTCTCCAGAATAGGAGAAAGGAGGGAAATAAAGGGAAGAGAAAGGGATGGGAGGAGAGGGGAACAAAGAGGGTGTGCAGTGGGGAGAACTCAAAATGGAGAAGAACCCAAATGTAGATGTGAATGAGACTAACAGTGAGGCATTGGAGAAATTTCTAGAAGGAGCAATCTTAAGTGGAACTTGACAGGATAAAGGGATATCCATCAGGCTCTAAGGGGAGAAAAGCATCCCAGATGGACGAAACAGCCAAGAGAGGGGAGACAGGCAGGAGAGAGGGTGGTGACAGTTAGAAACTGGAATCACAGAAGCATGGGTGGTGGAAATGGGGACTGTAAAGGAAAGTGGTTGCAAGTCTTGAAGGGTCATGCCAGACTGAAGACTATGGATTTGAGCATGTGGGAAATAGCCAGTCAAAGATTTTAAATCATATTTAAAGTTTATGGTCAAGTTGATATTTTCAAATATCTTTGGCAAGCCACACGGAGGGTAGGCTGGAGGCAGGAGAAGTGGGAGCCACAGTGACCAGGTAGGACTGACTGTAACCTAGCAGTCTGACAAGAGATGTAGATCTCTATGATGATGAAGTAGCAGGGAAGTGATCTTCTCAAGCATGTGGTCAGCACCAGGTTATATTCTAAGTACTTTCTCTTTATTAAATATTTCCATCCTCACAATCTTACAAGGTAGGTACAATTAGCATCTTATTTTAGAAATGAAGAGAGAGTGCCCAGATAAGGTTGTCAGATAAACCACTAGATGCCCAATTATATTTCAGTTGCAGATAAAACATACTTTTTAAAGTGTCAGAACATTCCATGCAACATTTTATTTGTTAAACCTGTCATTCTGAGGTCCAGAAGGGTGAAGTAAATTGCCCAAGAGATCATAGCCACCATGTGGTCTCTGCTAGGTCCGTGACCAGGGTTTGTTGCTTCTGCAGGTGGGCAGCTGGGCTCTCAGCCAACAGTGAAAGGACTTGCTGGGGTGGATCCTTGGCTGGGCCACTACAGTTAATCTCAGGGAAACTTCAACTATCCTTTCAATCTATGTGCTCTCAGAGGCATACTTAGAATAGGTCTGCAATCCTCCTCTAAGTCATCCTAATGCTTAGAGCAAATTCTGTGCTCTGTGACTAAGTCACAAAATCCCCTGAATTCTAAAGGTTTCTCTGCCCTGAAGGTTCGGAACCTTTTTAAGGATTTCCAGTTCCCTGTTCAATTGAGCAGTGTAATTAAGAAATGATTCAGGCTGATCTGCAAACAATATACATTGACTGCTTTGCCTACCTGTTGCTACTGGCTTGGGACATTAAATGCAATTTAAACAGAATTGCTTTACCAGATTTAATAAGGTTTTACCAGAGATGCAACATGCAATTGTACTTTCAACATTAGACTGCTCCAGACATTCAGCAAATGAATGCTAGGTTTTGGTAGTAACGATGAGGTACAGGACAGAATTGCTACCCAAAGAGATTACTACTCTTAAGAATTTGACGAAAAAACAGACCCAGAACAATATAATGAATGTTATATTGACTTTTTTTTTGGTGTGGAGGGTGATGCTAGGTATTGAACTCATGGCCTTGTGCAATGAATATTGTGAGGAAAGAATGTAAAGAAGGCTGTGACAGTCCAGTGCCTGGAGGTCTTTATGTTCCCCAGGAAGCCACTGGGATCATGAGCACCTGGCTACTGGTCATATGATCCTAGCCTACCCTGTCAGTGCTGCCTGAGAATTTGTTTCTGCCCAGACCTGGGAATCAGGCCCCTTTCCCTCAGTATTTTAACAAGACTCCAGATGAGTCCTCTATACTTCAAGTTTGAGAAGCATTGCACTGAAGAATTAGCAGCTTTCACACTGAATGATAGATGCAGTGAATCTGGAAGGAAAAATAGCTTTTTAGATGGAGTCAAAAGGGAAGGTGCTAGGAGAAGATCCCATATGCAAGGGCATGGAGCTTAGAACACAGATATACTTAGGAAACAATCCAAATTTTTTGTATGTTGAGTGCCCACTGGTATACAGAGAGGTCAATGAGGGGAATGCCAAGGTCAACAAAAACAGTCTTAGAGAGGGGAAGCTCAATTGTGGGTTTGCTTTTTTAAAATAAAACTTTAAAATGTATAAATAAAAAGTATAAATAGAGAGTATAAAGTATAAATCAAACATTACAGGTACAGCCTCCTGTGTATTCTCACTTACTCCCTTTCCATTCATCTCTGATCTTCCTGGACCTAACTACTATCTTGAGTTTCATTTTTACCATTTTCATGAATGCTATTATAATATTTATGCATATGTTTGCACAATAGAAAACAATAGGGTTGTTTTCATGGTATAGTACTAGTGCATATTTTACTATGTACACAATTTTCTAGTTCAACATTATGCTTTTTGAGATTTATCTATATATAAATCTCTGGTGGGTGTTTGTTGGTTTGTTTGTTGTGCTAAGGAACCCAGGGCTTGCACATGCTACACATGTACTCTTCTACTGAACTACAGTCCCAGCCTCATGGTTAATTCATTTTTAACTGAATAATAGTTGAATATGTAACTGTCTATTCTCCCAGCGATGGATATTTTGTTGTTTCCAGTATAAGCAAAGCTTAAATGAGAGTACTATGGGTCTCCTTATGCACATATTTGAGCTTCTCTAGGGAATATGTCTAGGAATAGAGTTACAGGTTCATGGATATACATATCTTCACCTTTGGTAATACTGTCAGATTGTTCTCCAAATGTTTTCATCAATTTACACTCCTAACAGGAAGTATGACTGCCTCTGTCTCTTCACATCTTCACCACCACCGGATTTGTCGTATTAAAAATATTTGCCAGGGTGATAAGAGTGGGATGTCATCTCATATTTGTTTCCATTTTCTCAACCAATAGTAAAGTTAAGCATATTGTGTATTTATTGACTAATTAGGTTTCCTCTTTTGTGAATTGCCAATTTATACTCATTGCCCATTTATCTGTTAGGTTGGTTGACTCGTACTGTTGTGCTTTGTGAATAGATGTCCTCCCAAAGCTTTATGCAGTCATAGGGGGGGCTTTTTCAGAGGTGGCTGGATCTAGAATGTCTGATGCTAAAATTCATTCATGGTGCAATGCTAAGATCAAGGGCACTAAGATTAAGGGTGTAAGTGCCACCCACCCTAAGTAGCCTAAATAAGATATAAGGGATAGATCTGTGGTCATCCCTTGTTGCTTTGCTGTCTTCTGCCCACCATAAACTCTTTCTCCTCTACAATGCCTATCTGCCATGCCACCCTGCCTTAGAGCCAGCAAATTATAGACTAAAACCTTTACAAACTGTGAGCTATATAAACTTTTCTCCCTTAACTTTGGGTGCCAGGTATTTTGTCTCAGCAACAAGAAAAAAATAACTAAGACAGATTTTGGTGTGGAGAGTGGGGTTGTTGCTCTGACTGTACCAGATCATGTGGTTTAGAAGCCTTTAGAATGGGCTTGTGGAAAGGGAAAGAGTTAAGAAAGGTTTAGAGACACCAGCCAAAAAAAGTACAGCTAAAACACCCAAGGCTGTACTTGATGAGAAATTCTGGTCAGAGCCCAGAAAACCAAAATGCTGATAAAAATGCTGCCAATATAGACCAGGCTTGGGAAGTTTCTCCTGGGAAGGACTGTATTGGCTGTTAGACTTCAGACAATGTGTGTTATGGCTTAACAGAGTTTGTCTGTATTTTACTCGTGTTCAGAGACTTTGCCTGAGACTGAGACTAAGGGCAGCAAACTAATTAATCTTATAAAAGAAATTTCAAAGCAATCTAACATTGAGGCAGTGGCACAAATACTGTTGGGGGCTTTTTGCAGGATTTATGTTGAAAATCAAGAGCAAAGAGCCCAACAAAATGATTTAAAGCATTTTAAGTTTGGCCCCCAAAAAAGTTCCAATAAAGTTACAGTCTGCAAAGATAAAACAGAAAAAATTGATTGCTAAAAAGCCAAGTATTAAAAAAAAGATGGCCTGAAGACATCATAAGAACCAACAAGATTCCAGCCTCTACAGTTTCAGAGTTAAAAGGTTAAAAAAGCTTTACTTAAAAAAAAAAAAAGCCCCAGGGACCAGGGATTTAGCTCAGTGGTTCTGCCACCTGCCTCAAAAGTGCAAGGCCCTGAGTTTAATCCCTGGTACCAAAAAGTAAAAAAACGCCAGAGCACCATGTTCCAGAATAGCCACAGCCTAACAAAGTTGTTCCTCAAAATTTAATTCATAGAAACTCGACCACTACACCAAGAGAAAAAAAAGCCTGGCTACTGCTCCAACTGGTGGCAGGCCTTGGCATCATCCATGTGGTGCTGTTTTTTAAAAAATATTATTTTACTGGTACATTTTAGGTATACGATATAATGACATTCATCATTGGAAATTTGCACCTTTACATAATCTCTCTTGGTTCTTATTTTTACCCCTTCTCCTGCCCTCCCTTCAACCCCTCCATCCCTCCTTATTTACAAAGACTTTGTTTCCATTTTTTCATTTTCTCGTATTAATTCCACTCCCTTCTTTCCTTTCCCCTACCCCTCCCACTTCCTCTTCCCCTTTGCCCCTTTTCTTCCTATTTCACATTATCTATTACACCATTTAGTCCTTATTTACACTTTCAGTTTCTCACACCAGAGACACTATTCGGTATTTACATGTGTGTCTATTTATTTCACTTAGAGTATCACTTCAATGTGCATCCATTTAGCTATAAGTGTCTCTAATTTCTCATTTTTTATTTTATTTTTTAAAAACGACATTTTCTTTATCCAGTCTCCAGTTGATGGGCAATTGGGATGCTTCCAAGATTTAGCTATTACAAATTGTGTCACTATGAACATGGGTGCACATATATCCCTGTGGTATGATTCTTTTAATTCTTTGGGGAAGATCCCCAGCAGGGGAATAGCAGGGTCAAATGGGACTTCCAGTCCTAGTTCTTTGAGGTATCTCCATACTGATTTCCACAGTGCTTGCACCAGTCTACAATCCCACCAGCAGTGGAGCAGGGTTCCTCTTTCCCCACAGCCCCGCCAGCATTTGTTATTGATTGATTTCATGATAGCAGCCATTCTTTCTGGAGTGAGGTGGAATCTCAGCATTGTTTTCATTTGCATCTCTCGAATGACCAGTGATGTTGAGCATTTTTTCTTGTATTTATTTGCTATTTCTACTTGTTTGTCTGAGAAATATCTGTTCATTGCAGATGCCCATTTTCGGATTGGGTCTTTAAAATTCGGAGGTCTGATTTTTTTAAGTTCTTTATAGATTCAAGATAGTAGACTTTGGTCTGAGGAATAGTAGGCGAAAATTTTTTCCCACATTGTGGGTTGTCTCTTCATGCTGCTGGTGGTTTCTCTTGCTGTGATGCTGGTTTTAGTGAAATACAAGAGTTGTGGAGTCAAAAAGGCTTCCACTCAGATTTCAGAAGAAGGTCTGAGAGGCCAGGCAGTGTGCCCCTGAGAAGGGCAGTGCATAAACCTGTGAATGTAGAGCCAAAGATCTAGTAGAGATCCCAAAAGTTTAAAAAAGCTAAAAAGATAGATCATCTGAAAAAAAACTACAAGGGGAGAACAAAGCCAGCTCCAGAAAGAAGCCATGAGTGCTACAACTGGAAGTGCCATAGGGGCAGAACTACCCAAGCTCTTTAGTGTTCACAACTTGCCATAGATTGCTGGGGATGCTAGAAGTAAAACTGTGAAATTCAAAGTTTGCCTTGCTAGATTTTAGTCTTGCTTTGTTCCCATTCCTTGCTATGCCCCTGTTTATAACTGTTAAAATAAAATGTCTATCTTGTGCCATTAAGACTTTAAAATGTTTAACTTTCTTTTCATTTCTACAGGGGCCTACAGCTAAAATTTTGCATTAAACCCAGAAGAAACTTTAGAGTTAGACTTTTCAACAATGCTAAAACTGTTAAGACTTTATCAACTCTCTTTAAAGATAGATTAAACGCCTTTCATTTAAAGAGATATACATAAGTCTTTGGGGGTGCAGGGGGAAAATGTGATAGTTTGTGTTTAGATGTCCCCACAAAGCCTCTTGCAGTCATAGGTGGGACTTTTTCAGAGGTGGCTAGATCTAGAATGTCTAACCCTGAAATTGACTCATGGTACAATGCTAAAATCAAGGGCACTAAGATTAAGGGTATAAGGGCTACTCACCCTAAATAGCCTAAATAAGATATAAGAGATTTTAAAAAGCTGTGGTCATCCCTTGTTGCTTTGCTGTCTTCTGCCCACTATAAACTGTTTCTCCTTTACAATGCCTATCTGCCATGCCACCCTGCCTTAGA
Organism: Heterocephalus glaber; assembly: GCF_053883595.1. NCBI lineage: Eukaryota > Metazoa > Chordata > Mammalia > Rodentia > Bathyergidae > Heterocephalus > Heterocephalus glaber. The sequence continues at coordinate 1,344,212 of NW_028258433.1, read as the reverse complement.
GCCAGCCAAGTGTAGACTAAAAACTTTTAGCTAAGTAAACCTTTCCCCCTTTAACTTTGTATGTTAGGTATTTTGTCTCAACAACAAAAACAACAAACTAAGACACATATGATGTAGAGAGTTGATTAAAGAAAATTTCAAAATGTTCTAAATTTAATTATAAGGGCTGGAGAATGCAAGGAAGGAGAGATAAGGGAGGTTGATCCATTAATATTAGTGGATCAAACCAACAAGACTGTTCCACATTGCTGAATGTAGGTAACAACCTGGACCTCAGTCTGTCAACCCTCAGATGTCCCCATGTCCTGCTTATGACTGAGATTTTTGGACTATTAGTGCCAAACAGTCTAGGAAGAACAAGTACTATTTTGTGGACTGTCTTCTTGTCCCCAAAATTTCCCCACTTCACATTATCTTGCTCCTCCCATCTACAGCCAATGTAGGTTCAATGTAAAAGATTTATGCTTTCCTTCTCCCAAATTTTCATTCTAAAAAAATTCTTGACTCTAGATCCAGTGGACATTTTTCCAATTACAATGAGCCCTGCTGCTGGTAGTTGGGGGAACTTGTCCCAGGACATGGTCCTTTTCTGGTTGGCACCTGTAACAACAGTTCAATAAACTCTTTTATTTCAGAGTCCTATGCCTCAAGCATCTTGGTATAACAATTAGTAATATATTCTGGACACTATTCCTTGGTCAGTTCCCTGTATCTATAGTTTTTCTCCCAGGCTTTGGTTGTCTTATTCATGTTATTTATGGTATCTTTTTTGTACTTAAATTTCAAGTTTTAGTATGATTGAAAAAGTTCATGTTTCCCTTTTTTGTTTTGTACATATACCTGGGATTTTACTCCCTGCACTGATATTATAATGATATCTTCCATTTTTCTGCCAAAGATTTCAGTTTTGGGCTTTGCATTTGGATCTGATTTTATCTTTTCTCATATTGACAATCTGTTTTACCATAACCATTTATTGGATATTCTTTTTCTCTGAGTTATAGTGTCACTTTGCCCATAGGTCAAGATTGCACAGGTCACAGTCTGTTGCTTTTCTGTCCTGTTAGCTCGTGTGTCTTTTCCTGCTCCTAGGTCACACTGTCCTACTGACAAGACTTTAACAAGGGAGAACAGCTGAGGGGGCAACACTTCCAATAGCCTGGACATTCTTCACACTTGGCTTTTCTGCATAAACTCTGGAATCATCTTGTCAAGTTATACACACACACACACACACACTCACTGAAATGGTTTCCACTGTACTAAACCTATAGAATAATCTGGGGGAAGTTTGCACCTTTAAAATAAGCATCTCATCCTCAAACATGGAATAGCTTTTCATTCATTAGGTCTTTCATCTTTCTAGAAAGTTTTAAATTTTTCTATGTAAGTGCATTGCATCTTTAGATTTTTAAGGCATCTTTTATTTTCTATTGTTATTGCAAATGATTTTAAATTACACTTGCTAGGTTGTATTAGATTTTTCAGGTGATTTGTGCCTTTAGAACAAGAATACTTATAAATATGGATTGATCATTATAAATATGAGTGAATCTTCACCAAATCTTATTATTGATTTGCCTGTCCAGCATTCAACAACTGAATAAGCAATCTTGCACTAACTCAGAGGCTTGTCTGCTTCCTTTACAAAAAACACTTAGCTAGTGTTATCTGATAACTCCTTATATATCAGAGAAGTTTCTTCTTTGACTTGTACAAAAATCAATACTGTCTGCTTTGCTTGGCAAGTTCTACATACAACCAGGGGTCACCTATGAGAGACTGCTGACTGAACTAACCTCTTCCAGGTGCAAGGACTGAGTAAAAGAACAAGATAGGCTGCACATTTCATTTTCCAGAAAAGCTCACAGGTTTACATCACATTCTATTTAACTGCTCTGAATACATGCATTCATGTCACTAAAATGGTTTTTATCCCCTTCTCAGTCTTTGATACTCATTTAAACTTTTCCATGAATATAAAACACTGAAGAAAGAAAATTTGTTCTTTGTTTTGAGGCTGTTGTTCTCTACTGCCAGAGGAGCCCTGGGCCCTAATCTCTCAGAAGGAAAAGGTCTTGCTAGAATATTATGCCCTCTCACCCCCATCCCTCTCACACTGACCCTGCCTTTACTTTTGTCTCCCTTCCTGTAGTAGTTTATTATCACTCTTGTGACAGATCACTACAACTTGACAGCTTAAGCAATACAAATTTTTATCTTACAGTTCTGGAGGTCAGAAGTTCCTCTGGTTTGATTGAGCTAAAATCAATGTATTGACAGGGATGTGTCCTTTTGGAGCTTCCAGGGCAGGATCTGTGCTTAGAGTTTGCTCATATTCTTTGGCCCCTTTCGCCATTGTTAAAGCCAGCAATAGGAACTACATTACTCTTACTCTTACTTTCTCCATCACATGTTTTAAAACTGACTCTCCTGTTTCCCTCTTTCACTTAAAAGCACTTTTGTGATTACACTGACATCTGGATAATCCAGGATATCCTTCCTATCTCAAGACCCCTAACAGAAATCATCCCTCTGCCATGTAAGGTACTATATTCTCAGGTTCCATGAATTAGGACAGCTTGGGGTTGGGGACATTATGCTACCTACCATGCTCTGTAGGCCAAAGTTTTTTAAAGTTTAAGTTTTGCCTCATTAGTGACACATACTATCAACTTCATAGTTTGTAACCAGCATTTTACAATAAAATGAGGGCACTTTGCTTCTAATAAGACTTTTTATCAAGTAAATGTTTAAATGCTATTTCATAGACCTTGGATTTCTTTTGCATCTGTGTATATGCTACTAGTTACCAATATAAATATAAAATTAATTTCTTACTGTGAGTTGTGCTAGAAAAAAAGAGAAAAGAAACCATGGAACTATCATAATAGACTGCAAGCTCTTCAATCCATTCTCTACACTATTGCCAAAAAGTTCTTCCTAAAAATAAATTAGATATTTCATTCTGCTTACAGGTCTCTAATGGCTCTCCATAGCTAAGCCAGATAGACTCTGTCAGCTTAATATTCATGTTCTCATTCAGAACTGACCATCATGGACCACTTCAACCCAGCCCTTTGACATTTACTGCTATGTGGATGCAACAACAGGAAGCATAGGCAAAGGTCAGAAGACTTTTAAGTAGTTTAGGAGTGAAGGTAGCTTCCTGCTGTTGCTGGCTCTGGAGTCCTTCACTATCCTTTTCTCATTTTCCTCAATCTTGCCCACCTTTTGAATGGTTCTATCATTGAACTCACTTCACTCCTTTAAAGAGTGCCATCCGTTTTCTCTCAAAGCCTTAACTGGTAAAAATAATCAACAGGATAATATCTAGTCTTAGCATTACTGAGAGTCTTCACAATCTAGCCCCCCATCTTTCTAGCTGATCTACTATGATACTGATATAGACAGCTAAATCAGGTAGAAATATTGTAGCCAATCAGACAGGGCTGGGCCCCCAAGGAAGTCAATGCAAAGGAGGAGAACACATCAAAGCTGTGGCTGGAGGTGGATCTAAAGAAAGTTAAAGTCACAATGGACAGATTTCCTTACTTCCTAAAGGGGTGAACAGAAGTTGAGATTATCCATATCACCACTTTGGGCTTTTCTGTATAGATAGACCGTTATCTCATTGGGGGTGGCCCATCCTCCTCCACCCACTAAGACTAAAACCACTGAGACTGAGATTTAAAACTAAGACTACAGATTTTTGACCAAGGTTAATGATGTTATCCACATGCCTATGTTACCATTGGATCAATATTACCTAAGCAGCTATACTTGTAATCTTATTGGTCGATTATAGTTTTTACTCACATTGTACCCACCCCTCGTGACTTTGTTGTATAATACTTCCTTTGAGAAGGGGGCTCATTGGCAGCCCATTCAAGACTCCTCCTGTCTCTCAGGAGCTATTTCTATTCCCCATACCTATTCCTCATTCCTATTCCCCAATAAATTTTCCTACTCTTAACCTCTGTTGTTCCTTAAAATTAATTCTTTAACTTCAGGGAACTTGAACTCAGTGTATCTGATGTCTAGTAGGTTTGTGAATTACATCTCTTCCTACTATACCTCATCCATACTGCAATCCAACTTCAGAATTCTTGTTACCATTTCCACACATGCACTATGCCTTTTCAGGTCTTTACCATTTAATAACTGAAAATGATTCCCTAGTATGTGGTTTCCCCTTCTTCCACAGGAATAAAGTGTTAGATAGGCACATTGCTGTTGATAAAATTTTTGATACCAAGAGATCTCTGAAACAAAAGGGTTTTATTGAGTTGTTACAGATGTTAGCCAAAAATGAAAGAGTGATTCTGGAATAAATTCCCTGAGTATAGCTAAATAGCAGCTGGAAAAAAACCTTTGTTGTATCAAAAAGACCAGACTATTTGATAAAGAAACATCAGGGAGAAGAAAGCATAAATTGCTGACATTGAGCCCACACTGGCTACAGATAAGGGGGGCAGGACTCTTAGAAGAATATAAAATCTTGGGATAGGAAGATAGCCTATACAAAAAGTTCTTGCTGCTTCCTGGTTTGTTGGTTTTGCAAATAAAATGCAATGGAGCCTTTGGTGGCTAATCTTCAGCCTAGAGGAAGGAGCATGGAGCAGTTCTTTCTCTTTATTTGTTTAGCCCAAAGCAGTCAGTTAAAATAAACACTTATCTTTTCCTGTCCTCCATTTTCCAACCAATATCTGAACTGAGGACATCCCAGACTTATTTTCTTACCATTATGCAAATGAAGACCACATATTCTAACTTCTCTTCTAGGAAGTATGGGCATGTGCCTGCGTTTTGACTAATGTAATGATACCTAAAAAGAAATGCTGAGCATGTAGCAGTCCAGGAACCTTTCCTAACAGTCTCCTGGAGCATCACTTCTGCTACTTCTTCTTTGCCCCTTCTTTCATTCTGTGGTCTAAGATGTGAACCATCCTGTACTATGAAAATGAAGAGCTTCTCCTGGGTTTGGTAGAGTAGTGATTTGGAAGAAGCTTGTATCCCTCAAAATTTTGTTAAACCAGCTCTAAACTAATGCCTAAAGTCTTAAGGACTCTTACACAGGAAGGAATGAGCTACCTTTTAAAAAAGTAGTACATGCTTGCAGTACATAATGATTACACTTATCATAGGGAATTGGTTCATGTACATAATCCTAATTTTTTCATCCCCTCCCCCTCCCATCCCTCTCTATTCTTTCCAACTCTTGGACTCTTTTCCATTTTTAAAAGCTCTATGTATATTTTTTAACCTTAAATTCTTTTTTTCCCATCCCATTTCCATGTCCTACCTCCCTCTCATTTGAGCTCTGGTTACCTTCCCCATTTAAAAAAGGATTCCCCTACTTACTATTATTTATCTTTTATTTTGCTTTCTATTTATATTTTGGGTTTCTCTTACAAGAGAAGGCATTCAGTATTTAAGCTTGTGTGTCTGATTTATTTCATTTAATATTATGGTCTCAAGGAGCATCCATTCACTTATAAATGTCTCAATTTTATCTTTCTTGATGGCAGAGTAGTACTCCCTTGTGTATAAATATCACATTTTTCTTTATCCATTTATCTGATGAGGGCATATAGGCTGTTTCCAAGATTTAGCTATTATAAATTGTGATGCTATAAACATGGCTATACATGTTTCCCTGTAATAATTTTTAAATAATAATTTAACCTTTTTGGAAAATACCTAGAAAGGAAATAGTTTAGTCAAATGGAATTTCTATTTTTAGTTTTTTGAGGCATCTCCGCACTGATTTCCATAATGTTTGTACTAGTTCATATCCCCACTAACATTGTAGAAGGGTTCATTTTCCTAGCAGCCTCGCTGGTATTTATTATTTGATTTTTTATGGTAGTCATTCTTTCTGGAGTGAGATGGTATCTAAGTGTTGTTTTAATCTGCATTTCTTTAATGGCTGGCGATGTTGACCATTTTGTGTGTGTGTGTTTGTTGACCATGTGCACTTCTTCAGAGAAATGTCTATTCATTTCAGTTGCCTATTTCTTTTTAAGATTAGGAAAAATTTATCGAGTGAAAGAAAGCTTCTGCCTAAGAGAGACAGAAGGGGGACTGGAAAGTGGGTTGCCCGCCCACCACACAGTTCAAAGATGTTTTATAGAGCAAAGCCATGTGGTGAGGCAGGTACAAAGTGGGACAAAACTATAAGACCCAATGGAAATTTACAAGACAGGCATGAGGTGCAACAAAACCATGACCAACCAACAAGATTGGAAGTATAGTAACCCAGGTAATGTTGATTAAATGGGGATCAAATAGGGAAGCAAGTCACGTAGCAAGCATACGAGGATTTTCAGTAAGGCTGGGGGTCAAGGATTTCCTGGAGAGGCTGGGTTAAGACCTTGGCCCCCCTACCCAGGTGATTGACACCTGTTTAGAATATCAGTCACTGCTATTCATCCTACATGGCTGTGCTAATTTCTCTCCTTTTACAATGCTGGCCTTCAGTGAATGTGTCTTCACTCTCCTCCATGTTGGCTCCTTGTGGGCTGGCCCTGTCTAACTGCCTACAAGATATCTAACTAACTTACCTATCTGCAATATTTCCCCCTCTGAAGAAGTACCCCTAACTGCTGTGAGGGGGCAAAGGGCGAAGACCAATCTGGCTACTTCTGACTGAAGAGGGTTGTACTTATGATCAGCAGTCAGAGTTACTCTACAGAGGGTCTATCTAAAGGCCTTCTATAGGTGCCAGGCATTGTCATCTTGGTAGCCATATAGCTTTCAGACTGGAGGAGACAAAGCCAAAGAAATAGTTAATACATGGGCCAAATTATAAGGTCAGCAGGATTGCTATGAATATAGCCAACAACAGTTTCCACCGGGAGGAATTTCTTCCCACAAAGAGGAAAAGGAGAAGGTCCAGGGGATTTCAGGATCCAACATAGAAGTCATATTGTATAATTTAGCAGTTATGAGCTGTTTACAATGTTAATCTGGTGAATCCCAGTAAAAGAAATCTAGCACATTTGTCATTGGTTCCATTTGTATGACTGCTTGGAGTTTGGCAGCACCTAGGCAAGAATAAACAAAACTTTTGTTGTTGTTGTTTAAATTCTTTTATCGGTAGGTCCAGGGATTTAGCTCAGTGGTTCTGCTGCCTGCCTCGCAAGCACAAGGACCCAAGTTCAATCTCTGGTACCAAAAAAAATAAAAAACAAACAAACGAAAATTCTTTTATTGGTACATTTAGGTATACAATATGTTTACATTTATCATTGGGTGCTTGTACCTGTACATGATGTATCTTGGTTCTTATTTTTTCCCCATTACCTGTGCACCCTTCACCCCCTCCCCTTCCCTATTTACATAGACTTTGTTTCCATATTTTTTTTTCTCATAATTTTTCCTTTCTTTTCTTTCCTCTCTCCTTCCCTTCCCACTTCCTTTACCACTTTGGACGTTTTCTTCCTATGTCAAATTATCAATTATTCATTTTAATTGTTTTAATCCTTATTTACACTTTCAGTTTCTCACAATAGAGACACTACTTGGTATTTACAAATGTGTGTTCTATTTATTTCACTTAAGAGTATGGCCTCAATATGCATCCGTTTAGCTATAAATGTCTCTTGTTTCTCATTCTTTATGGCTGAGTAGTACTCCATTTTATTAAAAAACCACATCTTCTTTATCCAGTTTCCAGTTGATAGGCACTTGGGCTGTTTCCAAGCTTTCGCTATTACAAACTGTGCCACTATAAACATGAGTGCACATATATCACTGTGGTGTGATTCTTTTAATTCTTTTGGGAAGATATTCAGCAGGGGACTAGCTGGGTAAAATGAGACCTCTAGTCCTAGTTCTTTGAGGTATCTCCATACTGATTTCCACAGTGCTTGCAACAGTCTGCACTCCCACCAACAATGCAGAAGGGTTCCTTTCTCCCCACCCCCCTGGTAGCATTTGTTATTGGTTGATTTCTTGATAGCAGCCATTCTTTCTGGGGTGAGGTGGAATCTCAGTGTTGTTCTCATCTGCTTCTCTCAAATGACCAGTGATGTTGAACATTTTTTCATATATTTATTTGCTGTTTTTACTTCTTTGTCTGAGAAATATCTGTTCATTTCAGATTTCCAATTTTGAATTGGGTCTTTATATTTGGGGGGTCTGATTTTTTTAGTTCTTTATATATTCGAGGTAGTAGTCCTTTGTCTGAGGTACAACTGCTAAAAATTTTTTCCCACATTGTAGGTTGTCTCTTAGCTCTGTTGGTGGTTTTTCTTGCAGTACAGAAGCTTTTTAATAAGATGAGATCCCAGTTGTTGATTCTTTGTGATAGCTTTCATGCTACTGAGGTTTTGTTCATAAAGTCTTTTCCTATGCCAATGTCTTCAAGAATACTACCTAACTTATCTTCCAGCAAGTTTACTGTTTCTGTTTTAATATTTAGATCTTTAATCTACTTTGATCTTAGTTTAGTGCATGGTGATAGATATGGGTCTAGTTTTAATCTTTGGCAGGTTGAAATCCAGTTTTTCCAACACCATTTATTAAAGAGGCTATCTTTCCTCCAGTGAGTGTGGTTGGCTCCTTTGTCAAAGATGAGGTGGTTGAGTATGTCTAGAGTTGTTTCTGGATCATCTAATCTGTTCCACTGATCCTTGGGTCTGTTTCTTTGCCAGTACCATGCTGTTTTTATCACAGTAGCTTTGTAGTATAGTTTCAAGTTGGGAATTGTGATACCCCCAGCCAAGTCTCTGTTGCCTAGAATTGCTTTTGCTTTTATAGGTATCTTCTGATTCCAAATGAATTTTTGGATTGTTTCATCTAGTTCTGTGAAGTACATTGTTGGAATTTCAATCAGCATTGCATTAAATCTATATAGCAGTTTTGGAAGTATGGCCATTTTCACTATATTGGTTCTTCCTATCCAGAAACAAGGAATGCCTTTCCATTTTCTTATATCCTCTTCAATCTCTTTTTTCAGAGTGCTGTAGTTTTCAGTGTAAAGATCTTTTTGCTTCCACTTTTAGATTGATTCCTAGATATTTCATTCTTTGGGATGCTATTGTAAAAGGAATTGTTTCCCTAATTTCTCTCTCAGTGAGTGTCTTATTTGTGTAAAAAAAGGCTATTGTTTTTTGAGTGTTGACCTTGCATCCAGCTACTCTGCTGAATCTGTCAATTAAGTCTAGAAGTCTTTTGGTGGAGCTTTTTGGATCTTCTATATAATGTATCATATCATCAGCAAATAATGACAGTTTCACTTCTTCCTTTCCTATCTTTATTTCTTTTATTTCTTTCTCTTCTCTAATTGCTGTGGCTAATGTTTCCAGAACTATATCGAATAGGAGTGGAGATAGTGGTTATCCTTGTCTTGTTCCTGATTTTAGCATGAAAGTTTTCAGTTTTTGACCATTTAGTATGATGTTGGCTGTTGGTTTTTCATAGATAGCCTTAATCAGGTTGAGATAAAGACCTTCTATTCCAATTTTCTGTAAGTTTTTTTTTTTTTTTTTGTACCAGGTATCGAACTCGGGCACTTGCACTTGCAAGGTGGGCACTGGAACCCCTGAGCTAAATCCCTGGCCCTGACTGTAGGATTTTTATCATTAATTTTATCATTAATGGGTGTTGGATTTTGAATTAATGCATGTTGGATTTTGTCAAATGCTTTTTCTGCATCTATTGAGATGATCATGTGGTTTTTGTCCTTGGCTCTGTTAATATCATGTACTACATTTATTGATTTATGTATGTTGAACCATCCCTGCATCCCTGGGATAAATCTGACTGGGTCAGGGTGTATGATCTTCTTGATGACCCTCTGTATTCTGTTTGCCAGTATCTTGTTGAGGATTTTTGCATCTATGTTCATTAGGGAGATTGGCCTATAGTTCTCTTTTGGGGTTGGATCTTTCCCTGGTTTTGGAATCAAAGTAACCCTTTCAGGAATGAGTTTGGAAATATTGTTTCCCTTTCAATTTCCTTGATGAGTTTAAAGAGTAATGGTGATAATTCTTTAAGTGTCTTGTAGAATTCAGCAGTGAAGCCATCAGGACCTGGGCTTTTCTTTGTTGGTAAATTTTTTATTACATTTTCAATTTCACTCATTGTAATTGGGGTGTTTAGAATTTCTATATCTTCTTCATTTAACTTTGGCAATTCATATGTATCTAGGAATCTGTTCATTTCTTCTGTGTTTTCCATTTTATTAGAGTACAGGTTCGCGAAGTAGGTATTGATGATCCTCTGGATTTCTGTTGGGTCTGTCAGTCTCTGTGTTGTCACCTTTTTTGTTCTTAATTGCATGGATTTGAGCCTTTTCTTTCCTTTTTTTGATAAGGTTGGCTAAAGATTTGTTGATTTTATTTATTCTTTCAAAAAACCAACTCTTTGATTCATTGATTTTTTTGTATTTTTCTCTTAGTCTCCATTTTATTGATTTCTGCTCTGATCTTTATAATTTCCTCTCTTGTATGAGCTTTAGGTTTGTTATTCTCTTCTTTTTCTAGGAGTTTGAGGTTCTGCATTAGGTTATTTATTTGGGTTCTCTCTGTTTTCCTAATATGAGCATTCACTGCTTTGAATTTCCCACATAGAACTGCTTTCATTGTGTCCCATGGATTCCTATATGTTGTACTGGCATTATCATTTACTTGTAGAAACTGTCTAATTTCTTCTTTAATTTCCTCTGTGACCCATTGGTTGTTCAGGAGGGTGTTATTCAATTTCCATGTGTTTGTGGGGGTTTTGTTGTTTCATATGTTATTGATCTCCAATTTTATTGCACTATGGTCTGATAATATACAGGGAGTAACTTCAGTTCTTTCACATTTTCTTAGACATGTCCTATGAGCTAGTATGTGATCTCTTTTGGAGAATGACCTGTGTGCAGCTGAAAAGAATGTGTATTCTGATTTTGTGTAGTGGAACACTCTGTAAACATCTATTAAGCCCATTTGTTGAATAGTTTGGTTCAGTTCTAGAATTTTGTTGTTGATTTTTTGCCTAGATGATCTGTCTATTTGTGATAGTGGGGTATTGAGGTCCCCCGCTACAATTGTATTAGTGCTTATTTGGTTTTTCATATCCATTAATATTTGTTTTGTATAGTTGGGAGCATTTGTATTTGGTGGATATATATTTATGATTATCATGTCTTCCTCTTGGATTCTTCCCTTCACAAGGATGTAGTGACCATCTTTGTCTCTCTTAATTAGTTTTGGTTTGAAATCTAATAGTCTGCAAATAAGATTGCTACCTCTGCTTTTTCTGGGATCCTGTCATGTGGAGAACTGTTTTCCATCCTAATAAACAAAACTTTTAAGAAATTAGAGCATGCATAATCTAAGCATAAGCATACTAGAATGAGAGGGCAGGTTGGGGAGAAAATCGCACTTAGAAATTGAAACAGTGATTGTAACCTGCTGGGTCTTAGATTCTTTCATTGATAGAGGTTACCTATAAGGCTGAAGCTTTGTCATAAGTCTCTCTAGTTTTAGCTGTAAGAAGATAAGATACAATTTTAAGAATAAACTAAGAAATATAAAACTCTAGCTGAGCTCTTATAGATTTTACCATAGATTTTTTTCCTAATGATCCTTAACTGTGGTCAGCTACTGGTGTAACTAGATACTGCCAGAAGGGGTCAGTGAGTGGAGTCCCTTTTTATATTTAGCTTTATTACTATGGCATTATTTTGTACCTCTTTTGGTTATTCTTTTCTGCTGGGTGTTTAAGACCAAGTTAAAGTGAGACCTGTGTCAATTAGTATGAACTTCTATTTATCTATCAAGGTCAGTTAAGTCTCCTCAGGCACTACTTTGGAACCATGCATAGAGCCTCTAAGCTCCTCTTTCAGTGTGAGCCATCAGGATGGGTTGTGGCTTTGCTTGACCATTTTGTTTTCCGTGAAAGCATGGGAGATTTTTTCTCTTTGTGACCCTCCTTTGGCACAAGGTACATTTGTCCTCTGGTGCCCAGCAATCTCCCTGCTCAGGAGGTTGAGTGACTTACCAAAGATGTAGGATCCCATAGAAAAGCTTCCCTCATGTCCTGGATTCTTTGTTGACCTTGAGGGGCCAGGGCCAAAATATTGGCTGTCCTCATTGCCCAGTTACTTTTCTAGTTTTGTTCTCCCAACATTAGTTGTTGAACACCTACAACTGAGAACACTCAGTGACATAAGTATTTCAGTAGGAGCAGTGAGCTTAACTATTATAATAGTTAAAACATCAAGCACTTTTGAAGCATAAAGCATAGTTAAAGGGCTATTATTTCTTATCAACCATGGTTGTTTTAGTAGTTGAATCCCTGGAGAATGTTTTTTCCCCCATTAAGTTTATTGGCACATTTTAGGTATACAATGCAATTACATACATCATTGGGATCTTGTACCATTACATGAGTATCTTGCTTCTAATTTTTTTCCCCTTCCCCTGCCCTCCCTTCACCCCCTCCACCCTTCCCTATTTGCAAAGACTTTGTTTCCATTTTTTTCCTTTTCTCATATTTTTTCTTTTCCTTTCTTTCCTTTCCCCTACCCCTCCCACTTCCCCTGCTCCTTTAGACCTTTACTTCCTATTACACAATATCAATTATACATTTTTAAATTACAATATCAAGATCTAGGAGACATTACCACAGATTTTACAGAATTTAAAAGGATATAGAAAGCATATTACAAAAAATCTGTTTAGAAATCAATTTGACAACTTCTAAGTATCTTGGAAGACAAATTAATGAAACTAACTCTGGAGGAAATATAAAATTTGAATAGCACCTATTAAAGAAAGTATATTCCTAGCTTAAAAACCTACCTATATGACAACAACAGGCTCATATACATTTTAACTGATAAATTATATCAAACATTTAAAGCAGAAATAAAAAGGAACACTTCTACCCTCATTTTAGGAACTCAGCATTGTGCTAATCCTAAAACTGGATAAAGATAATAGGAGAAAAAGTATGAACATAGATAGAAATTTGTTTAACAAAACAAACTATTGGAAGTCAGATCTGGCAGGATGTAGGAAGTGGTGTTGTTATAGGGATGGCAGTGTTGGTTCAGCATTGGAAGATCCACCCCCAAAAGTCATCATTTTAACAGGGGAAAGGAGAAAGCCATATGATCCTGTCACTAGTTGGAGAAAAAGTATTGGACTAAATTCCACAGCTGTTCATGGTAAAAGCTATCAGGAGACTGGAAGTAGAACCAAACCTTCTCAACAGATTAAAGACATGTACTCCATACTTTCAGCAAAATGCCTTATATGAATGGAGAAGATACAATGCTTTCTCCTTAAGGTGGGGAACAAGGGCAGATATGCTTACTCTTCATCTGTCCATTAAACTTTGAAATATAGGCCTAAACCAAAATAGTCTGGCAATAAAATGACACAACTAGGATAGGATTGGCAAGGTAGAACCAAAATCTGTATATGTAGATGAAATGATCATCTACAGAGTAAATACTAAGACATCTCTAAGAGCCCTTAGAACTTGTATTTGAATTTAGCAGGATTAGAAAACACAAGGTAGATATAAAAATTCAGGTCTATGTATACATGCTATAAATGAAGAATTGGATATTGAAATTTAAAAGTTAAGTAGGTGTACAAAGGACCTAGAAAAGTAAAAAGAAAAAGAAAAAAAACCAGTGTTGGAAGACATTTAGTACCTAATTTTAAGACTTCCTCTAAAGCTATAGTAATCAAGGCAGTTTTGGTGTAAGGAAAGAAATATAGATCATTGGAATAAAACAGAGAATCCAGAAATAGAACCACACATATATGGCCCACTGAATTTTGAAAGATCATTTAATATTAACATTTTATAGAATATAAACTCAATTCAAGAGTCGAGGAAAAGATAGTGTTTTCAGCAAATGGCACTAGAACAGCTAGTATCTGTATATAAAAAATTAACCTCGACCCTTTATTTCCATACATAAAAATAACTTAAAAGGATCTATGAACCTAAATAAGAAAGCCTAAAAGTATAACACTTTAAGAAGAAATTATAAGGGAAAATATTTATGAATTTAGGGTAGGCAAGAACTTCCTAGGATACAAAAAACATGATGCATAAAAGAAAAAATTAAAGGATAGAAGGGAATGAGATTAATATGAGAAAATGGAAAAATAGGAACAAAATCTTTGTAAACAGGGAGGAATGGAGGAGGTGAAGGGAGGGCTGGGCAAGGGTGAAAAATAAGAACCAAGAGAGACTATGTAAAGGTGCAAATTTCCAATGATGAATGTCATTATATTGTATACCTAAAATGTACCAAGGATTAGAATGAATAATCGATAATGTAAAATAGGAAGAAAAGGTCCAAAGGGGTAGGGGTAGTGGGAGGGGCAGGGGAAAGGAAAGAAGGGAAAGAAAAAATGCTGAGAAGTGGAAAAAATGGAAATAAAGTCTTTGTAAATAGGGAAGGGTGGAGGGCGTGAAGGGAGGGCTAGGAATGGGGAAAAAATAAAAACCAAGATGCATTATGTAAAGGTACAATTCCCAACGAGAAATGTAATTGTGTTGTATACCTACTATGTACCAATAAAAGAATTTAATAAAAGAAGAAAAAATAAATAAAAGAAAATAAAAAAATTGATAAATGAGATTCCATCAAAATTTAGAACTTTAAATGACCTTGTTAAAATGAAAAGTAGTCCTTAAACAAACCATATTTACCATGCATATAACCTATGACCACAACATATAAAGAACTCTTACAGCTCATTAATAGACAACCCAATTAAAAAGTAGACACAAGATGATAAATACCCAGTACAGCACAAGGAAAGGTGTGCAACACTAGAATCAGAAAAATACTAATCCGTACAATAACAAGATTGAATTATACACTCATTTAGGGAGATGAAGTTAAAAGTTTTAAAAGCCTTGTCATGACTTTTTCTTCTTGTTGGCTTTTCCCCCTTTGTTTTTAATTTGTCACACCCAAAGGATTCATTCTGCTGGGTTTCCTGGGGTTGTGATCCTCATTGTCTTTTCCTAGGATATTGTCTAAAATTGTTTGGAGTGTTGGTTTGGTATTCATGAAGTTCCTAAGGTTCTCTTTCTCATGAAAGTATCTTATTTCTCCATCAATTTTAAAAGATAGCTTTGCAGGGTACATCAATCTGGGTTGGAGGCTGTTTTCTTTTAGGGCTTGGAATACATCACTCCAAGCTCTTCTTGCCTTGAGGGTTTGCATTGAGAAGTCTGCTGTGATTCTGATGGGCTCTCCTTTGTATGTGATTTGTTTCTTTTCTCTAACTGCTTGTAGAATTTTGTTCTTCTGTTGGGTTTCTGGAATCCTAACTATTATATGCCTATGTGTAGATTTTTTTGATCTAGGCTATTTGGAGTCCTATATGCCTCAGTTATCTGTATGTCAAGCTCTTTTCCCTTGCTTGGGAAGTTTTCTGGCATCACTTCTGTGAAGAGTTTTTTATGTCATCTGCATTCTCTCCTGTTTCTTCATTGACTCCAATCAGTCTTATGTTATTCTTCTTTGCATCATCTAGCAGCTGCTGGATTGCTTTCTTATGGTCCCTTACAATTTTGAAGCAATTTTTCTTTTCCTGGTCACTAATTGCAATCTTATCTTCTATATTTGAAATTCTGCCCTGGCATTGGTTCATTCTGCTGGGTAGACTTTCAGTGGAGTTTTTAATCTCCTGGAAATCTGTTTTATGGATTCCATTTGTTTCCTATGTTGGGATTCCATCATGTTCCTCAGCTCCTTTATTTTTTATCTGTGTCCTCTCCAGATTTATTAATCATGTCTTGCCCTATGGGCACAATCTTTGCTGTTATCTGAGAAATTATTTCTGAGAAATTATTTCTGATTTTATTCTTTCCTGATCCTCTTTTGTTGCCAGTTCAGGGAGTCCAGGTGGTTGAGTATCAGATTTTTCCATCTCCTTTCCCTTTGAGGTTGGTGTAGGTGATCTGGAAGTCTGTTTTTGAGGCTTGTTTATGTGTCTTCTCATTTCTATGGGGGAGAGGGTTTGCTGCTGGTGCCCTAGGGGCTCACCTCCTCTGCTCTAGGAGTGGTATAATGGCAGTGTCGAGCCTCCTCCTGGGAGTTGGGATTGGCTCACTTTCTCTACCCTAGGAGCAGTGGAATGGCAGCAGGGAGCCTCTTCTTGGGTGCTGGGATTGTCTCACCTCCTGTGTCCTAGGAGTGGTGGAATGGAGGAGGGGAGCATCTTCCTGGGTGTTCACCTCCTTTGACCTAGGAGTGGTGGAATGGCAGAGGGGAGCCTCCTCCTGGGCACTGGGATTGGCTCACCTCCTGTGCCTTAGGAGCTGTAGAATCCCTGCAGAATGATAACAGACAACAGTTATATATTATAGAGAAACTTAAGATTAAGTGCTACACATGGTATTTTAGCATGGCAATCATGATGACATTTTCTTTGTAACACATGTCCATCTTAGTACAGAGTGTTCTTTCAGTCAAACACCTCCATCTGATCACAAGACTTTAAATGACATAAGGAAAACTCTTATTTGTTATCCTTTAGTAGGATGTCATCTAAAGAGAACATACATATTGCCCTATAAATGTACCTTTCAAGTTCATAATATTTAGCCTCTAATTTTAGTGTGTGACCTTGTTTCAACTGTTTGGCAACTGAATATCCCTAAGTGTGGTGACACATATAACATATATCAGATAAGCTTTTAAGAAAACTACCATTTGACTGGCTATCTCATGCTGGCTTGACATGTACCTCTTATCACAAGTAGTTGGAGTGCAAGAGAAAGACAGACACTTGAATCAAAAAAGATCATTACCATAAACAATATCCTAGAAGACTTGTATGCCTGGAAGGCATGAATATATATACCATGAAATAACAATGAGTATCAGTTACATGAAACCCTTTGTCCCTTAATTTTGTTTTGTACCAAGAGCATTTTAAATGGAACCTTGTTTTCCCACAGAAAAGTTGGACCATGACCAATGTATACATATCACAATGATATGTTTAGCAATGTATTTCCCATGAAGCTGTGGAAATTATTGGGGTCCTTTCTGTGAAGAAAGGCTGGAATAAATTTTCTCCAGGCATCTGCTCTTTAATTTACCAAGGGGAGTCCTGTCCAGTAGTTTTCCTAAGCCCAAAAGTCTTTATTTTATTATCTTAACAAATTTCTAGATGACCTATGAGAGCCAGATCATAACAATTAACACATTATTTTGACCAATGAAAGATTCTCAAGTTATACATAGACAACAATATGTACTGTATTTGTAAAACCAATTGACATTATTTGGATCATCTGGCAACCTGGGGGAAGCATGTCTTTAATTATATTTATCTATAACCCAACTTGAGTTACAGGTAAACATCTTTAAAAATCCAAAATGCCAAAAGAAAAAAGCTCAAACATAAAAGCTGTACATGTTGTAACAAACAGACAGACATACACATAAGACAACTTGTTATAAATGGACTCAGATGTATTTGACCAAGTTGAATTATAATAATTTTATAATTTCTAGGTTTATAATTATAAAAAAGACTAGTCAGAACTTTGTAGATCAATTAACAGAGATCTCTTGTAATAAGAATCAAAAGGAATATAAATCTTCTACACCTGTGAGAGCAAAAACAGTTTTCAGATGGGCCCTAAACTGATGGTTTATCTGACTGTAATACCCAGCTATACAGGCTTCTCATTGTTACTTTGAGAACCATAGTTGTTTGATAGCCACATGTAATTGTTCCCTCTGAAGGGACAGACCATTAAAGGTAATTCTAACTATCTCCAGTGGGGGTCTGCTCAGGGCAGCTTTGCATGTAGAAGACACTAGGTGACACTCTTTGGAGCTAAGCAGTCAGGGAAGAAGGCCTGCCAAGGCTCCAATCTGCTGTGCTGCAGATGTCTACCTAGGACAGTTTTTTTCTATTTTGAAAAGAAACAAAGGAAAGAAGGCATCCCTGTCTATCCTTCTTGTTCTGTGCCCAATCTAAGGTTTCTCTTAGACTTTATCTCATCCAGTGCCAGTGGTGGCTGACTAGAGGTGCAAGGAAGTGGCCAGAGCCAGGTTAGCTGTTCTTACTATTCTCTAATTTTGCCTAAGTGCTGAAAGCCAGATAAATCTGGACTAAAACTTTTACATTTATTTTTTGAGTTTCAGAATTAAACCCAGACCAGTTTTCTGTATGGCCTAGAGACAAATGAAGGTCAGCTTTACTCTGGATGGATTCCAGGGAGGGGAAACTCACCATTCTGGAAGCTTTGTCTTGAAATCCAGCAGCCACAGAGGAGGGAAATACCTTGAATCAAACTGTGTTACTTCTCAGGGTCAGGGCAGTGGAGAAGGGACAGAAGAGTGCCTTTAAGTATGGCACAAGAACTAAATCTTAACCATCTCAGGTGTAGAAGGACAATTAAGATCAGGAGCTTTTCCAGAGTGGATTTGCAATACTTAGCAAAACATGTCTCTAGAGACAAAAGCTATGATTGACTCCAACTGCATTGCCAAGCAGAAAAATCAAACCAATAATCAAAGAACACAAAAGACTGCTTTTTGCCTCTTGAAAGAGAATAAAAGTGTTCAAACTATATTTTTTAGGGCTTACCCTTTTAATGAATTACTCTGAATCTATAATATCTAATTTATGATTTAAATACCCTACAGTCTGTGGAGCAGGTCCCTGATCTTGTAGAAACACTCCCAAAGGCAAGTTTTACCTATTATTAACATACAAACTGAGATGGTGTCCTGTAGGCAGGCACTTTGAAGTGCTTGTTTCAGTTTCTGGAATGTGGCCTCAGAACCAGGTTCTCAGGTTAAAATATGGGTATCTGTCTTTTGGGGGTTTTTTTATAAGCTGATCGAGGGGGTCACACAATCTCACTATATCCTGCTATCTAAAGGCAACAAAAGCCTGTACTTTTTAGGAATCTCCTTGGCTATTTTAGAGTCTCAGGCTATGGAAAGGAAAGAATTGGTTTAATTCTTTCTTCCCCCCATCTTTGGGTTCCCTTTAGATATAATAAGGCCTAAATATTTTACCTCAAGGCTGCAAAGCTGTGCCTTAGATCTAGAAACATTATAACCCCTGTCTATTAGAAAATTCAGCAGAGCAGATGTCTTGGCTAGAAAGCTCTTCTGAGGGGGCACATAACAGCATACCATCTACATATTGCAAGACTAACTTGGAAAAAACTATAGTATTCCTTTTATCAAAATCAGGATCTAGGGATGTCCTCATCTTTTTCCTGATAAATAGTTGACAATTTAAAATAACTGAAAAACTTAGTTTTCATGTTACTTAGACCTTCAAGAATACATGCCTGAAAATGTCTTCCATTTAATCTCCTATCTGATTGGCAGGTCAGTGGAAGCTTTATGGGAACTGCTTGTGTTCCAGTAGGAACCAGTTGTTCCTCTGGTTGTCTGTCTTTTGAGCTTCCAAAGGTAAGATAATATTTGTCTCTACATGTAGTAGCAACTTGTAATACTACTTGTCTCTCATTAGAAATCAATGTTTGATTTAAGAGCAACTTCTCATCTTTACAATCTAGTCCATAGATCTGAATAAGTCCTGTAAAGACCTCAATGTTCATATCAGGGTCATCTGAAAACCTTCTTAGGTCTCATTTGATCTGTCTTAGATTACGGAGAGAAAAAGACACATGAACACAGGTAGTCCCATATTTGCCATTTACTTCCTACAAGGGATGTTGTCTTTGAGGGACCTGAACAACTTTGCTAAAGATGGATATGGCCTCATGGAGGTTTCAATTATGGCTGGCCTAGAAACTCCACCCTCTGCGCCTCATGGTCAAGGCTTAAAGTTGTCTTGGAAACTTTGTTCTTAGGTTCTAAAGGGTGAGGAGTAGCCTCAGGCTTAGAGGTACTGAAGGACTTAAGGGTGAGGTGTCTCTCATTTTTTTATGTCCCACATTTACATTTGAACACAAGCAAGAATTACTTCTTAATGTAAAGAAAACCTCAACATAAGATGATTTCGACTGTTTTCTCTCTTTTACAGTATAATTCTAATTATGACATAGCATCATAGTACTTTCCTCTGTGTACTTGGCTTTAGGAGGTAAGCACACCACACACAGTGTAGAGAAATACTAAGAGATTCAGATATGGAGTTCCTAATCTGAAACAAGAGAAACAAATATGGCATCCCATAAATCTCTGCTTGATTCCTGTGCACCCTAGGATATCCCCAAGGTTTATACCATTCCAGTGTAAGTAGCTACTATCTGGAGAGAGAACCAGAAAATAAAACCAGACTGGACTATCTACCCTTTACCAGGGTATGATCTTATCTTCCTGAGGTAATTGATATCCTTACTCTAGTAGGTACTCTTATTTTTATTTATTTTTTTTTTTGTACTGAGGATTGAACTTGGGACCTCACACTTGTGAGGCAGGTGGCAGAACCACTGAGCTAAATCCACAGCCTCTAGTAGGTACTTTTAAAGTGCAAGTTACAATTGACTTCAGCCATAACAGTCATGTTTAGAGAAGGAAGTATCGCTAGCAAACCAGGGGATTTATACCACTGCTGTCTAGTTCTATGAAAGAGAGAGAGGAAAGTAAGTCAACAGTCAAATTAGGGCACTTTTCCTGCAAAAGAGATCACCTCCAGAGATGGTAAGTCAGAGATTCTGCCTTGGGCCCTAGGGCAGAGAAAGCTCTGAGAAATTTCCATTGTCTATCCAGTCATTTAGACAACTCTTATTAGCAACACAAGGCTACTCCTTTAGGGTCCATTTTAAATTCACTAAGTATTTGTAACTCAGGTCTTCCTAGCAGCCACAGTCCACATTAGAAAAGGCACCTCTATCAACTTCTTATGTGCATGCATGAAGGAAGAGAAAGGCTGACCAAAATAGTCCCATATTCTAGCTAGCATGTAAAAATACAGAGGCAAGTTATTGATTGCTATTTTCCCTATTGTAGAACAAAACAGTTGTTGCAAGTTGCCTTAGTCTGCCTTTCTGGAAGGAGGAGCGGTCTGACTGCAAGTGATTCTTAAATGAAATCCCAATAAGTTAGAGAAAAGTTTAAGGGGAATTTTTTAACTCACTAGCAGAGAAAAAGTCCAAATAAAGCTCAAACTGGTTAAACATCCAAAAATCATACAGCATTTTATAAGTCCACAGTCAATGTCCCAAAGTCCATCACCTATCAGAAAAGGCATTTTTCCCCTACACACATAAAAGATGAAGACTATGCCTGGGGGGAGAGTTTCAGGTAGCTTTTAATCTATCAAAGATTTGTATTTTATGTCTGACATAGGATCCTATCTTACTAGTAGAGAAGGCAGTCCAAACCTGTAGCTCAATTCTTAATGGAGGCTTAAGAAAGGGCTCTGCCAGCATCGTTTCAGATCACTCGGAGACAGAGGATATCTGATGATCACTGACAGAGTTCCCCTTTCACCTCACTGAGGAGTCCTGATAGGGACATGATATGAAGATTTTCTGCTGATTACCCAGACGGGCTGTCAGGAGCTAGTTTCTTCCAAGGGACCTTTGGGCATCCACCAGAGAGTAGCCCTGGCCATGACCTCTCACTTGTCACCTCAGTTTCCACTAGTTCCACACAATCAGAGATCTGTCTCCAAAAGGAAGCCAATTGCCTATCTGGTCAACATTCCACACGCCATTAGTGTCAATGGGAGTGGGGATTCACCAGAGGGCAATGGGAGAAACCTGTCCTCTGCTTTGAGAGTGCCAGCTACGCTAAATGCAATTACTATCTGGCAGAGTAACCACTGTTTGGCATTCTACAGGGGACAGATAAAAGCCTGAGCTGTCTTTATCGGAGATGATATCATAAGAGACGGATTTTACAACATTTTTAAGCAACTAAGACCAAATGCAACACATACAAAATAAGAATAAAATGTAAGGCCCTGGATTTAGCTCAGTGGTTTCAGCCCCTGCCTTGCAAGCACAAGGTCCTGAGTTTGATCCCCGGTACCAAAAAAAATTTTTTTAAAAGAATAAAATGCAATTTTAACAAAAGACAATGTATAAGAAAAATAAGAAACTTCCAAATATTTAAAACACATCTGAAAATTAAGACACTTTTGAGACAAAAGCCAAAACAAAAGCCAAAAATTTATGAAACAAAAACCAGAATCACACTGGACCCTCAACCCCCACTCCTCTGTACAGCCACCTGGTTCCACACTGCAAAGATGCAGAGGACACTGGACCACCAGACCATGGTACTGAGTCACACTGCTCCCGGCCCAGAGGTAGGGGCTTCTGAGCAGCCATCCCACTGCTCCTGGTCCAGAAGAAGGGACTTCCTGGCCACCATCACTCCCCCTGCTCCCAGCCCACAGGAAAGGGCTTTTGGGTCACCATCCCTACCGCTGCTCCTGGCCCCTGTCCCACATCTCCCAGCTCAGAGGAGGTAATCTATGTAGGCGCCAACAGGCCCCTCCCCCCACTCAAAATGAGAAAACATGTAAATAAGTCTCAAAACCAGACTTCCAGATCACCTACAGCAACCCCAAAGGGAAATGAGATGGAACACTCTGATACTCAACCACCTGGACCCACTGAACTGGCAACAAAAGGGGATCTGGAAAAAAGGAAATCAGAAATTATTTCTCAGATAACAGGAGAAATTGTGCCCCTAGTGCAAGACATGATTCATAAATCTAGAGAAGAGCTCAGGAATATGATGGAATCCCAAAATAGGAAACAAATGGAATCCATAAAACAGATGCAAACAGATTTCCAGGAGATGAAAAACTCCATTGAAAGTCTACACAGCAGAATGAGCCAATATGAGGATGGCATTTCAGATATAGAAGATAAGATTGCAATTAGTGACCAGGAAAAGAAA
Source organism: Heterocephalus glaber (assembly GCF_053883595.1). NCBI lineage: Eukaryota > Metazoa > Chordata > Mammalia > Rodentia > Bathyergidae > Heterocephalus > Heterocephalus glaber. Next base: position 1,321,372 of record NW_028258433.1, on the reverse strand, counting down.
AATTGCTTCAAAATTATAAGGGAACATGAGAAATCAATCCAGCAGCTGCTAGATGATGCAAAGAAGACTAACATAAGACTGATTGGAGTCAATGAAGAAACAGGAGAGAGTACAGATGACATAAAAAAATCTCTTCACAGAAATAATGGCAGAAAACTTCCCAAGCAGGGGAAAAGAGCTTGACATACAGATAACTGAGGCACATAGGACTCCAAATAGCCTAGATCAAAAAAATCTACACATAGGCATATAATTGTTAAGATCCCAGAAATTCAACAGAAGAACAAAGTTCTACAAGCAGTTAGAGAAAAGAAACAAATCACATACAAAGGAGAGCCCATCAGAATCACAGCAGACTTCTCAACACAAACCATCAAGGCAAGAAGACCTTGCAGTGACATATTCCAAGCTCTAAAAGAAAACAGCCTCCAACCCAGATTGATGTACCCTGTAAAACTATCTTTTAAAATTGATGGAGAAATAAGATACTTTCATGAAAAAGAGCACCTTAGGAACTTCGTGAATACCAAACCAGCACTCCAAAGAATTTTACACAATATCCTAGGAACAGACATTAAGGATCACAACTCCAGGAAGCAAAGCAGAATGAACCCATCTGGCATGACAAGAAATTAAATGTAAAGAGGGAGAACCCAACAAAAAGAAAAAGTCATGGCAATGACAAGTCAATACGTTTCAGTTATAACCATCAACATTAATGGTCTCAATTCACCAATCAAAAGAAATAGACTGGCAGAATGGGTCAAGAAGCAAAATCCAACAATACACTGCATACAAGAAACACACTTAATTCAAAAGGAAACTCATAGACTGAAAGTTAAAGGGTGGAAAACATGAAAAAAAGCAGGAGTAGCTATCCTGTTTGCAGATCAAGTAGATTTCAAACCAACACTGATTAAGAAAGATGAAGAAGGACACTACATCCTTGTAAAGGGAACAATCCAACAGAAAGAGATGCCAATCATAAATATATATGCACCAAACACAAGTGCGCCCAACTATATAAAACAAATACTAATGGACATGAAAAGTCATATATGCACTAATACAATTGTAGTGGGGGACCTCAACACCCCAGTGTCACAAATAGATAGATCAACTAGACAAAAAATAAGTAATGAAATACTAGAACTCAATTGAACTCTTGAACAAATGAACTGAACAGATGTTTACAGAGTCTTCCACCCCACAAAATCAGAATACACATTCTTCTCAGCTGCACATGGGTCATTCTCCAAAATAGACCACATACTCATACATAGAACATGTTTAAGTAAGTGCAAAGGAATTGAAGTTATCCCCTGTATATTATCAGACCATACTGCGATGATGGAGATCCATAGCAAAAGAAACTCAAAAAATTTCATAAACACATGGAAATTGAACAACACACTTCTGAATAACCAATGGGTCATAGAGGAAATTAAAGAAGAACTCAGACAGTTCCTTCAATTAAATGACAATGACAATACAACATATCAGAATCTATGGGACACAATGAAAGCAGTCTTACAAGGGAAATTCATAGCACTGAATACGCATATTAGGAAAACAGAATGAGCCCAATTAAACAACCTGATGCTGAACCTCAAGCTTCAGGAAGAAGAAGAACAGGAAAATCCCAAAGCTCATACAGGGGAGGAAATTATAAAGATCAGAGGAGAAATCAATGCAATGGAGACTAAGACAATGATACAAAAAATCAATGAAGCCAAGAGTTGGTTCTTTGAAAGAATCAACAAAATTGACAAACCCTTAGCCAACCTTGTCAGAAAAAGGAAAGAAAAGGCCCAAATCCATGCAATTAGGAATGAAAAGGGTGAAATTACAACAGACCTAGCAGAAATCCAGAGGATCATCAATACCTACTTCCAGAACCTATGCACCAATAAGATGGAAAACACAGAAGAAATAGACAGATTCCTAGATACACATGAATTACCAAAGTTGAATGAAGAAGACCTAAAACTTCTGAACAACCCATTATCAGCCAATGAAATTGAAAAGGTAATTAAAAACTTTTCAACTAAGAAAACCCCAGGCCCTGATGGCTTCACTGCTGAATTCTATAAGACATTTAGAGAGGAACTACTGCCACAACTGTTTCAACTCTTCAATGAAATTGAAAGGGAAGCAATACTCCCAAATTCATTCCTGGAAGCAAGCATCACCTTGATCCCCAAAGCAGAGAAAGACCCAACCAAAAAGGAGAACTATAGCCCAATCTCACTAATGAACATAGATGCAAAAATCCTTAATAAGATAATGGCAAACAGAATGCAGAAGATCATCAAGAAGATCATACACCCTGATCAAGTGGGATTCATCCCAGGGATGCAGGGATGGTTCAATATATGCAAATCAATCAATGTAATACACTATATCAATAGAGCCAAGGACAAAAATTATATGATCATCTCCATAGATGCAGAAAAAGCATTTGACAAAATCCAACATGCATTTATGGTAAAAACCCTACAAAAAATTGGAATAGATGGTCTTTATCTCAAACTGATAGGAGCCATCTATGAAAAACCAATAGCCAATATCATACTAAATGGTCAAAAACTGAAATCCTTCACACTAAAATCAGGAACAAGACAAGGATGTCCACTATCACCAGTCTTGTTCAATGTAGTGCTGGAAGCATTAGCCATGGCAATTAGACAAGAGAAAGAAATAAAAGGAATAAAGATAGGAAATGAAAAAGTCAAATTGTCATTATTTGCAGATGACATGATACTCTATATAGAAGACCCCAAGAACTCCACCAAAAGGCTTCTAGACTTAATAACCAAATTCAGTCAAGTAGCCGGTTACAAAGTCAATGCACAAAAATCAAAAGCTTTCCTCTACACAAATGACAGACTCACTGAGTGAGAAACAGGGCAATAATTCCTTTCACAATGGCACCCAAAATCTGAAATACCTAGGAATCAACCTAAGGAAAGACATCAAAGACCTCTTCTCTGAAAACTATGGCACTCTGAAAAGAGAGATTGAAGATGATATCAGAAAATGGACAGACATCCCCTGCTCCAGGGTAGGAAGGATTAATATAGTGAAAATGGCCATACTTCCAAAACTGCTATATAGATTTAATGCAATTCCAATTGAGATCCCAGCAGCATACTTCATGGACTTTGAGAAAACAATCCAAAAATTCATTTGGAACAAGAAGAGACCCAGAATAGCAAAAGCAATTCTAGGTAACAGAGACATGACAGGGGGTATCACAATCCCCAACCTGCAACTATACTTCAAAGCTACTGTGATAGAGACAGCATGGTACTGGCAAAGAAACAGACCTGAGGACCAGTGAAACAGATTAGAAGATGCAGAAACTAAGCCAGACACACTCAACCATCTTGTCTTTGATAAAAGAGCCAAACATCCTCACTGGAGGAAAGATAGCCTCTTTAATAAATGGTGCTGGAAACATTGGGCTTCAATTTGCCAAAGATTAAAACTAGACCTATATCTCTCGTCATGCACTAAACTAAAATCAAAATGGATTAAGGATCTAAATATTAAAATAGAAACTCTGAACCAGTTCGAACAGAGGTTAGGTAGAACCCTTGAAGACATTGGTGTAGGAAAAGATTTTATGAACAAAACCTCAGTTGCCTGTGAACTAGCACAAACAGTCCACAAGTGGGATCTCTTCTTATTAACAGGCTTCTGCAGAGCAAGAGAAACCACCAGCAGTGTGAAGAGACAACCCACAATGTGGGAAAAAATTTTACCTGTTCTTCCTCAGACAAAGGTCTACTATCTCGAATCTATAAAGAACTTAAAAAGATCAGACCTCCCAAATTTAAAGACCCAATCCAAAAATGGGCATCTGAAATGAAGACATTCCTCAGACAAACAAGTAGAAATAGCAAATAAATACATGAAAAAATGTTCAACATCACTGGTCATTTGAGAGATGCAAATGAAAACAATGCTGAGATTCCACTTCACTCCTGAAAGAATGGCTGCTATCATGAAATCAACCAATAACAAATGCTGGTGGGGCTGTGGGGAAAGAGGAACCCTGCTCCACTGCTGGTGGGAGTGTAGACTGGTGCAACCACTGTGGAAATCAGTATGGAGATACTTCAAAGAACTAGGACTGGAAGTCCCATTTGACCCCACTATTCCACTGATGGGGATCTTCCCCAAAGAATTAGAAGAATCATACCACAGTGATATATGTGCACTCATGTTCATAGCAGCACAGTTTGTAATAGCTAAAACTTGGAAACAGCCCAAATGCCCATCAACTGGAGACTGGATGAAGAAAATGTGGGTTTTTAAAATAAAATGGAGTACTACTCAGCCATAAAAAATGAGAAATTAGAGACAGTTATAGCTAAATGGATGCACATTGAGGCAATACTCCTAAGTGAAATAAATAGGGCACACATGTACAAATGCCAAATAGTTTCTCTGGTGTGAGAAACTGCAAGTGTAAAGAAGGACTAAAATGTATAATAGGTCATGTGAAATAGGAAGAAAAGGGGCAAAGGGGAAGGAAGTGGGAGGGATAGGGGAAAGGATAGAAGGGAATGGGATTAATATGAGAAAATGGAAAAATAGGAACAAAATCTTTGCAAATAGGGAGGAATGGAGGGGTTGAAGGGAGGGCTGGGCAAGGGTGAAAAATAAGAACGAAGAGAGATTATGTAAAGGTGCAAATTTCCAATGATGAATGTCATTATATTGTATACCTAAAATGTACCAATGATTAGAATGAATAATCGATAATATAAAATAGGAAGAAAATGTCCAAAGGGGTAGGGGTAGTGCGAGGGGCAGGGGAAAGGAAAGAAGGGAAAGGAAAAATGATGAGAAATGGAATAAATGGAAATAAAGTCATTGTAACTAGGGAAGGGTGGAGGGTGTGAAGGGAGGGCTAGAAATGGGGAAAAAATAAGAGCCAAGATGCATCATGTAAAGGTACAAGTTCCCAATGAGAAATGTAATTGCGTTGAATACCTAAATTGTACCAATAAAAGAATTTAAGAAAGAAAAAAGAAAAAAAAGAAAAAAAAATCTTCCTAGTGAGGCTGAATTTAAATATGATGGACTAGGGCTGGGGATTTAGCTCAGTGGTTCCATCACCTGCCTCGCAAGTGCAAGGACCCAAGTTCGATCCCTGGTACCAAAAACAAACAAACAAATAAATATGATGGACTAATCAATCAGGAGCTCAACAGTCAGGCTATGGAATGAGTACTATTGGTAGCTTTTAGACAGATTTATATTGAGAGCTGGGAGCAAAAAGCAGAGCAGAAAGATTAATTTGAAAAATTAAATTGTGCACTCCCCCCAAAAATAGACTCACGTGAAAAGTGGGGGCCAGAGAAGATGTGGTTGCTGAAGAGATTAGTGCCATTGAAAAGAAACCAAAAACTTTGAATAGGAACAAAAAAATGGTTATTTGAGGGCAACTCAGGGATTAGCAAGATCCCACCCATCGCAGGCTCATGGGTACAAAGGTATATATACCTTTCATTTGGAAAGCACCTCCTGCTTAAGAAAAGACATCTAGGAAATTGGATACCTGGGATTCATTTCACTATACTAGACCATTCAGGCACTCTGAGGCTGCTGCAGCCATGGTGCAATGGGGTCTGGCTACTGCTGGTACTAGTGGTAGACCTTGGCATTGTCCACATAGTGCTGGTTTTATAGGTATGCAAAATGGAAGAGTTATGCGGTCATGCAGGTTTCTATTTAAATTTCCAAGGAAGGCCTGGGAGGCTGGGCAAAAATGTGTGACCAGGTCAGAATCCCTGACAGGAGCCCATGGTAATGTGAGGCATGATGTGGGAGTGAGGCACAGCTTCCCTGAAGACCCCCGGAAGTTGAAGATGCCAGGAATGTAGAACATCTCCTGAGGAAAGGCACAGGCAGTGAGTGGACCCAGCCCAACAGAGAGACCACGTGGCCTCCAATCAGCAAGACCATGGGGCTGTTTGTTATCCAAGCCTTCTGGAACTCACATCTTATCACCATGTGCCCCAGGGTGTTTGGGATATAACTACAAGACTTAATGTTTGCCCTGATGGATTTCAGTCTTCCTTTGGTCTGGGTCTTTTATATCCCTCGATTCCTCACTTTGTAATAGGAATCCTATGCCTTTGCATCTTGGGAATGTGTAACTTGTTTTTTACTTTTGCAAGAATTCACAGATAGGTGCTTGAGTCTCAGAGGTGACTTGTACTTAGACTTTTGATCAATGTTGGAACTTTTGAGACTTTGAGGGAAGTATTATTGTATTTTGTATTGTAAGAAAGACATTTATATCATGGTAAGTGGAAGTATGAACTTATTATTGCATATTTAGAGATTAAGTATGGTTTGATGTGATGTTTTAGGTGTCAAGTTGATAAGGGGGAGACTTGTGTCAGTGAATCTTAATTGCCAACTTGCTTGGATTAAGAGATTCCTGGAGAGGTGATTGGATTATGGGGTGCTATCCTCACCAATGGATTAATCCAGTAATGTTCATAGTTGCATGTTCTATTAGGAGGTGGGGCCTGGTTGGAGATGTGTCACAGGAAGTATGCCTTAGGAGGATATATTTCTATCTGTAACTCTACCCCTCTGCTCCTTCACTATGCCCTTCTGCCAAGATGTTTTTGTTTTGGAGCAAGCTAACCATGGACTGAAATATCTGAAGCCATGAGCCAAATTAAATCTCTTTTCCTTTAAGTTAAGGGTGTCGGGTATTTTGTCCCGGTAACAGGAAAGATGACCAATACCACGTGACATTCTTGCAATATCACCATCCATTATAGTTTAGATCTAAAATGATTCCAAAGCTTGTGTTTATGTTTGGCAGATGGGTCACTGCAGGCATGACCTTTAGAAAGATATATCTCCTTTCCATGCTCCTTACTTATCTCTGCTTCCTGGCTGCTGTGAGGTAAGCAGCTATCTTCTGACATGCTCCTTCCACCATGCCACTTCTGCAAAATAAACCTCTCCTCTTTTAAGATGTGGGTGTCAGGTATTAAGCTATTTACCAAGACATCATCCTATTGACCACAATATCTCATGCAGCTGGGCCCAAGAGCAGTAAATTGTGACTTACCTCACTGTGAGAAGGCCCTGGAAAATGATGTGGTTTGACTTTTGTTTAAAGTTGAGGAATAGAGAAGGGATTGGATTCTCAGATGCTAAGAACTCTTTGGACTGTAACATTCTATAATTTAACTTTATAACATTTTCCCGAAGAGTGGGATGCACAAGAGTGAAAGAGTAGGTATTTTGACAGCTTCAGGCCACAGAAGTGGTCAGAATGGGCCTGACAATAATATATCAGAGGTATCTTAACTGGAACCTGAATCTATAAGTTGCCAAAGAAAAATATTCAGAATGTCATAACAATGTTTATGTTTTAAGTAAGTAGTTCTAGCCAGACTCCTGTATTCAATTTCTCATAAAATTCAGAGTAATCATAGTATCACATTTTAAATCAAGCAGAGGACTCTGTGTGTGTGTGTGTGTGTGTGTGTGTGTGTGTGTCTGTGTGTGTGTGTGTGTACCTATGGACCTATAGCATATATTTCTAGAAGACTCCTTCAGTCCAGTGGGGGAAACACATAAGCAAGGAATGTGAGAAATTAAACATATAGCAAAATTCATAGTCTAGACCAGAAAATTTAATTCATTCTAATATGAATAAGAGAGTAATGCTGTGGTTGAAGACTTCTAGCTTTGTCTCGAGTGATTCATAGGCTGACTCATTTCAGTGCATTGCCAGTTACACAGGAGATGGGTTCTGAGGCAGCAAGGTGTTGCATGTAACATCCCAGATTCTGTTAGGAGGCTGCCAGCCTCTATGGAGGTTTGTCTGCAAACATGAAGATGTTTGAAACAGAGAAGAGGCAGCAGGCTTTATAGGAAGCATCACAAGTCTGAAACTCATTTCTATGGACTCTAAAAATAAGTGCTAAGTAACCACTCTGTTAGGAAATAAGCCACAATGTTAAGCTTTATATTTAGGAAATTTGAAAGTGTTAAAATAAATTTTGCTGTGATCTGTCTTAAGGGAGGAAGGAAGGAAGGAAGGAAGGAAAGGAGGGAGGGAGGGAGGGAGGGAGGAAAGAAAGAAAGAAAGAAAGAAAGAGAAAGAAAGAAAGAAAGAAAGAAAGAAAGAAAGAAAGAAAGAAAGAAAGAAAGAAAGAAAGAAAGAAAGAAAGAGATCAAAACCTTCAGAGAATGGAAATGCAAGAACTCAGAGTTTGGACACTGGAGAATTCTATGTCTTCTGCATTTGGGTCAGTATTTATTTTAAATGAACTTGAACTATCAAGAGTAATCAAATCCTTATATAAAAGTTGAGTCTCTGTTGTATTCTTAGCCTGGGGGTGTGTGATCTGGCTTCCTGTAAAAGCCTGTTCCCTGTACATGATACTCCCACTCTGTCTTCATCCATACTTTTAACTACTGCTTTTATCCAATAAATATTATAAAAGTATTTTTTTGAGTTAGAGATAACTCAAAGGTACACCACTGTAGTGTTGACAGGAAAAGGAAAGGAACATAGAAAAAATGGTGAAGGTAAATGTCAGACTGAATTGTGTTCCCCCAAAATTTATAGGTTGAAACTCTAACCCTCAATGTGACTGGATTTGGAAATAAATACCTTTAAAGAGATAAATATGGTTAAAAGAGCTCTCAGGATGAGCCCCTAATCCAATAGGACTGGTGCCCTTATAAGCAGAAGAGGAAGGGACACCAGGATGGCTATGCACAGAGGAAAGGCCACATGGGGATACAGTGAGAAGGTGGCTATCTCCTTTCTTGGTCAAAGATGGAGGCCTCTGGAAAAATTGATGTTGCCGACACCTTGATCTCTGCTTTCCAACCTCAAGAAGTGTGAGAAAATAAAACTGTTGTTTAAGCACTCCAGTTTGCATTATAGTACTTTGTTATGACAACCTAAGTAGACTGATACAGGAAGTTATATTTATTAATCAACCACTAGGTGACAAGCACTGAGGTAACACTTAGCAAATGTCATTAACTTACTCCTCATAGTAGCCCCACAAGGTAGTCAAAGTCAAGAAAACTCAAGACCACAGAGAAGCAACTGGCTCAAGGTCACACAGTGCTGGACTCTGAACCTGAAGTATGTGCTGGATTTCAAAACTCACACATTTTTCACTATTCAAGGTTCTCAAATACTGGTATGCAGTGCAGTCATCTAGGGAGCTGGGTAAAATTGCATTAGAGGCCTCTATCCTATCCAAGATCTACTGAATAAATGATCATATGGTCCAAGAAATGCCAATTTACACCACCCTCCTTGTCCATGAGGCTCGGCTAAGAAAGTTTTCTTATCTCATGGTTTTTCAGTATTCATGAGTAGATAAGTAGATACCTGAGATTAGAAAACTAATTTAACATCTTTCTTATTCTTTCAACTTCTCTGTAATTTTTATCAGCTTTTATGAGGAAAGTTTCCAGCAACATCAATTTCAAACCTTAAAATCACCTCTGGGCACATCATCCTAAATAATCACACAACCACAGTGGTCCTTGGTTCCGAGACTTTGTCTTCCTCTACATACTTAGGTATTCATATTTGAGTATGAGAATTACTAGCAAGGGATTCTCTGCAGTTTCTGCCTCAGTTGTTATTAGCTGCATCCAATAGAACAATATATTAACACCATAAAAATATACAATTATTTTTGAAAATTCTATAACTACTTAATTCTTAATTTTTTTTCAATATGGAATTCTGTTTATTGTATTCTCCTCAAGTTGTGTGCACTCATAATTACTTGGGGCTATTGAATTATCATTTCTTACAGGAAATTGGACAAATACCAGATATTCCTCAACTATATCTCCTGAACTAATTTGTTTCATTGAGAAAGATATTCGCTTGTATGAGCTAGTCTATTATTTTCTTAACATCAAAAATATTCTTTCTCAGTATATGTCATATCCCTGAAGATATGGATTAACTGAAATGCTTCAAAAGCAGACAGGAATATAATTTGCTTCTATGTGATATTTTTGAAGCCCAATTTTAAAATTTCTTTTCCACTACTTTAGGAAGGCATCAAATTCAGAAACTCACTTTTACTTCAAGGATTGTTAGCTAGTTTCCAAACTCTTTCTCCAGGGGAAAAAAAGGGAGTAAGAGGAATAAAGAAAATGGTAAAAAAAAAAAAAAAAAAAAAGTAATAGAGACTACATTAATTAGCTCCCCCCTCCATCGGATACCTGGGCTGAGCTGAAATGTATTGTTGCGGTTAATTAATTAATGGTCAACTTGAGTGGGAACACTCAGCCGATTTGAGTCAGCATGGTTGTCGGAATGGTATAAGGGGAGAACAGGAAGGGAGGATTGTATGGTGATTTCCCTTGGAAGAGCTTCATTGCTGCTAATTTTCATTCTGGCTGCCTTTCTTTGGAGAAGCTTCTGCTATTCTCTTCAACTGCACTTCGGTCTTCACCTTTGCCATGAATGGCTGCTGTTCTATTGGGAGAAGTCTGGTCTTCACCTTCAGCTTGAGCACTGTCTCCTGGTCCTTGGCACAGATTCTAGCCTCGGGTACCAGCCCTTGGGCTCCCCCGCCCCCGCCCCCTCCTGCCCGGCACAGATCCTTCGGTCTTCCACTGCAGATTCCTCAACCTCCTGAGATGGACTTGCGTAGGACATTGCCATGTAATCCAGGCCCTTGCCTGGATTCTTCGGATCTCTAGTGCCTGGACAGATCTCTTGCACTCTTCTACATTTGACTCTGTGAGCAAGTGTTGTAAGCTTCTCTTGTAAATTTCGGTGTTCTGCATTAAATCTGTTCTCTTGCAAGCACTGACTACAACTGTATGGTCTGCACTGGGAGCCCATGAGCACCTGGATGCCAGTCCATAGCAGCATCCCAAGCAGGAGAATGACATCAGCACGGGGATGGAGGCTACCGTGTAGAGCAAGCCTTCTGCTCATCCTTGTTCTTCTTTATCAGAAGCAAACAAATGGAAGATGAACATGGCTCCCCAAAAAGATCCTTGACAGAGAATAGCCTGTAGCACCCACACATAATGCAGGCCCTACTGAATGAACAAATCTATGTTAAAGCCACTGAGTTGTAAAAGGCAGATTTTGTGGTGTGTGAATTGTTATTCTCAATATTAAAAAATGAGGTTAGAAAAAAATTTACATTAAGAAATAGTGACTTCAGCCTATTTAGATGCCTGATTTGACCAGTTTTGAGGACAGATGGGCCTTTGAGAATGACTAAATTATTGTCAGCTTAATTAGGTGGGGTTTCCGATTGCAGATGCTGTTCCCCAGGTGTAATTGTAGCAAATTGGTAGAGTAAAAAAGAAAAAAAAATAGTGACTTAATGAGACCCTGTTTCAAATAAATAAATAAACAAATGCAGGCAGGCTCTGGATTTAGCTGAGTGCAGAGACCCTGGATTAAATTCCCAGTACCAGGGGAAAAAAGACAGAGAGAGAGATTCCATTTTAGATACCCAAAGAAGGAAAAGAAAGATGTAAATGTAGAGACAGATGGGACCTTTAGGTAAGGTTATGTTAGGGAACTGGGCCCACTTAGAAGTAGAAGAGAAATAATACAATAAGCCGCCAAGGTGACAGTCCGCAGTTTGACACTTGTATCTGTGAAGCTGTTACTGCCATTCCTAAATTCCTTTTTATATAGGTTACTTCCCCTAAAGTAAGTTACTGGATTTCCCCTATTAGCCCACCTAACCCAAACCCCTAGCAACCCCTAGCCTAACAACCAATCAAGTATTAATCCTGGGGGCGGGGTGTGAAGAAGGGACCCCAACCCTGTAAAAGTGACATTGCTGGCCCACACTCAGCGGTGTCCCAGCTCTGAGCCCCCCTCTCTTCCAAAGTGGCTTTGTACTGCTTCCTCTTGCAACACCTACAATAAAGTTACTTTTGCTTTGCATTGGTCTTCTGACTCTTCTTCCTCTTTCTATGTCTAACACAAGCCTGGCAAGGTTAAGTCTGGGGGCCCCTAGACCCCAGACCCACAAGATAAGGAAAGAATAAGAATGTGTGCATACACACACATGCATGAAGAATCTGAAAGCACCAAGTGAGAGACTACCTCAGTATAAAGAAAGAGCAGACTGGCTCAAAGAGTTCTGTGTCTGCAGATTGCATGTGCCCACACAGGCTCAACACAGACCACATGTCTTACCAAACAATAGGAGATCCCTATTCCCAAAAATGAAAGAACTGTGCTTCCTAAAGTAACCATAAAATGGCAGGATACCCAAGATTTAACTTTTGTATCTTCTACTACTGCCCAAGGGGTGAAAGAAAAACCCCTTGTTGTGGTCTGGACCTTAAATGTCCCTCAAAACTTATATGTTCAAAGTTTGGTTCCCAGCTGATGGTGCTGTTGGGAGGTGGTAGAAACTCTAAAATGGAAGTCTGACAAGAAGAAGTAGGTCATGAATAGCCAACTAACATATCCCCTTCAGGTTGGAACTATATATGTATTAATCTGTTCCTATTACTATAGTGAAATACCTGAGGCTGGGTAATTTTATTTTAAAAAGTTTATTTTAAAAAGTTTATTTAGCTTACATTTCTCAAGGTTCAAGGGCATGATATCAGTAATGGGTCAACTCTGGTGAGAATATCATTACAGATGGAGTTACAATAGTGAAAGCATGAGAGAGAGAGGGAGGGGGAGAGGGAAAGGGAGAGGGAGGGTGGGAGAAAGAGAGAGAGAGAGAGAGAGAGAAAGAGAGAGAGGTGCTATCACATGGCAAGACAGGGAGGGGCTTGGCTGTACGCCTAAGGTTGTATCACTTCCCAATACTGCCACAATGAGGCTCAATCTTCAAGCATATGAATTCTTGGGCCGGGGGGACAAACCACATCTAAACCATAGCACTACAGGACAATAGCCTGTTTTTCATGTGTGATTTATGCCTCTGCTCAGCCATGAACTGCCCAACTCACAAAACTCTGTGACAGCCCTTAAAAAAAGCCTACTACATCTCATTTATAAGTAAATCACATGTACAGCCTCTATGGAGTCAATTTAAATCATAAATCTAGCTTCTTTGGCCAGCTTTCTCCTATTTGTGACTTAGTCATTCAGCTCCATGTCTCACTCCCCAGCCCTGGAGCCAAGTGACGAGCTGGTTCTCCAAGTAGAGCTGATTGAGAGGGTCCTAAGGTTCCCAGCCAGTGAATGCTGTCCCTCTGTTTCCAAGCTTTGAATGTCTGGCACAGGTCTCTGGGCATAAGGTCTAAGTCAAGTTTAGCAAGTATACTGCCTGTCAAATATTTTTCTTTTAAGATCAGTGCTGCCCCTTGAATCATTGGAGTTTTCCTTTCAAATATTTCTATCTCTTCTAACCCAGGACATCAGTTCTTGTTTCTTGCTGACCGTAAGTGATCAACTCCTGGGAAACGTGTCCAGGAGAAAACTGACATTACATTTAAAGGTTCAATGTGTAGTACTAGGATGTAGCTCAGCAGAGGATTTGTACATAGCACACAAAAGGCCTTGAGTTTAATCTCTGCACCAAAAATAAAATAAAATTTGAAGAGAAGTGCAATGTGTAAATATATATACATATTGTTATATGGTCTGGGAGGATGTACAGTAAACCAAAAAGAAAAGAGGGGCATAAAGCTGGACGAGGGAGCCCAAAAGGAACTAGTGCTCTGCTCTGCTTTTAAAATGTAAATCTTTATTGTTTTAAAAATCGCAAAAAGTACTTGATAAGCGGAGAAAATTTTAATTGCATGAAATAATTCTTGCCTGGAGCAGAAAAGGGTACACATCCATAAATCATTTAAGAGGATTGAAATTAGTCCCCAAAGCTTTCGTATTTGAGTCTGCTTTTCTCAAAAATAATATTCTATGCAATATTTAAGATATGTTTAAAAGAAAGAAAAGATAAAGAAAAACAGAGTGCCACTCATGTCTTCTTTACCCGCTGGAGAAAGAAAACACTGTCCATGGTAAATGTGCCCCCATTCACTTCATGGAGATGGAAGACAGTGGTGAAATACCAGTAATTCTAAGAGAAGTGAGAATTGCTCATCATCTGTGACTGACACCGTCACTGACATAGAATTGTCCTATGTTCCCTAGGACAGAATTTTAGAAAATGCTTCTCAGGGAAGCAGAGAGATTTGAGAACAGCCTCAGGCTGATGATTGACCACTTTGTGTCAATCTTGCCGTCTTGTTTTCTTCCTTTGACACAGGGGTGTTAGTTGAGAAGATGTCCATAATAAATCCAGCCCCATGCTCTGCGAGCAGCAGACCCTAGCAGCTGCCCAGTGATTAACTCTGCCTCCTATGAACACATTCTCCATGGCGGTGGTATCTGCCCCACCCATGGTGAGGAAGACTTGCCTGTCACTCATCTACATACCTCAGGTCAGGCCATCCAACCAGCATCCCACTGGCTCTGTGATCCTCCCCTTGAATGACACTGCTGTTTCCTAACAGTCATGAATCAAAAGAAGCTGGTGAATGAAATCTTTTGTTTTTGTTTTTTTCATTAGCACTTGAAACAAGATTTTCTTCAATATACTTTTACATTCTGCAAGATCAAGTATGATAGACAGGTCTTTGGAAATTAATGATGGATTTAAGGAATCTGTCCATTCCATATAGCTTGCTAGTAGCAACAATGTGAGTTTTATCTTCTTTTCTTCGACAGAGTTGGTGAAGACCAAGTTGATTTTATGTAAATAAATTAAAGAATGCTCACAAAGATGGAATAACAAGATGGAAAAACAAGAAACATAAACTGAATTTTTTCCAAATGACAATGACAATATATCCTTCATTCATTGCTACTTAGTGTTTGGGGTTCTTACTGTTATTTGTTTTACTGAAAGAAAAGCACTGTCAATTAAGCTAAATATGTTCGTATAACTGTATGTCGGTGCCAAGTGTGAAGGCTCACATAGTCCTCATAATGGTACCTAAACTATGACACAGACATTGTCTAAAAACAGGTGCAGTGTTTATATGGCATAGAACCATCTAAATCATAATACATTGTATACTTTACCAAAAGTCAACTTACCATAAATGTCAAACAACAGTTATGTTTTCAAAATGACTCTACCACCAACTTCTACTCCCTACCCCCAACCATGGGGATAAGGTGGGGATGATTTTCCACCCCAATTCCAACTATTTTCCTCTTTCACCATTCTTATCGTTTTTGATTCACTTCTCAGTCTTAATTTCTTCCACATTTCATGCTGATGTGGTCATGACATTGATCCTAACAAATCAGCTAATATATGAGCCATAATTCTGTCTTCATTTTTATGGACAGAAAAAAATGAGGCCAGGGATGCTATGACTTGCCCAAGATCCTGTAAGTCAGTGGTGAAGTGAGAGCTAAAATTCTGAAATCTGAGCTCCCAGTACAGCATTCTTCTAATTAAGATTGAAAAACACTAATTAGGATAATGCTAATTAACTGGTGCCCAAAGAGGAAATTTCACCATGACAAGTAGCATATAAAGGGTCAGAAGGAAACATCCATTCCACAGGCCTCATCTTTGCATCAGATATCTTCCTAGAGACATACAGTCATATTTTTGAGTTGTTTCTACTGATATTTAAGGATTGGCTCTTGCTAGCACAGATGTCTGTTTCAAATTTGAACTCCTATGGATTTGTATTGTGTTTGAATTTGCCATCGATTTCTCAGAAATCATGTTAGCATTTCAGGCTAGCTGGAGATAAGCCAGAAAAAGAGAAAATTAGCTAGGAGACTTCAATGGTCTTGATTTAATAATTGCTTTCATGCAGTTAGCATCAGGCTTTTTTGACCAGTGATGATTAATTCAGTTTTCTTCTGCCACAACTTGTCTAAAATTCTTAGCTTACATAATCACCTGTTAAAACTCTTCTAGTTAAAAAATTCTAAGACAACATATAAACATAAATGGAATTTTTAGTGATTTCCATGGAGGGAGATTAACCTCAGGGCCCAGTTTTACATTCTCCTTGAATTGGACTAATGCCAATGAGGCAAAACTGCCAACAAAGCAAGAAGTACTATTCTTTCGGCATGAATCTAATTGTCTTTTTCCATTGGAAGGGGTACTTAGGATTCAATGACCATATCCACACTTGTCATTGCTCCAACAGCAATGAATTGGTTGAGCCCCATAACTAGTATAGTCACAACTCACAGATCATTCATGGATGGGCCAATTACCCCTCTACCTTAAGGTGAAAAGGTTTTGGTGAGAGAGAAGGGGTGTGCCCTCCTCTGGTTCATTCCTATTACATCTAGAGCCAGTCCAGATGATAGAATAGAACCTAGAGAGGGCTCAGAGCTGCCCCCTTTTACCTCCTGCAGGAGATCAGGGCTCTGAGTGATTGCTGAGGGCTCAGGTTCTGTTTTGCAAGCCTCTTTCCAGAAATGCTGCATAGATGTGTAGTGTTGGCAGTGCTTCCTGGCATGGGGCAATGCACACGTGTCTTCAGAAGAAGCCTGGGGGCTGCTAGAGAAGAGATCTGAAATTTAAAGATTCCTGTTCCCACTCCAAGGCCATGTTCTCATCTAGATGAGGGGTTTAAGAAAATACCTTGCATGAGACACACCGGATAATTTTGTAGTATCAAAACTAAATTCAGTCATTTTTAACCATGGAAACTGATTTCCTCCTCATGTTTCATGTGCATTAAAAGTTGACTGCCAGGCTGAGGATGTAGCTCAGTGGTAGAGTACGTGCTTAACAAGCATGAGGTCCTGGGTTCTATCCTCAGCATCATATGTAATGTCCATTGCAGCCTATATTTCAGATATTGCTGGTTATTTATCTAGGCAGAGGGGAAATATGACCAGAAAATCACACACAGAACCTTAAAACATTTGCTTGTGCACTTCTCAGATTTCATTGGCCAAAGCAACTCGTGTGACTACCGGGGATCTTTTCTTGTGGGGTATAAACCTCCATGAAACAAGATTAGTGGATATTTTGTGAACAATAAAACATTCAATAATGCTCCCTATAGTTTGCAGCACTTCAGTTCAAAGAAATTAGGAAAACCAGAGACCACCAAGCCTGACCATTCTTAGCTAATATTAGCTATCTGATATTTGGCTCCTTTGAATTACATCTATATGAATTAAGTTATTTCCCTTTATCATAATATATATATCCTAATTTTTCCATATATATATACATATATATATATACATACACATATATGTAGGTAAATGATTCAAATGATAAAAATAAAATAAGAACAATATAGCAGTTTCTCAAAAAATTAAAAATATAACTACCATGTGATCCAGCAATCTTATTATTGGATATATATATTCTCCAAAAGAATTGAAATTAGTCTTAAACTGACATTTGTAGATCCCTGTTCATAATACCATTAGTCACAATAAACAGGAGGAGGAAGAAACACAAGTGTTCACTTATAGACAAATGGATAAAGAAAATGTGGACCATATATACAACAAAATACTATTTGGCCTTCAAAAGGAAATTTTGACACATGCTACAACATAGTTGAACCTTGAAGACATCATGCCAAGAGAAGTAAACTAGACACAAAAAGATAGACACTGTATGAATTCATTTCTCTGGAGTGTCTAAAATGATCAAATTATAGAATTAGAAAGTAAATAGTAGTCCCAGGACTGGGGAAAGAGGGTGTTATTGTTTGTGTCTAGGTGTCCTCCCACAGCCTCATGAGATCATAGGTGGGGCTTTTTCAGAGTGGCTGGATATAGAGTGTGCAATGCTGAGATTAAGAACGTGTGACTACTAAATTAGCCCACTGATTGGTTTGGCACCACCTTAAGCCCAGTAGCCCAGATAGAGCATAAAAGGGGCAGCAAGAAGCTTCTAAGGTGCCTCTTGCTTGCTTTTCTACTTTCTGCCTTCCATGAACTATTTCTCCCCTACAATGCCTGTCTGCCATGCCATCCTTCCTTGGAGCCAGATGATTATGAACTAAAACCTCTACAAACTGTGAGCTAAATAAACCCTTTCCTCCTTTAACTTTGGGTGTCAGGTATTTTGTCTCAGCTATAAGGGAAAAGTAAGTAAGACAGAGGGAAATGGGGATTTGTTTAATGGGTATAGAGTTTTTTAGAAAATGAAAATGTTTTGGGGATACGTTGTATAGTTAAATGATCTATACACTTGGAAACTGTTAAGATAATAAATTTTATGTGTTTTTTAAACAAAAATTAAAGTGTTTTAAATTTTAAAGTAAAAAAACAACACAAGAATCTTCTCTATGACCACTCTCTGTTCTCATTCACCTCCTCAGATTAACATCTGCTTTTGAATTTGGCAAATATCCATACAGACATTTAGGAAATATATTTACATACATACAAACATAGATAAAGATAGAAAATCATTTATTCTGGATTTTAATGTATATTACGTGGCATTGAGTATATTTTTAAGCAATATGCTTTGTTCATGTGATAGTTATTTTAGAGATATTTCAATGCTGGTACATAGTGAAAAAAACCTTTCTTTTAAAAATTACCTCAAAAAATAAAAAGGTGTATATAATTGATATATATGTATATATATGATATCAAAATATAGGGGCTCAGTGGTAGAATATGTGCTTAAAACATTTGAGGCCCTAGGTTCAGTACCCAGCACCAAAAAAAGAGACTAATAGATTATTTCATCATTTTGCTTTTAATGGATATTTAAATTGGTTTCCAATTTTTCAATATCTCTTTGAGCTTATATACACTATTATTCTACATTAGATGATGATATCACTCTACATTGGATGACAAGAAGCAGATATGTGAACCATCCAATATGTGTCTTCAATGTTTTAATTATGTAGCTACGCTGTTCTCCAAAATGTTGAGTCATCTGCAAAACAGGAAAATGTCATTCCCCTGCTTCTCAGTGATACTTGCTAATATAAGTCTCTAAGTCTTGCCAGTCTGATGGTTCTATATGACTTCTCATTGACACTTTAATTTGAATTTCTCTGATTGCTATAGACCTTGAGGATCTTTCCATCTAGTTTCTGGTCATTTGTTTGTTTTCCTCTGAATTGTTTTCTTACATTCTTTGCCTATTTTTCTTTTGAACTTCCTCCTACAGATTTGTAAAAATTGCTTAAATATTCATTGCTTGTCTCTTATTATGTATGTTGTAAATACCTTCTTGCTTCTATTTTCCAACACTATATACTAGTCTTTTCACTTAGGAGCCCCAAAGTTTAATTTTTGTCATTTACTTCATTTGTATATATACAAAGGCCTGTATCTGGACTTTGTATCATATTTCATCCATCTTTATTTATCCTTTCTCTGTATGTCATACTTTTACAATTACTATAACTTGAAGTGTAATTTGAAACCCTTCTTAGTCTTCTATGTCAAAATAGACATAGCTGACCTGGTCCATACTCTGTCCTAAATGAATGCTTTAAAATATTTGCCATGTATTGGAGAAGATGTTTTGACTGGACTAATATTGCAAAAAATTTAGAGATTAATCTGGGGACAGCGAAGTGTGGTGGCAAGTACCTATATTTCCAGCTACCTGGGAGGCTAAAGCTGAAGGATCCCTTGAAAGCAGAAATTTGAGGCCAAGCTAGGAAGCATAATGAGATCCTGTCTGTTAAAAAATGGACTAATTTGGGGACAACTGATATTTTTTAAAATATTGAATCATCCAAACTTGGAACATGGTATAACTCTTCAATTATTCACATATTCTTTTTTGTTCTTTAATAAGTTTTATTTTATTCTTGCGTTACATTTTGTAGTAGGGTTTATTGTCAGGAATTATGGAGGTTGTGTTAGTGGTGTGTATGGCATTATTTTTCAATTACATTTTCTAATTGGTTTTGGTTAGAGTATTGGGATGCTATTACTTTTCATATATCAATTTTATACCCATGCATGCTGATGAACTCTCTTATTGGTTAAATAGCTCTTAATTTATCCTCTTAGGTTTTATGGGTGAGTAATCATGTCACTCTGAATCAAAGGCATTGTTGCCTTTCCTTCTCAATATTCATGTCTTGTTTCTTTTCTTTCTTTTTTTCATTATATTGGTCAAAGCTGTCTAGCACAATGCATGACATAGCAGCCTTTCTCTGTTCCTTTTATAGAAATACTTCTAATCTTTCATCATTCAATAGGATATTTGCAGTAGCTTTATGGCATATACAGTTATTAAATCACACTTCCAATAAAAATGCGATGGCATTTTGAAATAGCATAATTTAAGAAGAATTTTTTCATGAAGTTGATTCTCATTATTCATAATGCCATATTTGTAAAACCAATGCTAAAATGTATTTGTAGCCCTAAAACCAATATCCACCTCCTGGTGACATTTCTTGCTGGGACAGTCCTCCTGATCTGCTTCCTGGTTGCCATGAGATGAGTAGCCTTCCTCCAAGAAGTCCTTCCACCACACTGTTTCTTCCTTAAAGCCAGCTAACCATGGATTGAACCGTATAAAACTATGAGCAAAAATAAACCTTTCTTCCTTTAAGCTCTGTATATTGAGTATTTTGTCCAGCAACAAAAAGCTGACCAATATACTAGACAAAGGAAATGTAAACCAACGATGTAAAACAGGACTCAAGCTTAGCCTGAGGCCTCAAGAGTCTAAGCAGAGAAGGCCTTTCTCATCCTACAGGGTCTTGCTATATCTGTGGGGCTTGCAGAGAAAATGGCCAGCAGCTGGTTTCAAAAGTCTTAAGAGTCAAGAGTTGAGGTAAGGGGTTGAAGGGAGAGCAAGGGAATGGGGAAAAATAAGAACCAAGAGAGACTATGTAAAGGTGCACATTTCCAATGATGAATGTCATTATATTGTATACCTAAAATGTACCAATAAAATTCATTAAAAAAAAAAGTTGAAGTAGAAGGGGCTGGGGCAGAGGAAGAATTTCTTTGGGGATAAGTTTGTGGGAGCTTCTTTCTCAGGGCCCCAGGGGGATCCAAGGACAACATTTCTCCCTCATCTCAAATGAGAGTTGGCCCTTTGTATTCTGTTTTCCACATACATAGAGTCAACCAACTGCTGATCAAAGCTATGCAGAAAAAAACCCAGAAATTTCCAGAAAGAAAATTTGGATTTGCCTTGTGCTGAGCCTCATGCTGAATCCAATAAACGAATGTGTGGGCAGACTCGTGGACTCCTGCCATCTCATAGATCTCAGTCTCCAGCACTCATTGTTCAAGCTTTGCTTCCCTCAAATCCTGTGTGTACTATGTAATTAGGCCTCTTGTGGTTGTGTCTGTACTGAACATGCATAGATTTTTTTCTTGACATCATTCCCTAAAACAATAGAGTATAATAATTATTTACATTGGATTAGGTATTAGAAGTCATCTAGAAATGATTTAAAGTCTTCAGGGGGATGTGTGTATGCAGATACTATGCCATTTTATATAAAGAACTTGAGCATATGCAAATTTTGGTGTCCTGATAGTGGGATCCACCACTCTGTATAGAAGGTAGCCTGCAGTGGTAAGTGCTTCAGGAGACCACAGACAGGACTCTGCATGCTTTCTTCCAAGTTTGAGATCACAACAAACTGGTTTCTGACTTTTGCCTCCAAAGTAAGTCTGCAGATGAGGGGCTGACTGAGACTCCCTAAAGTAACAAAACAAAAATGTGCTTTGCCACAGGCCATACTTCTACTGCCTATGAATATTTCCACTGACTGTGGACTGTGGACAAGGAAGAATGGATGTGTCCAAATGTGGCCCACACAAGTCAGAGGCAGATGAGAGCAATTTTGAATTCCACTCAAGAGATGCCTGGGGCTGGGGATACAGCTCAGTGGTAGAGCACTTACCTAGAATATACAAGGCCTTTGGTTCAGTTCCCACCACCACCCACTCAAAATGTGTGTGGAAGGGTGCCATGATTCGCACACAGGGGCTATTTGTGGAAGATGCCCTCAGTGCAGAGGAAGAAATCAAAAGTGGCTGTGTGGTCTGCATTTGGCAGTTCATAGAACTAAAAACTGAGATTTTCCTAGCAGTTTCCCTCATAGCAGGGAAAGTTCTCTGCTTAGGAAGGGGCGTTGACTCTAAGGACTTACAAAGTCCAAAGCTTGTCCACCTCCAATTCCTAACAGAAGCAAACAACCAATACTTTCCCCAACACCCAATATGGAGCTATCAGAAAACTTGGCCAGGCTGTAGGAATGAATAAGATGCCCAAGTTGGGATGTAGCAGAGCCAGTGCCTGTTTCTTTTTCCCCACAGTACCCAGGGCAGAGTGGCTTTGAGGAAAATCCAGAGTTTAACTTTTACATTGGCACCAGCCATTTTCAGCGTTGAAACTGAGACTGCTTTGTGAATAAAGGTCACGAGATACATATTTTAATCTAACAGCATGGAGAAAGGTTATGTATACTAACTGAGATTTCTAGCAGGGACAAGGGAAGAAATCATAAAAGAAACCTGTAATGCTTTTGGAAAGGGTTGGTTTCTAGTTATAGCTTTGGGTGACCTCCTTTATGTGGGATACAAGTAATTCATTCAATGTTATAGATATTGTCCACTGCTTTCCAAAAAATGTCATACAATTCATGTATCTACCAATACATAAGAATGCTTTTGTAGCTGAAGTTTGGGTAGTATTACTTTTAACTATTTTAATTCTATTGAGTAAAATGTTGTTGTAACTTACGGCCCTTGGTTCACAAATAAGACCAAGCTCACCATGGAAGATGCTGTGGTTTGTTTGCTGAATGTCTTTCAAAGGTCCATATGTTCAAGGCTTGGTCCCCAGGATGGCACCACTGGGAGATGTTGGAGACAAAGAGGTGGGGTATGGCAGGAGGTCTTTAGGTCATTGGGGGATTGGAAAGGGATTGTGGCACCCTCTCTCTCCTCTGTTTCCTGCCTGTGAGGTGGCTTTTCTCTGCCACATGCTTCTGCCACGTGCACTGTCTCACATCTTTTCTAAGAAATATGCAACAGGGCCAAAACAATGGGGCCAATTGGTCATGGACTGGAACTTTCAAATCTGTGAACCAAAGTAAGCCTTTTCTCTCTATAAGTATCCCAGACATTTCAGTATACTGATAGGAAGCTGACTAACAGAACAATAGCATTTGGAAATCAGAAGAGAGTAGAAATTACTGAAGCATAGAGAGCTGGAGAACATGTCAAAGTTTCAAAGCAAATCATTTTCATCCTTTGGAAGAAATGTTTATAGATTCAGGCTTCATAGAAGCAAAATTCTGGAAAACTTGCCTTTTGAAAAAAGGGACAATAATCTTCTAAGACTCTATAATTTCTGAATGTGAACTGATTATTTATCAAGATCATCAATTTTGTTTTCTAAGTTCCCCCAAGATACTCGAAGGCATGCTGACCTCACATTTATTTGAAACTAACAGATTTCTTCTCATTGCAGTCTTATATTTTAGATTTTCCTATTTTAAAACCAGAAATTGTCTGCTTTTCTTTGAGAATCAAGTTAGACCTGTTTGTGGTTGGACAGATGACAAGAATAAGAACAAAGTAGTCCCCGCAGAGCAAAGTTTTGGATGCAATCCAGCAGCAAAAGAAGCTGCCACAGCACACATATTTTCCAAACAATGT
Organism: Heterocephalus glaber; assembly: GCF_053883595.1. Classification (NCBI taxonomy): domain Eukaryota; kingdom Metazoa; phylum Chordata; class Mammalia; order Rodentia; family Bathyergidae; genus Heterocephalus; species Heterocephalus glaber. The sequence continues at coordinate 1,297,767 of NW_028258433.1, read as the reverse complement.
GTCCTAGGGGGATTTACAGCCTCACAGTGCAGGATTTTAGAATCTTTCACCTCTGCCCTGAGGCAGGAGGTGAGGGAGACTTCATCTCCTGAATCTTCCTCTTCCTATGTAAGCCAATTGCATCAGAAAACAGCAACCAGAAGGTTTTTGCTTTGTTTTGTTTTGTTTTTCAACCAGAGGTTTTTGAAGAGCAAAAAATATAATCATTGTACTCTTGCTCCACAGTGACTCTATGTGTTTCCTTCAGCAAGGGCTTGGCTGTTCCTAAATTCTTGTCTACTATGTTTGTCTCTCCCAAAAGCAAATTCATCCCAGTTTATTCCCATTTAGCTTGTTTTAACTTGGTGTGCACTCTCAGGATGTCTGTATGTATCATATCCAGGAAGAAAGTACAGATTTAGTATAGACCTTAAGGCTATCCTCACAAATAATGTGCTCCCTCTGCAATTACTTTGTAATTGTCTTTGGTTTTCTGCAAATTAAACTCATGTTACTCCTTTTGAGTCTATGTCATATACATGTTCTCTCTCTACAATTATTCATTCCCTCTAGGACAAGGGTTAAACCCCAAATCCTAATGCAGAAATATAAAATAATAAAGATATCCAATTGCTTTGAAGGGTTATTCATTATGAATCACATTAGCTGAGGCACATATGGCCTGGAAGCAGGTTTTAAAGAATACATTGCTAACTGAAGAAAATTACTTTGATTTTCACAGAAATATAATTGCAAATAGAGTTTTAGGAGTAAACATTTAAAATGTAGAACATCTTCAATATCCTATGTTATGCAATCAATACCCTTTCTAGGCTCTTTATAGCTGGAAGCCACTGCTTGCCTGCCCCCTACTACCAATCTGCAAATCCATTTCTTCCCACTCTCTCTTCCCTGATTCCCCTGTGCCATGCAATCCTCCCAGAACAGTGCAACATCGACTTCCCACCTCCTCAATGCCTTGGCAGCCATTCCTTTGACTCCTCCACTGCCCAACTTGAAACACTTTTCCACCTTCTGAGCCTGAAAGCTACTGCCTTCCTCTTTCTGCCCTTTTTTGAGTGCATATCTATCCATGTATTCATTTTTTAATTGCAAAAGCCTAATACAAGCTTGTAGCAAATCAACAGAACTGAAGTGTATAAATAAAAAGCTCTCCATTTCCTCTCCCAGTATCTCATGACTGCCACATGGTAGCTGCTGCTCCCTGCTCAGGGTGTGTATATATATATATATATATATATTTTTTTTTTTTTTTTTTCTAATCAGACATTATAATGCTACATTGCAAACATGTATCTATTTCTGTGGGGTCCTTTTATCCAAATGTGACTATGTTCCAGAGTTCTGGAGCTTGTTCTTTTCTCTTTCACTATTTTAAAAATTGCTTGAAAAGTGTAAGCAGTTTAGAAGACTATGTTACAAAACATTAAAGGCCGCTCATAGTATATTTATTCAGGAAGCCAAACTGTCCTGTCAGCATGCTGGGTCACTAAAAAGGAAAAAAAAAATAGAAGAAAAAAATCATCACATAAATAACTACAAAGCCTTTTAATCTTTATTGCAATCTGTTTTTCTGTTACTCTTTCCCTTCCTCTTTCTTTTTACACACACACACACACACACACACACACACACACACTGCTGAAAGACATTTAGTTCCCTAGCTCTCACAGATGGTCCTGCAGCAAACAGCCTCATGTATATAGACTTTTGTGCATGTATGAATATTTGACAGGATGCATATCTAGAAGTGAAAATAGCATGATAGAATGACGAACATTCAAAATCAGTCTAGATCCTGCCAGATTGTCTCCCAAACATCTCTACCACCTAGTATTCTCACTCTGAATATATGAGCACAACTATATCTTCATATCCACATTAATTTTGCATGGTATCAAATTCTTAAAAACTTGTTTCTCTTTGGTCAATCTAATAGTTAATAATAGAATAGCTTTATTTCACCTGAATGCCCTTTTTCTGTTGCATATTTCCTAAGAGTTGTCCTTCAAGTTGTTGTTTGCCTTTGATTTTCTCTGTAGTGATGTTCATTGTGAGGAAGTGTTTAATTTTATATAGTCAAATTTGTCAAGATATCCCTTCATATTTTCTGGTTCCATTCACCCTAAAAAATCCTTCCCCATCCTAAGATTATTAAATACATTTAACTATATGTGTATTCTTTTAAATACATGTGTATTTAACCAATTTGTAATTTATTCTTGTGTGAAAAAAAGACATAAAAATATATTTGTTCCCCAAGTGGCTTGCTAATCATTTTAACTTTTTGATGGAATAATTTATCTTTTCCCAACTAATTTAAAATTTAACTTGTATTATGTACAGAATGTTTCTATACTTTTTCATCATGCTATATATTTCTATAATAATACCACCTACTGTAATTACCATAGTTTTATATTGTATTTCGATACCTAACATAGAAATCTCTTTTTTTGTTGTTGTTCTTGTCCAATTTCAGGAAACAGCTTGTCAAAATTCATTTTTTTAAGTGCCTGAGATTTTTAGTGAGATCTTGTTGAATAAGTAGATTATTTGGAGTAAATTCACAGAGGCATTGAAAAGCACCTACATATTACTCAGACTCTGGAAAGCCACATGCATACTTAGGGCTGTACACATGCCTATGAAAGACCTGAGAAGGCTATTAGCTCTCACTTTGGGCTGAACTTGAGTCTATGGGCCAGTAATAAGTGAAAGTTAAAATACAGTTCCCAACTGCTTATAGGAGCTTTGAAGGAATGTGCCAACGTATGCACAGCCAAAGGACAGAAGACATTTGGTTCAAGGTACATTTACTTTAAAAGCAGAAAGGTTAGAGAAAGTTTTCCAGAAATTCTAATCAATGACTTCCACATATATACCAGGGACCAGGAGTATGTCATACAACTGTGGGAATATTTGGGAAATTCTTTTTGCTGGATACATTACCGTTTGTATTAGTTTGTTTTGTGCTGCTATAACAAAATACCTGAAGGTGGGTACTTTACAAGGAAAAGAATTTCACGTAGTTCACAGTTGGGAGGTTCAAAACATGATGGCAAAATCTGCTCAGGTCTTCTGAGGCTCTTGTGGAAGACAGCATCACAATGGTAGGAGTATTTGCACAATGGAGAGATCACATGACAAGACTGGACGCAAGACCAGGAAGTGACCACGTTTTACAATACCCTATTCTCATGGGAACTCACTCACTCACTCCAATGAGACCAGACTTACTCTGTGAGATCAGTATTAATCCTTTGCTATCTAATTACCTTCTACTAGGATCTATCTTTTAAAGGTTTTTTCACTACTTCAACACTGGCACATTGGGAACTAAGCTTCCAGCACAGGAACGTTTGTGGGACACATTCATACCACCTCTATGTCACATCCCAGTGATCTGCCTTTTCCAACAGGCCCTGTCTCCAAACAGCCCCTTGAGCTATGAACTCATCAATGGATTAATCCACTGATGACTATAGCACTCCCATTACCCACTCACCTTCCAAAAGGTGAACCCATGAGATTTCTAGGGAACATTTTTGATCTAAATTGTAACATTCCACCTCTGGTCCCCAAAAGATTCATGTCCATCTCATCATGAAAAATGAATTTTTTTTTATATCTCTAAGAGTTGCCAATGTCTTAGTAGTTCCAACATTTCTCAAAAGTCCAGATCCAAAGTCTCATCTGAGACTCAAAGCAGACTGTTAGTTGTCCTATAAAAGTCAAAAACTCCCATAAAAGTCAAAAAGAAAGTTAAATACTTCTTATATACAATACTACAGGGTAAACATTCCCATTTCAAAAGGGAGGAGTAAGGTGTTTTAGTTACTCTTCTCTCATTGCTGAGACAAAATACCCAGCACCCAAAGTTAAAGGAGGAAAGGATTATTTAGCTTACAGTTTGTAGAGGTTCCATTCCATAATTGGATGGCTCCAAGGCACAGTAGCATGACAGACAGGCATTGCAGAGGAGAAAGAGTTCATGGCGGAAAGAAGGTAGCAAAGCAACAAGGGGCCTTAGCATCTTTTTTCTGCCCCTCTTATAGTCTATTTAGGCCATCAGGATTAGGATGGTGCCAAACCAATGAGTGTACTGATTTAATAATCACATACCCTTAAGCCCAGCAATGCAACATGAATTAATCACACATACCCTAAATCCTGCCACCTCTGAAAAAGCCCTACCTATGTGGTACAGCTAAACACAAGCCATAACATAAAGGAATAAAAAGGAATCAGGCTGAAGCAAGACAAAAACATTAAAGGACTCATCAGGAGAAACATTAAATCTTATAGCTCCATGTCCAGCACTTGGGGCATGTAGTGGTGAGGTATGACCTCCAAAGAGCTTTGGAAGCCCCACCCCCTATGGCCTTGCTGGTTGCAGCCCATGTGGCCTCTCTCTTAGGCTGGCTCTGTTTTCTGCCTGAGGCTTCCTCAGTAGACATTCCACATTTGTGATATCTCCAACTCCCTGGAGTCTCTACTGGACTTTCACTTCACTCTCACATCTTCATGTATCACTTTCTCAGGCGCACACTGCCTGGCCTCCCAGGCCTTCCTCTGAAATTTGGGTAGAAGCCTCCTGATCCCATAATTCTTGAGTTCTACATGCCTCTAAAACTGACATCATGTGGATCAGCACGGTCTTCTGCCAGCTCCAGGAGTAGCTGAACCCTCATTGACCATGGCTGCAGAGGCCTCTGACTGCCTGGATGGTTGAACTCAAGGATACCCTTCTCTGGGAATCTCTGAGTGAGCAGGGCAATCTGGAGCTCTCTTCTCAACTAAAGTCTTTCAAAGGAGTTTGCCCTTTTACATTCCCAGGGCTGCAGTGGGTGAAGTTGGCCAAATCAAGGCATCTTTCCTATTTTCCGGTACAAAATACTTGTTTTCTTTTAAATGGCATAAGTCTTTTTAATAACCACAGTGTCTGAACTTTATACAAATTTCCTGATTGGCTAAACTACAAGTTTTTCAAATCCTTCAGCTCTGCTTATTGATCCTGATTCTTATATAAATCTGGCCAAAAGCAGCAAGAGATACTCATACCACAGCCTGAACATTAGGCTACCTTAAAGCTTCCTTTGGCAGAACAACTAGTCTGTCATCCTTAAACTCAACCTCACACTGGCTGGGGATTTAGCTCGGTGGTTCCGCTGCCTGCTTTGCAAGCACAAGGTCCAGAGTTCGATCCCCGGTACCAAAAAAAAAAAAAAAAAAAGGAAAGGCCATTTCATGATACTAAAAATAAGAAACAAGATGCATTATATAAAGGTACAATTCCCAATGAGAAATGTAATTGTGTTGTATACCTACAATGTACCAATAAAAGAATTTAATAAAGTGCAAAACAAACAACTCAGCCTCACACAAAGTATCAAGACACAGGCAAATGTAGACAATTTTTTAAAAACCAGAGTGTAACATGCATGGTCTCTAGTCCTATTCCCAACAGAATGTTCATTCACAACTAGAACTCATAAGCCTGTCCTTTACTATCTTACATTCCTATCAGCATTCTGGTCTTCTGAGCTCTGATCAGAATCGCCAATCAGGCTTTGCTTATAGCATTTTAAGTTTTCTCTAGCCCACATCTCCAAAATTTTCCAAAAATCCCCTGCAAGCCAGTTTCAATGGCTTCTAAACCACATAGTCAGATCAGTCACAGAAACAACCCCACTTCTCAGATACCTTTCTTGGGTGGTGGAATGGGGGAGGGGGGCAGGTATTAGTTTTCCCATCTCTGGTAGAAAGGAGGAGAAATTTATTTGGATCATGATTTCAGAGATTTTCAATCTGAAGTTGTTTGGGTTCAAGACAAAATGATATGGCAGTAGGGCACACAGAGGAAAGATGCTACATCATGGCAGCCAGGAAACAGAGAGAAAGCAGGGAGAGCCAGGGACAAAACCCAGCCTGCTAGGTCACATCCTCAGCAACCCCAATTTTCCCCAAAGGCTCCACATCCTAATAGCACATTTAATCATAAACTTATTAATCTACTGATAAGTGTATCATACTCATAATTCAATCACCTTCCAAAGGCATGAGACTTTTGAGGGAAATTTAGATCTAAACCATTATACCACCCAACTAATTGTTCAGGACTTTAGTTCTAGCCTGTCAACCCCATCCTCAAATTAGACTATTACTTTTATTATTTTATACCATCTATATTTATGAGTGTCTTTGCTAACAATTTCTTTTTGTCTCTGAGATATTTTATTTAGGATATTTTTCTATATATTTTTATTATAGTTTTTTTATTAGTATATATTTGTGAAAGACAATCAGTACATTCATTGTGGGAAGTTGGTACACATACATATCACATCTTAATCCTTTTTACTCCCCCACACTCTTTTTCCAACCTTAGATCCCCTTCCAATCTGCAAAAGCTGTACCTTCATGATTCCTCAAGTCTATTTTTTATTTTTTTTTAATTGTTTACACTTTGGGTTTTTCATATAAGAGATATCATGTAATATTTAACCTTCTGAGTCTGATTCATTTCATTCAACACTATGGCCTCAAGGTGCATCCATTTTCTTAAAAATCACTCAAATTTACTTTTTGTGGCTGTGTAGTGCTCCATTGTGTATATATACCACATTCTCTTTCTCCATTTATCTGTCTAGAAATGTCTGTTCATTTCAGATGCCCTTTTTTTTTTTTTTTTTTTTTTTTTTTGGTACCGGGGATCAAACTCGGGACCTTGCGAGGCAGGCGCCAGAACCACCGAGCTAAATCCCCAGCCCTCAGATGAATTGGGTCTTTGAATTTGGGGGGTCTGATTTTTTTCAGTTCTTTATATATTCTAGATAGTAGTCCTTTGTCTGAGGTACAGCTGCTAAAATTTTTTTCCCATATTGTAGGTTGTCTGCGGCTAACAACATTTTAATAAGAATTTGGGGAAGGAAGGCAGCAGTTGTTTACATTGAATCCAGAATGCATATAGATAAAAGGGCCAGGATAATGACAAGTGGGAGAAGCAGGACAGCAGCTTTTAAACCTGGGGTGGGGGGTGGAGCTAGAGCAGGGAATGGAATGAAGAATGGAATGAGGGATGGAATGAGGAAGTTATCAAGCTTTAAACTCAGAATAGTAGTTAGGCTGCTAGGGTGGGGGGGGCTTTAAATTAACATTTCAGTCTTTTGTTATAGAGAAATAGGAAAAATAATAATAAAGAATAAAATAAATAAATAACAAAGTGAGGGTGTTGGGGACAGGAAAAGGAAGATTGGAAATGGGACCTCGCATTCTTTTGGCTACTTTCTGCTGTGTTGGGGCATCATTTGGGTCATGGGTGCCCCCCGCCCCCCGACAAAAGATTGGTTGGCCTCTACTGTGTTTTTAGACTCTTTTTTTTTTTTGAGAAAGCATTTCAGTGTGTAGTTCAGGCTTGAACTCACTACATAGCCCCTGATGGCTCCGAACTCACAGCAATCCTCCTGGTTTAGCCTGGGCCTCCTGAGTGCTGAGATTACAGGCGTGCATCACTATGCCTGGCTTCTTTTTTTTTTTTTTTTAGTAGAAGGATGTTGTCCACCTGGGATTGAGTGAGGTTTTAGACTGTTGTTCAGATGGAGCCCGCCATACTGCAGAACAGGAATGGTCTCACTAGTCCTGCATCTTGATTAGCCATGGTGAGATTTCATCAAGACTCTCCTGTGTGTCCTGTGATGAGGAGATCTGGGAGAAGATGAGAGAAGTGGTCAGTTCTCCCACCCCAGTGGCCATACCTGTGGTTATCTCTAATGTTGTTAGAAGGGGGATTAGAGTGACTGCCCTTTTCTTGGCAGATGGGGTCAGTGATGCGGATGGGGAGGGTTGTTGGGTCCACACTGATATTGGAGGACAAATAGTCTAAGGTGTTTGTCTCTGTCTAATTAGTAGGCAGGCACAGGTAGGATTGCTGGGCACAAAAGAAAAAGATTCCTGATTGGAAAAGGCAAGTCATGAGGTTCAGGGAGAAGAGGTGTTGTACAGTAGAGGTCCCTGGGATTGGAAGGCGTGGCTCCCTTTTCTAGATCAAGATGGAACCAGTCAAGGTCTCTGTGACAGGTTGAATTGACATGGAGTTATAGGAGGGTTAGATGTTCCTGAGATCCCATGAGAAGAGCTTAGAGGTTCTATGAGTAATTAGACCCATGGAAGAGACTGAGATTATGGGTGGCCCAGAGAAATGGAGGGGTTCCTTGGACTTTTTATTTGTCTCAGAGGAGATGTCATAATTAACCTGATGCAACTGATAATCTTGGGGGCTCTTGAGAATGAAGGTTTGGCTGCATTGAGAAGTGTTTCCTATAAAGGGACTGTTAAGTGTTTGCTTGGTATAAGAGAGATGTCCCAAGGGTAATGGGACCGATAATTGTAGGAGTAGTTGTAGAGAAGTTACTGAAATATGTCTGAAAGAGTTTGGTGGCCCTATCTGCCAAGGCTGTGGAGTAGGAATTAAGGATCTGAATTAAGGAGGGTAGGGCCTAAGTCCTTTTGTAAAACAAATTGTGTCTGAGTGTTTATCCAGGCTGATTTGGAGGTAGGTATTGCCATGTAAGCTGAAGATGATAGAGAGAGGCAGAGCCAGCAGTCTTGGGACAGAGAGGGATTTGACCTGTTTGAAGGTGAAGTTGAGGGGGTATTGTTGGGCTACCAGTAGATCTTTTATAAGGCTGGTGCTATGCAGAAGAAAAAGAGAGGTGTTGTGAAGACTAGTTAGATTATAGTATATTTTGGGGTGGATTGAGACCCTGTGGTATAGAGGGGACAGTAGCCAGGTCTCAAGATTATTAAAAGGAAAAAAAATCTATGAAATCTCTGGTTGGGAGTCTTTGAGGAGTAGCAGAATAAAGTCATAGAATAGTAGGAGACTGGTCTTGAATGGGCTTATGGTTGTCAGTTTGATCATGTTGATCAGTTTCTTTTGAGAAGGATGTGAGGCAAAGAGACACAGAAGTCAGAAGTTGGGATTTCCACCTGTGAGAAATGTGTGGGGTTAGGCTTATTTATTTATTTATTTATTTATTTATTTATTTATTTTTCTTTGAGACAAATTTTATTACAGACAAATGGATTTAAGAGGGAAGACCTGAAGAACCAACCCTTGGCTTCACTGATTTTTTGTATCATTCTCTTAGTCTCCATTGCATTGATTTCTGCTCTGATCTTTATAATTTCCTCTATTGTATGAGCTTTGTGTTTGTCTTGTTCCTCTTTTTTCTAGGACTTTGAGGTTCAGCATTAGGTTGTTTATTTGAGCTCACTGTTTTCCTAGTATGGGCATTCACGGCTATGAATTTTCCTCATAGAACTGCTTTCATTGTGTCCCATAGATTCCTGTATGTTGTACTGGCATTATAATTTAATTGTAGAAACTATCTGATTTATTCTTTAATTTTCTCTGTGACCTATTGGTTGTTCAGAAGTGTGTTGTTCAATTTCCATGTGTTTATGAAATTCTTGTGGTTTCTTTTGCTATTGGTCTCCAATTTTACTGCACTATGGTCTGGTAATATACAGGGGATAACTTCAGTTCCTTTGCACTTACTTAAACATGTTCTATGAGCAAGTATGTGGTCTATCTTGGAGAACAACCTGTGTGCAGCCAAAAAGAATGTGTATTGTGATTTTGTGGGGTGGAACACTCTGTAAACATCTGTTAAGTCCATTTGTTCAAAAGTTTGGTTGAGTTCTAGTATTTTGTTGTTTATTTTTTGTTAGTTGATCTATCTGTGACAGTGGTGTATTGAGGTCCCCCACTACTATTGTATTAGTGTTTATTTGATTTTTCATATCTATTAATATTTGTTTTATATAGTTGGGAGCATTAGTGTTTGGTGCATATATATTTATGATTGTCATCTCTTCCTCTTGAATTGTTTCCTTTACAAGGATGTAGTAGCCTTCTTTGTCTCTCTTAATTAGTGTGGTTTGAAATCCATCTGTCTGGAAATAGGATAGCTACTCCTGCTTTTTTGGTGGTTCCTGTGGCGTGGAGTAATGTTTTCCACCCTTTAACTTTCAGCTAAAACTTGGAAACAGCCAAGTTGCCCATGGACTGGAGACTGGATAAAGAAAATGTGGGTTTTTTTTTTTTTTTAATAAAATGGAGTATTACTCAGCCACAAAGAATGAGAAACTAGAGTCATTTATAGCTAAATAGATGGACATTGGGGCCATACTCTTAACTGAAATAAATAGGACACACATGTGTAAAGGCCAAATAGTTTCTCTGGTGTGAGAAACTGAAAGTGTAAATAAGGATTAAAATGTATAATAGGTAATGTGAAATAGGAAGAAAAGGTCCAAAGGGGAAAGGGAAGTGGGAGGGGTAGGGGAAAGGAAAGAAGGGAAAGGAATAAATATGAGAAAAGGAAAAAATGGAAACAAAGTCTTTGTAAATAAGGAGGGGTGGAGGGTTTGAAGGGAGGGAAGGAGAATGGGGGAAAAAAAATAAGAACCAAGATATATTATGTAAAGGTAGAAATTTTCAATAATGAATGTCAGCATGTCTAAAATGTACCAATAAAATTAATAATTTTTTTAAAAAAGAGTTAAGACCCGTAAGTTTTGTGGCTGTTTAATGTGGTATGGATAACTGTACAGCTCCTGACATTTTGGTTGTAAGGGTTTGGGGTTGAGGGTTTTGAGGTAGTCCCTGTCTCCTGGCAGGATTCATAAAGGAGTGGGCTTGTCATTAGGTTTTGGGAGTGAAATTTAGCAGTTTTGCAGAAATTAGCAAATTAGATAGTCTCCAAAAGAGAATGTAATGGGGGCAGTGTTGCCAAGAATGAAAAGATGCCCAAGCATTAGTTTTAATGGGCTGAGGAGATGGGGCAAACAAGGGATAGCTCAGATGTGCAGAAGGGTAATGGGCAGATCTACTCAAATCTTTTGAGTTTGTAGCATGAGTGTGATGTATTAGTATAGGCTGTAAGAAATGAGAAGTGTAGATTGTAAGATGTTGGAATAGAACAAATTTGGAGTATTTTATAATTAGGAGAGCTCCTGCCACTAATATATGTAGACAGCTCAGCCACTCCAGGATCATTTCTTTTAGTTGCTTTAAGAAGAAGGCTATAAGTTGTATTTTTGTGTCAAGATGTTGAGCTAGGAGTCCAAAAGTCAATCCCTTTTTGCCATTTACATATGGTAGAAAAGTTTATTGGAGTTAGAGAGATTGAGAACCAGCATGGAAGTGGGAGCCAATTTGAGATGGTTGAAAGCAGGAGACAGAGAGGAAGGGGAAAGTAAAGGTGACTGAAGTCCCCTGAGGAGCCTCATATAGAGGTTTACCTATATAACACTAAGATTTAGAATTGGGGGGCCTGAATTTTTTCAGTTCTTTATATGTTCTAGATAGTAGTCCTTTGTCTGAGGTACAGCTGCTAAAAATTTTTTCCCAGATTGCAGGTTGTCTCTTAGCTCTGTTAGTGGTTTCTCTTGCAGTGCAGAAGCTTTTTAATAAGATGAGATCCCAGTTGTTGATTCTTTCTGCTAGTTCCCGTGCTACTGAGGTTTTGTTCATAAAGACCCAATTCAAAAATGGGCATCTAAAATGAACAGACATTTCTCAGACAAAGAAGTAAAAACAGCAAATAAATATATGAAAAAATGTTCAACATCACTGGTCATTTGAGAGATGCAAATGAAAACAACACTGAGATTCCACCTCACCCCAGAAAGAGTGGCTGCTATCAAGAAATCAACCAATAACAAATGCTGGCAGGGGTGTGGAGAGAAAGGAACCCTTCTCCATTGTTGGTGGGAGTGCAGACTGATGCAACCACTGTGGAAATCAGTATGGAGATACCTCAAAGAACTAGTACTAGAGGTCTCATTTGACCCAGCTATTCCCCTGCTGGGTATCTTCCCCAAAGAATGAAAAGAATCATAGCACAGAGATATATGCTCACCCATGTTTATAGTGGCACAGTTTATAATAGCTAAAACTTGGAAACAGCCCAAGTGCCCATCAACGAGAAACTAGATAAAGAAGATGTGATTTTTTAATAAGATGGAGTACTACTCAGCCAGAAAGAATGAGAAACTAGAGACATTGATAGCTAAAGGGATGCATATTGAGGCCATACTCTTAAGTGAAATAAATAGGACACACATGTAAATACCAAATAGTTTCTCTAGTGTGAGAAACTGAAAGTCTAAACAAGGATTAAAAGGATGAAAATGAATAATTGATAATTTGAAATAGGAAAAGATCCAAAGGTGTAGGGGTGGTGGGAGGGAAAGGGGAAAGGAAAGAAGGGAAAGGAAAAATTATGAGAAAAGAAAAAAATGGAAATGAAATTTATGTAAATAGGGAATGGTGGAGGGGGTGAAGGGCGCACAGGTAATGGGGAAAAAAATAAGAACCAAGATACATCATGTACAGGTACAAGCACCCAATGATAAATGTAAACGTACTGTATACCTAAAATGTATCAATAAAAGAATTTAAGGGGGAAAAAAAAAAGACCAAGATTTAGTGTCTAAGATGAAAGTGATTAGTTAGCCTCCAAAAGGAAAAGACATCAGATTTTGATTGGGGTAAGGGGATTTGAGAGATGAGGGGTTTTGGTCTTGTGTGATTCCTTTATGAGTAGGGGTGATGCTAAATCCAAAGCAGGTGACCTCAGTTGATAGGAACTGGCCATTTTCTGGAGATACCCAGTATCTCTTTATTGTTAGGACGTTAAGTAACTGAACAATGTCCATTATGCACAGATTCAGAGAAGGGCTGTACAGTAAAAGGTCATCAACATATTGGATAAGGCAGCTAGGGTTTGGAGGAAGAAACAAGAGATATTTGGCTAGTGTTTGTCTAAAAGGGTGTAAGCTGTTACAGAATTCCTGAAGGACAGTTTAAGTGAATTGTTGGGATGGGTGATTTTGGTATCAGGACCTATCCAGGTAAAGGTAAAAGGACTTGGGTAACTGAGGTCAAGAGAGATAAGGAAAAAAGTTTCTTTGAGGTCAAGAACTCTAAAATGAGAGGTATCTTCAGTAATGAGAAAAGAATGTTGTGTGAGTTAAGCACTAAGAAGGGAGGGAGGAAGGCTTCACTGATAATGTGTAGGTCCTGGACTAGACAGTAAGTTCCATTTGGGGTTTTTTTATGCCTAGGATAGGAGTGTTGTAAGGAGAACTTGTGGATTTAAGAGTGTGACACAGAGGAATTTGCCCATGGCTGGTTGGAGTCCCTGAATGGCCTGTAGATGAAGAGGATATTGTGGGTTAAGGGTAATCGTGATAGGAATGTGATAAGAAGCAACTGAGGGGTGTTTAGTGTCCCACATGATGGGGTTGATTTGTTGGAGATAAATGTGAGGTAAAGTTTGTGTAATCTGGATTGAGAAGGGAGTGGGCTAAAGGGAAGAAAGTAGCTAATATTGGTAATGGTGGAATATAATTTTGAAAGTATATCTCATCCCATTAAATGGAGTAGGACAGGTTAGAAGTACTGGAAAGGAATGTATGAAAATTGTTGTTTGTAAGGTGCAAGGCAGAGGCTTGATATAGAGCAGTTTGAAGATAAGAGGAAGGAACTAAAATCTTCATAAAATTTTTAAAAACTGAATATATTGGTACCTAGGTTCTTGAAAATTAATTCCATGATTCTGGAAAAGATGGTCATGGTTGTGTTCATCACCTGTTGCAGAGTTCACAAACAAAAACAAAATTTTGCCAAATGCCTCTGTTTATAAGCCAAATTATTCACAAACAAAAGTGTTCATGACCAGAGGTACCACTGTTGTTCCTGTGTCCAAAAGAAAAGAGATGGGCCTACCGGCTACCTTTAGGCAAATCCCGGGTTCTGTTTTGGTGATGGAGGTCACAGGAGCTTTAGAACTGGGGCCTAGTCAGTTGTCAGCAGCAATCCCCTGAAGACTGGGAAAGGACAGGTAGGAGTTGATCTTGGATTTGGAATGGTTGACCCTATTCCCAGAGCTCCAGGGACAATCTGGCTATTTGTCCCCTTAGCCCAGGTGAGGAAAAGATGATGTTTGTATTTACTTTTATCTTGTGCTGTTTTTAGTCCCCATTAGTAGTGTTTTATGACTGCTCAGTAGGTGGTAGGCAGAAGTATGTTATCAAAGAAGTTTGGGTGCTGAGAATTTTAACCCTTTTGTCACATATTTTTCCTGATCAATCAGCAAAGTCAAGTCATTGACAAGGAACAAAGCCGTCACATCTGTACCTGCTTTGAGCTGAATGGGGACATCATTAGAAGCCTTTTTTGAGTTTGCTGATCCTCAGAGGCAAAGTGACTTTGAGCTCAGAATTGAGACCTAAACTGAGTGGAGATCCAAATGGGTTCTGTAGTAGGCTTAGGCATTGGTCTGATACCTATGACTGAGAGCTGTCGGATTCTGGAGGAAATAACTGGGGAAGATAGTTGTACAAACATGAACTAAAGAGAATTATTTAAGAATAATTATTAGTGGCCATTTTTGCCAGGAATAGCTTGAAAGCCAGATCCAAATAATATCGTTTGTGGTAATTATAATTAGGGACTTATGCTTAAGAACCTTTCCTTATAACTTCTCCACTCTTTTGGTGGCATTGACACAAATATTTTGATTTTGATAGCTTGTCAAAATGTTTTTTTTTAAATATCCCCTCTTGATCTGAAGGCATTATTGATTAATCATTGTTTATTATTGTCCCTCATTTCCAGGATGCTGTTCACGTTGTTGGTCTTATGTAGTCCCATGTTGGAAGGGAAGTAATTGATGATTTAGAGTTAATGTCGTAGCCCCTTTTAGCTACATTTGAGCAACAAACAGGCTTAAAAGAAATAGATCTTAGGCCTAACCAAACCAACAAGAGTAAAAACTTAGAATAGCCAAACATATACTTCCTTTTATAAGCCTCATGCTCTGAATTTTTTGACATACCTGGATCTCCTAGTTTTTTGTTTGTTTTTTTCTGGTACCTGGGATCAAACCCAGGAACTTTCACTTGCGAGACAGGCAGAGCACCACTGAGCTAAATCCTCAGCCCTGGATTGCCCAGTTTTGATATCAAAAATATATTTTTATACTTATAACCTTTTTAATATGTTTTTGTCCTTTTCACTCTTTTTTTTCTAATAAGCCTGGTAGCTGCTTGGATTTTAAAATGTTCTGGTTCATTTTTATCTGTGAGTTAACTCACAGATGTTACATTTTCATGGGAACTGGCTGAAAAACAGACTTTTTAGTAACCTTGAAAAATGACTTATGTTATTACTAGTTGAAAGTAGAAAGAAGAGCCAAGATGTTACCTTTTAGCTAGGGCTGACAACTCCTTAAGACTTTATATGAACATAAATGACAAATTAACATAGTATAAGCAGAGACCAACAAAAGAGCAAGTCAGCCCTGTAATTGTAGTTCAAAAATTATCCCAATGTTGATAAAAATGTTTTAGGCACATTGGTCAGTCAAAAATATTAACTTAAACCACAGAATTCAAAGTAAATTTGCCAATCAGGATGTTACCAATCAGTTAAGATATTTTGTAATGGGACTTCATTACCTTGTTATGGAAGGTCAGGAAGGCTGATTTATCTTCTGGCATCCAGGATAGGAGTCAGTCTTTGGTATCTGTCAGGACCCAGTGTAGGCTGTGTGTAACTCTAGAGCTACTTTTTACCTGATATTCAGCTTTGTAGTTTGACTTATTCTCTATACCCACTTGGACTTAGATGTTAGCTTGAACTCAATTTGGTAATTTAGACCCCCTTTTAAAAAATTATCTTTTTGGCTGTGTTTTTCTTTGGCATTAGTATTTTATTTCCTTCTTTCCACCCCCCTGTATTTACTAGGTATGGGTTTGGAGTTTGGAGTTTAGTCTCTGTTGTTGCTGCCATGGGGCAGGTACCCCATGCCCACTGGTCTTACACAAATCCTTTTATTTTAAGTTATAATGTTTACTAACAAACAGTAGTATTTCTCCTAATCTTGGGGGATAGGGACCTTGGGAAAAACCAGAGAAGTGACCCATAATGGAAAAAACTGAAGTAAATTGGTTCAGGGTTTTTTGGACACAGAGAGAATCTTGTTCAGTAATTTCCCATGTCCAAGACTGATTATTATAAACACAGATTAACAGACAGACAAACAGATGAGATACAAGAGTACCAGAGCATTGTTTCAGGTAAATCATAATAGAGCTCTCTTATACTATTTCTGGTGTTTTAATAGTATGGAGTTAGGGGCCAGGGATTTAGCTCAGTGGTTCCACCACCTGCCTCGCAAACACAGGGAGCCAAGTTTGATCCCCGGTACCAAAAAGAAAAAAAAGGATGGAGTTACACCAGTAGAGTTAGAAGGCAGAAAAGGCACTGGAATACGGAAGGTGAGAGAGACTAGAAGAGAGTTACCTGGTGGGGGAGAGACTGGAGGATGAACTGGGGCCCCAAGGGTAGCTGAAACCCAGGCACTTTTAATTTGGGAAAAATCAAAAAGGGAGAGGAACGTGAATGTGAGATAATACCCTCTGGCCCACCACCTTCTGGAGGTGGAGGACTGAGCTGGCTGAAGTTGTGGTTTAGGAGGGAGTTGGTGGTTAGGAGAATGTGTAATAGGCCGAGAAATGGCGGAAGTGAGGAAGAAGGGGCAAGGGGCGAGGGGCATACGGCCATAGGGGTGCACTGTTGGCAGGACTGAATTCAGGTTCAAGGACAGAGTTAGAGTCAAGTCTAGGTTGATCACAAGGAAGGAGAATTTGGAAGGTAGTACAGGATTAACAGAAAGTTGACTGAAACAGTAAAGGGAACCTTACACATAAGGAACTTTGGACCATTTGCCATTGTGCTGGATAAATCTGCTCCAGTCTTGAAGAATTTGGTAGCCAAAGGTCCTATGTTTTTAGGTTACTGATTATTATGTATGAACCTGTGTTAGAGAAGAAAATAAGTTTTTTGTTTTGATGTCTCCTTCTCCTGGATAGAGGATTTTTAGGTTTTTAAGGAGACAGAACAAAAGGTGAGACTTTGGGTGGTTGGAGGGCCAGATTGGGCTTGCCCACAGTGGAGCTGGTGGGGTTGCAAAGTGGAGGAGAACAGAAAGACAGGTGTCTCCATGCACCCCAGTATTCTCACCATGTTACCTTGCTCCGCTGGGACCTACAGCTAGCTGAGACTGTAAACCCTCAGCACCAGTAAGGAATTAAAGAGGCGGAGTTTAAAATAAGGAAGATGATTGGTTTGGAAAAATATGGGAAAAGGAGAAGATAGACAGCTTCTCTGGAAGAGTAGGGGGCTTCTGAAAGGTGAATACCCCTGAGCCCTTGTCTCTGGCTCCTTTTATTAGGACTAATGGCTCTTCCTTCCATTTGGGAACCTGGAACTTGTCATAGTCTGGTTCTCTGGCTGTCTTCAGCCCTAACCTGGGCACCTTTCTTTACATTCCTCCTGGTTAATGATTATGTAAAGGGGAATATGTGAGTATCTGGTGCAGTAATATAATGACGCTAAAGTGAGAATATGCATATATGTATATATGTATAGGTGTGTGTCTTTTTAGATACTAAAGAAGATTAGTAGGCCTATACCAAATAAGTATAGGTGGCCACCCCTTGTCTCCTCTGTATTTTATCAGAGGTGAGTGAGGGGCCAGGTTACCCTTGCCTCTTATGTTCCTGGCTTCCTCTGTGGTTTGTTAAATATTTTTCTGATAAATTTGTATGGTAATTGTGTTACCTGGCACCTTTCTGGGTCTGGTTTCTCTCTTCTCTACCTTTGTCTTTCTGATTGCTATAACTGTGGAGGCAAAAGCTGCTTTTCGTAAGATTTTTTTCTATTATTTTTTTAAAATAAAGGTTAAGGAGGACCTTATCCTATTTTTTCCCTGCCTACAGGGCTGCATTTTCCTACAACACTAATAGTGGTCTCACCAGCAGCAAACGGAAATATGGTGCCTCCTAAGGAACCAGGACAGATCCCTAGGCTGGGAAGGACCAAGACCTATCGTTATAGGATTTTTCAGATGGATGGACAGATGGAGAAAACAGCAAGGTCTTTTGGAGGAGACCTAGAGGTTTACCAACCAGAGGAGACAAGCGGCTGGACCACAGAGGATGGCTGGTGTTGAGTGGAAGGACAGCAATGTCAAGGGTGTCCTTATAGATCTGTCACCTCACAAAGGCCTCCCAGGTTTTCATCCCAAATGTTAGGTTAGATTCAAGGCCCAGAGATAACTGATCAAGGCAGAAAGATTTATTTACACAAGTACAGCAGCATGTACAGTAGAGACTTCAGCCTGCTCCAAAGACCATGGCAACAGCTTTTAAGCCTGGGATAAGAGGCAGAGCATGGGTGTGGGAATGGAATGAGGAAGTTTGCTGGCTTTAAACCTACAATAGAAGTTAGGCTGCTGAGTTGAGGGTGGGGAGAGCAGTACTCTATTGTGTCTAAATTTCTTTATTCATTCATCTGCTGATGAATGAGGCCACTGAAGATTTAGCTGTAAACATGGGTATACTTGAGCTTGTTTGTTTTTTGTAATATGATGTTATTAACACCCTAAGAAAGATACCTAGGAGTATTTGAGTTGAATGGAATTTGTTTTTAGTTTTGTAAGGAATCTTCATACTGATTTCCATGGTGGTTGTACTAATTTACATTACTACCAACAATGTAGAAATGTTCCCTGCAGCCTTGCCAGCATTTGTTATTCTTTGATTTCTTGATGATAGCCATTCTTTCTGGACTATGATGGAATCTCAGTGCTGTTTTACTTTGCTTTCTCTAATGGCCAGAGATGTTGAACATTTTTCATGTATTTATTGGACATTTGTACTTCTGAGAAGTGTCTGTTCATTTCAGTTGTTCACCTTTTGATTGAGTCTTTTATTTTGGGGGATCTAATTTTTTTGATTTCTTTATGTATTCTAGATATTAGTCCTCTGTCTGAAAAACAGCTGGAAAAATGTTTTTCTATTGTTAAGGTAGTTTCTTCACTCTGCTGGTTGTTTACTTTGCTGCCAGAAGCTTTTAAATTTGATATAATTGCATTTGTTGACTCTTGTTATTTCTCGTGCCATTAGGATTCTGTTCAGAAAGTCCTTGCCTTTGCCTGTCTTCGAGAGTTCTGCCTATTTTATCTTCCATCAGGTTAAGTGTTTCTGTTTTAATATTTAGGTCTTTGATCCATTTTGATTTTACATGGTACATGGTGAAATATATTAGTCAAGATTCAAGTTCTGCATATGGATAGCCAGTTTTCCTAGACCATTTGTTAAAGAGGCTATCTTTTGACCCTTTTGTCAAAATCAGATGGCTGAATTGCTTGGCATTGTTTCTGCATCCTCTATTCTGTTTCCTTGATCCATATGTCTGTTTTTGTGCCAGTACAGTACATGTTGTCTTTATCATTGTAGTTTTGTAATTTAACTTGAAATCAGGATAGTAATGCCCCCTGCTTTGCTCTTTTTGCCCAGAATTGCTTTTGCTATTCTGGGTATCTTCTGGTTCCATAGGGATTGTAGGATTGTTTTCACTAGTTCTCTAAGAGATGTTGTTGGTATTTTGATTGGGATTGTAGTAAACCTATATATCAGCTTTTGAAATATGGCCATTTTGACAGTATTGATTCTGCCTATCCAGGAACAAGGGATATCTTTCCATTTTCTAATGTCCTCTTTGATCTCCCTTTTCAGAGTACTATAGTTTTTGTTATAGAGATCTTTCACTTCTTTGTTAGGTTAATTCCTAAATATTTCATTTTTCTTGAAGTTATTGTGAGTGGTATTGTTTTCCTAATTTCTTTCTTAGTGGTTTCATGATTGGTATAGAGGAATGCTA
This sequence comes from Heterocephalus glaber, assembly GCF_053883595.1. Lineage (NCBI taxonomy): Eukaryota > Metazoa > Chordata > Mammalia > Rodentia > Bathyergidae > Heterocephalus > Heterocephalus glaber. The sequence continues at coordinate 1,277,963 of NW_028258433.1, read as the reverse complement.
TTGATTTTTCTGTTGATTTTGAATCCTTTGGTTAATTTTTTCTTAGTTGTAGGAGTCTTTAGATGGAATTTTTTGAGTTTTCTATATAAAGATCATTTCATTTGTGAATAAGGATTGGTTGACTTCTTCTCCTACATGTATCCTATTTATTTCTTTCTTTTGCCTGATTGCTCTGGCTAATGTTTTTGGTACTATATTCAACAGGAGTGGTAATATTGGACATACTTGTCTTATTCCTGATTTTAGATGAAAAGCTTTTAGTGTTTCCCCATTTAATATGTTGTTAATAGGTGTCATAAATGGCATTTATCAGATTGAGATCCTGCTATATGTATCTTCTTCAGGGTTTTTATTATGAATGGATATTGGGTTTTGTCAAGACTTTTTCTGTGTCTATGAGATGATCATGTGATTTTTGTCCTTGCTTCTATTTGTGTGATATATTACATTCATCAATCTGCATATGTGGAATCATCCATGCATCCCTGGGATGAAGGCTATGTGGTCATGATGTACGATGTTTGCTTGTTTGTTTATTTGTTTTTTCAGACATGGGCTCACTATATTGATCAGGCTGGCTTTGAACTTTTGCCTCAGGCTCTTAAGTCCTGGGATTACACAAAGGTCCTCCAAGTATACACTATCACATTTACTGATATATGATATTTGTGATGATTTATTGAATTCTGTTTGCCTATGTGTTGTTGAAGATCTCTGTATCTATGTATGTTCATTAAAGAGATTGGTCTTTGGGTCTAAAGTTCCTTCTTTTTCTGTTTAGGTCCTTAACTAGTTTTTTTTATGTCCAGTAGTGATTATTGATAGGTCTCCCACCACCTCAGCAGCTATTATGTATAGTAGCTGCCCTCTTTCTATGGTGCCTTGCCCCCTCCCCTGTGTGACATCATGCCAAGATGGTTGCTCCCACCAAAGAATAAACCCTTCTTCCCAGCATGCCCCTGTTCCCACCTAGAGAGTAACCTAATACTCTCTCACCTCCTACCACCTAGTGACATCACCAGCTCCTCCATTCCCTAGTCACTACCTCACTCAACCCCACCTCAGCCCCTACAAACCCCACCCCAGTCTCTATAAAAGACTCTCCCTACCCCAGCCATATTGCTTTTGTCTCTCCTTTGTTCAGAGACAGCCCGGCAGATCTATTCCCCTAATAAAGGCTTGTTGTGGCCTGGTCTGGTCTTGGTCTTCGGCCCTTTTACCTGACATTTCTGGTGCCGTGACTCGGATGGTCGATGGTCCATTAATGGACGATCCCCCTCAGGACGGGGTTGATTGGCCTTTTGGCCATCTCCAACGGACCTATCTGCCATTGCCAGGACCCTCCGGGGCTTCCTACCTTTGCCATTGATGATGCTACACATCCACACCGGTCACCAATGTCTGGGTGAGTAGGGAGTTCAGCCTCCCTCTCATCGGGTTCTCTGTCTCGTTCTCTCCCCCTCTGGGGACTTCTTCTGAGAAGAAGAAGCACTTGGTCAGAGAAGCCCCCACGGCCTCTGGGCCCAGGACCGTGCCCCTGGGAGACGTCCCATAGGCCTGCCTCCTCTCGCTCTCTCCCTTTGGGGACTCACTCGGAAATTGTCAAAGGAGACAAGGACATTTCTCCCCCTGTCTTTCTCCCCAGGGGCTGCCTCCTCCTCACCCGCTCTAATCAGGGGGCCCAACAATCCAAACCCCGCCCCTCAACGCCTCTGGGCTGCCTTCTGGCACAACTCAAACCCCTCGGATTGTTGGGACCAGACTTTAAGCCAAAAAGACTTGTTTTCTATTGCAATCAGGTTTGACCTCAGTATAAATTAGATAATGGGTTTCCATGCCCCAAAAATGGCACTTTCAATTTTAACATACTGTGTGATTTACACAACTTCGGTCAATGCAATGGCAAATGGTCAGAGATCCCCTACATACAAGCCTTTTCTACCTATGCTCTTAACTCTCCCTCTGTCAAACCTGTTCTCCTTCTCAAGTACTCCTAGCCTGAGCCGATCACTCACTGCTCATACCTCCCCCACTTTATAACTCTGTTGATAGGAAAAAGTTTTAAAGTTTAATAGATTAGCTATTAAAGTAGATGTGGAAGCAAACTAGGTAGTGTATCCCTTTAAAAACTTGCCTTAGCCCATTGCTTCTCCTGTTCAAAGTGAAGGTTATATAGCTTCTTTGATTTGTAGCTCCACTGTAGATAACATCCTAACTAAAGAACGAAGTGGGAATCCTTGAACAAACTTGTGATATATGTGCCTTAACTGTCATGTGTTTAGGGCTGTCATCAGTGGCAGAAACCACCTGTGTCTAACCATTAAATAGGAATTGGAACTTTATTTACTTAACAAACGCCACTAGGGATGAGATAATGACTGACAAAAGTATAAAATGTTTATAGTGAGTTGGAGACAAAATATTTAAAAAGCTATAAGTAAAAGACATATTTTTGATATAAAAGGATTTTATGTGTTTGTCTTGTTAGCAGGACAAGACCAAAAGGCCTAGGTATGTCAAGAAGGTGTGCGGAAGTGATTTATAAAGGAAATATATATGTTTACTTGTTGGTTTCAAGTTTGTTATAAAAGGTTTACAGGAATAGAGGTTTCATTCCTTCTGATTTTAATTCTATAAGAGATCTCTGCTAACTGACTTACAAAAAGTTTTAAATAGTCTTATTTATAATTATAAACCTAAAATTATAAAGAGATTATAATTCCATTGGGCTAAATATATTTGAGTGCACTCTAGTTTTAGAAATTGTCTTATATCTTTGTTTTTTGTCCAATCGTACAGCTGTTTTGTTTATAGATAAAGGTTATTAAGTTCAAGGCATGCTCCCCTTGGTGAAAAAAGGAGTGGCTGCATGGAAATATTTTCCAATCTTTGTTCACTAGGGGGACCTCAACAGTTTTCATCTTACAACAGACTGACCCGATAGTTTTCATAGCCTTATAAAAGACTTACAGGAATAAATATTATTTAAATATATTATTATACTGTTTATATCAATTGTCATCAAAGGGATAAATTCTAAATATGTTATTATGGTGTGCTTAACTGGTCATTTTCAAAGGACTAAATATCCTGTAAAAAACAACAATAACAAGGTTTTATTTTTTCTAGTGTACTAAATGTATTTGTACTTTCTGACTGTACAGGTTTTCTAATATTTGTTTATGATAATAACCTCTTTTTGATTCAGTATTTGCCTTTTCATACACTCTAGCTATTTATGATAACAGATACATATATGGGCTATTTTCTTTAGATGGTATCCTATCAAAAGATTATTTATTTATTTAAAGATAATTTAGGTAAAAACTTTTGGTGTTTTTAAAAAATGATTACATTTAAGGATGGCTATTTTATATCAAGATGGACATTTAAATGTGTTACAAAGGTAAAGTCATCATAATTGTCATGTTAAAATATTATTTGTGGCTCTTTTTCTGTTAATATTCTACAGGAATTCAACTACTAAAAAACAACCATGACTGATAACAGTAACAGTTCTCTATATTTTAAATTCCAAAATGCTTGTTATTCAGGTAAAACTGTAATAGTTAAGTTCATTACTCTTGTTACAATGCTAATGCTATTGACCTTCTCTTCTGGGTGTTCAACAACTAAAGTTTGGAGACCAAAACTAAAAGGTAACTGGGCTATGAGGACAGCCAATATTTTGGCCCTGGCCCCTCAAGGTCAACAAAGTTCCAGGACATGAGAAAACCTTCTCTACAGGGTCCTACATCTTTGGTAAGTCACTCAACCTCCTAAACTGGGAGATTGCTGGACACCAGAGGACAATGTACTGTATGCCAAAGGAGGGTCACCAAGAAAAAAATCTCCAATGATTTCACTGAAAGCAACTTGGTCAAGCAAGGCCATGACCCATCCTGACAGCTGACACTGACAGAAAAGCAGAGAGGCACTATGCATGGTTCCAAAGTAATGGCCTGGGGAGACTTAACTGACCTTAATAGATAACAAGAGGTTCATATTGATTGACACAGGTCTCACTTTAACTTGGTCTTAAACACCCAGCAGAAAAAATAACCAAAAGAGGTATAAAACAATGACATAATAATAAAGCTAGACTTCAGAAAAATTAAGACATAGCCCACCCATTAAAATCTTTTGGTTCACTCATGACACAGCCATTTCAAAAAGACAAAACTTTGGGTACTAAATAGAAGTGAAAATCATTAATTAGCTACAAGTGTGTACAGATTCTTTTCAAAAAAATTAAAAGAAGTTCTTTGCAGGTACCCAATCCTGGAAACCACTGGTCTCCAGATCTCTCCTTTTAGATAAGTGTTTTTCTGATTCTGTGATAACTAATTAACTATCATGTAGTGATCAAAAAAAAAAAACCATAAAGTAAGAGGATTGGGAAAAAAATCACCTGCTTGTCAGCCACAGTCAGGATAAGTTCTATACCAAGCAGCTACAAGATTCATTCCTTTTAAAGTAATGTACATCCTTGTTCTCTGTTTATGATGCCTCTTCTCATTGTGCTCATATTTCCTGGATACCTACCCATGTCTAAAAAGATCAAGCCTTTTATGTTACACTTGATCGCCTTAAGTTGGCCAGTGTCCTTGTTGAGGTTATCAGTTCTCTTTATTTTTAAATATATCTAGGGGGCTTCCAAAAACTGAGAGATACAGGAATAAAACTGTCCTGGCCTTGAATTGAAAGGAGAAGTCAGGTTCATAGTAACACTACACACATCGGTAGGTTGGCCTCCAAAAGACATTTGCTCAGTTACATACACCTTTTATATTCCAAAAAAAAAAAAAGGATTATAAAGATTATATAAATTGTGTTTATCACTTTTCCACTCATTCTCTAAGAGCAAGGACATGACACAGGGGCCCTTAGATCAGGAGCTATGATCTCTTCCATAACAGTCTCTTACTTCTATAACAAATGAGCCCCTAAACATCCAGCTGTCTCTGTAAAACCTACGCAAATAATAAATTAAAAAGTACATATCAAATGAAAAAAATTAAAACTCAATGGGCCAGATAGATATGCCCCCCAAGGTACTAATCAATGGTGGGGTACGTTTGGTTCCTGGAGCTCATGGCTCACCTGGCTATTACTACTCTTGGGACCCCTCAGTATTATCTGTTTAATTCTCTGTTTTGGACTGTGCCTGGTTCGCTGTTTTCAAAATTTCTTGCAGGAACAGTTGAGGGCATTCACCAATCAGACAGTCACGGAGTTCATCATGGCAGGGTACCAACCAGTACGACAAAAGGAAGAGGTCCCCACTTGCCACGGGCCTCATCAGATCCAGGTCTAGCCCCAATCTTCGCCCCTTGTCAGCAGGAAGCAGCTCCAGAAGAAGAGACCTTCGCCCAACTATCATAAAACAAAAGCCTGGAATGATAGGTCTCCCACCACCTCAGCAGCTATTAAGTATAGTAGCTGCCCTCTTCCTATGGTACCTTGCCCCCTCCCCTGTGTGACATCATGCCAAGATGGTTGCTCCCACCAAAGAATAAACCCTTCTTCCCAGCATGGCCCTGTTCCCGCCTAGAAAGTAACCTAATACTCGCTCACCTCCTACCAACTAGTGACATCACCGGCTCCTCCATTCCCTAGTCATTACCTCACTCAACCCCACCTCAGCCCCTACAAATCCCACCCCAGTCTCTATAAAAGACTCTCCCTGCCCCAGCCATATTGCTTTTGTCTCTCCTTTGTTCAGAGACAGCCCGGCAGATCTATTCCCCTAATAAAGGCTTGCTGTGGCCTGGTCTGGTCTTGGTCTTCGGCCCTTTTACCTGACAATTATTTTATGAGTTGGGTGCACCAGTGTATGGTGCATATATGTTTGCAATTGTTATCTCATCCTATTGAATTTTCCCCTTAGCTAATATATAGTGACTTCTTTTGCCTCTTCTAATCAGTTTTGGCTTGAAGTCTACTGTGGCTGAAAATAGGTTAGCTACTTCTCCTTGTTTTCAGGCTCCTGTTGCATGGAATATTGTTTTCCATCTTTTGATTTTTGGTCTATGAATGTTTTTGGATTAAATGTATTTCTTGTATACAGTATACCATTGAGTTTTGTTTTTTTATCTAATTTGCTAATCTGTTTCTTTTGATTGGGGAATTGAGACCATTCACATTAAAAGTTATTACTGAAAGGTATTGGCTTATTCCTGTCATTGAATTATTTTCCTTTTCTGATGTGTCCTTTCTGGTCTGAGCTTAAACTTCTCGGGCTGTGGGGGTCTATGTCTAACCTGTGCTCTTTCTGTGACTGTCCCTTGTGGCCATGTCCCACCCAGTCACTGTGGTAGAAACCTTGAAGTGTAGTTTTTCTGATGTTCTTCTGTGGCTCAGTCTTAAGTAATTAACCCCATCCCCAAATGACTCCTGATTAAACCCTCTGGAATACAGTAATACCTTGGCTCACAAACATTTCTGTTTGTGAACAATTTAGTTCACAAATGGAAGCATTCAGCAAAATTTTGCTTCCATTTGCAAACTCCACATCAGGTGACAAACACAACTGCAACCATCTTCCCTTCTCTGACATATGATCATGGTTTCCTTTAATTGGGACTGTGGTTGCCAACAAAACTGTGCACATTTGCTATGAAGTTTTTTGTGTGCTTTTTAGCACATACAGTACTGTACAATATTATTTAATCCACCATGGCTCCAAAGAAAGTGCAGAGCAAGCATGGTGGTAAAAAGAAAGTGTAGAGCAGTAATGAAAGTAACCAAAATATGCAGAGCAGTAGTGAAGGTGACAAGAATGCAGAGAAAACTGTGCAAGCGCAAGGACCCGAGTTCGATCCCCGGTACCAAAAAAAAAAAAAAAATGTACTCAAAGAATGCAGAGAAATAATGAAGGCAACAAGAAATTGCAGAGTAAGAATGGTAAGAAGGTTTTGAAGAAAATAATCATTGAATTGAAGAAGGAAATTGTAGAAAAACATGAGCATGATGTTCATGTGACTGATCTGGCCTTGGAGTACAAGATGGCAGAGTTGACAATCATGACTATTTTGAAGAATAAAGATGTCATCAAAGGAGTTGATGTGACAAAAGTAAGAATGTTAACCAAGCAGAGGACATAAGTGCTGAAAGAGGTGGAAAAACATTGGTTAGTGTGATTGAGTGAGAAACAGTTGTCCAGTGATAACATTAATGAAGCTATGATCTGTGAAAAAGCCAGGAAATTGCACAGTGATTTACTGTGAGAAAACCCCTGTACAAGTGCAACAAGTGATTAATTTAAAGACAGTAGAGAGTGGTTTGATAAATTCCACAAGAGAAGGGGCATCCACAGTGTAATAAGACATGACGAGCCTTTCAGTTCTCACCAACCCACTGCAGAAGCCTACAAGAAAGAATTTGGAGAATTCATGAAGGCTGAATGATATGTTGATCAACACGTAATCAGCTGGAATGAAACAGGGATCTTCTGGAAGAACATAATGAACAGAACTTATATATTGCAGGAGGAAAAGGCACTGTGGGGGACAAGCCCATGAAGGACATATGGACCCCTTTGCTGTGTGCAATCGCAAGTCTCAATCTGAAGATTAAGCCACTACTGGTGTGCCATTACCAGGCCCTTCATGCATTCAAGGAACAGACTGTGAACAAGGCCAGACTGCCTGTCATGTGGAGGGCCAATGCAAAAGCTTGAGTCACAAGACAATTTTTCATGGAATGCTACATGAGGTGTTTGTACCCACCCAGATATAAAGTAATATCTTTCTGATGGCCAACTGCCTGAAAAGTGCCTTCTTCTGACAGACAATGCCCCTGCACATCCTCCAGCCTTGCTGGATGATATGGACGCTGAGTATGACTTCATAACAGTCAGGTTTCTCCCTCCCAACACAACACCTCTTCTGTAGCCCGTAGGCCAGGAAGTGATCTGCAACTTCAAGAAGCTGTGCACAAAGGCACTCTTCACCAGGTGTTTTTGTTGTTGTTGTTGTTAAGTTGTTAAGTACATTTTAGGTATACAATACAGTTACATTCGTCACTGGGATCTTGTACCTTTACATGACGTATCTTGGTCCTTATTTTTTCCCCATTCCCCTGCCCTCCCTTCATCCTCTCTACCCTTCCCTATTTACAAAGACTTTATTTCCATTTTTTCCTTTTCTCATATTTTTTCTTTTCTCTTCTTTCATTTCCCCTACCCCTCCCACTTCCCCTTCTCCTTTAGACCTTTTCTTCCTATTACAAAATATCAATTATACATTTTGATCCTTATTTACACTTTTAGTTTTTCACACCAGAGAAACTATTCAGTATTTACGCATGTGTGTCCTATTTATTTCACTTAAGAGTATGGCCTCAATGTGCATCCACTTAGCTATAAATGTCTCTAATTTTTTGTTCTTTATGGCTGAGTAGTACTCCATTTTATAAAAAAACCACATCTTCTCTATCCAGTTTCCAGTTGATGGGCACTTGGGCTGTTTCCGAGCTTTAGCTATTAAAAACTGTGCCACTATAAACATGGGTGAGCATATATCACTGTGGTATGATTCTTTTAATTCTTTTGGGAAGCTATCCAGCAGGGGAATATCTGGGTCAAATGGGACTTCCAGTCCTTGTTGTTTGAGGTATCTCCATACTGATTTCCACAGTGGTTGCACCTTCCTGCACTCTCACCAACAATGAAGAAAAGTTCCTTTCTCTCCACATCCCCACCAGCATTTGTTATTGATTGATTTCTTGATAGCAGCCATTCTTTGTGGGGTGAGGTGGAATCTCAGTGTTGTTTTCATCTGCACCTCTCAAATGACCAGAGTTGTTGAACATTTTTTCCTATGTTTATTTGCTGCTTTCACTTCTTTGTCTGAGAAATGTCTGTTCATTTCAGATGCCCATTTTTGAATTGGGTCTTTGTATTTGGGGGGTATGATTTTTTTGAGTTCTTTATATATTCTAGTTAGTAGACCTTTGTCTGAGAAACAGGTGATAAAAATTTTTTCCCACATTGTAGGTTGTGTTTATAGATTGTCTCTTAGCTCTGTTGGTGGTTTCTCTTGCAGTGAAGATGCTTTTTATTTTTTTTATTTTAGTTTCTGTTTTTGTTTTTTTAATTTATATATTAATTGCTACATTTTAGGTATACAATACATTTACATTTATCATTGAGTGTTTGTACCTGAACATGATGTATCTTAGTTCTTATTTTTTTCCCCCTTACCTATGTGCCCTTCACCCCCACCACCCTTCCCTATTCACATAGACTTTGTTTCTATATTTTTTTCTTTCTCATAATTTTTCCTTTCCCTTCTTCCCTTTCCCCTTCCCCTCCTGCCACCCCTCCACCTTTGGACCTTTTCCTATTTCAAATTATCAATTATTCATTTTAATCATTTTCATCCTTATATACACTTATAGTTTCTCACACTAGATATACTATTCAGTATTTATACATGGGTGTCCTATTTATTTCACTTAAGAGTATGGCCTCCAGGGCTGGGGATGTAGCTTAGCGGTGCAGTGCCTGCCTGACAAGCAAGAGACCCTGAGTTCAATTCCCAGTACCAAAAGGCAATAAAAGAAAACAAAAAGAAAGACCAGAACTGTGAGCCAGATTAAACCTTTCTTCATTTTAAGTTTCTTTGCTCATATATTTTGTCACATGATTAAAAGATTAGTAACGTATTCATTAATTGTGACAAATACACTTTTAATAGGACATAAATAATATAGGAAACTGGATGCAGGGTATATGGAAATCTTTATACTATTTTCAATTTTCTCTGTGTTTTAAACATAGAAATTTTATTTTAAAAAACTCAATAAATTGGTACTTATCATGATCTCAAAAAAAAAAAAGAATAGAAATGTTGGCTGGGGATTTAGCTCAGTGGTTCTGCCAACTGTCTCTCAAGTGCAAGGTCCCAAATTTGATCTCTGGTACCAAAAAAGAAAATAGAAATGAATTTAGCATTTAGTATATGCAATAAGAAGAGATGGAGAATAGAATGGAGACTTTTATGGCCCATATCTGTTATTTTGATAAAGGAAAGTAAAAATAGGAGTAAGTGTGGTTTGCAGGAGTAACCTACTGGATGTTAATAGTATCAAATTAGCAGTTATTGATTTTGATAGTAACTTTCTGTATTGAAAAGAAGTAACCACATGTTAGAGAAATCCATTCATATAAAATATTCTGTAAAAGACTGGAAAGCCATATGAATGTGTGACTAAGCAAATAATAATATTATGCATGAAAAAAAGAAAAATTATGTTTCTGTAATGGCAAATTACATATATAATATTAACAAATATATAGATGCTAATAGTTATATAACAGTTCAATTTTGTTTCTCAACAAAAAATAAAATAATACTGAAATAAGATCTTTATATAACTAATTTTAGTACTGAAAAATAATTTCTAAAGAAGTTACTTATTATTTGGAATGCTTCAAATAAGCTCAGGTATGTAAGTTACATTTATAATAATAATTATACAATGAGAAGATTTTATCAAAAGGTTTGAGATCAAGTAGACAGAAGGTCAGGAGAGAAAATTGGCACCTAAATAAATATTAGAATGCATAAATAGCAGAAGGTTGCATTTCAGAGGCATACTTCAAGAAGTTTTGTTTGTTTGTTTGTCTGTTTTAAGTTAAAACATGCAGACAAGAAAGCACAAGATAGGAACAGTCTATGCATCATCAACAGGAAAGGAGAATTTCTATGACCTGAATCAAATGTCATAGATGATGATGCAAAGTTGGAATGAAAGTGCTCTCACACACACCTATTGAGAGCACCTGAAGGGGGAGCATGGTGTTGGGTGACTAGTTCATGTCATTCTCAGACTATGCATGTAGAATCTAATAGGATATCCTTCAGCAGTTTGGGAAAGGAAAAGAAATATACACATTTACTGTATTTCAGCATATTTTATTTTATCCATTTATTCTATTCTGATTTCCTGATTAAGAGTCATGCTGTAGTTTTACCAGGTGCTCCACAATCTGCTTGTACCATCATCAGGTCACTTTAACCTTTGACTCTGTAGAGACCATGGCAGGTGGGCAGACATGGACAACCTCACCATCTTCACAGATTTCCTCCTCAAGGATGTCACAGGCACCCGGGAGCTCCAGGTTCTGCAAGGTGTGCTGTCCTTAATGATTTATCTGGGAGCACCAACAGGGAAGCTTGTGACTGTCACTGTCATCATGGCAGATACACTTCTGCACTCTCCTGTGTACATTTTTGTAATCAATGTGCCCCTCCTAGACCTCGGCACAATCTCAGATATTATTCCCAGAGCCATAGTGAATTCCATGACTGGTAGTACGTCAACCTCCCTGACAGAGTGTGTTGCAAAGATTTTCCTCTATCTTCTTTTTGCAGAGGTAGAATTTGGGTTCTTGGTGGTCATGTGCTATGACCTCTATGTGGCCATTTGCCACCCTCTGCACTACAGGCTCATCATCACCCCAACTCTGCACTCCCAAGCAGCCACTGCCTCCTGGGCACCTGGTCTGGTCTACTCTGCTAGCCACACAGGTGCTCTGTTCAGGCTTCCCTTCACCGAGCCCAAGCCCAATGTGATCCAGCAATATTTCTGGGATGTACCTCAAATTCTAAGGATTTCATCTTCAGATGTCCAGTTTTCAGAATTTGTAATCATTCCTACAAGCATTTGTCTTGTGTTACTCTGTTTTTCCTTTATGTTTATGTCATATATTAACATACTTTTAAAAGTGCTTAATATGCATTCTGTGGAATCCTGAAACAAAGCCCTTTCCACTTGTACTCCACAGTTGGCCATTCTTCTGCTGTTGCTCATTTCAGGGGCAATAGCTCACTTCGGTCTCATTCCAAAGAAACCATCCCTTAAGGATCTGCTGATAAAAAAAAAAAGGAATCTACTGATTAGCATGTTCTTCTGCACGGTGCCCCCATTTGTGAACACCATCATCTACCATCTATGCAATAGGGAGATCAATACTGCTCTGTAAAGGATGTTCCACAGATATTCTCAGTTCACAGTCAAAGATTTTCTTGACTAAAACATGAATAGGAACGTGTCAGATGCAAGTGATTTAATTTATTTGCTGTATTTTCTTACATTACAAGCAACACCTGTGAATTATCTATTTTAGATTTCTTTATATATTTTCTCATCTGTTCTTGCTATGCTTAAGTAGTTATTTTCCTTGCTGGGTATTCGATATATGTTATATATTTTATACCCATTTCATGAAACACTAGATGTCTAGCACACATATGTTTTGAAAATATGTGGGATTACTCTCAGCTAAGAACAAAATCAGGCCCCATAAGGAGAAGGGCATGCATTACATGTTCCACCTTAACAGACACCTGTGCTCTTGAGAGATCCTCAGGTGCTGGATCTGACCAACCTGGAGAAGCATGCTTAGTGGTCCTGTGAGAAGACCCTGCCGTCTGCACTGTGCTCTTTGCACTCACTCTTCCACTCAGGCTATGATGAGACAAGGAGATTAGACAGGGGGACAGTGAAGAACTGAGGACACAATGGGGTGATCAACACTGAGACTCTCACCAGCCCCTTCTGCTTCATCTTCTAAAATGTTTTTAATTCATTCAATGAAAATTAGGACACATGAAAAAAGCTGAAATTCGAAGTATTGTTGTTTGGAAACTTTTGGATTCTCCCTTTGCTATGGATGAAAATGTGCATCATTTTGATTCACTCAAACCTTGACAGTAATGAAGAACAAGATTCAGAGTGTAACATGGAGACATATGGAACAATGACTGCTATCGAGTAGCAGATGATGCTTCATGTGAGCTAAATTTTTCTCAAGTAGCATGTACACTTGGATTTACTCATAATGGAAAGCATTTTATCTATCTGACTCTGAAGAGCTGAACCAGAATCCTAGTGGTTCAAATACAGATGTGAGTCCCAAATACTTCAGCTGTTTCATCTAGAAGCCCTCTCTAG